>NC_143576.1:254106222-254813955 GCF_048544385.1 Mastigoproctus giganteus
CACTTCTTCTGTTTCATTGGCAAGTATTGTTGCTCCCTTTCTATTTTCAGTGTAACCAATTGTTGTAGATGCAGTCTCTCCTTTTAACAAGCACAGTCCATGCTTGATAAAATTCTAACCCTGAAGGTTCAGGGCTAGAATTGATTGAGCAGGCTCTCATCGTATACTTCTTGCCTGGACAGAATTGCTAAAACAATTTCAACTCTAACTCACAACTTTTAAATAACATTGCCCTATGCTTGTTAAGTAAGTCAGCAGATCTCCTACTCTTAATATCATTAGTGCCAATGCATAACAACATTACCTTTCGTGCCTTAAAAGATATCGGCTCAACTTATTCAACTTTTGTTCTTGGAAGACATACTCTGCTCCTATTCCACCTATCCTTTTTGCACAATATATTTCCTGTTTCGTGACATTAGAGCAACCAGCAATAGCTACCTCTCATGGAACCGTGTGCATTCTGCCTTGGTGATCGACACTTTGTTGACTCTGGCATTTAGTTGGCCAGCCAAGGGTTCCATTTTAATACCTTTGCGGACGTCCACCTTACTCCTCAAGCTTTTATAAAAGCTCATTATCTCAGATCTGCCTTTTTCTCCGAACTGACATACTCAAATCAAAGTTCAGCACATCATATTTGACTTCCCTCTCTATAATGGAGTATGGCAAAGCACCTTCTTATCAAGCCATGCAGCCCAAATCATACCTACTTTGCAACAAACGTTAGCCAACAGATCTGATGTTATTGCAGTTTTCACTTTCTTCAAAAATGATAAAATGCTATGACAGAATATAATTCTTAAATCCCACGTAATGCACATATCTCACTTTAATAATCTCTTACCATTGTATGGCACATAATGGCTTTTAGCTGATGTTGTGCCACAAAACCTCCAATAATAACACCACCACCACCAGAAGTTGTTTTTCAAATCAGTTTTCAGGTGAAACGCTATAAGAAAAAGAAAGGCAATAAGATGTGAAGTTTTTCTTTCTCTGAAAACAGTTCAATAAAGTCTTTGCTTACATTTCCTCTAACTTATGTTTTATGAGCCTGGATTGTAATTTATTAATGTCGCATTGCTAAATTACTGTCTAGATTGATACACTTACCATGATTGCTATTGGTGCTTTTCTGTTAGACTACTAAATGTTTATTGCTTAAGAATGTTGCATCTGAATCAATCCTATTCCGTGTATATTAGTAAGTTTTTTGTTGTTTCTTCAGGTGATGAACATCATGAAAGCAGTGATTCAGATAGCAATTCGGAATCAGGTCATAGTCATAGTGAAGAAGATGAAGCTGAACATGATGATGAGGATGAACATGAAGATGAGGAAGGAGATGATGAAGCAGAAGATGAAGAAGATGATGAGGTAATATCTGTTTCTAGGTTTGTTAAATGGAATAAAATTGTAATACAATTATTTACCTTTTATAGAATCACTTATATAAGCACTTAAAAGTGATGGGTTTAATATAGATAGCCTCATGAACATGGTGTAATACTTTTCTGTTCTTTAAAATTGCTGTTAAGATTTTCAATATGAATTAAAGAATAACAGAGATTTCTGTTTTCCTATGTAATTCCTTAGAATCATCAATTTTTTTTAATATTTTCTTTTGTGAATGGGTCATTATTTATCTATGCTAATCCCCATACTTGAAAATATATTATTATCTGAAATTGTTCTTAAAGTATTATAGGGTTTTGTCCGATGTTTTTTTGACATCAAAATTGTTTTAAGAGCTGAAATTGGTGAGTTTTTACATACCCTTCTTACACATGCTATCTTTATGAAACCTGAGTGCTCTTTTAAAGCAATATAGTTTTATTTTTCTTCTTGTTTTGATTTTCTCTTTTGTGTACTTCAAGTGGTAGTGTTCGTATGGGGGTCTAAAGTAAGAACCCAGAAAGGTAATCCACCTTTCACTTTTTAGTCTATATACCAACTCTACTAACTTCAATAACTGCTTGGTCACTGGTGGCACAACTCCTGCCTCCACTTGGAAACCTGGGGGGAAACCTACCCTGGTGGATAAAAGGAACAGAAATGGAAACCAATATATTTCCACATTTAGAGCCAAAGAGCTTTCAAATTGACAATGATACCGACCATGACTTCTCTCTTTCAAAACAACTGAAAAAGTAACAAGGAAGCAGGAATCTCCTACATTCCGGAAATTGCATTCTGTGTCAGCACAATCTGTGGGCAAGCTCTTCCCTTTCATCATTCAGAGATGCCTTGAAAATGCTGCAGGTTCACCGTAAATGATTAACTTCTCCAATCAGGAGATTTACTAATAGAGACCTCGCACTCAACTATTATTGCAGCTTACAGCTTTAATTGGAATGCTAAATCAAGTCTTCCCCCCCTGCATAAAACACTGATCACTTCCAAAGGATTGATCACTGATTGGGACCTATTAAATGTTTCAGAAGAAGAAGAAATAGTCCAGTAACTGAAAGATCAAAACGTCACTCAAGCAAAAAGAATATTAATCAGAAAAGATGGCAACTTAATCCCTACCTGGAACATAATCTTAACATCAGTGCAGTAAATCTACCATCTTCCGTTAAAGCAAGTTACTTGAACTGCCACTCCCGGACAGCATGCCGTGGAGATGCATAATGTCTTAATTGCAGGGGCTTATCGAGGAGCTAGAAAACGGATTATCCCAAGTCTGCCAAAATGCACTTATGTTTCTGCTACCCACAGTTGCCAATCAGTGACATGTTAATCGGAAGTGTCCATCTCTCCAGACATCGATTTCGGACTAGACTCTATTAGCGCTCGGTCCAGAAATCATCTAAACTGGATTTAGCAGCGCAATAATACACCACTCACAATTCCATCCAAGAATCCTCCATATTATCAAGTAGCAGAACAATTGCAAAAATCATATCCTGTTGAGGTGAAGCAATCATACCTAACAAGCATGGATACATATGATTCTAATAGTCAAGAAGAGCTGCTTGAATTACATGCAGATACTGATATGGATGACAGATCATATGGATGTCCTCTGTTGAGTTCTGCTTTAGTCTACAAACAGATTCTAGACATTTCATCTGGAAACAGAAGAATGCAGTACCATCCCTTCAAAATCAGAGAAAGGGACACAATGTGGAGGCAGCTGCTCTTCTCTTTATGATTTTGATATGGGTACCATAACTGTGCAGAGGTACCCAGAACAGTTCCTCAAATCCTATGTGCAACTCTTTAGGGGTACCATTGACTTTCTTTTTCTTTTCATGCATGATAATGCCACCACACATGGAGCTCAAGTGGTGGAAGAATATCTTGAAACTGAATATATCCAACGACCGACTTGACCAGCACAATCACCAGGTTTAAATCTGATTGAGTGTGTGTTGCATTTCACATGGTCATTGCATTTCACATGGACAGCCAACTCCTCAGTCACTTGGTGAGCTAAGCTGGTGAAAGAATCAGATTTGATGCTACAGAATCTTATAGATACCCTAATATCGAGCATGGTTCACCACTGTGCCTGTTTAGCCATTGGGGGTTTGGGGTCATACACCATGCTGATGCCATGTGACCATAATTTTGAGCATAACGTATTGACTATAACGCAACATTTTTGGAATTCCCAGCCAAGTCCTCGGTTACTTTGTGAGCTAAGGTCTGCGCTAGTCGAGTATTGCCACAGAATCTTATAGACACACTTATATCAAGCATGGTTCACCGCTGTTAAACTGTTTAGCCTTTGGAAGAGATCATACACCATAGTGACGTGATGTGACCATATTTTCGACCATCTTGTATCTACTTTCTAATATGACATATTTGGCAATTATTATATAACCTCTATAAATGTCCCTTTTACCTGTCCGAAGTTTCTCGCTGTATCCTCATTTCATCTTTCTTCTATGGTACACCGTAAAATTGTGTCTCGCTTCATCGCAAGCAACACAAGTTACACCACGTTCTCTACATGTTCTGTTAATGCAACAATTTGTCAAGCATTGTAGCAGAAAAAGATAGCATAGGATAGCTACGTAGTGAACAGTACTGAAGCCTACAGTAGTCACGAGTTAATTTGTAATAATACCACAGATAATATCAGAGGCCAGAGCTGCTTATGAGAAAGCACTGGATAAGAAAGCAAAGATGGAAGCAAGAAATTTTTCATGTATGAAATTTTTCAGATCAGACCCTTGTGCACTGGGTTTGGGAAAGTCTTAGACAACCCAGCTGATGCAAATGAATTGAACAGGTTGTTTGCATCTGTATTTACTTAAAAAAGACCCTTCATGCCGAGAAGAGGCTGTGCAAGTGAAGCTGCATCATATGAAATTAGTGATTTTGGAATTATAGATGACTGTTTATTAGAAAAAATTCAACCAAGAGTATGAAGGCAAGTAAGGTTCCAGGAGTTGATGGTATACCCAGTAATTTTGAGGAAGGCCATCAGTGCATTGAACCATTAATTGTGAGGTCATCTTTGGAATCGGGAAGTTTCCTTTCAGTTGGAAAAGTGCCAACATGTCACCAATACATAATGGTTGAGAGTGGTTGAGAGTGCAATCCATGGACATTTAACATAGACATGGCATTCTGATAAACACACATGGTTTTTTGTTAAGGGAAAATCATGCTTAAATAACTAGGTAAGCAATTTTCACACAGTTACATGAGATGTGTAGGGACCAATTTTGACATAGTTTATTTGGACTTTAGCAGGGCATTTGACTCAGTCCCTCATGTGTAAGCTGGAACATGTTGGGATTACCAGAAAATTTCTAAGATGTATTGCTGGAAGTCTGCAAAGCAGAGGATTGTGATTAATAGATATTCTTCAGATTGGTTAAAGGCAGAAGTAGGGCCTCCCAAGAATCGACTCTTGAACGAGCGTTGTTTCTGATTTTCATAAACGATATCAATGGTGGGGGTTAGAAGTCTTGATGTGAAATTTTACAGATAGTGTAAACATTAGTAATGATTAGTACCCAACAGCTCTCCTTCAGCATGATTTGAACAGGCTACAAGAATGGTCAGGAAAAAGTGGCAGCAAAATGCAAGGTGTTACACTTAATTTATTTTGGTGTTACCCAAAATAAATTATACACTTTGTCGGGTTGAATTTAAAACAGTAGAGGAATTGGTGGATCTAGATGTTATTATATGGGCTGATATGAATTATTTCTGAGCAATGTAAACAGGCAACCAGAAATCTCTATAGGAATCCTGTAGAGACATATAGGTCATAGTCGCACTGTATAAGGTAATTGTAAGATTACATTTGATATACTTGTTCAAGTAAGGAGACCTCATCTGAAAAAAAAAGTTACAATTTAATTATAATAGACTTCTTTAACTAACTATAATGATAAACTAATGATATAATTCATTAATATTATTTCTCTAACATAGATTTAGATTCATCCTTCTTCCAGCCACATAGTTCCCTCAGGAGCTGTTGTGGCCACCAACAAATTCCTCCAACTGCATCAATCATGTGCTATATGAGCGGTATCCCAAAAGTTCACTGATCCTATCCTTCCACCTAATTGTAGGTCTTCCTTTAATAGCAGTTTTTGGAGTTGGTTTTGTTATGGTCTCTGTGTCATCACATAATATGGTGGTATGCCATTACCTATCACACGGCTGATTTTGAAATGGGCCCTGTTTAATCATTCATCATGCATCCCGGTAGTGAGCATCATGGTCCCTTGCCAAAGCTATCGGCCACAACTTTTGCCCATCTCTGCTCCTCCCACCTCTGTCCAAACCAGATGGTTCTGTTGTCACTTCAGCCAAGGATAAAGCTGACCTGCTAGCACCCATTTTTCTTCCAACTCATATATTAATGATCTTGGTAAAACACGTCTTACCATTCCCAACATGCTCCATTCAATGCCTCCTGTGGTCTTCTGTCCAAAGGATGTCAGAAGGATTTTGAAGAAACTTGATGCTAAGAAAGCTCCAGGTCCTGATGGTATTTCTCCGCTTGTTCTCAAAATCTGTGCTCCTGAACTTGCTCCTATTCTTTGCCGCCTTTTTTCACTTTCTTATTCCGAAGGTGTTTTTCCTTCTGCTTGGAAATTTGCTCATATCCAACCAGTTCCTAAACAAGGGTGACATCCCTCCCATCCAGTTATCGTCCCATTGCAATTACTTCTACTGTTTCTAAAGTAATGGAGAAATCAATTAACCACCAACTCTTAAACTACCTAGAAACCTTCCTTCTGATCAACGATTGCCAGTATGGATTCCGTCAGTGTCGATCCATTGGTGATATTCTGGCTTGTGTTACCCATTTATGGACTAATTCAATGGAAAGGTTCGGTGAAACACAAGTAGTTGCTCTTGACATCTCAAAGGTTTTCGATCGTTTTTGGCATAAAGGTCTTCTAAACAAGCTTCAATCTTATGGTTTTTCCAACTGTTTTTAGTAATTGGCTATCCAGTTTTCTCTCTGTTCGCTCACTGAGGGTGATGGTAAATGGCTCTCTGTCTTCTATCTTCTCCACTAATGCCGGTGTCCCCCAAGGTTCAGTTCTTTCTCCCACTCTTTTCCTCTTGTATATTAAGGACCTTCCATTGACTGGAAATCTTATCCATAGTTTTGCTGATGATAGCACATTTCATTCCACTTTCTATTTTGAGAAACCTTGTCCTGCTCAATCAGCTTCAACTTCTCGAAAATCTGCTACCAATTCCTTAATTGGCGATCTTCAGGGAATTCTCCAGTGCGGCAGATATTTACAAATGAAAAAACATTTTGTGACAATGGGAAATTGTGGGAGCGAAGTTGAAAAATATGTAATTAATGATATTGAAATTTCACAAGATTATTTAATGAAAAAACTTTCGAGCCTACAGACCAGTAAGGCTCCTGGAGTTGATGGAATATACCCTATAATCTTAAGAGAGGTGGCAAGCGAGTGCATTGAACCATTGAGGCTAATTATGCAAGCATCACTAGACTCTGGGGAGATTCCCTTGGATTGGAAAAGTGCAAATGTATCTTCCATACATAAGGGTGGCTCTAAAAGTGAAGTTGGAAATTATCGACCTGTCAGTCTGACTTCAGTAGTAGGGAAAATCATGGAGGCAATGATCAAGGGTGGAATTCAGAATCACTTGGATTGAATTGAAATTCTCAAGGATACTCAGCATGGTTTTGTAAAGGGAAAATCATGTTTAACAAATGTGGTTCACTATTTCGAAAGGGTCACTCACGAGTTGGATTTAGGAAATAATTTCGACATTGTTTATTTAGATTTCAGCAAAGCTTTTGACTCAGTCCCACATGAGCGGTTGCTTTATACGCTGGAACAGGTTGGAATCACTGGGAAAATCCTTAGATGGATAGACGGATGGCTTCAGGGCAGGAGGCAGAGGGTTGTGATAAATGGCTATTCCTCAGATTAGGTTGATGTAAGAAGTGGGGTTCCCCAAGGATCAGTATTAGGACCACTGTTGTTTTTAATTTTCATAAACGACATCGATGAAGGGATAGAGGGCGTGATGTCTAAATTTGCAGATGATGTTAAAATTGGTAGAGTAGTTAATGATCACTGTCAAGCTGAGTTTCTTCAGAGAGACCTAGATAGACTTCAGGAATGGTAAGAAAAATGGCAGCTATGCTTTAATCCAACAAAGTGTAAGGTATTACACCTTGGAAACAGTAATCCCAAAATAACTTATTCACTTGGTGGAGTTCAACTAAACCCAGTACTGGAGGAAAGGGACTTGGGTGTTACGATACGGTGAGACATGATATTTCCTGAGCATTGTAAACAGGTTGCAAGGAAGGCCCGTGGTGTCCTATCGATGATCTATCGAACTTTTGCAAGTAGAGATAGGGACGTGATAATCCCATTATATAAGGCTTATGTTAGACCACACTTGGAATACTGTGTTCAAGTATGGAGACCGCACCTGAAGAAAGACATCGAGCTTCTTGAAAGGGTGCAAAGAAGGGTAACTCTCCTGGTGAGATCGGCAAAAGGGCGTCCTTATGAAGAAAGACTTCGAATATGTGGGTTGCAGAGTTTGGAAACTAGACACCTTAGAGGAGATTTGATTGAGGTGTTTAAGGCTCTGAGAGGCATCAGTAAAATGAATGAGGATAAAATTTTCAAGATTATAAATTGTGCTAGAACTAGGGGACATAAATTCTAGTTACGGGGGAAATGTTTAGATTGGACTGCAGGAAGTTTTATTTTAGCCAGCGAGTTATAAATTATTGGAATAAGTTGCCTTCATGGGTGGTAGAAGCCGACAGTTTGGGGAAATTCAAAGGTCATCTGGATAGTACTTTCGGGTAAGGGAAGCGCATAGGATGATAGGTTTAATTTCCTTTTTATTTATTTTTTATTTAATTTTTTTATTTATTGATTATTATTAATTAGTTATTTATTTTATTTATCTATTTATTTATTTTTTGTTTTTATCATTGTTTTGTTCGGATTTTTTATTTTTTATTTTATGTTTTTTTGGCTGGTGCAGCATGAGCCATAGGCTTTCTTGCACCATGCGGCCGTTACTAATACTAATCTCGCAAAAAGGATTCTTCTGCTGCTATGCTTACCTTTAGTGACACTCCGATTTCTAGGCAAAATGAAATATCTCTTTTGGGGATTACCCTGACTTCTAATCTCTCTTGGCACAAGCACATTACAAATGTTGCTTCCTCTGCATCTAAAAAACTTGGTTTTCTCTTTCACTCTCAGCATAACTTTTCTTCCAAACAGCTGCTCACTCTGTATAAATTGCAAATCCGCCCAGCCAGGAATATTGTTCCCATATCTGGGGTGGTGCCCCCAAAACCTTTCTCAGCCTTCTTGATTCCATTCAGAAGAGGGCAGTTATGTTAATTAATGATTCATCTCTAAGAGAGTCTCTCCACTCGCTGTCTCATAGACGTACTGTTTCTGCTGCATGTCTCTTCTACAGATACTTCCATGGGCACTGTTCTTCTGAATTGGCTTCTGTAATTACCACTCCCTCTTTCAAAACAGTCTAAACACATGCCACGACCAGCCAACACCCATTTAGTGTCCAACTTCAAACTCACAGAACCAACTTTTAATCTTCCTTGTTTATTCATTCAACTGCCATTTTCTGGAACAACCTTCCTTCATATGTATTTCCTGAAAATTAGTCTACAGAAGTTCAAGTTCAGTGTCAACAAATATCTTTCATCTTCTCAGTCTCCAGCCCAAGCACAGTACTAAGTACTATAGGTTCTAATACCTCTCGTGTTTGGGGTTTACATAAAAAAAAATAAATAAAATACCTTGTGCTTCTCAGTTTTAAATATTGGCTACCACTTTCAGCCCATCTGGCTAATTTTTCTAGTTCTTTTTGCTATATCCTACTATGATTTATATCTTAACCACTTTCGCAAACTTCAGATCATTTGAAGTTAAACTTTGTCTTATTCAGTATTATTAATAAATGAATACATAAAAATAATTAATGGCCCAGCACTGAACCATAAGTTAATGTTTATTCTACAGGACTAGGCAAAATAAATATTCTAGTCTTGTGGAATTAAGTGGTTTGAATGATAAGAAGTATTGGAAAATGAAATTAATAAATCTCCCCCCCCCCCATTGTGCTGCACATACAAGTGCATACATTTACTTTTATAAAATAAAAATTTATTTTGTATAAAAGTAAATTCACTTGGATAGTAGTCTGAATCAAATGCTGTTTTATTCATGGTATTCATCAAGTGGCTATTAAAATGCCATTTCTATATTTGATGTTGAATTTGATTTACTATTTTTCATTGAAGCAGGGTTGAATTTCTGCTATAATTATCGTTTAATTATACTAAAACAACCCATCCAGTCAACTTCTGCAGGCACAATAGACATGTATTCTTAGGTGAATGTATTAACTGCCTATCTGATATAGAATGAATCAGTGGAGGACTTGCACACTAGAGAAATGAACTACCCAATGAAGTTCCTAAATAAGTAAGACATATAGATCTGTGTGAAATAAGACAATTTTCATTATGCGCATTGTTATGTCTAATTACGCTGCCGTTTTCCATCGCTTCTCTTTCTTGTGGATGGCCATCATTTTCAGATAATTCTAAGATTTTTCTAGTTTGTATCTTCATTTCTTCATCACTATAAGTTTCTTATACACACTAACTGGCTTTGTTCTAAAATGAATGTTCTTTGAACAATCCTCATCTCTGTTTTTGAATCACACAACTGTATATTAATATTTAGCTTTACTATCAGTTGATTCAATTAGTAAATTTATAAAATTGTTGTGATAACAAAATAGAAATTTTATTTATGAAATATTTTCCTCCTCTCTCATTTTCCCATTAATAGGGATCTCATTTTGATCTGGGTGATGATTACCAAGACCTAGAAAATGCCCTGTTTCGAATTCAAGACAGAGATGACAGCCTTTTCTTTCAACTTGAAGAAGTGTTCCCATCCTCTGGTAAGCAACTTCTTTAGCATATACCTTTACTAGAGTGACATGTAGCTGTTTATCTATGCCCTGCCATGATTATTCTTTTGCTTTTGAATGCTACCCTGCTTTCCTTACTTGCTCTTTATCTGTTACTCATATTTTTTTTTGCGAAAATTGCATCTACCCCTTCTCTTCCACACAGCTTTCTTATAGTGATTAATTCCTTGCATCTTTTGTATGATTTCAATCTAGGCCTTCCCACTGAGTGAGAAGGATGGTGTTTATAACCACTGGGCAGATGGTGTAAATCAAGGTGTTTATTCTTGATTTTGATTCACCTTTCCTCTCATGTTCAACACACTCCTCTTTCTTCACCATTCAGATCTCACACTGTGTTGTGTAATTTTCAGATTCAATTCTAAATTCTAACAGAATTCTCTTTGACATTACCACTTGCTACTCGCAATGGTCTATACATTCAATCAAAATATTATTTTTCTTAAATGTTCCATCATTTTTAAGGTACCAGTAAGTTCACTAATTCAAATTAACATTTCATGTTACCAGCTGTTCTTATTTATTAGTTTTCGTTATCCTCAGCCATCCAGTATAGTTGGATAAATCACATTGGCTTCTGATGGCAACCATGTGCCTTCTGTGCACATGGTTGCTGGGTGGTGTGAAATTTTAAAAATCTGCTGGCTACCTAGTACCCTCATATCATTTCAATTTGCTCTTGGAACCATCACTTGCAAAGTCTTTATAGAAAGAATGTGGAAACTCTCTTGCCATTAGCTTTCTTTTTAGAAAATTATTCTAAAATTAAGATATTCACAATTTCAGATATTTAACTCTCTTCCTATTGCCAGTTTTCCTTGAAAGGAATTCTTGGTATTCTTTTTCTGGTCTTGGAAGCACATATGAAAAAATAATAATAAACAAACAAATAAATAAAATTTAAAAAACTTAAGTATCATGATCAGCCAATGCATTTTTACTGGAGAGGAAGGAAGATAAGTCATTCTCTGGGAATAATTTTTTAAACTATAAGAAAGTAAAAGGCAAAATGATGACCATTGTAGGAAACTAATATATAGCAAATTAATGCTGCAACTAGGGTTTTAATTCTTCCTTAATTTATGATTTCATGTTATTCTGAATATTACGTATATCTTGGTTATCAAGTATAATGTATTAATTTTTACAGTAGTCATCAGGGGTGCTGAGATGAATTCATTCCCCAAAATAAATTTTGAACACTTCGTCAATGACCCTTCAAAAATAGCATTAGCATTAAAGGCACATGATGCAAGAAAGCAAGCTTATATAGCATCAGTGGAAAAAAAACCTCATTTCACCCATTCACTCACTCCAAATGTCTGCCTTGAATGTATTTAAACTATCAACTTCTACAATGCCAGATGGAAGTTTGTTCCAAGAATCAACCATCCACTGGCTAAAGGCAAATTTCCACTGTCTTACTTGAATTTCAATTTATGCCCTATCAGGCAATTAGTCTGAGTAGGAGGAAGAATCACATCAGCATTGAGCATGCTCAAACCATTCAAAGTTTTATACACCTCAATTAGGTGACCTCGCAGGTGCCTAGTCTCCAGACACAGTTATTTGCAAAAATTAAGCCCTTTTTAGTAAGAGCAACCCCTTTGTTCCATTCACTAATCTTGTTGTCCTTCTCTGTACTCATTCCAACAGCTCTACATCCTTAAAATGAGGCCACTAGACCTGTATACAGTACTCAAGGTGTGGCCTGACCATTGCCTTATACAAAGGGATAATCACCTCCTTATCCCTGTTACATTTGTCAATGTTAAACATCAGTTGCCACCTCTTGGCCCATCTGCTCAACTTTTCTAGATCCTGTTGAAGCAGCGTACTGTCATTAACAACCCTGCCGACCTTCGTATTGTCTGCAAACTTGGACATTAAGCCTGATATATCATTAATAAATACAGAAAACAACGGACCCAACATTGAAGCCTGGGGACTCCTCTAATAACATTACTCACCAAAGAGCAGTGTTCATTGATTACCAGTCTGTTTTCTCCCACTCAACCATCCTTTTATCTATAACAGCAATTTGCCTCCAATGCCACACACCAGTTTGTGCAGCAGTCTTCCATGTGCAACAGTATCAAAAGCCTTTCTAAAATCCAAATATATGATATCAAAATTATTCCTTGCATTCAGTTCCTTTATTGACCACGTCATAGTATCCAAGCAAATTGGTCAGACAAGACTTCCCCTTGACAAACCCATGCTGTATCTGAGCTATAACTGATCCTGCAGTGTTTCTTTAACCAGTGCCTCCACTAATTTCCATGGAAAAGAATTTAAACTAACAGGTACCTCCCCTGAGTCCAAGGAAGCTCTCATAATTATGGCTAAGGGCTTTCTTACTTCCTTTCTGCCTCCTTTAATAAAACTAGATAGATCCCATCCTCCCCATGTACCTTTCTTATGTTTATCTTCAACAATTTCTCCTCCACTTTGGTCTCAGTTATTACAAAATCATCTAGCTCACTGCCATAGTTTAATTCACTCTGGCATTCCACTCCCTGAATAACTCCTGGTTGTGAATGTAGATTCAAAATACTCATTTAGTTTGTTAGTTACCTGAGCAGTATCATAACCAGTTGAACCATCGATATCAAGTAGACTAATCTGATTCATCCTTCTAGAGTTTACATAAGTAAAGTAAAGTACTCTTTGCTGTTTTTCTTTGCATACTTTGCCAAAGATTTCTCGTAATCTGCCTTTGCCTGCCTAACCTTCTCTATGACTTTGTTTCAGACCAGCTTATATCCGTCATAGGCTTCCGTGTCACCTGTTAATTTATATGTATCCCATGCATTTTTCTTCTCTTCCACACCATTGGTTCATCTGACACCATTTAGGCCTAAATCTTGAACAGTATTTCTTAGTTGGTATGAAAAGCTTAGTAGCTGCCAAGATTAATTCTTTGAATGCTTCCCATTTTAAATTTGCTGTTGGTAGCATCATCAGTTGGTCCCACTGTATAGAATTTAAATACTGTTTCAGACCTCCGTAGTTACCTTTACAAAAGCAAAAACGCTTCCCTTACCTGATAGTAGTTACCTCTTTGAGTAAATCCCACTTCAGCACACTGATCACTGCCACCTAGTGGTTCCTTTATCCGCAGATTCTTAATGCATGAAGAAATAGTACTGATAATCATATCAAGAATATGATTATCAGTAGACACAACGTCTCTGATATCCCACTCCCTTTAGTTGCCTCACAAACATGCTGCTGTAGAAAACAATCATCGAATAAATCCAGAAAAAACCTTACTAGTGTGTTGAGAGAGACCAACCCACCAATTCCAGTCAGTATCTGGGAAATTAAAATCCCCATTATAAGATACTCAGATTTACTGGCCCTGTATTTCTCTGTACAGTTTTTTATTATACTCATCAGAGTCATTAGGCCTATAACACACTCCTGCTCTCTATTTTGCTTTCCCAATATTTATGTCACACCAAACTGACTCAACACTGCCCTGCCCAGCCCAGCCCTGTCAATTGGCTGTACTTCCTTGGATTTAGTGTTTCTTAGATAAATGCATAACCCCACCCTCCTCCTTTCCCATTCTGTCTATCCTTCCTGTACACATTGTACTCCCCAAATTCCATTTCTTTATTCCTTATATCTGTGTGACACAACGTCTCTGATATCCCAACAATATCTGCCTTTGATGTTTTGAACAACACCTCAAACTCTTCAAATTTATTTACCAAACTCCTAGCATTGGTGTACACGCAAGTATACATGCACCTGTTCCTATTCTTAGCTTCGCCAACAGAGCCCATTTATTTACTTGTTCTGCAATGACTCCCAGCAGTCCCTGAAATCCCCTGCACCTTGTTTTCCAGGCTGCTACTCATTCCAATGGAAGCAGTGCAAGAATCACTTTCATCTTTGCCGGTGGCTACCGTTAATCTATTAGTCCATGTATCTCCTTTACTTTTATTCTTTCCTATTCAAAATTTCTTGTTTATACACTTAACTTAGCTTAGATATTGAGCTTAACTTAATTTTTTTTTTTTTTTTTTACTTTTTTTTACTTTCTTTTCAAAAATATGTTTTGTCTTCTTATTTCTTAGCTATCTTTTTATTTATCAGGTCCACTTTACAGATTTTCTGTTTTAAATGATTTAGGTGGAGATGGGCATTTGCCTGGGAACCACCCTGAACCAGTATACACACACACACACACCCCAAACTAGCAGTTTTCCGACCCATCTAACACTGCCTTGGTAGAATAAGCAAATATTATTGTACCCTTTCTATTTAAGTGTATCCCATCCCTGTAGAAGCAGTCTCTCCTGTTAACAAGCACAGACCAGCCTGAGAAAATTCTACACCTTGAGCCTTGCACACTCTCTCCAGGGCCAAATTGATCGACAAGGCTCTCACCATATACTCCCTCCTATCATGTCTGGGCAGAATTATAGACACTTTCAAATTCAACCCTAACTCACGACTTCTTTTCAACATAGGAGTAAACATTTACTTTGGTTAAAGTGGAATTGCAATGACTTGTGTTTTCTGTAATTGCTTATTTAAAAAAAAAAAAAAAATTGTATCTGTAGGATGAACACACTTTTTTTTCTCTCAAATTGTGAACAGCCGGAAGAAGCCTTTTAATTTCTGAAGTATATTCCTAATAAGACACTAGGCATGCAACCCAATTCCTACAATATGACACCGCAAGAGAAAATTCTTTAAGATTGCCTTGCACTTAACTATAATGCCTTCACTGTCACAAACAGTTTTTTCCCTAAGCTTGCCTTACACAGCTACAGAAAATATGAACCATCATTTTCCATTAGAAGAATGCAACCTGTGCCCTGTTATGAATATCATCTACAATTTCTAACAGGCCATCTTTCTTGGACAGGTGCTTTGATCTGAAATGGGAACAGAAACATTATATCCACCACTAATCAATTTTATGACTTCGACCTATTGAGATTATGATGTAGTCTGTAGTATTACAAAAGAGTGCTATTACTGTGGTGGATAGCCAGTATATCCCTCACTCAATAAGCTCAATAGGGGTTGAAATCACAAAATTTGTTAGTGCCAAAGAAGTCTTCTCTACCGATATATTTTTGAATCCTACAAAAAATAGCAACTATATTGGAATTAGCAGCCATTTGAATTGCAATTGTTTACTTCCATTGAATATATATTTTTTTTCACATCATCCAGAACTTGTGTACGTGTATCATGGTGGCTTCAAGGCAGTAGCCCATCTCCACCTTTCTCTGTGATGGTACAGAAACTCTAGGCCACCCAAGCACAATGAAACCAGCCTGGGTCGACTATCCTATATGTGCTTATGTGCACAAAATCCCATACCCACCAGAGGTGTACAATACCGGTGGAATCATTTTCACAGGTTCCCTCATTATAATTAAAGCAATTCAAACCAGAACAACAGAAAAAGATGTTTCTTCTGGATTCTGAGATGTTCCAGAGTGTTGGAAAATGAAATAGCTCATGAAAAAGTGAAAACAGCTGTAAACTCACTAAATATACTTTCTTAAAATCACTCATTGATTATAAAATAATAAAAAATCACGGCCACGAACTTTGATAGCAAATTCAATAAACTCATGTCTAACTTTATCAAATCAACTCAAAAATTGAAAACCAGAAAACTAGCTTAATGGAAAATTGATAAGAGAAGTTTTAACCAGACTTGGTTAAAATTTCTCATGTGTTAATAATGTGTGCATAATAAACCCAGAGGATTGGGTATATCTTGCACACCTTGCTTAGAGTTAAAGAACAACATAATACATACCAAACAACCAATCATCTTTTGATAAAACGATTGGCATAGGAAAAACAAAGGTATCTGATTACTATTATAAAACTACGTAGCAGCAGTTTCCCATTTATTGAAAGCCAACAATATATTGCGATAACCAATTGAAATTGTATATATCTCTGTATTTCATATATTTTTATACATACAAACAATAATAACGTTTCCACACATTGATACGATAATAAGTTTTCATCACAGTTCAATCCTGTTTGATTTTTCAAGTGGTTTTTAAGGTCTTACAATAGTCTTTACATTACATTCTTAAATAATATGTATTGCTTTTCCGATTATTCATTTCTTGATGTGGAATACCTATTATAATTATAAAAATATTTCTTTCTGTTACAGGTGGATCATCAATAGTATTTGGTGGTTCTGATGGCATTCGTACCTTTCAAATTCCTGTAGTTCAAGATGATACTGCTAACGGCTCTGAAACTACTGGTAAGATATCAGTCCTTATATTAGTTAAACAGCTTATTTGGATGAAGAGAAATTGTTCTGTAACTGCACGAGTTACTACATATTTAGCCCGTGCCTAGGTGTTGAAGAATTGCTCCCATGTATAAGATGCACCTTAATTTTGGGGCCCGAAATTTGGAAAAAAAAAAATGTATTACATAAAGTTATTAGACTCAAGTTTTATTCATCATAAAATTCATACAACTCCTCATTACTTGAATTCAGCACTGTACGAAAATTTCTGAGCCATTTCTGGGCAGAAGGTGGCAAAACGTAACCTAATATACCGGTAACAAGTGCAAAACAATGAGCTCAACGATAACAAGCGCAAAAAAGCAGAAAATGCAAGTAAAAGAAATCTACGACCACTGTATAAGACGCATCTTATACATGGGGAAATACGGTAGATAGCATACACATTGAAGTAAGGCTACCAATAAATTAAGAATGGTGTGTGAGTGTGTGAGTGAAACCTTTGCAGGGTACACCTACCATGGCTGCCCAACTTGGCCAATCCCAACCTAATTGAAAAGGACATTCAACACTGTAACCATTCACCTGACAATGTGTGGCTGTTACTGGATGTTTTGTGCAATGTATGAGTGGCACTGCCATGGGATACCCTGCATCACCTGGTTAAGTCCGTGCCAAGACATATGGGCCCACAAAATTGGCCCCTTTATGAGGGCAGATGTTTCTAATGCAAAACAAATTCAGCGTATATGTAGGATACACGATACAGCCATGATGTAATGGCAGTTGGGATGGGGGATCATTGTAAGCCAACTGTACTACAGCCAAAAATAGAAATAACGAAATAATGAATTATTTTTGAAAGCTAGTTTCATTCCTTATTCTTCATCTTTTCTCCCTTTAATCTTTTTTTTTGAAATTTAAGCTTTTCTCACTTCATTTTTCATCTTCTTCATAAAGAAATAGTAAAACTGCAGCTTTGCTGCTTTTATTTTTGAAATTTTTCAAAAATTTCAAATCTCTGCATTAACAAATGGGTTGTCAACTATGTTAGTTTACATTGTATAAATTATATAGAATGTAAGATGCTTATGCTATAACAGGAACATGTTGCCTTGTTCTTATTATAGCAATAGGAAATCTCCATCTGTGGATGCGCTTCGTCAGGACTCCTTAGTTAAGTGGGTTGGATTACTGATTAGTGCTTTTAAATATTTGCTTTATTTAGATATTGTTGGATTATTTTGTTATTGTTGGATTATTTTAAGGTCGCCCTGGTGACTAATCATAGCTCACCTGGGGATTTTTTCTTTGTGTTCGATGTAAGGGTGCACCGATCTTAAATTACAATTTGGTGCACTGGTGGAACAATTTGAGTCGCTGAAAAACCCGGGTGCTTGCCCTCAAGAATAATGCATCTGGGAGCTCGTCAGGGACTCAAGATTCCAGCAATCTACCAAGTGATGCACACCCGATTCGGGCCTCAAAACAGAAAAATCAAGTAAAAACTACTCTGGTTAAAAAGGACATTGTTTTATTAGGAGACTCCATTGTCAGGGAAACAGGGAATATTTTTTGTAATTAGGATAGGTGGAGTAGAACCAGGGTATGGCTGCCGGGAGCAACTAATTAATGATGTCACCAACAGATTGTCATATTTTAGGGGGGGGGGGGTAAAGAGAATATTATTATTCATGTGGGGACTAATGATATTAAACGTACACTATCCTACGATTTGTTGGAAAAATACAGGACCATGCTGAGGCAATGCCGCGAGCTGCGCCATAATGTCTATGTGTCTGCAATTCTGCCCAGACACGATAGGAGGGATTATATGTTAAGAGCCTTGTGGATTAACTCAAGACTTGAAGGAATCTGCAAGGCTTTAAGGGGGAAATTTCTATCAGCATGGCCCACACTTGTGGGTAGAAGGAATATGTTTTGTAGAGAGAGGATAAAAAAAAAAGTAAAGTGCAGCCGTTATCAACCACTGCAGGATGGAAGCCTCCTCAACAATTCATGTTGAGGGAAATGGACCATAATCTGCCACACTGGTCCAGTGCGGGTTGGCAGATCGACCGTATTCAGCAGTCAGGAGCTTGAACCCCGGTCTACTCAAAGAGCATATGCTGCTGCACTCCCACTCCTGCCCACTCGGCTACGGAGGCCTTATGGAGAGATGGGATACACTTAAACGAAGGTGGTGCAAACGTTTTTGCCAGTATTATTGAGGATACCTTAAAGGTTCATGGAAACTGCTAGTTAAGGGTAATGTGGGTAATACTGACACTCGTTTATCTGATAAAATTGGTCAAAGTAACTATTGCACATAACTCAAGAGTTCTTATCTGTTACCCCATCTGGACATATTATCTAGATATTCTGGAGGCACAAACGTTTCAAGTGAGCGGGTAGCTAATGCCAGGGAAGAGCCTAAAAAACTTCAAGGGTTGTGTTAGGGTAGTTAAATATACAAGAACAGTAAGTCTTAATTGTTTATATAGTAATGTTAGAAGTGTCGTCAATAAAATGAGTGAATTCGAACTGCTGGTTAAAACAAGTAACGCGAACATAATATAGCTTACAGAGACATGGTGCAACCCGGAAATTGGGGATGATGAGTTTCAGTACGGCTTGTATAATGTATTTAGGAAGGATAGGGTAGATAGAAGGGGTGGTGAGATAATGCTTCTTATCAGAAGCAGCCTGAATGCGACGATAGCTTTCCCGGATTCAGACATTTCACATGCTAGTATAGAGTCTGTATGGTGTGAGATAGTTGGAAACAAAGGTATAATGCGAGTTGGAGTAATCTACAGACCAGGTGATTGTGAGGATTATGACGAAAGCCTCTACATGCAAATGGAATGGACAAGTAAGCGTCAATGTCTTATTATGGGTGATTTCAATTTGCCTCTAATTGATTGGAGTAAATGGGAAGGAAACTCGACATGGGGAACAAAATTTTTAAATCAACTAGATGACTGTTATTTGTATCAACGTATCAGGGAAAGTACTAGAGAAAAGAATATCCTAGACCTCATTATCACACATGAATCAGATGACATAACAGGGCTGACAGTAGAGGAACCAGTAGCAGGAAGTGATCACGGAGTTCTACGGTGGATGATGACGAGAGAGGTAGCAGAAGTAAAAGGCAAAGGAATGGGTTTTAATTTCAGAAAAGGATATTACGATCCCTTAAGGTGCTACATGGCCTCTATTAAGTGGGTAGATATTGCACAGAGAATGAATACATTTGAACTGTGGTATGCTTTTAAAATATTAATCACAGATGCCTTGAATGCATATTTACCATTAAAAAAATACTCCACGAGGAGGGTTCCAAGTTGGATGAATAGTGAAGTTGCCACATTACTTGAGCAGAAAAAGGTGGCATGGAAAGGTTACAGAGCAATAAAAAGAAAAGTACTGAAGCCTATAACAGCTGCAAGATGATCTGTAATAGACCCACAGAAAAGGTTCGAGGGGCAAAGGCAGTTTATGAGAAATCACTAGCAAACAGAGCAAAGAGGGGGGGGATAAGGAATTCTTCACATATATAAATGCCAAAAAGAGCAGGACAAACCAGGCTATCCCCTTTACATAAGGGAAAAGGGATAGTGTTAAATACACCAGCTGCTGTTGCAGATGAACTCAACAGTTATTTTGCATTGATATTTAGAAATGAAAAACCTTTTGTGACAATGGGAAATTGTGGGAGCGAAGTTGAAAAATATGTAATTAATGATATTGAAATTTTACAAGATTATTTAATGAAAAAATTTTCGAGCCTACAGGCCAGTGAGGCTCCTGGAGTTGATGGAATATACCCTATACTCTTAAGGGAGACGGCAGGTGAGTGCATTGAACCATTGAGGCTAATTATGCGAGCATCACTAGACTCTGGGGAGATTCCCTTGGATTGGAAAAGTGCCAACTCCTGTTCATAAGGGTGGCTCTAAGAGTGAAGTGGGAAATTATCGACCTGTCAGTCTGACTTCGGTGGTAGGGAAAATCATGGAGGCAATGATCCAGGGTGGAATTCAGGATCATTTGGATCGAATTGAAATTCTCAAGGATACTCAGCATGGTTTTGTAAAGGGAAAATCATGTTAAACAAATCTGGTTCGCTATTTTGAAAGGGTCACTGATGAGCTGGATTTAGGGAATAATTTCGACATTGTTTATTTAGATTTCAGCAAAGCTTTTGACTCAGTCCCACATGAGCGGTTGCTTTATAAGCTGGAACAGGTTGGAATCACTGGGAAAATACTTAGATGCACAGCAGGAGGCAGAGGATTCTGATAAATGGCTATTCCTGAGATTGTGTTGATGTAACAAGTGGGGCTTCCCAAGGATCAGTATTAGGACCACTGTTGTTTTTAATTTTCATAAACAACATCGATGAAGGGATAGAGGGCGTGATGTCTAAATTTGCAGATGATGTTGAAATTGGTAGAGTAGTTAATGATCACTGTCAAGCTGAGTTTCTTCAGAGAGACCTAGATAGACTTCAGGAATGGTAAGAAAAATGGCAGCTATGCTTTAATCCAACAAAGTGTAAGGTATTACACCTTGGAAACAGTAATCCCAAAATAACTTATTCACTTGGTGGAGTTCAACTAAACCCAGTACTGGAGGAAAGGGACTTGGGTGTTACGATACGGTGAGACATGATATTTCCTGAGCATTGTAAACAGGTTGCAAGGAAGGCCCGTGGTGTCCTATCGATGATCTATCGAACTTTTGCAAGTAGAGATAGGGACGTGATAATCCCATTATATAAGGCTTATGTTAGACCACACTTGGAATACTGTGTTCAAGTATGGAGACCGCACCTGAAGAAAGACATCGAGCTTCTTGAAAGGGTGCAAAGAAGGGTAACTCTCCTGGTGAGATCGGCAAAAGGGCGTCCTTATGAAGAAAGACTTCGAATATGTGGGTTGCAGAGTTTGGAAACTAGACACCTTAGAGGAGATTTGATTGAGGTGTTTAAGGCTCTGAGAGGCATCAGTAAAATGAATGAGGATAAAATTTTCAAGATTATAAATTGTGCTAGAACTAGGGGACATAAATTCTAGTTACGGGGGAAATGTTTAGATTGGACTGCAGGAAGTTTTATTTTAGCCAGCGAGTTATAAATTATTGGAATAAGTTGCCTTCATGGGTGGTAGAAGCCGACAGTTTGGGGAAATTCAAAGGTCATCTGGATAGTACTTTCGGGTAAGGGAAGCGCATAGGATGATAGGTTTAATTTCCTTTTTATTTATTAATTATTATTTATTTTATTTATTTATTTTTTATCATTGTTTTATTTGGGGTTTTTTTTTTTTTTTTTTTTTTGGCTGGTGCAGTGTAGGACATAGGCTTTCTTGTACCATACTATAATAATTAATGATAGACACCAGCCAGGAATTAAACTAAAAATTTACTATACAATGAAATAATATACAATGAAATATGATGCAAATAAAATAAAACACTGATTAAATTATAGTTAAAATATAGTTAAAAACAATAAAATTAATTAAAATAAACTAGGTTAAAAGCGATAAAACATACAATCTGGAGCTTTCGGAGAACTGCCGTCTCCTTCTTCAGCATACTACCAGTGCTACAACACATCCTTAAGTAGCCGGTCCATGGCACTCATGCACGTGATCATCAGACACATGATCTACATTCTCCATGCGCGTATCGGAAATGGAAGTGGCTCGGGAGCGTGTCAAACAGAAACGGTCATCCCTTCTGAGGACAACTGCCTCAAACAGGGGGTGTAAACGGATCCCCCTGTCCCTATTAATAGTATTGTGACTGGATGAACCGATTCGCAAGCTCTCGAGCCACTTGCGTTCCCAAAATCCATGGGCGCGGTCGGTAATGACCGCGTCTTCAGGGGAGATCCGATGCTGCTTTTCCCAGAAATGCTCTGCCACAGCAGACCTCGCATAGTTAGCAGTCTTGATAGCGGTCGTGTGTTCCCCCAGACGGTCCTTTAAACGTCGGCCCGTTTCCCCCACATAACACTCCTCACAATCCGGGCACTTAATCTCGTAGACCACATTGCTAGTATGGTCCTGGGCTACGGGATCTTTAACTTGGGATATCACTGTGTGCAACCTCCGACCCGGAAGTTGCACACAGCGAGTCTGGCACTCCCGCAATGCCCGTACAATACGTTCTGAAAGGCCCGGATAGTAAGGAATGTATGCAGTAGCCACAGGGGCAGGCCACTCCCTACGATTGGACTCAACCCTATGAATATATTTGTCCAAGACCCTCTGGGGGTATCCACATTTCCTGAGGTCTGCCGTGACTTTGCAAATTTCTATTTCCTTTTCTTCAGGGGTACTACAGTGGGTCCCCACCCTATTCAACAATGCCCTGGCTACACTGTTCTTATGATGACAAGCCTGTGCTGAGCTATAATGAACAAATTGGCCACGGAACATAGGCTTTCTATAGATCGTTGTTTTTAATCTAGATCCATCTCTGCTCACCAAGACATCCAGAAACGGGAGGGACCCAGCTTCTTCCACCTCCGAGGTAAATTGTATAAATGTGGAAAAGCTGTTGAGCATATTGAGCACCTCATCTTCCTTTCCCTTTTTTAAAATAGTGAAGGTATCGTCCACATATCTCCTCCACTCGCGCATGGGGAAATTCAACTGATGAAACACCCTAGTTTCCAGTTCCTCCATTGCCAAATTGGCCACAATGGCACTGATGGGGGAACCCATGGCCGTGCCATGGACCTGCTTATACATAACTTTTTGAAACACCATGGTAGTGCTTGCGAGGCAAAATTCCACACCTTTACAAATATCATCAATGCTTAGTAAAGATCTAGCACTAAAGCAATCATCTCGTTCCAAGGCCGATCTTACACAATGCACCCCATGTTCAATGGGGATACATGTGAACAAGGATACCACATCAAACGAAATCATGAGTTCGTCATCACCTATAGATTGGCTTCTTATAAAGTTCACAAATTCCTTGCTGTTTCTGATTACTAAACTGGAGCGTCCCACTATAGGAGAGATGACTCCAGCTAAAAATCCAGATAAAGCATAAGTGGGACTACCCACAAATGATACTATAGGTCTCAACGGAATGCCCACCTTGTGCGTCTTTGGGAGGCCATAAAACCGAGGTAATCGACAACCTGAGGCATGAAGAGACCAATAAACTTCTTTGGTTATTTTACCAGCCTTATGCCATCCCTGTACCATGCAGCCGACCGGGCTAGCCGAGTGGGTAAAGTACCTGCCCGGCAACCCAAAGGTCGCGGGTTCGATTCCCGCCTCGGGCTTGGATCAAAGTACTGCAAAAACCTTGGGAGGTGCAATATGGCCACAGAAGCCGATGCGCCAATAACTACCAAATCAAAAAAAAAAAAAAAAAAAAAAACCTGTACCATGCAGCTAATACTAACTAAATATAAATTTTCAGAAGACTGTTTTTGGCTACTATCTAATGTTACTAATGTTAAAGTGACCTTTCAATTTCAAGTGGCAAGAAATCCATTGTAATAAAATATTTGAAAACAAATAAGAATAGGAACAATGTGATTTACATACTGTAGAAAGAAATCCAAAAAATAGGGGATTTCAAATGAACGTGATACTGCCATTCCTGCTGAATTTTCATCATTTATTTACAAACATAATTTTCCTCTGGGTTGCGTAAATCATGCAGGTGCATTGTTCAGAAATGTTTCTCAACAGGTGGAATATGTACAAATAAATAAAAAAAAATACTCTTAAAAGCAGCTTGTTCACAGTGCTAGCATTGGAAGCTTACTGTACATAGTACAGTATTGGGTATCTTCTGAACAATGTGAAAGGATGTGTGATTCCTTTAAAAAAAAAAAAAAAAAAACTTTAGTGGTTAGGGTGCTAAAAGACTGGCCTCATGTACTAAAAAAGTGTCTTCATGGCTTTCTGTGAAAGTAGATGAATATTTGATGGGCATTTATTACTATTTAGAGAGAAATACTAAAATGAAAGATGAATTTCAATAGTTTCAATTATCACATTCACTGTAGTGCATGTGTGAGTCTGAAGTTGATAAAGGCGAACACTTACTTTTGTGCCAAGGTGTAACTTTGGCTGATGCTGCATAAGCTTGCTTTCTTGCATCAAATGCCTCTACTAATGCTAATGCTAAAACTAGCCTCAAATTTTATATACCAAGCAAAGTAAAACTGTTCCAAGTGTTTGACAGCACTCAGTTGACAATAAATAGAGATCAACTTGATCTGTTAAATTTTGCTGTTAGTATTAATTCAAACGTTTGAATTAATACTAACAGCAAAATTTAACAGATCAAGTGGTTAGTAACCACGAATCAGTTGATGCACTACACACAACTCTAATAATGTTAAATTAACAGAGGTATGGGTCAATTAGGTGACCATCCGTTTGTTTATTTAATGTTATGCTATAGTTTAAATATGCTGGTGTCCAAATAACATTTCTCATTAAGGATATATTTTTAGCATCACAGGGGTTGTATAATTACTGTCCCGTGGGAAAAAAGTTCACTGGGTATCTGTTAGACCCCTGATACATTGTAGCAATACAAAATTCTGTATGGTTGTTAATATTTGAACCTCTGTTCCTGTTACATTTATCATCCATTTAGTATTATTTTTTACATCAAGATTTTGCCTTACAATTCAGCTGGAAGCACTAGGTGTAAACATGGACATTATTTTCTATGGTCACAACTTAACTGTTTAAATCATCATCATCATCAGCCATTTTCAATCCACTGCAGGATGAAGGCCTCTCCAGCAACTTTCCAGTTCCTTCTGTTTTGAGCACTGGCCATCCATTTACTACTCAAAAACTCATGAATTTCATCTATCCATCTCCGCCTTTTGTCTTCCAGGTTTTCTTCTAGCTCCTCTTGGGTACCATTCTGTTATTTTCTTAGTCCATCTGTCATCATGTCTTCGAGCTATGTGTCCTGCCCAAGACCATTTTAGTTCTTTAGTTTTGATAAGAATGTCCTTTACTTGAGTTTGCTGCCTAATCCATGTGTTTCTCTTCTTATCTAACAGTCTGATTCCCAATATAATTCCTTCCATTCTTCGCTGTGTAGTTCTTAGCTTCTCTTCCATTCTTTTGGTGAGTGCCCAAGTTTCACTTCCATAAGTCATGGTGGGGAGTATACATTGGTTCATTATTTTACGTTTCAGACAAACTGGGATATTGCTCTTCAGTATGTGACTATATTTCCTGAATGCTATCCATCCAAAATTTATTCTTCTCTTGACTTCCAGCCATTTATCATTATTACAGCTAATAACTTGTCCCAGATAAGTATATGACTCCACCTTTTCAATTACTGCTCCTTCAATCATTAACTGTTTAAAACATTCACTTAATTTTCTGTTCAAAGGCACAGTAACAGACTCCCATTTCTTCAGAATTCAGGAACCCTCCCGACATGTAATACTCGCCTTACGGAAATTCAACTATGTAAGTTTTTGCCAGCCAGTACAAACTGAAAAAAATCATGGAAACGTATTTTGCATCCCGTAAGAATAAATGGAGGTATAAAAATATCATAATGTGAACCCATTAACACATTGTGGGGTTTTTTTTTGTAATTCGTTCCAAGGTCTTGGAAGTTGAAAATCTCTCTCTCTATAACTAAGCTATTTATCTCTCTAAAAGGTCATATTTACAATGCAAATTGCACTACCCTTTCATCGTTATTATATGTTCTGTTATAAGAATCAATTTTGAACACCTTTGTGATATTTTTCTAAAGGATGTTTTTGAAGGTCACAACCATAAAACAATGTGCACTTTCCAGTTTATTGTGGGCTTTTCTGTTAGCACAATCTATTGTAAACAGGTAGTAAACTCTATCTTATTGCATTTGTGATAATACCGATAACTGCAATTGTGTGAATTTTTACTCTATTATGGTGTGAAATGTGTTTCCTTTCACTGAAATCTTCAATCATATATAAAAAAAAATATTTCAGAAACTTCTTCATTCCTATTCACGTATTACAATGGTGAAGGGGAAGGGACCAACAGAAAGTGCAAGTGCTGGCAGTGCTAGGAAAGGAAACAAAATTGATTTAGAAATGAAGATGAAAATGATTAAGAAGTACGAAGCAGGACAAAGTTTGTCATCTACTGCCCGAAGTTAGGCTTCAACAGTGAATACTATTTTAAAGGACAGTGCACGTATACAAGAATGTGTTAAAGGATCAATGCATTTAAGATTAACAGTGATCACAAAACAGCTTTCAGGTGCTATATATCGAAGATCGAAAAGCTATTAATAATATGGATGGAAAATTTGATTTAGAAGCAAGTGCCCTTGAGTCTAATGATCTTTCAAGCAAAAGCAACAGGTGTTTATAAAGATATTAAAGATAGGTATGGCGAACCCCAACCCAAGTTCATGGCAAGTAACGGGTGGTTTAATAGGTTCAAGCAGTGAAGTCGCCAATGCCGATTATGCAGCTGCAGAGAAATTTTGTGATGTGTTGGAAAAAATTATTGATGAAGGCGGCTATTCAATGCAGCAAATTTTCGAACATTGGCGAGACTGCTCTTGTATTGGGGAAAAAAAATGCTGGATTGGACATACATTGCCAAAGAGGAAAATACAATGGCAGGTTTCAAGGCGTTAAAAGATGGGGCCACACTCTTGCTTGGGGCTAATGCAGTGGGAGATTACAGATTAAAACCACTGCTTGTGTACCATTCTGGAAATCCTTGTGTATTTAAGGGCATCAATAAAGCAAACCCTACCTGTGCATTTCCAATCAAACCATAGAGCATGGATAACAATATCTCTCTCTCTCTGAGGATTGGTTTAAATGCTGCTTCATTCCAATATTTCTTTACAATTTTTCATTGAAAAATATTGTAAAGACAACGACGTTCCTTCAAGATTTTGCTTCTATTAGATAATGCTCCTGGACATCTATGCATCTAGATGATTTCAATTCGAACGTGAGAGTCATATTTCTACTGCCAAACACAACTTCACTCATCCAGCCTATGGATCAAGGTGTTATTTCGAATTTAAAAGCATGCTATTTATGCACATTTGCTCAGGCATTATCTGCAGTAGACTATAAGAAATATTTTACATTAAGGGACTTGTGGAAATCTTACAATATTTACCACACCATCTTAGACATTAATAGGGCCTGGGCAGAAATTACTAAAAGTTCTTTAAATGCCACGTGGAAGAAAATATACCCATGGCACGTAAACAGCTTCGAATGCTTTGAAAAAGAGGAATGATATGAAGAGGTTACAGATAGCTCTGCAACCTTTACAATCTTATTTCAGTTGGGGTTATTGCCAAATATGTGGAGTTAATAGAGGTAGAAAAAAAAAAAAGAATTATCTAACAAAGAACTTATTGAATTGCAGGCAGTGATAGTGAAAGAAGTAAATGCTGACGAAGCTCAAGATGAACCATATGAAGAGTCGAGATGCTTCATCCCGAGAGAGATGGGAATGGCATTTCATGAAATTGCATCGGCAGTGGCGAGGTTTGAGACGATGGGTCCTGGCAGCGAACGATTCTTAAAAGTTAGAGAGGTGAATGATATGATTGCTATAAAGAAATCTGCAGTGAAAATAAAAAAGCCACCGTCCAGTCATCCATTAATATGTTCTTTCATAAGGTTTGAACGGCTGACCCCTTCTAAATCTTCACAGCCCTCATCCTCTGCAGCGGTGTACTTATCAGCTGAAGACGTAAATTTTTGCAATGATGCTCGAGGGTAAAACTTACTGACATTATGCCTGTCTCCTTTTTTTTTTTATTATTATTATTATTTTGAAATTTTTTAAATTGCATGCTTTTGTAATTTTTCCTGCGCATGAGATAAAAAATTGAATAAATACAATAAATAATTCTATTTACATGTTATTCGAATATTTCTTTTTTGATTCGTTCGATTCAGCGAGCACAGTTGAGAGTGCTGCACAAGCACGGGAGAAATTCCAACTTACATAGCATTCCACAGAACGCAACTCTTACATAAGTCTGGGAGTTCCTGTATTTCTCTACCCCATCAGTAGAAAAAAATCTTCTCATCTAACACCAATTATCTTTTTAAAATATTAACTTATATTTTTGTGCATTTAACCAAAATTTCAAGTTCATTATGGAATTAGTAATTATCTTAATTGCTACAGCATCAGTTTCTTTAAGTTCATTTTTTTTTATTTGAATATATTGTTTTAATATTTTTTGCTCCTAATTTATTTTGCCATTATACTGAATATATTACAGTTTAGATTTTAAATGCTGTTATCAAGCACTACAGTACCTCTATTAATTTAAAATTATTATAGTTGTGTGTAGTGCAATATGATGGTTCAGTGTTACCAACCAGTTGATATATTAATTTTTTCTTCTGGTGTTAGTCTGAACAACAAATTTATTTAGCTTGATTAAGTTTTAATTTAATTTTTGTCCATCCTCTGCTTTATTGTGGAGTAGTTTTACTACTACGCAGTACAAGGGGGTCATCCAGCACATAACTTTCATGATTTTGCTCTAGTAACTGGTGTACAAAAGTATAATCGTAAATAAAAATAATAATAATTGACACTTATTTTGCATTTCAATAAGCATTTTCAGGTAAATTTCATTTAATAAGAAACAAGCTTCTTTTCTACATGGGTTACTCAGCAGTTATTTAAATTTAAAAAATAATAATAAATAAATGAATAAAAATAACCAACTTACATTTTTATTTTATATAAATTGTTTAAACCAAATATAATAGCTACCATTTCTAATATACTTTTAATCCATTAACTTCATTTATTCCTTTCATTTTTATCATTAATAGTCACTGCACACCTGCTGGAAATAGTGGTACTGAACTGGATTATTTGTAGCCCTAGGTGTGATAAATAACCTGCCCAACAAGGCTACTATTCCTTCGAGCTAAATGATTTCTTCGAGCTAGCTGGATTCCAATAACAGTGCAGAGTCAGCCCATATAACTGTCACAAAGAGGAAGTTCGGGAATGACATTAAAGTTAGTGTTAACAGAACCTTGGGCTAACATGGGATGAAGACCTAAATTTCAAATTACAGAAGAAGAAGACCCAGGCTGTATTCTGGCATTTTCCAACAATTTGGAGGCTGCCACAATATTCAGCTGTTCAGTTGATATATTGATAGTGTCTCATTGCAACAAATTTCTAATGATGGAACATTAGATTTTACTTGGCAGAGCTGTATAGGAGGGAACCCCAATGACTAAGTCATCTACAACACCAACAAATCAGGACTTTTTTTTATAATTTGACACCTCACATTACATTTAAATTCAAAGGGGGGAATGTGTTGATGGGGAAAAAACTCTTGAAGGTGCTCGTATAAAAGGAACTGATAATAATAATAAAAAAAACTGTTTGTAATGGGAAAATCGTTAAATCCTAGGTCTTTCAAAAATGTAAGGAAACTTCGTGGATTACACTGCGAAAAAGACTTCAGATATTTTTCGATAATGCATAAATGATTGGAATAAAGAGCTATTCAAAAGGAAGGAAAATATTTTATTGTTAGTTGATAATTGTCCTGCACATCCCCAGACTCAAAATTTGTCCTACATTAAACTAGTGTTTCTACCTCCCAATGCAACATCAATTTTACAACCAGTGGACACGGGCATGATCTAGAGTTTGAAAGGATTTTATAAAAGATTTATGGTTCTCCATCTAATCAGTCCAAGAGAACAGTAACTTAATAAGTCTATATCGATATCGGATGATATAATGACAATTGAAATTGTATCAAAATCAGTGCTGACAATCTACCAAACTCAAGGTGCAATGGACACATTAGTCAATTTTTTTGAAGGAACTGAGGCAAATAATGGACTTTTAATGCATTGAATATTTTAAAAGGAAACTTGAGAAATATCAAAGTGAAATCTTTAAAACAAACATCAGTTATAAGATTCATAAATAAAAAGACTAATTGAAATTGTTTATTATTAATTAGTATTGTTAATTACAGAGAAATAAACTGTGTTTAGTATTAAGTGTATGGTTTTAAAACGGACAAATAAATTGTTTAATATTAAGTGTATTGTAGTTTATGCAATCATATTAATACAAATAATATGTAGGTATACACCGATGAGCTGAAACATTATGACCATCTACCTAATATGATGTTAGTCCTTCACGTGCAGCCAAAACAACTCGTACCAGTGAGGCGTGGATGCTACAGGATTTCTAAATGTGTCTTGTGGTATACGGTATATACCACACTACGGTATATACCATATAAGGTCAGTGGTTGAGATGTCACAGATTGGAGTTGCTGTTCCAACACAAACCACAAGTGCTCGATGGGATTTGATGTCTGTGGAATTTGGCGACCAATCCCTGGAAGTCTTCCTAGTGTTTCACGAACCAGTCTCAAACAATGCAGACAGTGTTGCATGGTGCATTATCCTGCTGAAAGATGGAACTGCCAGAGGGGAAGACTGTTGCCGTGAAAGGGTATACCTGGTCAGCAATGATGTTTAGGTAGGTGGTAGATGTCAGAGTGCTCAGCAGATGACTGGACCCAGGGTATCCCAGCAGAACGTACCCAAAGCATGGTATTGCCACCACTGTTTTGTTTTTGTCCCATGGTGCATCCAGGTGCCATCACTTCCCAGGGTAAACGACACACATGTACCCGGCCATCCACATGGTGCAGCAGGAAACGTGATTCTTCCGACCAGACAACCTTCTTCCAATCACTCAAGGTCCAGTGTCGATGCTTGTGTGCCCATTGTAGGCGCTGTTGCTGATGGCCATGGTTAGCATGGGTCCTTGAAGCGGCCTGCAGCTACACAGCCCCATTTTCAGCAGGGTTCGATGTTACTATGTGTTGTGACACATTATTCCTGTGAGTTGCGCCACAGTCTCCATTCTGTTGTCACGTATCGACTGGGAGAGCCTTCGCTCACCTCTAGCATCGATGAGCTGCGGTTCATGGACCCCCCCTTCCTGGCACCATTTTCAGTAGGGTACTATCCACGGCTGACCGTGAGCACCCCACCGGCCATAGGCGCCTCCGTAGCCAGGTGGGAAGGAGCAGCAGTGCGTAGCACACGCTTCTTGATTAGACCGGGATTCGAGCCCGTCACCACCAAATACGGAGGATGTGGAAAGGTCAGGGAATGACCACCACATATCCCCGGAGCAATATGGCCTTAGTTGCTAATGCTCCTAAAAACCAAATAAACAAACAACAAACCCCACCAGCCATGCCAATTATGATATGCTCTGAACCCGGTCATCTGGCCTTTACAATTTGGCCTTTGTCAAACTTGCTTATGTTCGCTGCCTTTCCCATCTGAAGAACAAGAGTAAAACTGATTAACGGAACTCAGTATCAAGTGTTTTTTATAGTGTCCCGACCCTCGCATGTGCTATAGTTCACCTGCAGTTGCTTCAATTTGCGTAATGACTTGCTGGTCTTAATGTTTCGGCTCATCAGTGTATACTAATATAATTTTTTTCTCTTTAATATTTCTTTTGGTTTTTTAATCTCTTTTTATCAAGTTATTGAGAATTTAAAAAAATCGGAGGTAGATTCAACTCATAGCTGATATAGTGTGTAATGGTTATAACAAGGAAATTTTATAACCAACTTCAATTGTATAAGGGAAATAAAAGCTAAAATATTTGATGCAAGCTATAAAAGAATTGATACATGATGCAGGTATTTTTCATCAATGGTCTCTCGGGATTTTTTTTTTTTTTTTTGTCTGGTGCAGCATAAGCCTCGGGATTCCTTGCACCATACAGCTAATAATAATAATAATAACTGTTTCTATGCTTACATATTAAAAGGAAACTAAACAGAGTGCATAAAAAAAGCTGAAAAGGAGGATACAGGAAGTAAAATCTTTCATAAAAATTTGTAAGGTAGTCCCAGCACAGTGTTCACAATAAAAAAAAAAATAAGTTAATTTCAAAATAAATATGATAAAATTAAAATTAAAAAAGGTGTGTGCAATAAAATCGAATATGGAGAAATGGTAGGTTGGTGATACAGAAATAATTTAACATTTAAAGTTTAGACAGAGCAGCAATTTTGTATGTAATATTGGATAAAGAAGCAGCCAAATGATATAGGGAAAGAAAATAAAGTGCAGTAAGAGAGGAGAAAAGTAATGAATCAAATTGATGGTTTAGTGTCAAACAACGTTAACTACAAATGTCCCTTTTCTTTTTGCGATTACTTTAGTTTTACTTTATAAACAATGCATATCATGTGATAGAACTGTATCTCTCTAGTGGTTTATGAGTTAGCTTAGGCTGTAAGTACATTTGCAGTAAACCAAGAAAACGTCAAATGACTTTTTTTTTGTTGATTACAAAAGACATCAACTACAAAATGATTTTGTAGTTAACATTGTTTGACACCAAACCCTCGAAATAAGGTGAAGATAGCATTAGAGGAGAGGAAAGTATGTCCATATTGCCTTCGTGTTACCCTAATAGCTCAATGAACAGAAAAATGAAGAGTAGAAAGACAAAGTAAAGAGGCGTTATAAAGAATACTCAGGCATATCTTGCTACTTTCTACTCTTCATTTTTCTGTCCATTTAAATATTAGTGTAACAGTTGGCGCTTTATCTCTCACTTTTGGGTGAATTTTATTATGTATTCTAATATGAAATTGGTAATATTTTCTAATCAGTGATTTAAATATTTTAAGTAATAATTACAATATAAGTAAAAACATAATAGATGCAGGTCTTGAAAAGAATTTAATTTTCTGATATCATTGGTATCTTGATTGTGCTTCAGCCCCAACTATTCCACCAGCTCCTGGTGTCGTGTCAACAACGCATCCATTACTAATGAGGCATGGTGATCCACAGACTGCATTGTCATCAAGAATTCACAGAACTCGTTTGCGAGGTTACAGACAGGCACTAAGTAATCACACGTGGCACATGTATACCAGTGGTGGAAGACATCCCAATCCTCCAGCAATATTACAAAGGTAATAAATTTATATTTCTTATATATTTGTATTAGTAGTGACAAAGGTTTGCAAGGAAGCAAGATTTTACAGCATCAGCCAACAAAAAAAAAAATATATATATATATCCCTTCCATTGTCTAGTCAATTCTTAAATTTATTCAAATTATCCACCTACAACACCAGATGGAGGATTCTTCCGAGAGTATAACTTACCTTGTCACTCTTCTCTGTAATTGTATCAACAGATCGATATCCTTGACAGATCCATGCAGTGTCCTTCTTTCTGCACAGCCCAAAGAACTTCATGCCATACCATTCACTTACCTGGTGTCATTTGCCACTACTGCAAGTATGGAACCACCCATTCAGTATGTAGTAGAAGTGGTGGTGGTGGCATGTGATGCAAGAAAGCAAGTGAGCTTATGCAGCATCAGCCAAAAAAAAAAATCACATCATTCCCTCCAAATGCCTGTCCAGTTCTTCCTTAAATTTATTTAACCTATCAACTTCCACAACGACAGATGGAAGTTTGTTCCGGCAATTAACCACACCCTGGCTAAAGGCAAATTTCTGCCCATCTATTCTACATCTGTATTTTCTTAATTTGAATTTATGCCCCATCAGAATTTAGTGTGCTCAACCCATTCAAGGCCTAAGATACATCAATCAGATCACCGTGCAGGTGCCTAGTCTCCAGCCACTGCAATTTGCACAACTTAAGCCTCTCTTGGTAAGAGCATCCCTTCATTCCCCTCACCAATCTTGTTGCCTTTCTCTGTACACGCTAAAGCAAATCTACATCCTTCCTAAAATGAGGCCTCCAGACCTGTACGCAGTACTCAAGTCATGGCCTGACCATTGCCTTATACAGAGGGACAATCACCTCCTTTTCCCTGCTAGCAAAATTCCTATATATCATTGACAAAACTCCATGACCTGCCCTGGCAGCTGGTCTGCACTGCTCAGAAAACTCAATATCTGACTGTACAATGAAAATGAAAAAGACTCCCAGGTCTTTTTCATTTTCTACCACCTTAAGTGTAGTACCACACAGTTGGTATGTTTCTGGAAGTACTGCTACTCATATGCAGTCGTAATATTAGTAGTTACAAATAATGCAAAGAAGCCAGCTGGTGTGGCATCCGTCAGAAAAGAAAAAACTATGCACCTCATCTGCAATTTCCTAACCATTTCTTCCTTAATTATATTCATTTATTTTGAATGTATTTGTAGTTAGGATCCTTGAATTTGACTTGCTACTAGCACCCGACCTTGAGACTGACTAACTCAAGATGCCGAGTCCATGACTACTGACAGCTGCTCTCTAACCCCTGACATCACTCAGTACAGCTATGTGCTGTTGTAGCGCAAGGCTGTATGCATCACCTGGCATTGCGCTCTACAATGCCAGGTGATGCGTCGATTCTGGCACTGAGTTACTCTTTGACTGAAAGAATATTTTAATAGATCTGTCCTAAATTTGCACTGTCCAGGATGGAATAAGATGCTCTCAGCATTTAGTTTACTCAATCTATTTAAACACCTCAATCATTCTTATCACCGTGCCTAGTTTTCTGATGCTACAGTTTACAAAAGGAGCCTTTCTTGATAACAATAAGTTTTGTGTCTCCGACTAATGTTGTTGCCCTTCTTTTCCCTTGTTCCAAGAAATCTCTTCTGCTTTTGTTTGCTTTCTTAACTAAAGAATTCTCGGTTTGTCTGACCGCCGCGATATCTTGACTGTAAATTGGTTTATACGTAAAAGTTTCTGTCTCCCGCATAATTTATAATCATCCTGTGCACTTTCTCTGCCAATTGCCTCATCAGTTTATCAGGTATTGATTTAGGTCTAAATCTTTAATAGTATCTCTTAGTTTGTATAAAAAGCTTAGTATCTTCTATGATTGCTTCCCACTTAGAATTTGCATTTGGCAGTGTCATCACCTGGTCCCCCTGAAAAGCATATTTATTTTTATTTGACTCCTTGAAATTTTCTGAAACTACTCCCATCTCTGGCTGAAAGCATTTTGCATACTTTCAGCAGTCTTTTTTTTTTTTTTTTCTTTTTTGTCTATGTATGGATGCCTTCAGCATTCAGCACTAAACCCGTGTAAAACCTTACCGCTTTAACTATTGGCTTTTCTTGTGATAGTTTCAACCCAGGATTGAGTCAGTCTGGATTGAAATGGCAAAAACACTATTGGGCTTTCTTCTCACTCTGACTGAATTAATCAGCTTCCAGTGAAGGTTGCTTGACAACAAAAAAAAAAAAAAAAAACCGGGTGGTTTTTCCTTCCAAATGGATTAAAATCTGAAGTCATATATTTGCATTCAGAAAGCAATGAAGGTGTTAAACACTTCCATCAGGTCTCCTTGCACAGATGCCAAGTTCCCAGATGCTCCAGTTTACAGAATGCACATCTTTACTCGTGAGAGTACCCTTTTGTGCCTGCAACTAATATTGTTTCTCTGCATCTGTTCCATCAGACTTGCATCCTCCCTAAAAGAAGAGTGTTTAGAAAGGCTTAAAATCCATACTCAAGATGTGGCATAACTCTTGCCATATTATAGTGGGGTAGTTTCCTCCGTTCCTGTTAGAAAAATTCTTGTATATCGTTAACAAAACTCTGAGCTGACCTAGTACCTGCTTGCATTACTCAGAAAACTTTATGGCTGGCTGTTTATTTACCTTCAGAGCTTTTTCATTATTCACTACCTCAGTGCTTATAACACATTATTCTTGGATTATTGCAACTCGAATATATGAGATTTGCATACAAAAAGATAAGTTAGGGAAAATTTAATGATTTCTTGCAATTAGTTTTTGGTAATGATAAATATATGGCTCTGGATACTATGAATGCCACAGAATATACATTTTAGCTTCAAAATGTACTTTTTGAAGTTTTGAAATATGCATCTAGGGGTAGGAAAGCCACAGATAAGCAGGTACCATGTGAACAACTGAATTTTAAGGCGAGTTGTGTTTTTTTTTTTTTTTTTTTGGCCAGGACGCAATTTCAAAGATATAGGTCTTATGATATAGAAGAGGCTAACTATTATAAGGAAATATATAGGTATAAAAGGAGGGAATATCATAGGGATATTTATCAGCATAAGTTAAGATCATGGAAGAATTTCGTAAGAACTGCAGGAAACAGTAACCCCAGGGGACTACTCTATAAGTTGACTATTAATAAAAATATAGAGCAGGATGTATTTCACAGAGTAATTGTAGATAGTAGGGAGACAACTATTAAAGTTGTCATAGATAAGCTGTTTCCTGAGGATTGTATAAGTAACGATACTCTTGAACAGCATGAGATGAGAGCAGATAATAGAGTTTATGTCAACAATGAGGATATCTCTCTCCCTTTTTACAGCAGAGGAGTTACTTGTAGTCAGCAAACAGATAAATGTTGATAAAACTCCGGGGATTGATTTAACTGAGAAGAACCGTATCAGTAAGTTATTAGAGATATATCCTCTAGTTCTGCTCAATATGTATAACAAATGTTTATTGGAAGGTGCATTTCCTGTTTTCTGGAAATGTGCGCTTCTGAAATTGATGTAAAAACCAGGTAAAGAAAAAAACAAGCCCAAGAGCTTTCGACCAATATCATTGTTATCTAACCTAGGCAAGTTGTTGGAGAAATTGATTTTCCAGTGATTAAGTGACTTCATGAATTTACACCACATTGAGATGCCATTTCAGTATGGTTTTAGAAAATACAAATCTACTGAGGATGCAATTAATGATTTGGTACTTTATGTTAAAAATGCAGATAGTAAATATGTTCTTGCTCTGTTCATTGAATTTGCAGGAGATTTTGATTCAGTCTGGCACAAGGGTATTCTTTACTCGCTAAGACATCTCCATTGTCCAGGGAAAATGTACTGGGTTGTAAGCAATTAAATTCCAGGCAGATAATTGTAAGGGCACAACATTAAACTTACAGGAAATTAGTGTCTAGGGGATATCCACAGGGATCTGTGTTGGGTTCCCTATTCTGGAATTTGATTCGGAACCAATGGCTTAAATTGAGACAAACAGTTTGCCATAAAATAGCATTTGCGGATCATCTGCTTATCTGTGTGCCTGGCAACTCAAGAAGGGATACTGAAGAGAAGGCTGAAATGATTCTTTAGAGTCTAACGTTATGGGCTAGAGTTGTCAACCACAGAGTTGATACGTTGCTCTGGGGTTACTGCTTCCCATATGCAGAGCTTTACATTTGTCACTTGACCGCCTTTACATAGATGCTCAACAACTTCAGCGAACACAAGGTGAATTTGATAAAATCCTAGGTTACTGATATGCATAGCTACATATATATTCTTTATATATATATATATATATATATTCTTTATATACGTTGTGCTCACCCTGTTCAAATACTGCATCCTCTGTCTGAGTGCTGTGTGTCTGATATTCCTGTAATGTCTGCATTTGGTGATTTAACTAATATTTCATTATATATCACCTTTGCTCCAAACTAGCAGTTTTCTTCTTTTTTTTTTGTGCTGCGTAGTAATCTCAATATTTTCTGAACTCTCTGAATGGTCTTAATATAGCCATATAGTGCAAGGAAGTATAGGCTTTTGTTGCACTGACCAAAAAAAAATAAAAAAATAAAAAAGAGATCAGAAAACACCAGTTTTGTGCTTTGTGTAGGTAACTATCCAGTTGGCTTTTGAATTTCTACAAATTGTCAGCATCAACTACCTGTGAAAATGACTTGTTCCCATAGTCTCTAACTCACTAGCTTAAAGAAATCTTCCTACAGTCTAATCTAAACCTTTCCCTGGGTAATTTTATTTTATGGCCCCTCATTCTAGAATTAATTATAACAGTGGAAATTCTGCCTTCATTCATTTTACTAAAACCCCTCTCAGTGTCTTATAAACTTCAGTCAGGTTCCCCTCTAAAGTGCCTAATTTATTTTGGGGTTTCTCTTTCCCAAGTTTTATAGCTATTGTAGAAAGATGATGCCGAACTGGTTGACTACAGAGCTGGCTGGTCAAATAGAGCAAAAAAAGATAGCACGGGACAGTTACAGACCAACGAAAAGTAATGAAGCTTATATCAGGAACAAGTATATCTGTAATAGAACCACAAGTAAGGTTAAGGATGCCAGGGCTGCATATGAGAAAGAATTGGCAAAGAGAGAAAAGAATGGGGACAAAATTTTTCATGTATGTGAATACAAGGAAGAAGAAAACTAATCCATTCGGACAATTGTGCACAGGGTGTGAGAGAGTCTACGATAACCCAGCTGATGTTGCAGATCAATTAAATAGGTACTGTTCATTGTTCTTTACTGACAAAAGACGATTCATGCTAAGAGGCTGTGCGAGTGAAGTTGAGCCATATGAAATTAGTGATGTTGTAATTACAAATTGTTTATTAGAAAAGCTTTGAGCATAAATGCAAGTAATGGTCACGGAGTTGATGGCATATTGCCTTCGTAGCCGAGTGGTCATGAGTGGGAGTGCAGTAGCACACGTTCTTTGAGTAGACCGGGGTTCAAGCCCCTGACTGCTGAATACAGTTGATCTGCCCACCCGCACTGGATCAGCGTGGCAGATTATGGTCCATTTCCCTCAGCATGAATTGTTGAGGAGGCTTTCATACTGCAGTGGGTTTATAATGGCTGCACTTTACCTTTTTTTTTTACCCTGTAGTTTTGAGGGAGAGCACAAGGGAGTGTATTGAACCGTTGAGGTTAATTATGCAGGCATCTTTGGCCTCACGAAAGATTCCTTTGGATTGGAGAAGTGGTAACACATTGCCAGAACATAAAATCGGTTTTAAGTAGTAGTAGTAGTGGCATGTGATGCAAGAAAGAAAGTGTATGAGCTTATGCAGCATCAGCCAAAAAAAAAAAAAAAATCATCACACCGTTCCCTCCAAATGCCTGTCCAGTTCCTCCTTAAATTTATTCAACCTATCAACTTCCACAACGTACAGATGGAAGTTTGTTCCAGCAATTAACCACCCACTGGCTAAAGGCAAATTTCCGCACATCTATTCTACATCTGTCTTTTCTTAATTTCAATTTATTTCCCCGTTAGGTTCGTAATCTGAACAAGTGGAAGGATCCCATCAGAATTCAGCGTGCTCAACCCATTCAAGGCCTTATACCCCTCAATCAGATCACCACACAGGTGCCTAGTCTCCAGCCACTGCAATTTGCAGAACTTAAGCCTCTCTTAAGCCAGCGAGGGGAATGCCAGAGGTGTATTCAACTCTAGCAGTAAGCTACAGAATCTTGAAATAACTGAGAGTAAAGTGGAGGAGAAACTGTTGAAGATAAACACAAGAAAGGCACCCGGGGTGGATGGGATCTATCCAGTTATATTAAAGGAGGCAGCAAAGGAAGTAAGCAAACCCTTAGCCATAATTATGAGAGCTTCCTTGGACTCAGGGGAGGTACCCATAGACTGGAAATGTGCAAATGTGACCCCAATTCACAAAGGAGGATCAAAGGCTGACACAAGTAATTATAGACCTGTGAGCTTAACTTCTGTTCCAGGAAAATTAATGGAGGCACTGGTTAAAGAAGCACTGCAGGATCATTTAGACAAGACTTCAGTTATAGCTCAGACACAGCATGGTTTTGTTAAGGGGAGGTCTTGTCTGACCAACTTGATTGCATATTATGATGCAGTCACAAAAGAAATGGATGCAGGGAATAACTTTGATATTATATACTTGGATCTTAGAAAGGCTTTTGATACTGTTGCACATGGAAGACTGCTACACAAATTGGAGCAGTGTGACATTGGAGGCAAATTGCTGCTATGGATAAAGGGGTGGTTGAGGGGGAGAAGACAGAGAGTGGTAATCAATGGACACTGCTCATCGTGGACTGATGTTATTAGTGGAGTCCCTCAGGGCTCAGTGTTGGGTCCATTATTGTTTTCTGTATTTATAAATGATATTGATGATGGTATATCGGGCTTAATGTCCAAGTTTGCAGACAATACAAAGGTTGGCAGGGTTGTCAAGGACACTACTGACACTATGCTGCTGCAACAGGATCTGGAAAGGTTGAGCAGATGGGCTGAGAGGTTAGCATTAGCATTAGTAGAGGCATTTGATGCAAGAAAGCAAGCTTATGCAGCATCAGCCAAAAAAAAAAAAAAAAAAAAAAAACCACTTCCACTTCACCCCTCTGTTCGTTCAAAATACCTGTCCAGCTGAGCCTTAAACTTATTTAGGCTATCAACCTCCACCACAAGCGATGGAAGTCTGTTCCACCAACCAACCACCCGCTGGCTAAAGGCAAATTTCCGCACGTCTATCCTACATCTGTCTTTCCTCAATCTGAATTTATGCCCTCTCAGGTGATTTTTCTGAGCTAGAGGAAGAATCCCATCAGCATTGAGCATGCTTAAACCATTCAAGGCTTTATACACCTCTATCAGATCACCTCGCTGGTGCCTAGTCTCCAGACACTGTAATTTTCAAAACTTAAGCCTTTCTTCGTAAGAGCACCCCTTTGTTCCATTCACTAATCTTGTTGCCCTTCTCTGTACTCGTTCCAGCAGCTCTACATCCTTCTTGAAATGAGGCCTCCAGACCTGTATACAGTACTCTAGGGCGCCTCCGTAGCCAGGTGGGAAGGAGCACCAGTGCGTAGCACATGCTTCTTGATTAGACCGGGGTTCGAGCCCGTCACCACCAAATACGGAGTATGCGGAAAGGTCAGGGAATGACCACCGCACCGGAGCAATATGGCCTTAGTTGCTAATGCTCCTAAAAACCAAATAACAACAACAACAGTACTCTAGGTGTGGCCTGACCATCGCCTTATACAATGGAATAATCACCTCCTTATCCCTGCTGGAAAAATTCCTGTATATCATTGACAATACTCCATGAGCTACTCTTGCAGCCCATCTGCACTGCTCAGAGAACTTCATATCTGCCTGCACAACCTAACACACGCTTCTTGATTAGACCGGGGTTCGAGCCCGTCACCACCAAATACGAAGGACGCGGAAAGGTCAGGGAATGACCACCGCATATCCCGAAGCAATATGGCCTTAGTTGCTAATGCTCCTAAAAACCAAATAACAGCCTGCACAACCACCCCCAAGTCCCTTTCATTCTCTACCACTGTCAGTGTAGTACCACAGAGTTGATACGTTGCTCTGGGGTTGCTGTTTCCCATGTGTAGTACTTTACATTTATCAATGTTAAACTTCATTTGCCACCTCTCAGCCCATCTGCTCAACCTTTCCAGATCCTGTTGCAGCAGCATAGTGTCAGTAGTGTCCTTGACAACCCTGCCAACCTTTGTATCGTCTGCAAACTTGGACATTAAGCCCAATGTACCATCAAGTGGCAAATGAAGTTTAACATTGACAAATGTAAAGTACTACACATGGGAAACAGCAACCCCAGAGCAACGTATCAACTCTGTGGTACTACACTGACAGTGGTAGAGAATGAAAAGGACTTGGGGGTGGTTGTGCAGGCAGATATGAAGTTCTCTGAGCAGTGCAGACGGGCTGCAAGAGTAGCTCATGGAGTATTGTCAATGATATACAGGAATTTTTCCAGCAGGGATAAGGAGGTGATTATTCCATTTTATAAGGCAATGGTCAGGCCACACCTAGAGTACTGTATACAGGTCTGGAGGCCTCATTTCAAGAAGGATGTAGAGCTGCTGGAACGAGTACAGAGAAGGGCAACAAGATTAGTGAATGGAACAAAGGGGTGCTCTTACGAAGAAAGGCTTAAGTTTTGCAAATTACAGTGTCTGGAGACTAGGCACCAGCGAGGTGATCTGATAGAGGTGTATAAAGCCTTGAATGGTTTAAGCATGCTCAATGCTGATGGGATTCTTCCTCTAGCTCAGAAAAATCACCTGAGAGGGCATAAATTCAAATTGAGGAAAGACAGATGTAGGATAGACGTGCGGAAATTTGCCTTTAGCCAGCGGGTGGTTGGTTGGTGGAACAGACTTCCATCCCTTGTGGTGGAGGTTGATAGCCTAAATAAGTTTAAGGCTCAGCTGGACAGGTATTTTGAACGAACAGAGGAGTGAAGTGGAAGTGAGTTTTTTTTTTTTTTTTGGCTGATGCTGCATAAGCTTGCTTTCTTGCATCAAATGCCTCTACTAATGCTAATGCTAATGCTCTTTTGGTAAGAGGATCCCTTCATTCCCCTCACCAATCTTGTTGCCCTTCTCTGTACACTCTCAAGCAAATCTACATCCTTCCTAAGATGAGGCTTCCAGACCTGTACGCAGTACTCAAGGCATGGCGTGACCATTGCCTTATACAGAGGGACAATCACCTCCTTTTCCCTGTTAGCAAAATTCCTATATATCATTGACAAAACCCCATGACCTGCCCTGGCAGCCTGTTATTGACAAACATCTGACTGCACAATTACTCCCAGGTCTTTTTCATTTTCTACAACCTTAAGTATAATACCAACACAGTTGGTACATTTCTCTGGGGTTACTTCTACCCATATGCAGTACTTTGCATTTGTCAAGGTTAAACATCAGTTGTCACTTCTTAGCCCATCTGCCTAAATTATCTAGATCCTGTTGCGGTAGCACACTGCCATTGCTGTCGTTAACAACTCTGTCAACCTTTGTATCATGTGCAAACTTCGACATTAAGCCTGATATACCTTCATCAATATCATTGAATAATATACAAAACAACAGTGGACCCAACACCGAACCCTGTGGGACTCCACTGATAGCATTAGTCTACGAAGAGCAGCACCCATTGATTACCACCCTCTTGTCTTCTTCCCACTTATCCATCCTTTTATCCATTGTAGCAACTTATCCTTAATACCATTCTGCTCCAATTTGTACAATAGTCTTCCATGCGCAACATTGTCAAAAGTTTCCTGAAATCCAAATATATGATATTAAAATTAATTTTTACATCCAGTTCCTTTGTAACCACATCGTAATATCCTATCAGATTTGTCAGACAAGACTTTCCCTTAACAAACCCATGCTGTGTCTGAATTATTGCTGCAGTCTTGTCTAGATGATCCTGCAATGCATCTTTAACCAGTGACTCCAGTGACTCCATCTCCAGTCTGTGGGGACCTTCCCTGAATCCCAGGATGCTCTCATAATTATGGCTAAGGGTTTGCTTAGTTGCTTTTCTGCCTCCTTTAATATAACTGGATAGATCCCATCCACCACACTTTTCTTATATTTAACTTCAACAATTTCTCCTCCACTTTGCTCTCAGTTATTACAAAATCATTAAGTATCCTGCTACAATTTGATAACCTTCTGCCATTTTCAAACCTTAATAATTCCTCATGTGTGAATGTAGATGCAAAATACTCATTCAGTTTGTTTGCTATCTGAGCAGGATCATCAACAGTCAAACCATCGATATCTAGTGGGCCAATCAGAATCATCCCCTTCCTTTTAGAGTTTATATAAGTAAAGAAATCCTTGCCGTTTTTCTTAGCATCTTTTGCCAATGATTTCTCGTAATCTGCCTTTGCCTGCTTAACTTCCTTTGTGACCTGATTACAGACTAGCTTATATCTGCTATAGGCTTCTGAGTCGCTTGATAATTTATATGCATCCCATGCATTTTTCTTCTCTGTTACGAGTCTCATTAGTTCAATTTGATAACCAATTAGGCCAAAAGCTTGAACAATATTTCTTAATAGGTATGAAACTTTTAGTAGCATCCACGATTAATTCCTTGAATGCTTCCCACTGTACTCACCTTTATGGAAGCAAAAACCCTTTCCTTTACCCCTGATGATAATTAAATCTTTAAGTAAATCCCACATCGGTATACTGTGATCACTGCCACCTGGTGGTTCCTTTATCTGCAAATTCTTAATACACGAATGATCACTGCTGATAACGAGATCAAGAGTATTGCTCTCTCTGGTTGCCTCTCGAACATGCTGCTGCAGAAAACTTCAAGTATGAAGTCTTCAAGTTACCAACTTCAAGTATGAAGTTGGTAACTGCAGACCAGTTAGTCTGACTTTCATGATAAGAAAGGTTTTATAGGCAGTGATTAAGAGTGCAATCCAGGAACATTTAGATAGATGTGTTATTCTGAAGGACACAACATTGCTTTGTTAAGGGTAAATCATGTTTAGCTAACTTAGTAGTCTATTTTGACATAGTTTATTTGGATTTTAGCAAAGCATTTGACTCGGTCCCTCATGAGAAGTTGCTGTATAAGCTTGAACGGGTTGAGATTACTGGCAGGATTATAAGATGGATTTCTAGGTTGCTGCAGGGCAGACAGCAGAGGGTTGTGATTAATGGATATTGTTCAGATTTGTGTAATGTCAGGAGTGATGTCTCTCAAGGATCAGTTCTTGGACCACTGTTTTTCATTTTCATTAATTACATCAAGGAAGGGATAGGTGTGATGTCAAAATTTGCAGATGGAGTAAAGATTGGCAGAGTCATTAATGATCAGTGCCAAGCAGCTCTCCTTCAGGATGACTTGAACAGACTTCGGAGATGATCAGAGAAGTGTCAGCTATGTTTTAATGCTGCTATGCAATGTCTTACACTTGGAACTGTAATGCACAAATAAATTATAGACTTTATGGGTTTCAATTAAAAACAGTGGAGGAGGAAAGGGATCTGGGGAGTTACTATACAGGCAGCCATGAAAACTCATGGTGTCCTATCAATGATTTATTGTACGATATCCTTTAAAAGATAGGCAGGTTCTAATCCCATTGTATAAGGCAATTGTAAGACCACATTTTAAATACCATGTTCGTGTTTGGAGACCTTATTCAAAAAAAAGACATTGAGCTTCTTGAAAGGGTCTAGAGAGGTGCAACTGAAATGATGAGCTCGGAAGAAGGACGACTGTATGAGGAAAGACTCCGATTATGTGGTCTCTAGAACTTGGCAACCAGGCACCTCAGAGGTGACCTGATTGAGGTTTATAAGGCTCTGAGAGGGATTAGTAAAATGAATAAAGTGAAATTCTCACTGTTCTAAACAATTCCCCCTCAAATTAAAATTAATGAAAAACCATAAAATAGGTGGATGGCCTTAGGCTCCTTGGCCACTGTGATATAGTCACAGCGCATTAAATATGGACTTTCCCCATGTAGTTCTTTCATTCCTACCACCTGGGTTGGTTGATCTCTCTGTTCGTGTGGGTGGTTTCCCACTACCAGCCATCATATCCCACTCCCAGAGCAGGTTGGGCAGCCTAACGTGGGATCCCCCTTCTGTCCTCCCATTTAACCTAGGTGGGGTGCGTTCACTACCGCCCCTCTCGATCTTCTTTTTTTAACTGGACTCTCACTGTCTGTAGCCTGGTCTGCAAGAGGGTTCTCCTCGCCAGTGCTTTCTTATCACTCCCTACTGCCTAGCCACTGGACAGTAAACTAGAGGTTTTATGTGAAAACACAGGATGAACAACACAACCAATACAACCCCACACAAACATTCACTAACAGATATAAATCTGGCCTTTACAGAGTTTTGTATTCATTACATTGCTTGACCTGGAATTCCGGGGAATCCCCGGAGCTGCATTCCAAATAACACCAAACACTATATGCTATGTTCTGAGTAATTCCAGAGTTAGGAGTCATAAATTCAAATTACAGTGTTTCAGGTTTAGTTTAGATTGTAGGAAGTTTTCTTTTAGCCAGTGAGTCATTGATAGCTTGAACAAGTTCCCCTCGCAGGTAGCTTTGGTTAACAGTTTGAATAAATTCAAGAGTCTGGATACTTGCTTGTGTGGGGAGGGAAGCATGTAATTTGTTTATCTACTTGGTTTTTTTTTTTTTTTTTTCCCCCGCCAGTGCATTAAAATCCTGTGGCTCCCTTGCCCTATATGGCGAATCCTATTAGCATACAAGTGTAAAACTTTGTATTTTGTTGCATCCAAACTAACTGCCACTTTTTTGACCATTCTTGAAGGCTGAATATAAAATAATGTTGAGAGAGACTCCTAGTTTAAATATCTCAAAAATTTGAACGCGTTATTGTTTGTATTCGATTATTAAGTAACATAAACATTTAGTTATTAAGTAACAAAAAACAAACAATAAATATGAACATTGATTATCAGAAATTAAATTCATTTTGAAAATACATAACATAATTTTTGTGTGGGACTTATTTAAATTTATGATGTGGTGAAATAATTCGTGCAGCTTGCTACTTTCAGCATTTTACATGTTTTGGCTCCTAGTCAGAAAGAGGTTGGACAACCTTTGCACTGGAGAAAATAAATAATAAATGGAAGGCTGGCAGAAAGAAAGAGAGAGAGAGAGAGAGAGAGAGAGAGAGAGAGCGTACACCTACTGGTATTATCTTATTTGGATAACTTTGACGATGCTGATTCTAATTTAAAGATTAATTTAAGTGAGAAATTAAGAACTGTACGCACCATACAACTAGAAAGCATGTAACGTATACAAAATTTTTTTTTTTTTTTTTTTTTTTTAATTTATTTCTGTAAATGGAAAGGGCCAATTTTAATAAAAACCATCTTTCATTCCACACAAATGACCATTTCATTTTCATTGTTAAATTTAACATATCTGCATAATATAAGGTTTCATTCAATATTCAGTTCTTATTGGTACTTTGCTAGATGATCTTAGTCAAACTCTTGAAAATTTAGTATAAAGATGTGTAGCATTATTACTGTCCTTGTCCTCTCAGATAGATCCGTTGTATGCACACACCACTATGCATCAACATTTTAGGCACTGTTTACCCTTTTTTTTGCTGATGTTATATAAGTGTGCTTCCTTATGTAATTTGCTACTACTAATACTATGTTTAAAACACTTTACATAAAGAGTAAGCACAAGTTTCACAAACTTGTAGTGTTAATTGAAAATAGTTATTAGTGAAGCTGTTTTCAATATAACTGACTTTCAGTACAAGCATTTTTTTTTTTTTTTTTTTTTTTTTTTTTCAAATGTTTATGTTCATCTGTTGGGAGAAATATTGTAAATAAGAATAAAATCAATTTTTATTATGATCCAGTCCAATAATAATAATAATAGCATCTCAATCTTTAAATTTTAGATTACTTGGTCCAAACACAGCACAAGACATTCTGCAGCTGACCACATTTAGTTCACATCCCTCAGCAGGACAAACAAGGGTAGTATTTGCAAATAGTGATTTGCGAATTTTAGCCACCGAGGATGATGTGTTTGAGATACAAGTATGTATGATATATAGTTTAAATATATGGAGTAATTAAAATGTTTATTTTTAAATTCCGTGTATTCGCCTTACACTGGATACATTATTCTTAAAAGTAGGACAATTTCTTGTTCTTGTATTAATGCAAATTTTTGTCTTCTTTAACAGCTCAATGGGCATTTTTACCACCCAGTATAGCATGCATGCATGCCAAGTTTTCAGAGATACCCAAAATACAGTAATTTACACAAATCTCATCATACTCTTGTGTGCACTCGTGAAAAAATCAAGTAATTGGCACATGATAGAGGGGTTAGTAGCTCCAAAATCCATATGCATTAACACTCAAGGAGAGCACTCCTGCATATTCTCAGGCATGCCAGGGTAGGGGAAATGAAAGATATATTTGAGGTAGGCTAAAGTATCCTACCGGGATGCAAGAAAAGCAACAAGTCAGTAAACAATAGGCTTATTAGAGAATGACCTTCCACCTAAATGCATTCATTCCCATTGCATGCTATTTATTGTGTTCTCAAAAACTTGCACAGAAAACGCCACTGGTAACAAAAGGGAAAAAATGGATGTTGAAGTTTGTGAAATAAGGAAAAAAACACAGTGAAAGGTCCTTTCTTTTCCAAGAAAAAGAAAAAAAATCCAACACTGAGGAAACCAAGGTCTCATCCCTTTAGTAATCTAATGACCTTTCGGCTAAAATCCAATAACTTTAAATTCTACCAAAGAATTCCCTAATGGATTCCAGCAAAATACTGATGATATCAGTATTTTATACTGATATCATCCAATTTACTTAGCAGAATTGTTCATTGCTCATTTCCAAGCCACATTTGAAATGAGCCATGAACTTGAAGCTTTGTCTGTTTGTCTCTTATTGACTTACTGACAAGTAATATGAAAAACTGCATTCCCATTGGCAAGGTTCATGGCACAGTTAGTTTACAAAGCGATTATGGCGGTCTAGTCTACACAAACACTGAAGAATTTTACTGTGCTGATAGTATTCAACCGGTGGTGGTGGGGGGGGGGGTTATGATAACCACAAACATAAAAGGTATACAGAGCACTTAGCACCATGTATGGTTGAAAACTCAAGGGCAGAAAATACGAAGTATATTCAAAAAGTTCCCAGAATTTTACTATAAAAGTTTGAGTGAACAGTTGGGTTTAGTAACCAGGGGTGGCTCGTTGGTAGGCATGGCAGAACTGCAGCACCCCCAGGTATTTAAGCCTAAATATACAGTCAGCAGAGCTATATGAAATTTTTTGAATAAAAATGCAACACAATGAATATTTTTATTAACGGGTTCCAAATATAGTATGTCATCCTCGATTTTCAATAATAAACAAATAAAAACATGAAATAATTTTCAATTTTGAAGTTTAACCTTAGGCGGAACTGTGTGCTACACAGTTCCACATTTTGTCCCCAGTGTTTGAGTCAATGCCTAGTTGGCAGGTTGCCAGTATGCATTTTTTAGAGGTTATAAAAAGAGTCAAAGGAACTGCGGAGTGAGCAGTGCCGATTTGAGCAGTAGACCAAACTTCAATGAAAAAGTTAATCTATTTTCTACAAATAAGAACTGAAGAACGGATTTTTTTTTTTTTTAAATAAAATTTCAAGATTACCCAAGTCTGTTTATGGTAAGTGTCCAGTTAATGTTTTGTAGTGTTTTTAACTTGCTTATTATTATTACTATCTATGTCTACATGTCTTATAACCAAGGCACTTTAATGTAACTTTAAGAAGCAGCATCCCCATACATCAGTCACGAGCTACCACTGTTAGCAACCTAATCACTTTCAACATATCTTTCTTTTGTGTATGCGTGCACACACACCCCATCAGTTTTAAACATTCTTTAAAATCATGTTTTTTTTTTTTTAACACATATGGCTGGTTCAGCATGTTCTTTGATATCATCAACATTAACAAAATGACAACACTCAAGCCCTATTTTCAGTTTAGAGAACCAGTAAAAGTCAGACAGGTCAAGGGAGTAGGGAGGCCGCCGCATAACTTTTTTTTTTTTCTTCTTCTTCTTCTTCTTCTTCTTCTTCTTCTTGTGTGTGTTTGTTTTTTAACAGCCAAGAACCACTGTTGCCATGTGACTAGACACAAGGTCATAGTGCAGGATCGAGCCACCCATTTTTGAGGTTTATTTCACCTCAAATTCTCAAGAAAATGTGACGTAGTAAGCAGCAGTAATGCTTCTCCCCAGTCACAAATTCTGGTTAACTATGCCCTTGTCATCAAAAAAGAAATGATCAGCATGACTTTGACATTGGATTTTGTTGCATAAGACTTCTTGAGTTGTGGGGACATTTTTGTGTGCCATTCCAATGATTTCACCTTTATTCTCAAGGTTGTAGCAAACACCCATCACCAGGGACCACTAAGGAAGCTTGGATCCTATGTAGATTTTTCAAACAAATCACCTGTGATGGCTTTTCTGCAATCCATTTGATTATCTGACAGCAAATGTGGAACAAACTTTGCGCGCGCGCGCACACACACACACACACACACACACACACACACACACACACACACACACACACACACACACTAAAGGAAATATCAGTACTGTGCGTGCCCCTAAATTTCTTGCCTCAGGATTGTGTGTAGTGGGCCTACAGACAGTCCAAACTTCATCAGCAATCTCAACAACAGTCATTCACCTATCATTTCATATGAGTTCCTTCACTTTCATGACGTTATCCTCTTTGTGTGACTTTGAGGATGTCTACTGCAAGGCACATCGTCCAGTGTTTCCCATCTATTTTTAAACTGCATAAACCATTCATAAACTGCTGTTTCATTCAAAGCATCATCTCCATAAACTTTGCATGGTGCTTGCAACCTCTCTGTAGTACTCTTTCCAAGTTTAAAGAACTTGGTATTAGCATGCTGTTCATACTGCAGCATTCCACAATCAACCAGCTGTGACTGTAATCTTTGTTCTGCAATTATTATCTTGTTCTACTTGATAATTTTCTGTGCAATGTGAAGAAAAACTCCACTTAAATATATTGTTGTGGTGTACCATCATCAAAATAGGCCGAATAGTTAATTACAGTTAGCAAAAGTTTTCTATTTGGATTACCATCTCTGCAAATTTTTATTAGCAGTACTGTGTAATATTCATTTCGTCATCCATGCACATGTATTGGCTTGGTCATATGAAGAAAATGATAATCTTTTGGCAACAACTTAGATTTTGAGTATTTGCCTATAAATAATGGCATCTGTTATTAGTTGTCCATTGCAGCAAAATAATAAAAGTAAATAAATAAAGGTTTTTAGAAGTTTTAACTTTATCCAGGTCCACACTATTTTCATCACCCAGGATCATTTTCCATGAAATTGTATTTTTTGAAATCTGAACAACCTAGGATGGCTCATAAAGTTTCCACTCCCTTTAATTTCACAAACTGCTCAGCCTTTTCCTGCAACATGGGGTGTGTAACTAAAAGAAGTATTTTCAATTTCTTGGTATTTACCCAAGCACAGCTGCTTCCAGTGTGAACACACTGAGGAGTTATCTTAGAATTCTTCACCCCCCCCCCCCATTATTGAGAGTTGTTGAATCTTTTTAGATGCAGTTCATAACTCCTCTCTTCCATCATGTAATATGACTAATGTATTTTTTTAAATAAATACAAAAAATAGTGTGATTCTGTATTCATCTTTGATGGCACATATTTCTAGACATGATCACATATCTTTATTAGGGATTACCCTTATTTCTAATCTCTCTCTCTCTCTCTCTCTCTCTCTCTCTCTCTCTCTCTCTCTCTCTCTCTCTCTCTCTCTCTTGACATAAACACATTACAACTATTGCTTCTTCTGTATATATAGGGGGAAAAAAAAAAAAAAAAAAACACATGCATCTGCTTTGTAGATGTTTAATTTCTACTACATGCCTTTTCTGTGGATACTTCCATGGACTCTTATTCTGAATTTCTATCTATAATTTTCTCACTGTATTCCAAACTGGTTCAAATGTGCTGTAAGCAGTCATCGTTCAGCTGCAAAGTTATAGAACCAGCTTTTTCTCTTCCTCATTTATATCTTCTACATCTGATATCTGGAAGTCTTCCTTCACATATATTTTCCAAAAATTACAACCTATTGAAATTCTATAATGTCAACAAGTATTGTGCCTTCTCAGTTTTCAACCCTTGCAGAGTACTTAGTACTAGAGGTTCTAACACTTTTTTGTTTGGAATTTTCATAAAATAACTGTTTGTTTGTTTCCCATATTTACATATTCGTGCGAATGTTGAGTAACGGAAATAAAGCATTTAGTGATGTATTAATATTAAATTATTTTAGGTATTTATAATCAAAAACATGTATTGAAAATATGAATAATTTGAGTTAGGTGTATATTTGCATACACTTCTAACCCAGGCACTAGGGGAACACTGTGCAAGATAAGGACCTACACAATAAATGGCAGCTGGGTGAGCACAGAGGTTTTACCTAAAATAAATTATCAATCTGTTTTTAAGTCATTATCTTTATGCCTGTTGTTGTTGAAATTTCTGAGAAGTAGACATATATAAAAGTTTCTCTTGGGACCTTGGAAATTTATGTATATTTTGAAATGTTTAAGTATGTCTGTAAATCCTTCTGTGATAAAATTGATGAGGATTCAAAAAAATGCTTAAAGTTGTATAATTGTGAAGTATGTGATATTTTTTCTGTCTGCTTCTTTCAACCTCTTCAAATAATTTCACTTTGAAATTCACTCCATAGAAATTTATTAGCTGTCACTCATCCACCAAGATTACAGCAAAGCTGATTAACTGTGTGTGTCCTAAATGTACACACACTATGTTAAAAGATATTCAAATACATGTGAGTCTGAACATCTATTAAAATTAGTCTTAAATCAAATTACTTAAATTAGATTGTTATTCTTCAGGATCAAAATGCCCTGATGTGCAGTGGTAGCTCTGGAACTCTTGCAAGTATTCCTTCTGCATTGGTGAGATGGAATGAAGAGTCTAGGGTACTAGATGGTGATAGCGTTCATGACTGCGTTACAGGTAGGATATATAAATTTGTTTTAAACAATATTTCTTTAAAAGTTACTTTGCCATATACCTTGTTTCTGAAAGTATTATGGCTTTTGAATTGATTACCAATGGGTGTATTTTCTGCATTGCATCTCTGTCTGTGCACTTGTGGGGGATACACATAATCAGTGATTGTCTTCATATATACTTAGATTGAAGAGTGTAGGCAGTCAGGCATTTGCATGCATTTTTCAGTTGGACAAGTCGCTTTTTATATTCAGCGATAGTTGCCGTTTTGCTCAATGAATGGCTCTGCCAATTGATTTTTTTTTTTTTTTTTAAACACATGTAATGAATGTGTTCTTTTCTAAGTATGCTTAATACCCAAGTTATTCTCAGCCATTATGGCCATTTATAGCCTTATAATAATAAGTGAAGGTGGTCAAGATGGATAATGTCCTGTTTCGTACTTCTTAATCATTTTCGTCTTCATTTCTAAATCAATTGTTTCCTTTCCTAGCTCTGCCCCCACTTGCAATTTCCATTTGCCGCTTTCCCTTCATCATTGTATAATAAGTAAATGGGAGAGAAGAGAAAATTCTGAAAATTTGTTTTTTATATGATTAAAGATTTCAGTGGAGAGGAAACGCATTTCACCATAATAACATAAAGTCCAGTAAAAACTTGCTTAAAGTCGAATTTACGTAAGTCGGAAAGCCTGTATATTGCTTGTATAATGTATCGCCAGTACTGTGGTTAGTTTTTCAATAGTCTTTTAATTAAAACAATTATTTTTTCCTTTCATTAAAACAGAAATTAAAGTTAATCTTCTTTACTGGTAACTTTTTTTAACTGGAGGACAACTGCTATTGATTTTTTTTTTTTTTTTTTTTTTTTTATCCTCAAGATTTGTATTTATTCAGTTGTTTTAATTGTAAACAACCGTAAAGTTCATAAAATTCCAGCTGATCCTTTGAAAACAAGAATATTCTGTAGAATTCTGTAAATATGAGTGACCTAAAATCTTGGTAATTTATTTATTACAATAAATTTGTATAATATTACATTATACCCACTGAGAAAGGGTTGCTTTTTCCTCCTCCCCCCATATTTCTCCTTCAACCCATGCACGATACTGAGTACTATAGGTTTTGATACCTTTTGTGTTTGGGGTTTTCATAAAAAAAAAAAAAAAAAATTCAAACAAACTGTTAAGGTACAGCCAGTTCAATCTAGATGGTCTGCACTAGCGATCACTTCTAAGTAGAATTCTAGTGGGGGGAGGGGTCTGTTTTTCTGTTTGGATCATTGCCCCTTCCATTTCGAGGTAGTAGAAATAATGTGAGAAATGGAGTACTTTATAAATTGCTCAGTAGGCATGTGATAGGTGCAATAAAAAATGAGATTTATTTTTTATTTTTCAGCAGGATATGAAATATCACATTTCATATTCTGTTATTCTATTAAGAAGAAATAATTTCTAGTGGGGGGGGTCTGTTTTTCTGTTTGGATCATTGCCCCTTCCATTTCGAGTTTGTAGAAATAATGTAAGAAATGGAGTAACTTTATAAATTGCTGAGTAGGCATGTGATGGGTGCAATAAAAAATGAGATTTATTTTTTATTTTTCAGCAGGATATGAAATATCACATTTCATATTCTGTTATTCTATTAAGAAGAAATAATTTCTAGTGGGGGGGGTCTGTTTTTCTGTTTGGATCATTGCCCCTTCCATTTCGAGTTTGTAGAAATAATGTAAGAAATGGAGTAACTTTATAAATTGCTGAGTAGGCATGTGATGGGTGCAATAAAAAATGAGATTTATTTTTTATTTTTCAGCAGGATTTGAAATATCACATATTACATATTCTGTTATTCTATTAAGAAGGAATAAAATTAGCTTTACTAGTTTAATAGTGCGTTATCTCCAAAATCCTTTTCTCCCTAAGTAGCACTATTTTCGCCACAGAACTTCATGTAATCAAAATGGCTATTGAACATGCCAGCAAAATGCCTAATCAAGAGATGATAACCTGTACTGATTTCTTGACTGCAGTAACTGCTTTACAACACAAATATCCCTGTCTTATCTTATTTTGAAAGAAATCAGAGTGCAGTACATGAATCTCACAGAATACAACACACACATTGGTAAGGTTTTGCTTGATTCCTGGGCATGCTGGAATCCAGGGAAACAAGACCAATCCAACAACTAAAAATCCACTGAACTCCATGCTCTTCTTGATATGGCAGCAACAATAGTAAGCTCTTCTAAACAAAGAAATTGCCACAGTGCTAGAAATGTAGTTACGGATAAACAAACCTTGCAAGGACACACATTGGGCATTATCCATTTTGCCCACCTTCAATTATTATTATTATTATTAGCCATATGGTGTAAGGAAGCCTGAGGCTTATGCTGCACCAGCCAAAAAAAATTTCCAAGTTACTCTGAGAGAAAGAGAGAGAGAAGTAGAAAGGAATTGCCAAGAAAGAGAAGGATGATGATATCTGGCCTAGGACCCTGGGTGTGCCAAGCCCATACTCACCAGATGTGAGCCCCTGAGATTTACAGGTGAGGATCCTCCTTGACTGTTCCTACCATGAAGCAGCTCGATTGGCAAGTTTTAAATCTCGTATACTCAGAATAATTCACTTAATATGAATGACATTCTTGGTGATGAAGCAGATCTGTCCAAACTGTTTAATTTTCGAAATCAGATTCATTTATACAAACTTTTCTAACACTTGACCAGAAAAATATTATCACATTTACATAATTACTGTGCCAGGCACAATTTGGCCTTAGTTGCCCTTGTGCAATTAATCACTCATTAAAAATAATCATCCAACCAGCCAATCTTTCTATTCTGGAACAGCTACACAGGGCCAGAGGAGTTTATAAAATATAGACAATAGGAAAACAACATTATATTAATATTATTTGAATTCTGTCATAGTAGCTATGAAGTTGTGTGTGAAGCCAGTGATGTACTACTATCTGGATGTGCTGGCCAAAAAGTACTTTTGAGTAGAATTGTGAGGGATGCTCTGTTTTTCTGTTCTGTTCACCCTTCGCAATTCTACTTATGTTCACAATGTTGTTTCACTTCCTAACATATAATAATTTACTTCCTCCTCCTTTTAATTGCTGATTTGCGCATATGGCGAATGCAATCAAAGGTATGAGCAAGTTTTTTTTTTGTCCCATCTGATGTGTTCTATCATGTTTTTCATATTTTACTAACAGATTAACAATTTTCAAGCAAAAATTGGGTTAGCCTGCTAGAATGAACAGTGGTACATATAAAATTATAATAACAAAAAACCCCTGTTTATACTCTAGGACAGCTGCATAGAGCCAGAGGAGTTTACAAGATTCACAGAGTCAAAGAACAGCATTATAATTAGACAGCTGTCTATCAACTGATAATATAGTGTAGAATCATGGCAAACTGAAATCTATGTGGTTCTTTACTTTCATGTTTGACCACTTGACTCTGTTGCATTGTTTCCAATGTATGACCTAAATGATGCATTTAGCATTCTTTCAATGTGGTGTTATCTTTAAACACGTTCTCTTGCACATGATAAAAGCAACTCCAGCATTTCTGCCATTGATCGAAGCATTTTTACAAATCTTACGTTCTTGCATTAGCAATAGGAGGCACATAATGCAAGAAAGCAAGCTTATATGCCATCAGCCAAAAAAATAATAATAAAAACAAAATCCCTTCCCATTTCACTACACATCCATTTGCTCCAAATGTTTGTGTAGTTCTGTCTTGAATTAATTTAACCTATGAACACAATAACAACGACAGATGGAAGTTTGTTCCAGCAATCAACTAGAAGCTTGCATTTACTTGCTTGCTAAATGTTCAAATTGAGGAAAGATGGTTGTAGGATAGATGTGTGGAAGTTTGCCTTTAGACAGCAGGTAGTTCATTGATGGAACAGACTTCCATCTGTCCGTTAAGTTGATAGCTTAAATAGATTCAAGGCAGAACTTGACAAACATTTGGAGTGAATGGATGGGTGAAATAAGGGTGGTGTGTGTGTTTTTTTTTTTTTTTTTTTTTTTTTGGCTGATGCTATATAAGCTTGCTTTCTTGCATGTGCCTTTGCTAATGCTAACTGTCTTTCCTCAGTTTGAGTCTATGCCCACTAAGGTTTGTAATCTGAGCAAGCGGAAGAATCCCATCAGCATTGAGCCTGCTCAATCCATTCAAGGCCCTATACACCTCAGTCAGACTGCCTCATCAGTGCCTAGTCTCCAGAAACTGCAATTTGCAGAACTTAAGCTTTTCTTCATAAGAGCACCCCTTTGCTCCCTTCACCAATCTTGTTGCGCTTCTCCGTACTTGTTCTAGCAAATCTACATCCTTTCTAAGATGAGACTTCCAGACCTGTACACAGTACTCGAGCTGTGGCCTGACCGTTGCCTTATACAAGGGGATAATAGTCTCCTTATCACTGCTTCCAAAATTCCTGTATATCATTGACAAGCCTCCATTACCTACTCTGGCAGCCTGTCTGCACTGAGCAGAAAACTTCATATCTGACTGCACAATTACCCCCAGGTCTCTTTCATTCTCCACTACCCTGGGTGTAACATCACCCAGCTGGTACATTTCTTTGGCGTTACTGCTACCCATAGGCATGTTAAACTTCAGTTACTACTTCTCAGCCTATCTGCCCAAATAGATCCTGTTGCAGCAGCATACTGTCATTACTGTTATTAACAACCCTTCCAACCTTTGTATCATCTGCAACCCTGGACATTAAGCCTGATACCACCGAGTTGATACGTTACTCTGGGATTACTGCTTCCCATATGTAGTACTTTACGTTTGTCAACGTTAAACTTCATTTGTCACCTCTCAGCCCATCTGCTCAACTTTTCTAGATCCTGTTGCAGCAGTGTACTGTCATTAACATTAACTTGGCAGGGTTAACTGTCATTAACCCTGCCAACCTTCGTATCGTCTGCAAACTTGGACATTAAGCCTGATATACCATCAATATCATTATTGAATACAGAAAACAACAATAGACCCAACACTGAACCCTGAGGGACACCACTGATAACATTAGTCCACTGTATCCATTGATTACCACTCTGTCTTCTCCCACTCAAACATCCTATTATCCATCCTAGCAACTTGCTCCGAATGCCATACTGCTCCAATTTGTACAGTAGTCTTCCATGTGCAACAATATCAAAAACTTTCCTGAAATCCAAGTATATGATATCAAAATTAGGATAATTGGGGCAACCACTTAATCAGGCCAAAATGCACTAGTCCAAATAACAGGAATCGACTGTATATGCATTGGAAAAAAAAAATTTTTTTTTTTTTTTTTTTAATTTTATACCTGATGATGAAATATGCTACTTGATACCCGGTAAATTAACTGGAGTAGTTAAGTACTCAAAAACGGCTTTTGGATTACCTAATTACAACCAAATCAATAGTGACCCTAAATAATCCTTTACTAGGAGCCCCCCCAGACCACCAGCAAGTAATACAAGAGAAACTGGTCTCACGGTGGCAACACTCATAGCATGAACAGACTTCAGACAAATTATACGTTATTATGCCCATAATCCAACAATGCATGTCTAGTCTATTCATGACTTGTGAAAAGAAGGTGATTGTTCTTACTCAGCTCCACATTGTCACTGTCATCTTATATATTATTTTCTGCTTGGGACTGATGTATGAGCAGCATTATTCCATTTTGACCATCAAATATTTTATGGAATGTTTGAATTTAGTTGTGTTTCTTTTAGGCAAAATTTATTTCATGTTAATGGTTTTAACCAGCTGACTTATTCTCAGTAAGATTTTATCCAACAGAGACAGCATGCCTGAAATTTTTCGATTTTTACAAACCTTGCACTTATACAAATATATATATATATATATATATATATATACACACACAAATACTTTTTTAGTACTTATTATGTGCCCTTATTATTTAGTTGTTTTTTTGCATTTGGACAGTGTATTGTGAACTGCATGCAACATGACACAGTGACAAACCCTTAACATATGAAACGTTCTAGCAATTTATTCAATATCTAGATAGCAAGGAGTACACACAGAAATTATAAGCAATTTAATATGTATTAACTAACTTCCTGTGAGAACTACTATGTCATGAATTTTTTATATACTATATATCCCTTATTTTGCATTACTACAATTGTAAAATTTCTAATGGTGTTATTTTTAACAAAGGTATGAAACCTGCAATAATTGAAGTATTAGAGAAATATCGAGATGAAGAACTAGCAGAAAGAAGGGAAAAGCGAAAAAAAATGCAAGAGGAAGAAGATTCAAAAAAGAAAGAAAAGGATGAAGATAAAGCAGAACAAGCTACTTCTTCCACGACTGCTGCAGTAGCTAATGACGAAAAAGAAGATAGTGAAGAGGTACATGGATTCACTCAGACTGCCGACAGCAGTGTGCCTGTAGCCATGGAAGTAAGCACTTTTTATCACTGTTATTTTATCTTTTAAGGGCTGTCTCTTGAAACCATTAAAAAAAAATTATTTCCTATATTAGTTGTAACACACACGCACTCTGATACGTTACTCTGAGATTACTGCTTCCCATATGTAGTACTTTACGTTTGTCAAGGTAAAACTTCATTTGCACCTCTCAGCCCATCTGCTCAACCTTTCCAGATCGTGTTGCAGCAGCATTGTGTCAGGTGTCCTTAACAACCCTGCCAACCTTTGTATTGTCTGCAAACATGGACATTAAGCTTGATATACCATCATCAATATAATATATAAATACAGAAAACAATAATGGATCCAACACTGAACCCTGAGGGACTCCACTAATAACATTAGTCCACGATGAGCAGTGTCCATTGATTACCACTCTGTCTTCTTCCCCTCAACCATCCCTTTATCCATAGCAGCAATTTGCCTCCAATACCACACTGCTCCAGTTTGTGCAGCAGTCTTCCATGTGCAACAGTATCAAAAGCCTTTCTAAGGCTTTTGATACTTTGATATATAATATCAAAGTTATTCCCTGCATCCAGTTCTTTTGTGACTGAATCATAGTATCCAGTCAAATTGGTCAAGCAAGACTTTCCCTTAACAAAAATATGGAGGATGCGGAAAGGTCAAGGAATGACCACCGCATATCCCGGAGCAATATGGCCTTAGTTGCTAATGCTCCTAAAAACCAAAAAACCCTTAACAAAACCATGCTGTGTCCGAGCTATAACTGAAGTCTTGTCTAGATCATCCTGCAGTACTTCTTTAAACAGTGCCTCCATTAATTTTCCTGGAACAGAAGTTAAACTCACAGGACTATAATTACTTGTGTCAGCCTTTGTCACATTTGGACATCTCCAGTCTATGGGTACCTCCCCTGCGTCCAAGGAAGCTCTCATAATTATGGTTAAGGGTTTGCGTACTTCCTTTGCTGCCTCCTTTAATATAACTGGATAGATCCCATCCACTCCAGGTGCCTTTCTTGTGTTTATCTTCAACAATTTCTCCTCCACTTTACTATCAGTTATTACAGCTCTGGCATTCCCCTCGCTGAATAACTCCTCATTTGTCAATGTCAATGCAAAATATTCATTTAGTTTGTTAGCTACCCGAGCAGGATCATCAACAGTTGAACCACCGATATCAAGTGGACCAATCTGATTCGTCCCCCTTCCTTCTAGAGTTTACATAAGTAAAGAACTCTTCAGTTTTTATTTGCATCCTTTGCCAAAGATTTCTTATAATCTGGCTTCGCGTGCCTAACCTCCTTTGTAAATTGGCTACAGATCAACCGATATCTATCATAGGTGTCTGTGTCCCATGTTAATTTATATGTATCCCATGCATTTTTCTTCTCTACCGTATATCTCATTAGTTCATCTGACAACCATTTAGCCCTAAACCATGAACAATATTTCTTAGTTGGTATGTAAAGCCTAGTGGCTTCCAAGATAAGTTCTTTGAATGCTTCCCATTTTGAAATTGCTGTTGGTAAACATCATCAGTTGGTCTCACTGTATAGAATTTAAATACTGTCTCATGCCATCGTAGTCACCTTTACGAAAGCAACGACCCTTCCCTTTACCCCTGATGATTTACTCAAAGTTACCTTTTTGAATAAATCCCACTTTGGCACATTGTGATCACTGCCGCTTAGTGGTTCCTTTATCTGCAGATTCTTAATGCATGAATAATCACTACTGATAATCTGATCAAGAGTATTACTCCCTCTAGTTGCCTCCCGAACATTGTGATAAAGAAAACAATCATCCAATACACAAAAGCCTTGCTAGTGTGTGAGTGACCAACCCACAAATTCCAGTCAATATCTGGGACATTAAAATCCCCCATTATAAGACTCTGATTTACTGGCCCACTATTACCCTATACAGTTTATTATTATACTCATCAGAGTCCTTAGGCCTATAACACACTCCTACTCTCAATTTTCATCTCCCAATGCATATGTCACACCAAACGAACTCGACACTGCACTGCACTGTTCAGCATTGTCGACTGGCTTCACTTCTTTGGATTTTGTGTTTCTTAACTAATAGCACAATCCCTCCTCCTTTCCTATCCTTTCCGTACATATTGTACTCCCCAAATTCCAGTTCCGCATTCCTTATACAATATTTGTGTGACACCACGTCTCTGATATCCCAACAATATCTGCCTTTGATGTTTTGAGCAATGCCTCCAATTCATCAAATTTATTTACCAAACTCCTAGCATTGGTATACACAAAAGTATACATGCACCTGTTCCTATTCTTAGCTACCCTAACACAACCCATATGTATACTTGTACCCCAATGACTCCCAGCATTCTCTGAAATATTCTGCATCTTGTTTTACAGGCTGCTGCTCATTCCGATACAAGCAGTGCAAGAATCACTTTCACCTCTGCCAGTGGCTACTGTTAATCTGTTAGTTTTTGCATCCCCCCCCCAATTGTGGAGGCTTGAACTGGTGGAACCCATGTTTAGTCTCTAGAGCTAAGTTCCATTCAACCCTTCCCCATCTCTTCCATCCTGTGGTATGATTGATGACTTTCGAGGTTATGATGAACATCATGGCGAGATCCAATATTCCTTATATTTCGAGGGCACAGCTCTAAAATTGTGTTGGCAGGCCGGCCACTAGTTAGTACACCGGACCGAACCTATTGGTAACTCTCTAGGGGGCTTCTGGATCAGCTAGTGTATAATCTTGCTTCCTCTACTCTGCCAGATAGTGACTGGAGGGAGTCCGAGTAGTGTGTATACAGGGAGCATTGTCGAAGCCACGTTATGTCAAGGATCTGGGTATATTCTTACCATGTGTACGCCATATCCAAAAATTTCATTACTTTGTACAGCATGTCCCATACACTTTTTCTTACTATTGAATACAACATGAATTGTCAAACTAATAGAGGAAGCTTATCTGCAAAAAGATCTAACCTTCCCAAACACTTCCTGATTCATTTCACAAATATACATGGTCTCAGTTCTAGTCTCAACGATGTCCATTTCCACTTGCAGTCTGCCAAACCCCATGTACTTTTTCTGACAGAATCTCAGTTATCAGTTGATTCAACTAATGCTCATCCCAGATGCCCAAATTATTCGCTGTATGATTCCTTTCACCGCAAAGGTGGTACTTGGTGCATATGTCCGTTCGGATAATCTCTGTCAGAGACTTGGAAATTTTTAATCTCCTCTTTTCGATCTTCTCTGGCTTAAAATCTCTCTACCTCATTCTGTAAAATTCATCTGTTGTCTCTACCGTTCTCCCAACTCCACTAATCACTTGGAACTCTGACTTCCTCTCTTTGCAACTTGACTTTCTCCAGTCCAACTTTCCTAACAGTGAGGTAATTTTCCTTGGTGATTTTAATGTTCACAACTCCAGCTGGCTTCCGTTTTCTAGTCACACTGACCAAGCTGGTCGAGATGCTGAGGCTTTTGCAATTACTAATGACCTTGCACAGATTGTTCATTTACCTACAAGAATTCCGGACAATCCTAGAGGGCGCTGACTCTCTTTAGAAAATACAGCTGCGAGTTACAGGCTCCGAAAAAAACAATGTGTTTGCTTTTTATTTACATAATTGTTATTTTATATTGTACTTAATACGTATTCTTATAGTTTTAATTACGCTGGTTATTTTTATTTTAATTTATATAAACAGTTTTTGTAGATATACGTAATACTTTATAAAACCGTTATTTCGTTCGAATATTGCAGGCATGGTTTTTGTATATAGTGATAGGGAATTTAATTGAGGTAGCTAGGTAGTTCTAACGTATAATTATAGAAACAGTAATACGCTTCACTGTTTCTATTAGATAGCGTAGTATTGACATTTAATTAATTTAATTTATTGGTTTTATTAATTTAAAGTATCGTGCCCCAAACTAGAGCAACAAAGCAACAACCACGAAGTGGCAGGAGTGATGTGACTCGGGGGAGAACTGAGGGGGGGGGGGCAATTCTCCAAGGCATCACAGCCTTAAATAATGTGCAACTTGTGAAATGTTTGTCGAACTATCTGAAACGGAACATGATATTGCCATGGGGGGTGTCTTTGTGTGTGCGCGCAATGTAAGGAGTGTAAGAAAATCAGGCGACAACTCAGCATTGTTATGGGCCTATATGAGAGTTTGAAGGACAGGTTGGATGCCCTCGAAAGATCTAAATTGAGGGGCCCATCAGGCTCTCAGTTGCCCACATCAACGCCAGAGCTTGCACTTGGTCATCACGCAACACAGCGGCAACCCCCAAGGCAGAATGCGCTGGTCCCTCAGGAACTAGTAGTTGTTTGTGACTCTATTGTCAGGGAAACGGGAAACATCCTTTGTAAAAAGGATAGGTAGAACAGGACTGGGGTATGTCTGTCAGGGGGCAAAGGTTGATGACGTTGTAGAGCAGATATCATCTTTTAAGGGCACAAAAGGTGATATAGTTGTACACGTTGGCACTAATGATATCAAGAGTAGGAGACCGGCAGAATTACTTAACAAGTACATGTCACTGAAAAAAAAGCCGTGAATTAGGGTTGAATTTGAAAGTGTCTGCAATTCTGCCCAGACACGATAGGAGGGAGTATATGATGAGAGTCTTGTCGATCATTTCGGCCCTGGAAAGATTGTGCAAGGCTCGAGGGATAGAATTTTTTTCAGCCTGCACTGTACTTGTTAACAGGAGAGACTGCTTCTACAGGGATGGGATACACTTAAATAGAAAGGGTGCAAGAATATTTGCTGATGTTATCGAGGCAGTGTTGGGTGGGTCGGAAAACTGATAGCTTGGGGGGATACAAGGACTAATAGTTTAACAGTAGCTGTAGGCAGAGGTGAAGGTGATTCTTGCACAACTTCTATTAGAATAAGTAGCGACCTGGAGCGAGGGGTGTTGGGGGTTTCAGGGAAGGGTGGCAGTCATCGTGAAACAGGTGGGTATATGGGATGTGTTAGAGTAACTAAGAATAAGAAAAGGTGCATGTATACCAATGCTAGAAGTATAGTAAATAAATTTGATGAATTGGAGGCATTGCTCAAGACATCAAAGGCAGATATTGTTGGGATATCAGAGACGTGGTGTCACACAGATATAAGGAATGCCGAACTGGAATTTGGGGAGTACAATGTGTACAGAAGGGATAGACAGGATAGGAATGGAGGAGGTGTTATGCTGTTAATTAAGAAAAACATAAAATCAAAAGAAGTGCATCCAGTTGATATAGATGAACAGTGCACTATTGAGTCAGTTTGGTGTGACATAAGCACTGCGAAAGCAAAAATAAGAGTAGGAGTGTGTTATAGGCCTAATGACTCGAATGAGTACAGTGAACAATTGTACAGAGAAATAGAGTGGGCTAGTAAATCGAAATATCTTATAATGGGGGATTTTAACTTCCCAGATATTGACTGGAACTTATTGGTTGGCCACTCACACACTAATCAGACTTTTGTGGATTTATTGGATGATTGTTTTCTGCAGCAGCATGTTCGAGAGGCAACCAGAGAAAGTAATACTCTTGATCTGGTTATCAGCAGTGATCATTCATGTATTAGGAATTTGCAGATAAAAGAACCACTAGGTGGCAGTGATCACAGTGTACTGACGTGCGATTTATTTAAAGATTTAATTGCCATCAGGGGTAAAGGAAAGGGTTTTTGCTTCCGTAAAGGCGAGTACAGTGGTCTCCAACAGTTTTTAAATTCTGTACAGTGGGATCAACTGACAATGTAACAGTAAATTCTAAGTGGGAAGCATTCAAGGAATTAATCGTGGAAGCTACTAAAAGTTTCATACCTATTAAGAAATATTGTTCAAGGTTTAGGCCTAAATGGTTGTCAAATGAACTAATGAGACTCGTAACAGAGAAGAAAAATGCATGGGATGCATATAAATTATCAAGCGACTCAGAAGCCTATGGCAGAAATAAGTTAATATGTAATCAGGTGACAAAGGAGGTTCGGCAGGCGAAGGTAGATTACGAGAAATCCTTGGCAAAAGACGCTAAGAAAAACAGAAGGATTTCTTTACTTATATAAACTCTAAAAGGAAGGGGATGAATCTGATTGGTCCACTTGACATCGATGGTTCGACTGTTGATGATCCTGCTCAGATAGCAAACAAACTGAATGAGTATTTTGCATCTACATTCACACGTGAGGAATTATTAAGGTTTGAAAATGGCAGAAGGTTATCAAATTGTAGCAGGATACTTAATGATTTTGTAATAACTGAGAGCAAAGTGGAAGAGAAACTGTTGAAGTTAAACGTAAGAAAAGCACCTGTGGTGGATTGGATCTATCCAGTTATATTAAAGGAGGCGGCAAAGCAACTAAGCAAACCCTTAGCCATAATTATGAGAGCATCCTTGGACTCAGGAGAGGTTCCCACGGACTGGAGAAGCGCAAATGTATCCCCAATTCACAAAGGGGATCGAAGGGTGACACCAGTAATTACAGACCAGTTAGTTTCACTTCTGTTCCGGGTAAAATAATGGAGTCATTGGTTAAAGATGCATTGCAGGATCATCTAGACAAGACTGCAGCAATAATTCAGACACAGCATGGGTTTGATAAGGGAAAATCTTGTCTTACAAAATTTGATAGGATATTATGATGTGGTTACAAAGGAACTGGATGCAAAAAATAATTTTGGTATATATTTGGATTTCAAGAAAGCTTTTGACACTGTTGCACATTGAAGACTATTGTACAAATTGGAGCAGAATGGTATTAAGGGTAAGTTGTTACAATAGATAAAAGGATGGTTGAGTGGGAGAAGACTGAGGGTGGTAATGAATGGGTGCTGCTCTTCTTCGACTAATGTTATTAGTGGAGTCCCACAGGGTTCTGTGTTGGTCCACTGCTGTTTTGTATATTTATCAATGATATTGATGAGGTATATCAGGCTTAGTGTCGAATTTTGCAGATGATACAAAGGTTGGCAGGGTTGTTAATGGCAGTGTGCTACTGCAACAGGATCTAGATAATTTGGGCAGATGGGCTAAGAAGTGGCAACTGAAGTTTAACCTTGACAAATGCAAAGTACTGCATATGGTTAGAAGTAACCCCAGAGAAACGTACCAAGTGTGCGGTACTACACTTAAGGTGGTAGAAAATGAAAAAGACCTGGGAGTAATTGTGCAGGCAGATATGAAGTTTTCTGAGCAATGCAGACAGGCTGCCAGGCCAGGTCATGGGGTTTTGTCACTGATATATAGGAATTTTGCTAGCAGGGAAAAGGAGGTGATTATTCCTCTGTATAAGGCAATGGTCAGGCCATGCCTTGAGTACTGCGTACAGGTCTGGAGGCCTCATTCTAGGTAGGACGTAGATTTACTTAAGCGTGTACAGAGAAGGGCAACAAGATTGGTGAGGGGAATGAAGGGATCCTCTTATCAAGAGAGGCTTAAGTTCTGCAAATTGCAGTGGCTGGAGACTAGGCACCTGCGTGGTGATCTGATTGAGGTGTATTAGGGCTTAAATGGGTTCAGCACGCTGAATTCTGATGGGATCCTTCCACTTGTTCAGATTACGAACCTAAGGGGGCATAAATTCAAAATAGGAAAGGACAGATGTAGAATAGATGTGTGGAAATTTGCCTTCAGCCAGCGGGTGGTTAATTGCTGGAACAAACTTCCATCTGTCGTTGTGGAAGTTGATAGGTTGAATAAACTTAAGGAGGAACTGGACAGGCATTTGGAGGGAATGGTGTGTTTTTTTTTTTTTTTTTGGCTGATGCTGCATAAGCTCATACATTTGCTTTCTTGCATCACATGCTACTACTACTACTAATCATACAACAAACACACTTGATCCTTTTCTCAAAATAAATCTTCTAAGTACACTGTTGAAGTGAGTGGTCCTTTAGACACTTCAGACCACAACTTGGTGATTGTTTCTTCTCCAGTGGAGCCTTTATCTCATTGCTATTCCCAACCTCGTGTTGTTGTTTGGCATTACAAGAATGCAAAATGGGATGACCTGCGAGACTTCTTTTCTTCTTTTCCTTGGTTGGATTACTGTTTCAAAACTTCTGATGTCAACGTTTGCTCAGATCGTGTCAGTGAAATTATTCTTGCAGGAATGGAATCCTTTATCCCGCACTCCACTTTAAAATCTCATCCTTTATCTAAACCTTTGTTTTCCAATAAATGTGCTAAGGCTATTCAAGAGAAGAATGTTGCATATCGTAATTGGCTTGTTTCTAATTCTTCAGTTTCATTTTCTGCCTACACCAAAGCTCGCAACAATTGCAAAGCACTTATTAATCAGTCCAAACTAAAGTTTGAACACGCTAAGAGTAGAAAACTTGCTTCTTGCCCTAATGATAGCCGAGCATTCTGGTTTCTTGCCAAAGCTATTGGCTGCAACTTTTGCCCATCTCTGCTCCCATCTCTGTCAAAACCAGATGGTTCTCTTGTCACTTCAGCCAAGGATAAAGCTGACCTGCTAGCATTCCATTTTTCTTCCAACTCGTGTATTAATGAAAACACCTCCCTCCATTCCCAACACACTCCATTCAATGCATCCTGTGGTCTTCCGTCAAAAGGATGTCAGAAGGATTTTGACGAATCTTGATGCTAAGAAAGCTCCATGTCCCGATGGTATTGCTCCACTTGTTCTCAAAACCTGTTCTCCTGAACCGACTCCTATTCTTTGTCGCCTTTTTTCTCTTTCTTATTCCAAAGGTGTTATTCCTTTTGCTTGGAAATTTGCTCATATCCAGCCAGTTCCTAAAAAGGGTGCCAAATCCCTTCCACCCAATTATCGTCCCATTGCAACTACTTCTACTCTTTCTAAAGTAATGGAGAAATCAATTAACTGCCAACTCTTAAACTACCTAGAAACATTCCGTCTGATCAAAGATTGCCAGTATGAATTCCGTCAATGTCGATCCACTGGTTTAGGGCTTATGTTACCCATGTATGGACTAATTCAATGGAAAGGTTCGGTTAAACACAAGTAGTTGCTATTGACATCTCACAGGCTTTCGATCGTGTTTGGCATAAAGGTCTTCTAAACAAGCTTCAATCTTATGGTTTGCCAACTGTTTTTTGTAATTGGTTATCCAGGTACAAAAAACATCGCCCTCAGTGAGTGATTAGAGAGATCACTCACTGAAGGTGATGATAGATGGCTCTCTGTCTTCTAACTTTTCCACTTATGCCGGTGTCTCTCAAGGTTCAGTTCTTTCTCTCACTCTTTTCCTCTTGTATAGTAATGACCTTCTTCCATTGACTGGAAATCCCATCCATAGTTTTGCCTATGATAGCATTTTGCATTCCACTTTCCATTTTAAGAAACCTTGCGCTGCTCAATCAGCTTCAACTTCTCGAAAATCTGCTACCAATTCCTTAAATGCCGATCTTCATGTAATTCTCCGGTGGGGCAAAGACAACTTAGTTGATTTCAACCCTTCTAAAACTCATTCTTGTCTTATATGTCACAAAAAGGATTCTTCTGCTCCTATGCTTATCTTTGGTGACACTGCAATTTCTAGGCAAAATGATATATCTATTTTTGGGATTACCCTGACTTCTAATCTCTCTTGGCACAAGCACATTACAAATATTGCATCCTCTGCATCTAAAAAACTTGGTTTTCTCTTTCGCTCTTGTCGTTACTTTTCTTCCAAACAGCTGCTCACTCTGTATAAATTGCAAATCCGGCCTACCATGGAATATTGTTCCCACATCTAGGGTGGTGCCTCCAAAACCTTTCTCAGGATTCTTGATTCCATTCAGAAGAGGGCAGTCAGGTTAATTAATGATTCATCTCTAACAGAGTCTCTTTCTCTACTCGCTGTCTCATAGACGTACTGTTTCTGCTGCATGTCTCTTCTACAGATACTTCCATGGGCACTCTTCTTCTAAATTGGCTTCTATAATTCCCACTCTCTTTCATAACAGTCCGAACACATGCAGACACTAGTCAACATCCATTTATTGTCCAACTTCAAACTCACTGATCCAACTTTTCAGCTTCCTCGTTTATTCATTCAACTTCTGTTTTCTGGAACAACCTTCATAAGTATTTTCTGAAAATTAGTCTACAGAAGTTCAAGTCCAATGTCAACAAATATCTTTCGTCTTCTCAACCTCCAACCCAAGCACGGTACTAAGTACTATAGATTCTGATACCTCTCGTGTTTGGGGTTTACATTTAAAAAAAAAAAAAATTGACACACACCTGCTTATTTCATTGATCAACAGGATTGGTACTTAAGACTAGTCAAGGTCATTCAGTAATAATACTAATTAGACTTATGATTATTACTCAAAACAAATTTTGAAAAACATGTTTGAATGTATACTGTATTTTGTTAAATATTTGTACTAGTTTTTTGAGAAGATCATTTTAAAGACATACCATTGATAAATCTATGGATAATGCTTGGGTGAGTTTATCCATTAAGGATAATTTACACAAACTTATTGCTGTATACCTACAAATTGGGTGACTTCTTCCTCTGTTAGCCACCTAAATTGAAAGGAAAAACAATGATAAGGGGTTCTCTGTTTCCATAATATTCACTATGGCAAAATCAATTTTGAGATAATATAACAAATAATAGAATTTAGGATTATATAAAATATAATAGAAATTAAGAAATTTCAAACTTGTATAATGCATGGTGTGCATTGATCATCATTGACCGGACAGAGAACGAAGGATATAAAGTTTAAAACCAAAGACAACTATAAAGCATGTAGTAAAAGCAGACTTATGTCCAAGCAAAAGAACCACATGTGGACTTTACTGTAGCCAAAATGAAATAGAGTTGCATATAATGTGTGGCACTCTAGCAAGAATTGGAAAGTGGCGACTCTTCTGTGTTGGACATGATGAAAAGAGTTTTTGATATGCAGTAAATTGGCCAATACATTAAATAATACATAGTGGTGTAACTAGGGTGGGGCATGTGCCCTGGGCACCAATTTTGAGTGGTGCCATATTTTTATTTGTCCTAGGTGCCATCAACCCTATCTATGCCACTAATAATAAGTTCAGGCATAATGAAACTTGGCAATAGTGAGGTGGTATAAACAGTACCTGAATTCTAAAAAGGCAAAGATATAGTAGCATGCTTAGAAGTAATTTCTCCTACATCCTTGATTGCCCTAACAATTTCTAAGAAATAAGAATAAAGATTATAGGATAGCTGAAATTCTGCTCAGGGTGCTCAAGCTCGTTCCTATTATAGGAACGGGGTTGTGATCTCGGGCTTACCCATGAATGGTAAGTAGTAGTTTACCAAGCTCATTGGCGCCTCCGTAGCCAGGTGGGCAGGAGCAGCAGTACGTAGCACACACTTCTTGATTATACCGGGGTTTGAGCCTGTGACCACCAAATACGGAGGATGCGGAAAAGTCAGGGAATGACTACCACATATTCCCGGAGCAATATGGCCTTAGTTGCTAATGCTCCTAAAAACCAAATAACAATAGCAGCCGACCTCATGAGTACACGAGGTTGGGGAAAAGTACAATGCTAGTAGGTCAGCATTATCTTTGGCTGAAGTGGCAATAGAACCATCTGGTTTTGATAGATGTGGGAACAGAGAGGAGCAAACTTTGTGGCCAATAGCTTAGCCATGAAACCAGAATGCTTGGCTACCATTTGGACAAGAAGCAAGTTTTCTAATGTTATTCTGTAGTTTGTAGTTTGTGAATGTAGTTTGGACTAATTAATAATCTGCTTTATGATTGTTGCGAGCTTTGGTAGCCAGAAAATGAATCTGCAGATTTGGATATAAGCCAATTATGATATGCAACATTCTTCTCTTGAATAGCCTTAGCACATTTATTGGAAAACCAAGGTTTAGGTAAAGGACAATATTTTAAAGTGGAGTGTGGAATAGAGGATTTCAAATTCATATGTAAATAAGAGTAATAATTTAACTATAAGAATAATTTCACCAACACAATTTCAGCAAAATTACCATCACAAGATTTCAAACAGTTAATCTAACCAAGGAAAGGGGGAGGAGAAATCTTGCAGATTATCCCATTTCCCATTCTTGTAATGCTAAACAACACGGTTGAGAATGGCCACGAGAGAAAGGCTCCATTGAAGAAGAGACTATCGCCAAGTTAGGATCTGAGGTGCCTAGAAGACTACACACCTCAACTGACTTCACAAATTTGGAATGCCAAATTCTCAGCAGCTTGTTGTTGAACAAATAACCTAATGTTTATTGATGTTCTAAGATTGCACAGAAATTAGAACACCATTAACTTTAGCTTCAGTTTCAACATGGAATTTTATAGGCTTTCTTATCAGTGACCACTACAAACTAACTTGTAGAGTCAAAATAACAACGAACATTTTTAAATACGGTCAATAACATTGCTAAAAAACACGTAAACACTCTTTGTATGTAGAGTTTCATATGTCCATCAATTGAACAATGATGAAATTCCCAAGTGTTAAAAGGGAAATCTTTTTAAGCTATTCTCATAAACTCTGCCACTTTTCAAGTTGGCTATTCTTTTTGAAATAGCTTGTTAGCAGAATGATAATTAGCATTAGCAAAGGCACACGATGCAAGAAGGCAAGCTTATATAGCATCAGCAAAAAAAAAAAAAAAACCCTTATTTCACCCATTCACTCGCTCCAAATGTTTGTCAAGTTCTGCCTTGAATCTATTTAAGCTATCAACTTCTACAACAACAGATGGAAGTTTTTCCAGCAATCGACCACCCGCTGGCTAAAGACAAACTTCTGCACATCAATCCTACAACCGTCTTTCCTCAATTTGAATTTATGCCCTCTCAGGCAATTATTCCGAGCAAGAGGAAGAATCCCATCCACCTTGACCATGCTCAAACCATTCAATGCTTTATACACGTCAATCAGATCACCTCGCAGGTGCCTAGTATCCAGACACTGTAATTTGCAAACTTTAAGCCTTTCTTCGTAAGAGCAACCCTTTGTTCCATTCGCTAATCTTGTTGCCCTTCTCTGTACTCGTTCCAACAGCTCTACATCCTTCTTAAAATGTATTCATCAATGATATTGATGAAGGTATATCAGGCTTATTAAAGTCCAACTTTGCAGATGATTTAAAACGAGGCCTCCAAACCTGTAAACAGTACTCAAAGTGTGGCCTGACCATTGCCTTATACGCCGACCAGGCTAGCCGAGTGGGTAAAGTACCTGCCCGACAACCCAAAGGTCGTGGGATCGATTCCCGCCTCGGGCTTGGATCAAAGTACTGCAAAAACCTTGGGAGGTGCAATATGGCCACAGAAGCCGATGCGCCAACAACTACCAAATCAAAAAAAAAAAAAAAAAAAAATTGCCTTATACAAGGGGATAATCACCTCCTTATCCCTGCTAGAAAAATTCTTGTATATCGTTGACAAGACGCAATGAGCTCCTTTTCATTCTCTACCGCTGTCCGTGTGGTAGCACAGAGTTAATATGTTACTCTGGGATTACTTCATCCCATATGTAGTACTTTACGTTTGTCAATGTTAAACTTCATTTGCCACCTCTCAGCCCATCTGCTCAATTTTTTAGATCCTGTTGCAGCAGTGTACGGTCATTAGTATCATTAACAACCCTGCCAACCTTCGTATCGTCTGCAAACTTGGAAGTTTCCTTCAATTCTGTACCTCACAGGGTTTCTTTGGTATGGTTTTCCCATATCCAGGCCCCTCCTATGAGCAGCTGCAGGTGAAAACCTGACTGGTCCTTAAATTTTGAACACCATTGTATAATGTGGTCACAAAGGAACTGGATGCAAAAAATGATTTTAATATTATATACTTGAATTTCAGGAAAGCTTTTGATACTGTTGCACAGGGAAGACTCCTGTACAGATTGGGGTGGTGTGGTATTAAGGGTAACTTGCTACAGTGGATAAAGGGATGGTTTGAGTGGGAGACGACAGAGAGTGGTAATCAATGGACACTGCTCTTCATGGAGTTCCCCAGTGTTCAGTGCTGTGCCCATTGTTTTGTGTATTCATCAATGATATTGATGAAGGTATATCAAGCTTAAAGTCCATCTTTGCAGATGATACAAAGGTTGGAAGTGTTGTTAAAGACAGTATGCTAATCCAACTCTATCTAGAAAAGTTGGGAAAATGGGCTGAGAAGTGGCAACTGAGGTTTAACCTTTGACAAATGCAAATTACTGCATGTGTGTAGTATTAACCCAAGAGAAACATGCCAACTGTGTGGTACTATACTCAGCGAAGTGGAAAGTTCTGTCGTTTTCACTTTCCACTTTTGCAACGAGAATGATTAGGGGAACAAAGCGGTGCCCTTACCAAGAAAGGCTTTAAGTTCTGCAAATAGCAGCCCTTGGAGAGTAGGCACATGCAAGGTAATCTGATTGAGATGTATAAGGCATTAAATGGTTTGAATAAGCCGAATGCTAATGGGATTCTTCCTCTTGCTCAGATTAAAAACCTGAGAGGGCACAGATTCAAGTTGAGGAAAGATAGTTATAGAATCAATATGAAATTTGTCTTTAGCCAGCGTGTAGTTGACTGGTGGAACAGACTTCCATCTCTTGTTGTGGAAGTTGATAGCCTAAATAAATTTTGTTGCTATGACTAACTTTTTAGCAGGAAATTTTCTAGCTGCTTTTTTTTAGTGTTACGTGACAGTTTTTGGCAGTATTCCATGTCAAATTTGGTATTCTCTAAAGCAGCTGATGCATTTTAATTGGCTGAGTATTAATGGCTGATCCACAAAAACGTGACATTTGTGTTTGCATTTCTCATTACACTAGAAGGAAATGAATCTCGACACCAGAACGATTTTTACTTATTACTTTATAGCAGGAATATTTCATCATTCCCCTGCACTGGAAGATGGACTGTAGGAACCCTTTTGGTTTCCTACAGTCCCATCTTCATTCACTGTAATACTGCCCAATAGTATTTCATCGTTACTGCGTAAATGACGAATGAATATTACTTATCCAGTGACGCAATCTCTTCATAACATTCCCAGTAACCATGCCAATCCATACAGTGCTTTTAACTTTTATGAACTCAATCCAGGCAAGCAACTTTTGTTTATGTCAATATCTTTTTTTTTTTTTTTTTTATGTAAACCCCAAACACGAGAGGTATTAGAACCTATACTGCTTAATACCATGTTTGGGTGGGGTTGAGAAGACGAAAGAAGATATTTATTGACATTTGACTTGAACTTCTGTAGACTGTAATTTTCAGGAAATACGTATGAAGGAAGGTTGTTCCAGAAAACGGCAGTTAAATGAATAAACAAGGAAGATGAAAAGTTGGTTCTGTGAGTTTGAAGTTGGACAGTAAATGGATGTTGGCTGGTGGTGGCACGTGTTCGGACTGTTTTGAAAGAGCGGGAATTATAAAGCCAATTCAGAAGAACAGTGCCCATGGAAGTATCTGTAGAAGAGTCATGCAGCAGAAACAGTACGTCTATGAGAGAGCGAGTGGAGAGACTCTGTTAGAGATGAATCATTAATTAACCTAACTGCCCTCTTCTGAATGGAATCAAGAAGCCTGAGAGAGGTTTAGGGGACACCACCCCAGATGTGGGAACAATATTCCATGGCAGGGCAGATTTGCGATTTATACAGAGTGAGCAGCTGTTTGGAAGAAAAGTAACGCCTTGAGCGAAAGAGAAAACCAAGTTTTTTTTAGATGCAGAGGAAGCAATATCTGTTATGTGCTTGTGCCAAGAGAGATTACAAGTTAGGGAAATCCCCAAAAGAGAGATATCCTTTTTGCGAGATATAAGACAAGACTGAGTTTTAGAAGGGTTGAAATTAGCTATGTTGTCTTTGCCCCACTGGAGAATTACCTGAAGATCGGCGTTTAAGGAATTGGTAGCAGATTTTCGAGAAATTGAAACTGATTGAGCAGGTCAAGGTTTCTCAAAATGGAAAGTGGAATGCAGTTTGCTATCATCAGCAAAACTATGGATAGGATTTCCAGTCAATGGAGAAGGTCATAAATACACAAGAGGAAAAGAGTGGGGGAAAGAACTGAACCTTGTGGGACACCTGTATTAGTGGAGAATTTAGAAGACAGATAGCCATCTACCATCACTCTCAGTGAGCGATCAGAGAGAAAACTGGATAACCAATTACAAAAAACAGTTGGCAAACCATACGATGGAAGCTTGTTTAAAAGACCTTTATGCCAAACATGATCGAAAGCCTTTGAGATGTCAAGAGCCACTACTTGGGTTTCCATTGAATTAGTCCATAAAAGGGTAAGATACGCCAGAATATCACCAGTGGATCAACACTGACAGAATCCATACTGGCTATCGTTGATCAGATGGAAGGTTTCTAGGTGGTTTAAGAGTTGGCGGTTAATTGATTTCTCCATTACTTTAGAAAGAGTAGAAGTAATTACAATGGGACGATAATTGGTTGGGAGGGATTTGTCACCCTTTTTTAGGAACTGGCTGGATATGAGCAAATTTCCAAGCAGAAGGAAAAACACCTTTGGAATAAGAAAGTGAAAAAAGGCGGCAAAGAATAGGAGTAAGTTCAGGAGCACAGGTTTTGAGAACAAGTGGAGAAATACCATCGGGACCTGGAGATTTCTTAGCATCAAGATTCGTCAAAATCCTTCTGACATCCTTTTGACGAAAGACCACAGGACGCATTGAATGGAGCGTGTTGGGAATGGTGGGAGGTGTTTTTCCAAGGTCATTAATACATTAGTTGGAAGAAAAATGGGATGCTAGCGGGTCAGCTTTATCCTTGGCTGAAGTGACAACAGGACCATCTGGTTTGGACAGATGTGGAAGCAGAGATGGGCAAAAGTTGCATCCAATAGCTTTGGCAAGAAACCAGCATGCGCGGCTACCATTAGGGCAAGAAGCAAGTTTTCTACTGTTAGCCTGTTCAAACTCTAGTTTGGACAGATTAATAACTGCTTTACAATTGTTGCGAGCTTTGGTGTAGGCAGAAAATGAAACTGGAGAATTAGAAACAAGCCAATTGCGATATGCAACATTCTTCTCTTGAACAGCCTTAGCACATTTATTGGAAAACCAAGGTTTAGATAAAGGACGGGATTTTAAAGTGTAGTGTGGGATAAAGGATTCCATTCCTGCAAGAATAATTTCACTGACACGCTCTGAACAAACGTTGACCAGAAGTTTTGAAACAGTAATCCGACAAAGGAAAAGAAGTCTCTCAGGTCATCCCATTTTGTATTCTTGTAATGCCAAACAACACGAGGTTGGGAATAGCCATGAAATAAAGGTTCCATTGGAGAAGAGACAATCACCAAGTTGTGATCTGAAGTGCATATTGGCTGTATGATTAGGATTGTCCAGTATTATTGTAGGTAAATGAACAATCTGTGCGAGGTCATTAGTAATTGCAAAAGCCTCTGCATCTTGACCAGCTGGTTCGGTGTGACTAGAAAACGGAAGCCAGCTGGAGTTGAGCATTAAAATCACCAAGGAAAATTACCTCTCTGTTAGGAAAGTTGGACTGGACAAAGTCAAGTTGCAAAGAGAGGAAGTCAAGGACTTCCAAATGATTAGTGGAATTGGGAGAACTGTAGAGACAACAGATGAATTTAACACAATGAGGTAGAGAGATTTTAAGCCAGAGAAGATTGAAAAGAGGAGATTCCAAATTGCCAAGTCTCTGACAGGGAATATCAGAATGGACATATGCACAAGTACCACCTTTGAGGCGAAAGGAATCATATAGCGAATAATTTGGGCATCTGAGATGAGCAGTAGTTGAATCAACCGATAACTGAGATTCTGTCAGAAAAAGTACATGGGGTTTGGCAGACTGCAAGTGGAAATGGACATCGTTGAGATTAGAATTGAGACCACGTATATTTGTGAAATGAATTACAAAGTGCTTGGGGGGTTTAGATCTTTTCGCAGATAAGCTTGCTCTATTAGTTTGACAACTAATAATCTGAATGAGGGTCTTCGGAATGATTCAAAATATGCTTATATAAAGATTTTCCAAATCATGAGGAACCATTGGCATTCCTCTTCTTCGCTTCAGGCAATGTGATTAACCAAATGATCCATCTTATTTGAACTACAATTTTATGCTGTATTTGCTAGGGCCCATTCAAAATTTCAGTGCCGTGCAATTTTCCATTCTGTGTATAGATTTTTAAAACAATGCTGTTTGATTGTAACTACCCTATATTTTATGTTTCTTTGTTGGTTTGTTTGATTTTTATTTTTGTATTTTCCCTTCTCTAGGTTGCAGAAACAGCAACACAGTTAGGGAATGCTGTTTCCCCAAGCTGCTTATCAACAGTCACACCAGTACCCTTATCTTCTGATCATGGTTTGTACTACTAAAAATAATTTCTTATTTTTAAACAGTTTGAATAGTTTTTATTACTTTTCTTTGTGGTGGTACAATATTGTTATCTACATATTTCAGATAAAAGTAGATAATGCAATAAAGTACTTGCTTCAGGAAGTGGATAAGATGCATCCTCTACATTTCTGTTTCTGCTCAAATCAAAAAAAAAAAAAAAATATATATATATATATATATATATATATATATATGTGTGTGTGTGTGTGTGTGTGTGTGTGTGTGTATGTGTATTCACTTTGAAATTGAAAAAAAAAACATACAAACATAAATGCATTCAGATCCTTCTAACCAGAACTATGGGAGCAGTAATATCATATCTTTGCTAGTCTTTGTATCTACCAACCTTTTTTTGCCGTATTATCCGGTGAATGTTTGTTGTTTACTTCCGTGTAATTAAACTGAGTAATAATGGTAAAACTGAGAAAAATGCCTACTGTTGAAAGTGATTGTAATGCATCAAAAGTTAATATAAACAAAGAATTTGCCCTCCTGCCTTTTTTGTAGTAAGTTCTGTGTATTCCCCTTGTATATTTGAAATGTCCTGTATTTTCTAAACCTTGAAACTTTGATTTTGTTAAATTATAAATCAAAATAAATATTGCAGTTCAGTAGTTGTTTTTTTTTTGATTGATACAATACAGGATTTGCCTTTTAGATGAATGGTTGTGGGGTCAGTGTATATTGTCCTCAATTTCCTATCTTTCTGTATTTTTTTTTTTTCCCCATATTTTCTTGTTTCATTGGATGCCTATGTTCTGATTTTTCTACAACAGTTTCTCCTAATTTTAATAATAAGATTGGTAGAAGCAATGTAAATGACTGACTTGAATGGCCATGATTTCATTGTCATTACAGAAAAGACAGCAATATTTAATCGTATGAAGCCTCATATAGGTGGGAGGTTGACAGATGTCTGCAACCAACCCAGATTGGTTTGTATTACTGATAATCATGCTGAAATTCACTAACATCGTGGCAGCAAATGAATTCTCTGGAATGTTCCAGGCCATTGTTGATGGAGGAACTTTATCTCTCAATTTAATCTTTCATGAGAACAGGATAGAGTTGTTTTGGATGAGGACATCCTCCAGAATATATCCCCCAAAAATTCATGAGATTTTAAGGTGTCCAGATATTCTCATATCCTTATGTTTGGATATCATAAGTTTTTTTTTTTATATCATAAATTTTATTTCTCTACCATGAGCATTAGTAGAGGCATTTGATGCAAGAAAGCAAGCTTATACAGCATCAGCCAAAAAAAAAAAAAAACCCACTTCCACTTCACCCCTCTGTTCATTCAAAATACCTGTCCAGCTGAGCCTTAAACTTATTTAGGCTATCAACCTCCACTACAAGGGATGGAAGTCTGTTCCACCAACCAACCACCCGCTGGCTAAAGGCAAATTTCCACACGTCTATCCTACATCTGTCTTTCCTCAATTTGAATTTATGCCCTCTCAGGTGATTTTTCTGAGCTAGAGGAAGAATCCCATCAGCATTGAGCATGCTCAAACCATTCAAGGCTTTATACACCTCTATCAGATCACCTCGCTGGTGCCTAGTCTCCAGACACTGTAATTTGCAAAACTTAAGCCTTTCTTCGTAAGAGCACCCCTTTGTTCCATTCACTAACCTTGTTGCCCTTCTCTGTACTCGTTCCAGCAGCTCTACATCCTTCTTGAAATGAGGCCTCCAGACCTGTATACAGTACTCTAGGTGTGGCCTGACCATTGCCTTATACAAGGGAATAATCACCTCCTTATCCCTGCTGGAAAAATTCCTGTATATCATTGACAATACTCCATGAGCTACTCTTGCAGCCCATCTGCACTGCTCAGAGAACTTCATATCTGCCTGCACAACCACCCCCAAGTCCCTTTCATTCTCTACCACTGTCAGTGTAGTACCACAGAGTTGATACGTTGATCTGGGGTTACTGTTTCCCATGTGTAGTACTTTACATTTGTCAATGTTAAACCTCATTTGCTACCTCTCAGCCCATCTGCTCAACCTTGACAACCCTGCCAACCTTTGTATCGTCTGCAAACTTGGACATTAAGCTTGATATACCATCATCAATATCATTTATAAATACAGAAAACAATAATGGACCCAACACTGAGCCCTGAGAGACTCCACTAATAACATTAGTCCATGATGAGCAGTGTCCATTGATTACCACTCTCTGTCTTCTCCCCCTCAACCACCCCTTTATCCATAGCAGCAATTTGCCTCCAATGTCACACTGCTCCAATCCATTCAGAGATAGCACAATAATGGAGGTAACCAGAAAGGATTATAGAACGTCAAAGATATCATATGTTTGCGCAGTTTAAAACCTGTGAAGTTGAATTGCAAATTACATGAGTATAATTGGATAAGAAGGATGTAGATATCTCTCATAACTTGTGTTACAAGGGTTATATTTGTTAGTGGTTTACACCTGTTTTGCAGTGCTACATGCTATCCAACTTGCTCTGGGAAACACACAAACCAAGTAATATATAAAGTGTATGTTTACACTTAAGCGTCCTTAAGTACATTACATGCTCTGCAGAGTATTCAACATGGTTATCCCCCCCCCATGATATGTAGAATATCCCATATGCTTATTTGCATTCATATAATCTGGATTGGACGTTCATTTTGTTTGCAAAGTTCTGGGTCAGTAGAATTAGAGGGAATGATTAGCTGGTGAGAAGCTTAAATCAGCAAGGTCCTGTATTTGGTTTATAGTCTGCATATGGAACAAATTTATTTGGTTCCACATACAGACTATAAATTGTAATCACTTGCAAATGTGTTGCACGTTAGCAAATATGGAATGCCCAAGCAACAACAAAACTATGAGATGAAGCCATTAATCATAGTGTGGAACTCTAGTTTACACAAAATAAGTTTTCCTAACTTGACTTTGCATTGAACACACCTGGCTCAATGCTAAATGTCCATCTTTCCTTGCAACCATGGGGGGGGGGGTATTTTTTCAACCTGGCATTTACTGCTTAACTGCCTTTTAGGCTCATTTTAGGAAGGATGTAGATTTGCTTGAGCGTGTACAGAGAAGGGCAACAAGATTGGTGAGGGAAATAAAGGGATCTTAATTTACAGAACTTAAGCCCCTCTTACCAGGAGGAACTTAAGTTCTGCAAATTGCAGCAGCTGGAGACTAGGCACCTGCGATGTGATCTGATTGAGGTGTATAAGGCCTTGAATGAATATCATTCATGCTCAATGAATGATATTCATTGAGCATGCTGAATTCTGATGGGATCCTTCCACTTGTTCAGATTACAAACTTAAGGGGGTATAAATTCAAATTGAGGATAGACATATAGAATATATGTGTGGAAATTTGCATTTAGCCAGCAGGTGGTTAATTGCTGGAACAAACTTCCATCTGTCATTGTGGGAGTTGATAGGTTAAATAAATTTAAGGAGAAACTGGATAAACATTTAGAGAGGATGGCTGTGTGGTGTTTTTTTTTTTTTTTTTTTTTTGCTGATACTGCATAAGCTCATACTCTTGCTTTCTTGCATCACATGCCACTATTACTACTACTATATTTTAGACCAATTGGGATATTTCTCCTCAGCATGTGACTATATATTTCCTGAATGCTATCCATCCAAAATGATATTCTTCTCTTGACTTCCAGCCATTTATCATTGTTACAGCTAATCACTGGTTCAAGATAAGTATATGAATCTGCCTTTCTTAAATTTGCTACTGCCTTTTGTCTAATCTAATAAAGGAGGTAGCATTCTCATATATTTTCTTCATATATTGCCTGGTCTTTCCAGTGTCCGAAACATTGCCTTATTCTGTACGGAGTCAAATGCTTTTTCATAATCCACAAATGTCAGGCATATTGACGTTTTATATTCATTTGCTTTCTCCATTACATAATATAATGTTAAAATTATATTATATAAGGTATGATTATTAAATAACAAGACTGCATATGTAGTCACCACACACCAGTTGCCACAATGTACCTTGAACCTTTCCCTACTTGTCTGCCAAGTCACTTTCTGACATGCTCATTCACTCTGCAATGAAACAAGTTTTCATTACCTTGTGTTTTACTACTTTGCCTTAGAATACAGAAATGAATCTACCTCAAATTTTTAACTACAACTGAAAATTGAGTTGTTATGGCAAGTTTATGGAGAAGATACTATGGCATGAGCTCGTGCATTTGGACGGCATAAAATATATTTAGAAGGAAGAGAGACTGTGGATGACAAGTGACCAGGCTGTTCGGTATCCACAAAAAAAATTAATGAAAATGTGGATCAGGGAAAGACTGATTAAAGGTGATCATCATTTAAACATTACAATGGTTGTATCAGAACGCTGTATGGACAAAGAAACAGACAAATTTGAATTGAAAATTTAGGCATGAGAAAAGTGTGCACCAAAAATTTTAAATGGAAGTCAAAGAATAAGAGGACTCCAAGTTTGTGGAGATGGTTTTTAGTTTGCTGTTTCAGTACAACCCAGAACTTAAAAGACACTCAGTGCAGTAGAGGACAAAACAATCTCCCATATCAAAAGAAAAGCAAGAATGTCAAAATCAAAACCATGCTTCTTGTTTTCTTCGATATTAAAAGAATTCTTGTGGCTGACTATGTCCTACCAAATCAGACTGTCAATCAAACATGCTACATAGAAGGAAGAGACCTGAGTTGTGGAAGGATGATTGGATGCTCCAGCACACTGTTAGCATACACTGTCAGTTTCTACCCAAAGAACAAATCCCAGTGTGTGGAGATGCACTCTACTTGCAGACCTTCTAACATTTTTCTAAGAAAAGTTTTAATTAAGTGAATCCCTTTTCAGTCCATTGAAGACATTCAGAAAAAAATGACCAGTGTGATTCAATAAAGAATCACCCTGACAACAGACTAGCTGCAGAGGTGCTAGCCTGTTGATTCTTGGCACAGGTTTTAGTCCTTCTCTACATAGCCACCGTGCAGATTTACACATTTTTCCCATCGATGGATGAGGCTACAGATACCGTTTTTCTAGAAGTGGTGAGATTGGTCTTTGAACCATGGCTGTTGCAGAAATGAGTGTCTCGTCATCCTGGAAGTGGGTCCCCAAAAAAATGATTTGAGGGAAGGAAACAAGAAGTCCGATGGCGCAAGATTGGGTGATTAGGCTGGATGGGGCAGTATTTCATATCCACAAGTGACTGCTTGTGATTTTGCAATTTCAGAAGTGTGAACTGGGGCATTGTCTTCAAGCATTTTCACACCTTTGGACAGCATGCCATGCCTACATGTTTTGATATTCTCCTGTAATTTTGTGGGTAAGTATAATAACAATAGGCACCTGTAATTGTTCTACCTTTTAGCAGGTAATCAGTCATTAATATGCCTTTCTCGTGCCAAAACACTGTCAGCAAGACCTTTCCTGCTGACGCTTGGACCCTTGTCTTCTTGGGGGGGAGGGACCATGATGTTGCCATTCCATGGACTGCTTTTTACTTTCAGGGTTGAAATGGTATATCCAACTTTCATCCTGAGTGATTAGATGAGAGAAAAAGTCTTCCTTATTTATTTATTTACTTTTATTTATTTTTTTTTTTTTTGGCACAAGGCTAACAACTCTTGTGATTTCTGTTGTCAATCAGTCTTTTGGAAACCGGTCAATAATCAGGGACTCCATCTTGCACTCAATTTTCGTAAATGGAGTTGGCCACGAAGGACTGTTTCAGTGGAGCTCTCACTAATATTCACCTTCTGGGACAATTCACGCACAGATATCCAGCTATCTTCCGTGATTAACGACTCCACTTTTCTGATTGTGCTGGGACGACCTGGGATGGGCCTCAGATTCTACCAATGTCCAGCCACACCTAAACTGTCTATGCCAGTGCTTCACAATGCCATAGGATGGGGCTTCATTCTTATCCTTATATACATCAATCACCTCCTCGTGGATTTCTTTAGGAGGTTTCCCCTTCAAGAACAGATACCGGATTCCAGCTCTGGCTTCAACTTTGTCCATGGTGTTACTTCGTCACATGTTCAGCTCTGTAAAAGAAAAACAAATTAAGACACAAGGCTGAAATTTTACGCCTTTAGTACAGAGATATGTGTGAGGCGACACATATAATATCATGACTCAGCAATATGTGGAAGTAGGTGGGGGCGATTCTTTATTGAAGCACCCTAGTAAATGGGCTTAGAAAAGGCGACTTACAGAAATGCTTCTGTGCTTGTATTATTTATTTCAAAGGGGGATAACTTGTAAGTTATGAAATAATTCATATTTATTTCATTGCAGCAGTCTCGTTATTTAAAAGCCACATCTCGTATTGTATTGTGTCATTTTGCATTGTATTATGTATATTATATTAGCTGAATGAAGCAACTGGGTGAACTCTTTATACATCAGCCATAAATATATCAATAAAATAATAATTAAAATTCAAATAAAATACATTATTCATACTAGTCCCATTCCTATTAAGATAGTCATCCAGTTCCTTAAGCTTTAACCTTATTCAGATTCACTGCCCTGCCATATTTTTTACATCCCCCCCCCCCACCACCAGTATTTGAACTTTATGAGATCCGGTCTTCTGTTAGTCCATGGGATTTTATATATGCATCCCTGGTGAAATTTATCACTCACAAGGGATGACAGCATCTCTTTATTTGCAGATGCTGTCTATAAGCTTCTATCTCACATTTTGCCAGGCAAAATGATATGAGATAGAAGCTTATAGACATTTTACAAGGTAACATTTGTAGTTTGCAAAAATTACAAATAATAATAATTTTAGTTTTTTCCATAGCTGCCAGTTTCATGGATTAATGACGTGGACTTTGTTTCTTTGCCCCATCCTCAAGCTCACCATTCTAGCAATTTTTTTCTCCATGTTTATCAAAAAAAAAAAAAAAAAAACTACAGTTTTGCAATAAGACTCAGAATTTTGAAGCAATTCTGAGCAATTTTTTTTTTTATCTCTAGTTAATGAATTGGCCATTAAATATACTACACCAGTGTGCAAAACTTGAGGACCAGTCAGGTTTTCACCTGTAGCTTCTCATAGGAGTGGCCTGGATATGGTAAAAGCATACCACAGGCATCTCGTGAAGTAAGAAATGAAAGAAATAACAACAACGGAAACAAAACATTGTAGACACCGTTTATTCAAAAATGGCAACATAGAACTGGCTTCCATGATACAGATGCATCACTGCCAAAGATGGAACAAAGGGAAGAGGTGGTCCTCAGTAGGAGATATGGCAACCCCTAATGTTCATGCAGGCTTTGCACCGCCTGCCCATACATTAGAACAATGTTGTTGGTAAGTGTTGCAGTAATATCGTCGGCGCCTCTGTAGCCAGGTGAGCAGGAGCAGCAGTGCGTAGCACACGCTTCTTGATCAGAGCGGGGTTTGAGCCCTTGACCACGAAATACAGAGGATGCGGAAAGATCAGGGAATGACCACCGCATATCCCCGGAGCAATATGGCCTTAGTTGCTAATGCACCTAAAAACCAAATAACAAACAATAACAACAGTAACATTCTCCATTCCTCTGTCAGCACCATCTTCAGCTGGTGAACATTTTCTGGTGGGTGTGGTTGTGCTGCTAGGCATCTCCCCAGAGCAGGCCAATCCATACGAACAATATCCTCACTTTCCAAAAACATATCAACAGCTGCAGTGTGATGGGGTGTGGCGTTATCATCCATAAACACGAACTCAGAGCCAATGGCACCTCGGAACAGACACACATGGGTAAGGATTACTTCAGTACAGTAGCGTGCACCCGTTACAGTACTGCCTTCCATTATCTGGAGTTGCATATGTCCATCCAAGATAACGCCTCCCCTGACGAGAACACCTCGACTACCATATCAATCCCTTTCAGTGATGTTTGCGGAGTGATACTATGTGCCAACCTCTCGCGAGATAAGCTGACGTTCTGTAAACTGTGTCTCCGATGGGTAGGTGTACTGGCCGTCGGGCAAACAGTCCACCTTTGCCATAGTATACTACATCCTGTGCGGTCGCCTGGCCATAGTATACTGCATTCTGTGCAGCTGGTTTGCAATGGATCCCACTGTCTTGTGTCAGTCCCTCTTGGCCAGTAGCACTATATAGCGGTCATTGTTGGGCATTGTTTTTCATAGACTACCACCACTAGTCCTTCAAACAGCTGTACCTGTCATTCTGAAGGTCGAACATGCACGTGAGACAATGCTATGGGTTATACCGAACTCAGCAGCCACACTCCTCGCACTTCGAGCTTCCCACTTATTCGACCCCTGGTAAAATCATCCAGATGTTTTCTACTGGCCATTTCGTTGTCTGTAGCACTGTATGAAACCAATCAAACGTCTGTAACAATCATGCTCACCATTCAGTAAATTGCACATAACTGTTGCTTTGATCTCTTTATGTCAGCCCTCTCATCATGATTCAAATTTTTGCATGTGCACCAGCTTTCTACTGAACGGCCACGGTTATGCAAATATCCACAGGCTTTGCATAACCTTTGATTTTACAACCTTTTACAATCTTTGATTTTTTTTGGTTGTAACCTTTAAAAATAGTGTTGGTCCAGAAAGATTTTGACAAATCTTGATGCTAATAAAGCTCAAAGGTCCTGATGGTATTTCTCCACTTGTTTTCAAAACCTGTGCTCCTGAACTTACCCCTGTTCTTTCCTACCTTTTTTTTTCACTTTCTTTTTCCAAAGGTGTTTTTACTTCTGCTTGGAAATTTGCTCATATCCAGCAAGTTCCTAAAAAAAAAAAAAGAAGGGTGACAAATCACTCCCATCCAATTATTGTCCCATTACTTCTACTCTTTCTAAAGTAATGGAGAAATCAATTAACCACCACCTCTTAAGCTATCTAGAAACCTTCTGTCTGATCAACGATCGCCAGATTTCGTCAGTGTTGATCCACTGATGATACTCTGGCTTATGTTACCCATTTATGGAAAAGTTCGGTGAAACACAAGCAGTTGCTCTTGACATCTCAAAGGCTTTTGAGCGTGTTTTTTTTTTTTTTTTTTTTTTTTTTATGAAAACCCCAAACACGAAAGGTATCAAAACCTATAGTACTTAGTACCGTGCATGGGTTGAAGGAGAAGTATGGGGGGGGGATGCCGGAAACTTTGCTCTAGAGACTAAACATGGGTTTCACCACTTCAAGCCTCCAATAAGCAAAGTGGTGGTATTTCACCGGTTGATGAAAGTCCTTCTAAACAAGGTTCCATCTTATGGTTTGACAACTGTTTTTTGTAATTGGTCATCCAGTTTTTTCTCTGACTGACATTGAGGACGATGGTAGATTGCTCTGTCTTCTAACTTTTCAACTAATGCTGGTGTCCCCCAAGGTTCACTTTTTTCCCTCCACTCTTTTCCTCTTGTATATTAATGACCTTCTTCCGTTGACCGGAAATCCTATCCATAGTGTCACTGGTGATAGCATGTTGCATTCCACTTTCCAATTTGAGAAACTTCGCCCTGCTCTATCAGCTTCAACTTCTCGAATATCCACTACCAATTCCTTGAATGCCGACCTCCAGGTAATTCTCCAGTGGAGCAAAAACAATTTAGTTGATTTCAATCCTTCTAAAACTCAGTCCTGTCTTAGATCTCTCAAAAAGGATTCTTCTGCTCCTGTGCTTATCTTTAGTGACACTCTGATTTCTAGGCAAGTTGATATATCCCTTTTGCGGATTACCCTGACTTCTAATCGCTCTTGGCACAAGCACATTGCAAATATTGCTTCCTCTGCATTTAAGACACATGGTTTTCTCTTTTGCTCTCCACATTACTTTTCTTCCAAAGAGCCGTTCACTCGGTACAAATCGCACATCCACCCTGCCAGGGAATATTGTTCCCACCTTTGGGGCAGTGCCCCCAAATCTTCTCTCAGGTTTCTAGATTCCATTCAGAAGACCGCAGTTAGGTTAATTAAGGACTCATCTCTAACAGCGTCTCTCTCTGCTTTCTGGCTCATCAATGTATAGTTTCTGCTGCATGCCTTTTCTACATATACTTCCATGGGCAATGTTCTGTACAATGAAATTGCAGAGGTTTATGCAGTAATACTGATGAAATATACGATTTGATCTCACGATATAACCCTAGCGCTATTTGTTTACAAGATACTAACTTAAATCCATAGGTAACTTTTATGATTAAAAATTATACAGCCTACAGAACAGCTTGAAATTTTTCAAGCCGTGCACACGGAGGAATTGCAATTCGAGTGGATTGTAAAATACCAGTTTGTAACATTCTACTCCAGACCCACTTAGAAGCTATTGCAGTACGTGTAGCAGTGGAACAAACAATAACTCTAGTCTCATTATACCTTCCACCTTACAATATCTACAGATTGAAAGAATTAGAAGATCTTATAAAACAAATACCTTCTCCTTTCTGTCTTCTTGGTGACATAAATGTACATCATCCACTATGGGGTTCTGCTCACATAGATAATAGAGGACACTTTATAGAAAAACTCAGAACAACTGACCCTAACATTGCTGAACACTGGGCATAACACCTACTCTCATCTCTCCATGGGATCTATGTCAGAAGTTGACTTAACTGTTTGTTCCCCTGAATTATTTCCTATTATAAATTGGACAGTTTTATATTATCTGCGCAACAGTGATCATTTCCCAATTATAAGCAGAATTCAAACAGTGCAGACACAATGCCCCTATCATCCAGGTAATATGCAAATTCTCTAAAGCAGGTTGGGAAAAGAATTCTACCTCCATCTCCTTTGACAGCCAATTGATACAACTGGTACTCATTGACAATGAATCTAAGCGCATTACTAAGCAAATACTGGGAGAAGTATCTGAAGCAATACTACAGCCTTCTGCTTTCAATCATAGATGCACCTTAAACACTGGTGGAATGATACTTGTACAATAGCAAAAAAGGAAAGAAATAAAGCCTGGAATCTGTTCTGCAAGTTTCCAACCACCAGCAACCTAGTTAAATTTAAAAGGCTTAAGCATGACAAATCAGAAGAAAAGCCAAAAAAGATTCATGGGTACAGTTTGCCTCCTCTATCACAAAGGATACTAGCCATCTAATATTTGGAAAAAAAAATTTGCCAACTAAATGGTAAATATCTACCAGTATCTGTTCCAATCTTAACCAAGAATAGACAAGAAATAGCTAACACACTTGCAGAGACATTCTCTGAGACATCTGCCATTACAACTTATGATGCTTCCTTTCTACAAATCAAAACTTTAGCAGAATGATACAAGATACATTTCCAAACTACTCAATCAACCTTTTTGTCTACTTGAACTCCAAACAGCATTAAATAGATCACCTAAAAGATTTCACCAGCACTGCTGGAACTGGTGGAATCTTTTATGTAATGCTAAAACACCTAAGCAATACAGATTTGAACGTATTAATAACTTTCTTTAATGAGATCTTTCTTGAAGGTACATATTCCTCTACCTGGCACTACTCAGTTATCTCAGCCTTTCCCAAACCAGGAAAAGATCATTCCCACAAAATTACTGACCAATCTCCCTCACCAGTTATCTAAGTAAAACTCTAGAAAGGATTATACACAGATGACTTACCTGAGTTCTTGAAACTCAGGTAAGTCATCCTGTTAAACAACAATCAGTTTGGATTCCGACAAAATAGAGCCACTTTGGATCTCATCATGAAAGCATAGACAAATATCCATAATGCTTATGAGAAGAATGAACATCTCGTAATGGTGCCGACCGGGCTAGCCAGGTAGGTAAAGTGCCTGCCTGGCAACACAAAGGTCGCGGGTTCGATTCCTGCCTCGAGCTGGATATCACAATGGTGCCGAACCAACCGGTTGGTTGGATATCCCGGCCACGATACACGAAGGAAGCAAAAAAAACTGATTCCTTCATGTATTGATCACATCATACGAAATAAATAAATAAATCTCGTAATGGTAGGTTTGGATATTCAAAAGGCTTTTGATACAACCTGGCGGTATGGCATATTGCAAGAATTTTACTCCCTAGGATTACGAGGACATTTACAAAAATTTGTTCAAAACTTTCTTCAACACGGAACCTATCTAAACAAGTAAACAGTGCTTTCTCGTATCTTTACTCAGGAAGAGGGTATCCCACAAGGATCAATACTTGGTGCTACTCTTTTTTCACTTAGGCTCAACACCATAACTCAGAGCATTCCCAATACTGTAGAACTATATATGTACACCAGTGATCTCACTATATCTTGCAGTTCAAAAGATATTCATACCATTCAAAGATGGCTATCCCTAAACAAGCTAGAAATATGAACAATGCAAAATGGATATTGTATGTCTGAACAAAAAAAACAGTTGCAATTCACTTCTGCAAAAAACACAAGCTGCATCTCGAACTTCGGCCAAAGAATCACCTGATCCCTCTCACCAGTAATCTTCAATTCCTAGGTTTAATGTTGGACACCAAACTTAAAAACTTCATTTCTCACATAACATATCTCCAAACTCTCTGCCTGAAAAAAAACTTAATTTGCTCAGATCCATTTCTGCCATGAAATTGGTTGCCAATAGATACTCCCTTCTATTTCTGTATCGTGCATTTATCAGATCTCGTCTAGATTATTGTGCTGTTGTCTATGACTCGGCTTTGGAACATGTGCTGATACCATTCAAAGACACTGCGGCACCAACTGCAGAGTCTGCAGTGCCCTCTGAACTGCTCTAGGAGCATGTAGAACCTCCCCTGTCCAAAGGAAAATGCTGCTCCTCAGTTATGCAGCCAAAATTCGGTCGCCCAGCCCATCAACCTCTTCGACCAATGTCTGTCAGCCCAGAATGGACTGCATTCTACAACAGCAAACCGGCAGGAAATTGACCCACCCACTGGTATTCGTCTAAAAGGTTTATTGTGTACCCGGAACTTTCAATTTGACAATACAGGCTGACCTCAATTAATTTGTCCCACGAGTGCATCGCACAAAACGGAAATGCATTAATCAAATATAATAATCAATAGAAAAAATTATAATTGGTCCTTGACCTTCAGGACTGTCCATAATGGATTATAAAAAGACCTTTTAAATAACTTTTTAACTTTATACCATGTAAAATATAATGAAACTAATTATGGAGTTAAATGTTTATTGCATAAAACATAGGTTCCCAAACTGTTCTCCTTGGAATATTTAAAATTTTTGAGGAAGCATAGCAATACTTGACATCTGTTGGACGCCACGTGAACTACTAGCTCAAGGTGGTAGTTCACAGTTTCAACACTTCTTATAAAGTTGTTTGGACCTAACTACCTAATAAACGGAACTGTTAGGTATTTCTTTGGGTATAGGTGTACTGCAAAAAAATTACTGAGACGCTAAGGGCGCTGTGATCCGAGAAAGTTTGGGAACCTCTGACATAAAATACACAATAAAGAAACAATTTGTTACAGAAATTGAAGTGTTAACTTTCTCTTTTCATCAATCAATTTCTGATAGCCGACAACAATCTTCTCTGGGCCTGGCGAAATAAATATTGCAAAGAATCTCAAACCTTTTGTTTGAGGTTCTCTGAGTTACAAAAGATTTCATCTAGTTCTTTTACTGTTATCTCCTCCGTGGTAACATTTTCATCTGGCTCATTTAAAAATTAGAATTTTTAAATGCAAGTTGTCATTAACTTTATTAACCGGAGACAAACAAATAACATGTCTTCTTCCGATGGTTGCGGGAACACACTGAGGTAGTCAGCAGGGAAACGTTTGTTTATTGCCCATCTAACATGCGGCAAGCTTAACGCTAGATTCAAATCTTTTTCAACTATCACATAAAAAAAAAGATCGCGGTAACTGAAAATTTATAAAGTGAAAAGTGGTTTAATTTTTTTCAATAGCGGTAACTGAAAAATGCGTTAATCGAACTCATGTTATGTGAGGCCTGGCTATATACATAAAGAGACTGATGTACCTGATCCACCCTGGTCTGTAAAATTCATTCACTGTGATACCTATTTTCATAAATGGTGTAGTAGTAGTGGCGCCATGTGATGCAAGAAAACAAGTTTGAGCTTATGCAGCATCAGCCAAAAAAAAAAAAAAAAACATACCATTCCGCCTCTCCAGTTCCTCCTTAAATTTATTTAACCTATCAACTTCCACAACAACAGATGGAAGCTTGTTCCAGCAATTAACCACCCACTGGCTAAAGGCAGATTTCCGCACATCTGTTCTACATCTGTCTTTTCTTAATTTGAATTTATGCCCACTTAGGTTCGTAATCTGAACAAGTGGAAGGATCCCCCCTCAGAATTCAGCTTGCTCGACCCATTGAAGGGCTTATACACCTCAATCAGATCAACGCGCAGGTGCCTAGTATCCAGCCACTGCAATTGGCAGAACTCAAGCCTCTCTTGGTAAGAGGATCCCGTCATTCCCCTCACCAATCTTGTTGCCCTTCTCTGTACACGCTCAAACAAATCTACATCCTTCCTAAAATGAGGCCTCCAGACCTGTACGTAGTACTCAAGCCATGGCCTGACCATTGCCTTATACAGAGGGACAATCACCTCCCTCTCCCTGCTAGCAAAATTCCTATATATCATTGACAAAACCCCATGGCCTGCCCTGGCAGCCTGTCTGCATTGCTCAGAAAACGTCATATCTGACTGCACAATTACTCCCAGGTCTTTTTCATTTTCTACCCACATTGAGTGTAGTACCACACAGTTGGTACATTCCTCTGGGTTTACTTCTACCCATATGCAGTATTTTGCATTTATCAAGGTTAAACTTCAGTTGCCCCTTCTAGCCCATCTGCCCAAGTTATCTAGATCGTGTTGCAGTAGCACACTGCCATTACTGTCATTAACAACCCTGCCAACCTTTGTATCATCTGCAAACTTCGACACTAAACCTGACGATATACCTCATCAATATCATTGATAAATATACAAAACAGCAGTGGACCCAACACAGAACCCTGTGGGACTCCACTAATAAAATTAGTCCACGAAGAGCAGCACCCATTCATTACCACCCTCAGTCTTCTCCCACTCAACCATCCTTTTATCCATTGTAACAACTTACCCTTAATACCATTCTGCTCCAATTTACAGTAGTCTTCCATGTGCAACAGTGTCAAAAGCTTTCTTGAAATCCAAATATATACCAAAATTATTTTTTGTATCCAGTTCCTTTGTAACCACATCATAATATCCTATCAAATTTGTAAGACAAGACTTTCCCTTAACAAACCCATGCTGTGTCTGAATTATTGCTGCAGTCTTGTCTAGATGATCCTGCAATGCATCTTTAACCAATGACTCCATTATTTTATCCGGAACAGAAGTTAAAATAACTGGTCTGTAATTACTCGTGTCGCCCTTCGATCTCCCTTTGTGAATTGGGGATATATTTCACATCCCCTGAGTCCAAGGATGCTCTCATAATTATGGCTAAGGGTTTGCTTAGTTGCTGTGTCGCCTCCTTTAATATAACTGTATAGATCCCATCCACCCCAGGTGCCTTTCTTATGTTTAACTTAACAATTTCTCCTCCACATTGCTCTCAGTTATAACAAAATCATTAAGCACCATTCTAAAATTTGATAACCTTCTGCCATTTTCAAACCTTAATAACTCCTCATGTGTGAATGTAGATACAAAATACTCATTCAGTTTGTTTGCTATCTGAGCAGGATCATCAACAACCGAACCATCGATATACAGTGGACCAATCAGATTCATCCCCTTCCTTTTAGAGTTTATATAAGTAAAGAAATCCTTGCTGTTTTTCTTAGCATCTTTTTCCAAAGATTTCTTGTAATCTGACTTCGCCTGCCTAACCACCTTTGTGACCTGATTACAGACTAGCTTATATCTGCCATAGGCTTCTGAGTCACTTGATATTCATCCCATGCATTTTTCTTCTCTGTCACGAGTCTCATTAGTTCATTTCATTACCATTTAGGCCTAAACCTTGAACAATATTTCTTAATAGGTATGAAACTTTTAGTAGATTAATTCCACGATTAATTCCTTGAATGCTTCCCACTTAGAATTTACTGTTGGTAACATCGTTAGTTGATCCCACTGTACAGAATTTAAAAACTGTCTGAGTCCACTGTACTAACCTTTACGAAAGCAAAAACCCTTTCCTTTACCCCTGATGGTAATTATATCTTTAAATAAATCCCACATCAGTACAGTGTGATTACTGCCACCTAATGGTTTCTTTATCTGCAAATTCCTAATACACGAATGATCACTGCTATTACCCTCTCTGGTTGCCTCTCGAACATACTGCTGCAGAAAACAATCATCCAATAAATCCACAAAAGTCTTACTATTGTGTGAATGACCAACCCACAAGTTCCAGTCAATATTTGGGAAGTTAAAATCCCCCATTATAAGACATTCGGATTTATAGCCCACTATTTCTCTGTACAATTGTTCATTGTACTCATTCAAGTCATTAGGCCTGTAACACACTCCTAGTCTTATTTTTGCTTTCGCAGTGCTTATGTCACACCAAACTGACTCAACAGTGCATTGTTCATCTATGTCAACTGGATGCACTTCTTTTGATTTTATGTTTTTTCTTAATTAACGGCATAACACCTCCTCCCTTCCTATCCTGTCTATCCTTTCTGTACATGATGATTGCTATCAGTCCCTGAAACCCCCAGCACCCCTCGCTCCAGGTTGCTACTTATTCTAATAGAAGTTGTGCAAGAAACACCTTCACCTCTGCCTGCAGCTGCTTTTAACCTTTTAGTGTGTGAATCCCTCCAAGCTAGTAGTTTTCCGACCCACCTAAGACTGCCTCGATAGCATCAGCAAATATTCGTGCACCCTTTCTATTTAAGTGTATCTCATCCCTGTAGAAGCAGTCTCTCCTGTTAACAAGCACAGACCAGGCTGAAAAAAATTTTACCTCTTGAGACTTGCACATTTCCTCCAGGTCCAAATTGATTGACAAGGCTCTCATCATGTACTCCCTCCTATCGTGTCTGGGCAGAATTGTCGACACTTTCAAATTTAACCCTAATTCACAACTTTTTTGCAACATTGACCTGTACTTGTTAAGTAAATCTGCAGATCACCTACTCTTAATGTCACTGCTGCCAATGTGTACAACAATATCACCTTTTGTGCCCTTAAAAGGTGACATGCTTTACGTCATCAACTTTTGCCCCTGGCAGACATACACTGTTCCCCTTCCCTCTATCCCTTTTACACAATATATTCCCCATCTCCCTGAGAATAGTCACCAACAATAACTAGTTCCTTTGGAACTAGTTATTGTTGGTGACTTGGACAAAGCTTTCTGCCTTGGAGATTGCCGCTGTGTTGCCTGATGCCCAGGAGTGAGCTCTGGCGTTGAGTTAGGCAGCTGAGAGCTTGATGGGCCCCTCATATTAATTTCTTCGAAGGCATCTACCCTGCACCTCAAGCTCTCATAGATGCCCAGTAGAACGCTGAGTTGATGCCTAATTTCTAGACACTCTCCACACCTGGCACACACAAAGACATCCTCCTTGGCTAGATCTTGTTCTGTTCCAGAGAGTTCAGCAAACATTTCACAAGTTGCACATTTTTTTAGGCTGTGATGCGTTGTAGAATTAACCCCCCCCCTCAGTTCTTCCCTGAGTCACAGCACTCCTGCCACTTTGTGCCCGTTGCTTTGCTGCTCTAGTCTGGGGCATGATATTTTAAATTAATAAGATGAATAAATTTAATTATTAATTGTCAATACTACTCTATCTAATAGAATCCTAAATGCAGTGATGCGTATTACGCTATATAATTATACGTTAGAGCTGCCTAGTTACCAGAATTAAAAATTTGAAATCCCTACTACTCTATACAAAAACCATGGCCCCAAGATTTGAACGAAATAACAGTTTTGCATATATTAAGTAGTAATCTACCAAAACTCTTTATCTAAATTAAAAATAAAAATAACCAGCGTAACAATAACTATAAGACTACGTATAAAGTACAATATAAAATAACAATTAGGTAAATAAAAAGGCAAAAACTTATCCTTTTTCAGAGCCTGTAATGCACAGCTGTAATTTTTAAAGAGAGTCAGCACCCTCAAGTAATGTCTTGAAAATGAAAGTATTAAACAACTTCATAAATAAAGGCCGTGCACTCAACAATGCTCAAATTTCCCTAATATGTACGGATGGTTTGAAAACAGACTCTGCCATTGGTGCCACAACTGTCTTTTCTTCTTTTACAGTTTCCATATCACTACCAGTTGAATGTGGTTATACTGCAGAATTATACACAATAATAGTCTTAGAAAATATTAACACTTTCAATGCTAGCATTGAAAGTGTTATTCCATGAGTAATGAGGGTAATGAGAGAGCAGATCAAGTAGTCCAACACCAGCAAAAAATACCAAGTTTCATATATAGATTATTTAAATCGTATTGAAAAAATCTATACGGTTCAGTGGTCCAAGACCTGGAAATCACAAATAAACAACAAATTGCTCCAAATCAAAGAGAAACCAGAATTATGGAATTCTAGCTACAGGAAGAGGTTGTTCTAGCAAGATTACGTATAGGGCATACACACCCAACCAATATGTACCTGCTCGTAAGGGATGTCCCACCTCTATGCATTATGATCATATCAGAAAAAGTTCTTCCTTTCACTGTCAAGTGCAAGAACCTATATCACCCGTCCATATTATTGGAAATGTTGCGAATCTAAATAAGCTATTTAGATTCCTGAAGCAAATACGAATTCCTATTATGCAAAAATCAGACCAATTAAGTACAAAAAAAAAAACAAAAAAAACAAGAATAGGTACATTTTGGCCCCAATTGCCCTTGTGCCCTGAAACATCCATACTAATACCAATTAAACCTGTAATCATGCAATGGCAGTCCGGTCTATGCAGAGTCCGAAGAGAAGAAGTTGTTCTTGCTCAGCTCCACATAGGTCATAGTCATCTAACACATTATTTGCTGGGGCCAGATGAACCACCTGTGTGAGGTATGTAATGCTATTTTAACCATTCATCACCTTTTCATAGAATGTCCTGTTTTTATAGAAGCAGTTGGTAAATTCATTAGCTTGTGTATTACCACTTTTAATAATCAGTCTGAACCATTTACACTCAGATTATAGGTGACAGAGACAACATGTCTGACCTTTTTAGCTTTTTACAATCTATTAATTTATATACAAAGATTTAAGTTTTATATTTTATATGGTTTTACTTAACTTTACCTTTTGACTTGCTTACTTGCTTGACATGATAGCCTAGATATAGGATACTAAAATGTCTAGTATTCCATTAAATTTGACTTCGCGCATTCTGGCCTCAGCTGGCAATGCACGATTAAACAACAAATCAATCAATCTGTAAGTCACAAGTGAATAACAAATTTCTCCAAATCAAACAGGAACGAGCAAGATTGTGCATATTTGCATACACACTCAACCCATATGTTTCTACTCATGGGGGACTGCAACCTCTATGCATGCATCATTGTTCATCACCTCTTACTGTCAGATGTATACTCTCAAAATATATGTGCTATTTCCATGTCAGAAAAGTACTTCTAACTCTCTTTCATGATTGTAAGAACCATTATTGCTCACCCACATTATAGAAAACGTGCAAATCTAGATGAACCTTCCTTAAGCAGATATAATCATATATCAATTCACGATATCCAAATGGGACCAAATTATTGTATGTGATTATAATACCAGAATAAGCAGATTTTTGCCTCAGTTGCCCTTGTGTCCATGGTATTGCTATGGATGCTGAAACATTCATATCACTACCATTCTCATGTAAAATTTACAAAGCTATCTATCCATAAGATTTGGGTATTAAGACAACAGCTACTTCATGTCTTCAACCCAGTTAACATTCCCTACTATATAAAAAACCTATTTTCTTTCTTCTGTCTAATGTGCAACTGAAATGGTAAGCTGTGGCCCCTCTCATATGAAGGGTTCTACTCTCTGTTGAATAAGCTGTAGCTGACCCTCACCATGCCATTTTTTGGACAATGACAGAAAATTTAAATTTGTCTTGGCTCAAGAAGTTGCTTCACATTAAGCTGTTGCTTGAAGATGATGGCCAGAGTAATGTTTCTATGATTTTTGCCCACCTTCATGAATTTACCCTCCATGTCTAATCATTAATTTATACTTAATTTATACAATTTAATTTTGGCATTAGAAATAAATTCCAATTTTTTTCTCTTATTACTTCCTTATTCATCTTTTCTTACCTTTCTGTTACCTTTTAGTTATGGCAACTTACTTAACAAACACTGCACCCTTTTCCTGTTCATTCTTTTTAAATTTGCATGTGTGGATCTCCAGTAGAGATCCACACATGCAAATTTAAGAATGTCCAGACACAAATTAAAATTAATTATGCTAAAAATAATGTTTAAGCATTTTATTATGGAAAAATTTGCAATATATAACATTGTAGCAAGTCCTAACTGTAAAGTAGTTATGAATATTTTGAGTGTTATGTATTGTGCTTGTTTATTTATTTTGAATTGTATTGTATTGTGTTTTTTTTTTTTTTTTTTTTTTTTTCCTTCTTAGACCTTACAACACTTTCAACAGAAAGATTGGCAGCATCAATTGTAGAGCAGGTTCTTGGTCCAGCATTAGCTATTACTTCAGCTGTTTCATCTGGTGTGCCTGACACATCAATATCAGCACCTGTGTATTCAAGTTCAATATCTGCGGTCGTGAATGAAGGTAACATTAAACGAGTGTTAAGTAACTAAAAAAAAAAAAAACTTCTTTTTCTGGTATTAAGCAGGTGAGACTGAGTTTCTTAATCAAGCAGACTTACTAACGTTGTATTTAAGTTATTTAATAAAATGTTTAAAGAGCCAGCTGACTAATCCAGTTTAATATCAGAGACTTTGTATCATACAGATATAAGGAATATAGAATTGGAATTTTGGAAGTAAAATGCATAGAGAAAGGATAGAAAGGGAGAACAGGATATGCTGCTAATTAAGAAATATAAAATCTAAGGCAGTGCATCCATTTGACATTGGTGGACAGTGCAATGTTGAATGAGTTTGGTGTGACGTAAGCACTGGGAAAGCCAAAATAAGTTTAGGAGACTGGCAAGATTGAGAGGCAACCAGAGGGAGCAATACTCTTGGTCTGATTATCACCAGTGATTATTCATGCATCAATAAGAATTTGCAGATAAAGGAACCACTAGGTGGCAGTGATCACAGTGTCCTGAAGTGGGATTTACTCAAAGAGGTAACTACCATCGGGGGTAATGGAAAGGGTTTTTACTTTCATAATGGTGACTACAGTGGTTTCTGACAGTTTTTAAATTCCATACAGTGTTATCAACTGCAAATTTAAAATCGGTAGCATTCAAGGAATCAATCTTGGAAGCTACTAAACTTTTCATAGCAACTAAGAAATACAAGGAAATTAGCCACTATCAGATTGTTTTTGTAGATCTTCAGTATCTATTAGCCAGCTATGAGCCATGGAGTTCAAAGCCTTGCAGTAATTGATGTAGCCCATGTACAGGTTGCAGCACTTTTTTGTAGGCTTGATCTATAACTGTGGCATCATTGATTGATTTCTTCTTGCATCCTTTCTACTGTTCGGCCATTATGTTCTGGATTTCCAAGTGGTCTGATATCTTCTTGGTTATGCAGCTGGTCAGGATCTTGTACATCTGTGGGAGACAAGTGATCATCCTCTATTTCAGTGGGTTTCTTGTATCTTGGTCTTTAGCTTTCAGATATGTGATTCCTTGAGAAACAAACTCTGGGATTGTCGCTGGTTGACTTATCATTTGAATGAACTGCTCTTCTAGGTGCTTATGTGTGCAAGTGAGCTTCTACTAGTAATTCTGTGCGTTATGTATTTCTGGGGTTCACCAGTTGTGGGACTTCCTGATCAACTGTTGTACTTCTTCCTGAATCTCTCATATCTTGTGTGTCCTTGGTTTTCTTCGGTTTTAGTTCTATTTTGGGGGCTCACCCGTTTTGTCTTCCTTCACTGCTCCTTATGTTACCCCAGAACTTGATTATCTTTTGCTCGAGTGGTCCATTTCCATCTCTCCCGTCTTGTCCTGTACTCTTGTATAAAGGTCTCTTTGTATTGGTATAGCCTCTTGTGAATGCAAGCCGGTTCTGCTTCAGTGTTTTTAAGTATTCTCCTATTCTCTTATTTTTGGTTTTGTGTTATTATTATTCTAGTTCAGTATTAATGTTCATATGACTTTCTAATGTATACTTATTAAAACTGCATATCAGTAGTTCTCAGTCATTTCAAGTCACTTGGAAAGGGAAGAGATGGGTGCATGGATAGCTGAGGTTCATTCACTAGACCAGTGGAGACTTTACATGCCTCTTCTCCGGGTTCCAAGCAGTTTATTTCAAAGTGACAATTCCTATTTAGTTTCTAAAAGGTTTTTTTTTTTTTTTTTTTTTTTTTTTCATCAAATAAGCACATTTTGCATTATGAACTGTAAGCAAGTCCCAGAAAGGGGAAAGGCGATTCTTTAACTAACAGACTAATCTTATTGCTTGGTTACCCTGGCAGCAATGCTCCTGTCTCCCTATCCAGAAATTTGGATGGTAAAGCTAACCCCTAGGGCCAAAAAAGCAGTATAAAATGAATATAATGGACTAACCACCATTTCAGACTGGCATTAGCAGAGCATACGATGCAAGAAAGCAAGCTTATGCAACATCAGCCTTAAATTTATATAAGCTATCAGCTTCCACAACAAGAGACGAAAGTTTGTTCCAGCTACCAGCTGGCTAAAGCCAAATTTCCACACATCTATTCTATAACTGTCTTTCCTCAGTGTGAATTTATGCCCTCTCAGGTTCTTATTCCAAGCAAGAGGAAGAATCCCATCAGCATTCAGCTTGCTCAACCCAATCAAGGCCTTATACACCTCAATCAGATCACCTCGCAGGTGCTGCTGTTTGCAGAACTTTAGTGTTACTTGGTAAGAGCACCCCTTTGTTCCCCCCACCAATCTTGTTGCCCTTCTCTGTATTCGTTCTAGCAAGTCTACATCCTTTCTAAAATAATGTTTCCAGACCTGTATGCAGAACACAAAGCATCGCCTGACCATTGCCTTATATAAAGGGATAATCAAATTCCTATATATCATTGACAAAACTCCATGACCCACTCTGGCGGCCCATCTACACTGCTCAGAAAACTTCATATCTGACTGCACAATTACCCCCCAGATCGTTTTCATTTTCCACTTTCCTGAGTACAGTACCACACAGTTGGTACGTTTCTCTTGGGTCCCTGCTACCCATATGCAGTACTTTGCATTTGTCAGGGTTAAACTTTAATTGCCACTTCCCAGCCTATTTGCAGTAGCTTAGCATTAAAAACGGACACAGATGAAAAAGAACTGCCAAAGCACTGGCAGTTCTTGAACACTCGTTGTCAACTGAACCTTTGAATCAACTCTCTTTTCATTATTCAAAGCTATCTTTAAAATGTGGCGAGATTAACTAAAAGCAACTCCGATCGTGTGATCTACTAATAGAGATCACACAATCTAGACATCTGAGTTGATATTAAAACTAACTTCCATAAATGGAATCCCAGTTACAGTCACTCCGCACTTAACTCCTCCAAAGGAGTTAAATCTTAATGGGGCAAATTTCTGCACATCTAATCTACAACTATCTTTCCTCAGTTTGAAACTGTGTCCCCTCAGGTTCTTATTCTGAGCAAGAGGAAGAATCCCATCAGCATTCAGCTTGCTCAACCCATTTAAGGTCTTATATACCTCAATTAGATCACCTCGCAGGTGCTTGCTCTCCAGGCACTGCAATTTGTAGAACTTGAGCATTTCTTGGTAATAGCACCCCTTTGTTGCCCTGCTTTGTACTCTTTCTAGCAACTCAACATTCTTCCTAAAATGAGGCCTCCAGACCTGTACACAGTTCTCTAGGTTTGACCTGACCATGGCCTTGTATAACGGGATAATCACCTCCATGTCCCTGCTAGCAAAATTCCTATATATCATTCACAAGACTCTGTGACCTGCCCTGGCAGCCCGTCTACACTGCTAATCGAACTTCATATTTGACTGCACAATTACCCCCAGGTCTTTTTCACTTTCCACTTCCCTGAGTGAAGTACTGCACAGTTGGTAAGTTTCTCTTCATTTATTGCTACCCATATGCAGTACTTTGGATTTGTCAACTTTAAACTTCAGTTGTCACTTCTCAGCCCATTTGCCTGACTTATCTAGATCCATTTGGAGTAGCATACTGTCGTTAACAACCCTGCCAACCTTTGTATCATTTGTAAACTTCGACATGAAACCTGATATAACTTCAACATTATTGATAAATAAACAAAACAAAAATGGACCCAACACCAAACCCTGGAGAATTCCACTAATAACATTTGTCCACGAAGAGCATTGTCCATTGATTATCACTCTCTGTCGTCTCTCACTCAACCATCCCTTTATCCATTGTAGAAACTTACCCGTAATGTCATATCTCTCCAATTTGTTCACCAGTCTCCCATGTGCAACTGTATCAAAAGCTTTCCTGAAATCCGAGTATATAATATCAAAATTGTTTTTGGCATTCAGTTCCTTTGTGACCACATCATATTATCCAATCAACTTTATCAGACAAGACCTCCCTTTAACAAACCCATGCTGTGCCTTAACTATAGTCTTGTCTAGATGATCCTGCAATGCTTCTTTCACCAGTGATTCCATTATTTTCCCCAGAACACAAGTTAAACTAACACGTCTGTAGTTACTTGTCACCTTTTGAACTCCCTTTGTGAATTGGTGAAACATTTGCACACCTCTGGTACGTGGGGACCTCCACTGAGTCTAAGTAAGCTCTCATAATTATGGCTAAGGGTTTGCTTACTTCCTTTGCTGCCTCCTTTAATATAACTGAATAGATTCTGCCCACCCCAGGTGCCTTCCTTATGTTTAACTTCAGCAATTTCTCCTGCAGTTTGCTTTCAGTTATTACAAAATCACTTAGCTCCCTGTTAGCATTTGATAAACTTCTGGCACTTCCCTCATTGAATAATTCCTAATGTCTAAATGTAAATGCAAAATACTCATTCAGTTTATCAGCTACATGAGCATGATCATCAATAGTCAACCCATCTATGTTAAGTGGTCCAATCTGATTCATCCCTTTTCTTATTGAGTTTACATAAGTAAAGAACTCTGCTGTTTTTCTTTGCATCCTTTGCCAAAGATTTCTCATAATCTGTCTTCATGCCTAACCTCCTTTGTGACTTGATTACAGACTAGTTTTTACCTGCCATAGGCTTCTGTGTCACCTGATACTTTATATGCATTCCATACATTCTTCTCTACCACGACCCTCATTAATTCATCTGACATCCATTTAGTCCTAAACCTTGAACAGTATTTCTTAGTTGGAATGAAAAAGCCTACTAGCCTCCAAAATGAAGTCCCCTGAAGGCTTCCCATTTAGAATTCAATGTTGGTAACATCATCAGTTGATCCCACTGTACGGAATTTAGAAACTGTCTGAGACCTCTGTAGTCACCTTTACGAAAGCAAAAGCCCATCCCTTTAGCCTTGATGGTAGTTACATCTTTAAGTAATTCCCACATCAGTACATTGTGATCACTGTCACACAGTGGTTCCTTTATCTGCAAATTCTTAATGCATGAATAATCACTGCTGATAATCAGATCAAGAGTATTACTCCCTCTGGTTGCCTCTCGAACACGTTTCTATAGAAAACATTCATCCAATAAATCCACGAAAGTCTTGCTAGTGTGTGAGTGACTAACCCACAAATTCCAGTCAATATCTGGAAAGTTAAAATTCCCCATTATAAGACATTCTGATTTACTGGCCCACTATTTCTCTGCACAATTGCTCATTATATTCATCAGATTCATTAAGCCTGTAACACATAGGCTTAATGAATCTGACAAACAGTCTCAGCATTGCATTGTCCACCAACATCAATTGGATGCACTTCCTTAGATTTTGTGTGTTTCTTAACTAACAGCATAACCACTCCTCCCTTCCTGTCCAGTCTATCCTTTCTGTATACATTGTACTCCCCAAATTACAATTCTGCACTGCTTTTGTCTGTGACACCACGTCTCTGATACCACAACATCTGCGTTTGATGTCTTGACCAGCACTTCAAGTTCATCCAATTTATTAACTATACTTCTAGCATTGGTGTACATGCAAGTATACATGCACGTGTTTCTACTCTTATTTACAGCCCATGTATTTATTAGTTCCACTATGACTCCCAGCAATTCTGTAAATCTCCATTATCTTGCTTTCCAGGCTGCTGCCGATTCTAATAGAAGCGGATAAAGAATCACTTTTGCCTACGGCCAATGTTAACTTTTAGTCTGTCTCTCCCCCAAGTTAGCAGGGCACCTCCGTAGCCAGGTGGGAAGGAGCAGTAGTGTGTATCATATGCTTCTTGATTAGACCGGGGTTCGAGCCCAACACCACCAAATACAGAAGATGCGGAAAGGTCAGAGAATGACTACCGCATATCCCGGAGCAATATGGCCTTAGTTGCTAATGCTCCTAAAAACCAAAACAACAACAACCCAAGCTAGCAGTTTTCCAATCCACCTAACAGTGACTCGATAACATAAGCAAATATTCTTGCACTCTTTCTATTTAAGTGTACCCCATCCTAGAAGCAGTCTCTCCTGTCAACAAGCACAGACCAGGCTAAAAAAAATTCTACACCTTGATTCTACACAATCTCTCCAGGACCAAATTGATCGACAAGGCTCTCATCATATACTCCCTCCTATCGTGTTTGGGCAGAATTGCAGACACTTTTTACATTCAACTTTAACTCTCGACTTTTTTTCAACATTGACCTGTACTTTTTGAGTAAATCTGCAGATCTCTTACTCTTAATGTCATTGGTCCCAATGTTTACAACAACAACATCACCTTTTGTGCCCTTTAAAGATGATATCTGCTCTACAGTGTCATGAACTTTTGCCCGTGGCAGACATACTCTGGTCCTGTTCCACCTATCCATCTTGCATAGTATATTTCCCATGTCCCTGACAATAGGGTCACCAACAATAACCGTTCCCTTGGGACCAGCACATTCTGCCTTGCCGATTGTCTCTGTTTTGCGTGATGCACAGGAATGAGCTCTGTTGTTGAGTTGGGCAGCTGAGAGCTTTGGACCGTCATATTAATTTCTTCGATGGCATTTACCCTACACCTCAAGCTCTCATAGACACCCATCACAACACTGATAACCCCCCCCCCCCCCCCCCCCCCGAGTCACATCACTCTTGCTAGTTTCTGATCTTTGCTTCACAGCTCTAGTCTGGGTCATGATTTCCATTTAAATTCAATTTAATTAACAATTAATTTTAATAATATTAATATTATTTTTGATTAATTGATAATACTATAATAAGCTAACAGATTCCTAATATAGTGCTTTGTATTACGCTATCTAGTTTTACTTTATACCGTACGCTACCAGTTTGAGATATACATTAAGCTATTTCTTGTCTACTACAATGTGGCGGCTAATTCAACAATATTGAGGCGAACACCAGGAGTCATAACTTCCAAAAATTGCTGGTTAATTTCAAAATAAGAAGCTAACAAACGGGATATACCAGGGGGTATCAAAAGGTTCGTACCCTTACCTAGATAAGACATCAGTAGGAAAATGTTGTTTTTAATAAAAGTTGTCTGCATATTCAATAACTAATGTAACATTTCATTCCCATAGGTACACCAGAGGTGCTGCCCGGAATTTGAGGAAGGACAGTATGGTAGACAAAGTGAAGTATCGAGCAGTGATCAAACTCCTGCATTTACAGGGCAAGAAAGCTCAGGAAATTGACAAAGAAATGAAAGCTGGTATGGGCAGAATTTTCCATCCTATTACACTGTAAAAAAGTGGAAATGGTAGTTCCAGTGTAGTTGTACAAGTGTCTTTGATGTGTTAAATAAAAGAAGTCAGTCCATCAACATTCAGACAGTGAGACGGTTGCAAAGGTTGAGCAGCTGGTGCTGTAACAGTGGCAGTGTGCTACTGCAACAGGATCTAGATAATTTGGGCAGATGGGCTAAGAAGTGGCAACTGAAGTTTAACCTTGACAAATGCAAAGTACTGCATATGGGTAGAAGTAACCCCAGAGAAACGTACCAACTGTGTGGTACTACACTTAAGGTGGTAGAAAATGAAAAAGACCTGGGAGTAATTGTGCAGTCAGATATGAAGTTTTCTGAGCAATGCAGACAGGCTGCCAGGGCAGGTCATGGGGTTTTGTCAATGATATATAGGAATTTTTCTAACAGGGAGAAGGTGATTGTCCCTCTGTATAAGGCAATGGTCAGGCCACGCCTTGAGCACTGCGTACAGGTCTGGAGGCCTCATTTTAGGAAGGATGTAGATTTGCTTGAACGTGTACAGAGAAGGGTAACAAGATTGGTGAGGGGAATGAAGGGATCCTCTTACCAAGAGAGGCTTAAGTTCTGCAAATTGAAGTGGCTGGAGACTAGGCACCTGCGCGGTGATCTGATTGAGGTGTATAAGGCCTTGAATGGGTTGAGCACACTGAATTCTGATGGGATCCTTCCTCTTGTTCAGATTACGAACCTAAGGGGACATAAATTCAAATTAAGAAAAGACAGATGTAGAATAGATGTGCGGAAATTTGCCTTTAGCCAGCAGGTGGTTAATTGCTGGAACAAACTTCCATCTGTCGTTGTGGAAGTTGATAGGTCGAATAAATTTAAGGAGGAACTGGACAGGCATTTGGAGGGAATGGTGTGTTTTTTTGGCTTATGCTGCATAAGCTCATACACTTGCTTTCTTGCATCACATGCCACTACTACTTCTACTACTACAGACGTGTGACAATTTATTTCATTGCAAATGCAGTGGGAATTAGTTGTGGGTCTCCCTCCAGCATTTTACATCACCATCTGCACAGCTGAAGTCTCTGCACGATAGGTTCCAAAATTGCTGACGCCTTCAGACATCAGATTCATTAAGCCTATAACATATAGGCCCAATGAGAAGCCGTTGCCACCACCATCTTTGTTACCCAGTGCGGCTTTGAACTACTGCAGCACCCACCCTATTCTCCCAACCTAGCACTATCAGATGACTTCTTGTTTCGAGCAATGAAGAAATCATTGCATGGGTGCCGCTTTGATTCGGCACAAGACGTCATCAATGAAGTGAAAATGTGGTTTCAGGCAAAAAGTGCTGACTTCTGTCATCAAAGCATTAAACAACTGATCCATAGATTGGAGAAATGTGTTACTATACGTGGAGAGTACATAGAAAATAATTAAAAAGTTCCTGTGAAGGTTCACCTTTCGAAGACTATTTCTAGGTAAGGGTACAAACATTTTGATACCCCCTCATATATATTAAGCATTTATTTTTAGTCATTAAGCTTTATTGCATTTTATGTATTTACCTTTTTTGACGTTGTAACCTTTCTGGAAGTTACAATATCTTTTATTCATTTGTATAAAATGAATTTTATGACATAGTTGTGGCATAACTAATAGCCTTGGTTCCTTTTGCAACAATAAAATCCAAACCAAACCAATCAGTAAAAGCTGTTTGAGGTGATGTGTCCAATGTTACATTCTAGTAAGATGTTTCAGGTGACAAATTTGGGCATTCTCAAACCACATGCCTGAGGCACTGCCACATACCCAACCAGTGGATCCGAAAGTCATACCCAAACAGGTATTCATCATCATCACCAGCCACTCTGCTCTAACTGCAAGGCATTATTCTAAGTACGCAGCGCCATTTTCAGAAGGTTACGATGTACTGTGTGTTGTGGCACATTAGTCCCGCCACCAACATTCCAATTACCGGCTAGTTGCGCCACTGTCACCCTTTTGTTGCCACGTAACATCTGCGAGAGCCTTTGCTCACCTCAAATATCGATGAGCTGTGGTCGTCCAACACCTCGCCAGCGGTTCGTTTGTTTTCCCTCCTCGGACCACTTTCGGTGGGTACTAACCAAGGTTGACTGTGAGCACCCCACCAGCTGTGTCGTTTCGGATGTGCTCTGACCCAGTCATCTGGCCATTACAATTTGGCCTTGGTCAAACTTGCTTAAGTTGCTGCCTTTCCCATCTGAAGAACAAGAGTAACACTGATTAACGGAGCTCAGTATAGGTGTTTTTTATACCGTGTCCTGACCCATGCATGCTACATAGTTCGTCTACAGCTGCTTCGATTTGCATAACAACTCGCTGGTCATAATGTTTTGGCTCATCAGTGTATAGTGGAAAACACACATATACATATGTCAACCGATGGTGCAATGAAGCAAAACAAGAAAGTAACAAGGCATGAAACTTATTTCATAAGTATCCCTCAACAGCAAACCTCATTAGTTATACAAGAATGAAAGCAAATTACACAAACTGGGGGGAGGGGAGATAAACTTTGAACCACTATTACTAAAGGTGGGTGTCGACAATTTGGAAAACATCATACAGTTAAATGGCAAACATCCACCAATATCCTCCCAAATTTTCAGCATAAATGGACAGGACATATCCTCCCTTCTTGAGATAGCAAATACCCTTGCTGAAACATTCTATAAAGCATCAGCAATAACTGTATAGGAACAATCTTTCTAACTTATCTCTTGATTGTAATTAACCTTTCACAATAACTAAAATTAGAGAAGCCTTAACTAGGACGTCTAATAGTGCTGCAGATCCAACATTTAGATGAAATAGCCCTAATTCATTGCTGATTTTTTATAACCGGCAATTCTTTTTGTGGCTTTATCGACAATAATGGTAATTTTCTTTCATCTTAGCTTTCCTCAAACAAGAAAAACTAAGTGAAAAAATTGGTACATAAAGGACTCAAATGGTTTGTGGAAAGTAAAAATCTAATGAACAAAAATCAATATGGATTTAGGCGAAACCCACACTTGATGATTAAAGCAGAGTTAAACATCCATGATACGTTCATTAAAAAGGAACAGCTAGTTTTGGTGAGTCTCACTGTCCAAAAAGCTTTTGACACATGGAGATTTGGCATCGTACATGACCTTCACTGCTTTGGATTAAAGGGGCGATTACCTTGTCTCCCAAGTTTTCTACAGAACCTTTCAAGTATGATACAGAAATGTTCTATCTCAATCATACGTTCAAGACAACATACTGCAAGGATCAAAACAATATTTTCTACTTGAATAGCCTATTATTAGTGAACAAACTCACATTTGTAGCACACATCAGTCATTGTACCATGGTAAAAGAAGTTAAAACATTCTTAAAATTAATCTGAAACAAAATCAGGTGCTGATCCTTACACTCTGTTAATCTATGTTGTGTGCTAATCAGATCCATTTACGTTGTGAAGCTCCTGTTTATGTTTAAGCTAAAAAGAGCATTCTTATAAAACTGAACATCATCTAGAATAGTGCCCCGAGAATTGCTTTGGGAGCTTTTTGAACATCTCCAATACAATGTCTTTATAAACAAGCAAATGAATCCCCCTCCCCTAAATCTCAGGAGGAAAAAGCTGGTGGTCAACCATGTAACTAAAATTCAGGCCTAACATTACATCCTGCCCATACATAACTCTTTGATCCCTTTCTTGGTGGGAACACCCATTTATTCTGCTCACCAATCTTGTTGCCCTTCTCTGTACTCATTCCAACAGCCCACATCCTTGAGCTATCCTGGCAGCTTGTTTGCACTCACATAACTTCAATACATACCAGCTCTCTGAGTCTTAAAAATCAGTCTTAAAATAAATTAAAAATACTCTTATATAACAAATTTTGAGCCCACCAACTTTTTTAGATCAATAAGCCAAACAGCAACTCTACTGGATTCCAGGACATCCTGGTATTCAGGGAATGAACTAGCAGGTGATGCTGCCAAAACTTCAAACTACATAAAGGATAATTCAACTTTTTGTGCCTTACACAGATTACAGAATGATAATACAGAGAACCTATAAAGATAAAATAATAAATATAAATAAAGGATGGATGAGTGGAGGAGATAGATCAATAAGAGGGTGGTAATCAATGGACGCTGCTCTTCAGGGTCTAACGTTTTAGTGGAGTCCCACAGGGTTCAGTGTTGGGTCCACTGTTTTGTATATTTATCAATGATATTGATGTAAGTATATCAGGTTTAGTGTCGAAGTTTGCAGATGATACAAAGGTTGGCAGGGTTGTTAATGACAGTAATAGCAGTGTGCTACTGCAACAGGATCTAGAAAATTTGGGCAGATGGGCTGAGAAGTGGCAACTAAAGTTTAACATTGGCAATTGTTGGGGTAGCTAAGAATAGGAACAGATGCATGTATACTTGCGTGTACACCAATGCTAGGAGTTTGGTAGATAAATTTTATGAATTTGGGTTATTTCTCAAAACATCAAAGGCAGATATTGTTTGGGATATCAGAGACGTGGTGTCACACAGATACTGTATAAGGAATGCAGAACTTTAATTTGGGGAGTACAATGTGTACAGAAAGTAAAGACCGGATAGGAAGGAGGAGGGGTTATGCTACTAATTAAAAAAACACATAAAATCCAAGGAAGTGAAGCCAGTCAACATCGCTGGACAGTGTAGTGTCGAGTCAGTTTGGCATGACATAAGCATTGGGAGATCAAAATTTGAAAGTAGGAGTATGTACGCCTAATGATTCTGATGAGTATAATAAGAAATATACAGAGAAATAGTGGGCCAGTAAATCTGGCCCACTGTTTCCCTTATAATCGGGGATTTTAATTTCCCAGATATTGACTGGAATTTGTGGGCTGGTCACTCTCACACTAGCAAGACTTTTTGGGGATTTATTGGATGATTGTTTTCTACATCAGCATGTTCAGGAGGCAACTAGAGGAAGTAATACTCCTGATCTGATTATCTTTAGTGATTCTTCATGCATTAAGAATTTGCAGATAAAGGAACCACTAGGTGGCAGTGATCACAGTGTGCTGAAGTGAAATTTACTCAAAAAGGTAACTACCATCAGGGGTAAAGGGAAGGGTTTTTTCTTTCGTAAAGGCGATTACGATGGTCTGAGACAGTATTTAAATTCTATACAGTGGGACCAACTGATGATGTTACCAACAGCAAATTCAAAATGGGAAGCATTCAAAGAACTTATCTTGGAAACTACTAGGCTTTACATACCAACTAAGAAATATTGTTCAAGGTTTAGGACTAAATGGATGTCAGATGAACTAATGAGACATGGCAGAAGAAAAATGCGTGGGATACATATAAATTAACATGTGACACAGAAGCCTATGATAGATATAAGCTGGTCTGTAACCAAGTTACAAAGGAGGTTAGGCAGGCGAAGGCAGATTACGAGAAATCTTTGGCAAAGGATGCAAAGAAAAACAGCAAAGAGTACTTTACTTATATATACTCTAGAAGGAAGAGGATGAATCAGATTGGTCCTCTTGTTATCGATGGTTTAACTATTGATGATCCTGCCCAGGTAGCTAACAAACTAAATGAATATTTTGCATCGACATTCACATATGAGGAGTTATTCAGCGAGGGGAATGCCAGAGGTGTATTCAACTCTGGCAGTAAGCTAGATAATCTTGTTATAACTGAGAGTAAAGTGGAGGAAAAATTGGTGAAGATACACACAAGAAAGGTACCTGAGATGGATGGGATCTATCCAGTTATATTAAAGGAAGCAGAAAAGGAAGTAAGCAAACCCTTAGCCATAATTATGAGAGCTTCCTTGGACTCAAGGGGGGAGGTACCCATAGACTGATGTGCAAATGTGACCCCAATTCACAAAGGAGGATCAAATGCTGACACAAGTAATTATAGACCTGTGAGTTTAACTTCTGTTCCAGGAAAATTAATGGAGGCACTGATTGGTGGCACACATGCTCGGACACAGCATGGTTTTGTTAAGGAAAAGTCTTGCCTGACCAATTTGATTGGATACTATGATGTGGTCACAAATGAACTGGATGCAGGAAATAACTTTGATATTATATATTTGGATCTTAGAAAGGCTTTTGATACTGTTGCACATTTAAGACTGCTGCACAGATTGGAGAAGTGTGGCATTGGAGGCAAATTGCTGCTGTGGATAAAGGGATGGGTGAGGGGAAAAAGACAAAGTAGTAATCAATGGACACTGTTCATCATGGACTAATGTTACTAGTGGATCCCCTCAGGGTTCAGTGTTGGGTCTATTTCTGTTTTCTGTATTTATAAATGATATTGATGATGGTATATCAAGCTTAATGTCCAAGTTTGCTGACGATACAAAGGTTGGCAGGGTTGGTAAGGACACTACTGATGCTATGCTGCTGCAACAGGATCTGGAAAGGTTGAGCAGATTGGCTGAGTGGTGGAAAATGAAGTTTAACATTCACAAATGTAAAGTGCTACATATGGGAAATAGCAACCCCAGAGCAACGTATCAACTCTGGTTCTACACTGACAGTGGTAGAGAATGAAAAGTACCTGGGGATAATTGTGCAGGCAGATATGAAGATTTCTGAGCAGTGCAGACGGGCTGCAAGAGTAACTCATTGTGTCTTGTCAATGATATACAGGAATTTTTCTAGCAGGGATAAGGGGGGGATTATTCCCTTGTATAAGGCAATGGTCAGGCCACACCTTGAGTACTGTATGCAGGTCTGGAGGCCTCATTTCAAGAGGGATGTAGAGCTGGTGGAACGAGTACAGAGAAGGGCAACAAGATTAGTGAATGGAACAAAGGGTTGCTCTTACAAAGAAAGGCTTAAGTTTTGCAAATTACAGTGTCTGGAAACTAGGCACTGGCAATGTGATCTGATAGAGGTGTATAAAGCCTTGAACGGTTTGAGCATGCTGAATGCTGATGGGATTCTTCCTCTTGCTCAGAATAATCACCTGAGAGGGCATAACTTCAGATTGAAGACAGACAGATGTAGGATAGATGTGCAGAAATTTCCCTTTAGCCAGTGGGTAGTTGGTTGGTGGAACAGACTTCCATCCTTTGTTGTGGAAGTTTATAGCCTAAATAAATTTAAGGCTCAATTGGACAGGTATTTTGAACGAATGGAGGGGTAAAATGGAAGTGGTTTTTTTTTTTTTTTTTTTTTGGCTAATGTTGCATAAGCTTGCTTTCTTGTGTCTTATGCATTCTACTAATGCTAAATGCAAAGTTCTGCATATGGGTAGAAGTAACCCCAAAGGAACGTACCAACTGTGTGGTACTACACTTAAGGTGGTAGAAAATGAAAAAGACCTGGGAGTAATTGTGAAGTCAGATATGAAGTTGTCTGAGCAATGCAGATAGGTGGCCAGGGTAGGTCATGGGGTTTTGTCAATGATATACAGGAATTTTGCTAGCAGGGAAAAGGTGATTGTCCCTCTGTATAAGGCAATGGTAAGTCCAAGCCTTGAGTGCTGCGTACAGGTCTGGAGGGGCCTCATTTTTAGTATTAGTATTAGTGACGGCCGCATGGTGTAAGAAAGCCTATGGCTTATGCTGCACCAGCCAAAAAAAAAAAAAAAAAAAAACAAACAAAACAATGATAAAAACAAAAAATAAAATAAAATAAATAAATAACTAAACAATAATTAATAAAAAAAAAAAAAAGACATTAAATCTATCATCGTATGTACTTCCCTTACACAAAAGTACTATCCAGATGACCTTTGAAATTCCCCAAACTGTCGGCCTCTACCACCCATGAAGGCAACTTATTCCAGTAATTTATAACTCGCTGGCTAAAATAAAACTTCCTGCAGTCCAATCTAAACATTTCCCCCCGTAACATTTGTCCCCTAGTTCTAGCATCATTTATAATCTTGAAAATTTTGTCCTCATTCATTTTACTGATGCCTCTCAGAGCCTTAATCAATCTCCTCAATCAAATCTCCTCTAAGGTGTCTAGTTTCCAAACTCTGCAACCCACATATTTGAAGTCTTTCTTCATAAGGATGCCCTTTTGCCGATCTCACCAGGCGAGTTACCCTTCTTTTCACCCTTTCAAGAAGCTCGATGTCTTTCTTTAGGTGCGGTCTCCATACTTGAACACAGTATTCCAAATGTGGTCTCACATAAGCCTTATGATGGGATTATCACATCCCCATCTCTACTTGCAAAAGTTCGATAGATCATTGATAGGACACCACGGGCCTTCCTAGCAACCCGTTTACAATACTCAGAGAATTTCATGTCTGACCGTATCGTAACACCCAAGTCCCTTTCCTCGAGTACTGGGTTCAGTTGAACTCCACCAAGTGAATAAGTTTTCATTAGTGACACTCCGATTTCTAGGCAAAATTTCATTTTGCCTAGAAATCGGAGTGTCACTAAAGGTAAGCATAGCAGCAGAAGAATCCTTTTTGCGAGATTAGTATTAGTAATGGCCGCATGGTGCAAGAAAGCCTATGGCTCATGCTGCACCAGCCAAAAAAACATAAAATAAAAAATAAAAAATCCGAACAAAACAATGATAAAAACAAAAAATAAATAAATAGATAAATAAAATAAATAACTAATTAATAATAATCAATAAATAAAAAAATTAAATAAAAAATAAATAAAAAGGAAATTAAACCTATCATCCTATGCGCTTCCCTTACCCGAAAGTACTATCCAGATGACCTTTGAATTTCCCCAAACTGTCGGCCTCTACCACCCATGAAGGCAACTTATTCCAATAATTTATAACTCGCTGGCTAAAATAAAACTTCCTGCAGTCCAATCTAAACATTTCCCCCCGTAACTAGAATTTATGTCCCCTAGTTCTAGCACAATTTATAATCTTGAAAATTTTATCCTCATTCATTTTACTGATGCCTCTCAGAGCCTTAAACACCTCAATCAAATCTCCTCTAAGGTGTCTAGTTTCCAAACTCTGCAACCCACATATTCGAAGTCTTTCTTCATAAGGACGCCCTTTTGCCGATCTCACCAGGAGAGTTACCCTTCTTTGCACCCTTTCAAGAAGCTTGATGTCTTTCTTCAGGTGCGGTCTCCATACTTGAACACAGTATTCCAAGTGTGGTCTAACATAAGCCTTATATAATGGGATTATCACGTCCCTATCTCTACTTGCAAAAGTTCGATAGATCATCGATAGGACACCACGGGCCTTCCTTGCAACCTGTTTACAATGCTCAGAAAATTTCATGTCTGACCGTATCGTAACACCCAAGTCCCTTTCCTCCAGTACTGGGTTTAGTTGAACTCCACCAAGTGAATAAGTTATTTTGGGATTACTGTTTCCAAGGTGTAATACCTTACACTTTGTTGGATTAAAGCATAGCTGCCATTTTTCTTACCATTCCTGAAGTCTATCTAGGTCTCTCTGAAGAAACTCAGCTTGACAGTGATCATTAACTACTCTACCAATTTTAACATCATCTGCAAATTTAGACATCACGCCCTCTATCCCTTCATCAATGTTGTTTATGAAAATTAAAAACAACAGTGATCCTAATACTGATCCTTGGGGAACCCCACTTCTTACATCAACCCAATCAGAAGAATAGCCATTTATCACAACCCTCTGCCACCTGCCCTCATCCTTCTATCCATCTAAGGATTTTCCCAGTGATTCCAACCTGTTCCAGCTTATTAAGCAACTGCTCATGTGAGACTGAGTCAAAAGCTTTGCTGTAATCTAAATAAACAATGTCGAAATTATTCCCTAAATCCAGCTCGTGAGTGACCCTTTCGAAATAGCGAACCAGATTTGTTAAACATGATTTTCCCTTTACAAAACCATACTGAGTATCCTTGAGAATTTCAATTCAATCCAAGTGATTCTGAATTCCACCCTTGATCATTGCCTCCATGATTTTCCCTACTACTGAAGTCAGACTGACAGGTCGATAATTTCCAACTTCACTTTTAGAGCCATCCTTATGGGTATATTTGCCCGTATGGGAGATATTTGCAAATATCTCCCGTATGGGAGATATTTGCACTTTTCCAATCCAAGGGAATCTCCCCGGAGTCTAGTGATGCTCGCATAATTAGCCTCAATGGTTCAATGCACTCGCTTGCCACCTCTCTTAAGATTATAGGGTATATTCCATCAACTCCAGGAGCCTTATTGGTCTGTAGGTTCGAAAGTTTTTTCATTAAATAATCTTGCGAAATTTCAATATCATTAATTACATATTTTTTAACTTCGCTCCCACAATTTCCCATTGCCACAAAAGGCTTCATTTGTAAATATCGATGCGAAATAACTGTTAAGTTCATCTGCAACAGCAGCTGGTGTATTTATTACTATCCCCTTTCCCTTACGTAAAGGTCCGATCTGGTTTGTCCTGCTCTCCTTGGCATTTATATATGTGAAGAATTCTTTATCCCCCCTCTTTGCTCTGTTTGCTAGTGATTTCTCATAAACTGCCTTTGCCTGTCGAACCTTTTCTGTGGCTCTATTACACATCACCTTGTTATAGGCTTCAGTACTTTTTATATATAAAAAGTACTGAAGCCTATAAAGTACAATAAAAAGTACTGAAGCCTATAGCTGTTATAGGCTTCAGTACTTTTTATTGCTCTGTAACCTTTCCATGCCACCTTTTTCTGCTCAAGTAATGTGGCAACTTCACTATTCATCCAACTTGGAACCCTTCTCATGGAGTATTTTTTTTAATGGTATATATGCATTCAAGGCATCTGTGATTAATGTTTTAACCCGAGCCTGGTCCACCCTGTTTTTGTCTAATTTTTAACCCTAACTCGAAAGTTTCTCCCCCCGAAGAAAACTAATAATTTTCATAATTTCTACTCAATTTTCCAAATTGAAACTCTCAATATACATAAACAGAAGTATATTCTTTGATTTCCTACCATTAGCGCTCAGCAAAAACTTAATTCACTCTAAAACAGCAAAAATGTACGATCACATTTCAATTTATTAAATTTTGATGTCGGCAAAACAAGATCCAAGCTTTGAAAATAAAATGCGTTACTTCATTAGTTCAAAATTCGCGCGTCAGCTCGCCGCCTCCGGCTAAAACGAATCAACGCACGCAGAGAGATAATTGACTGGTCAAGCTTACGTCATTAGCGTTACCAAGGTGATCCAAGGAGAAAATGAAACTGTAAACAACTTTCGTGGAAAACAAACAGTTGAGCATCATTACTTGCGAACACTAATTTGCATGGCTCACTCACAACAGTAGCTTTATTGCTTTTCGTAATTGTTGTACGAAAGAATTGCAACGAATTGGTTTTGAAAAACTAAAATATTGCATTTCCTTTCTTCAATATGTATTATCTACTAAAAAAAAAATCAAGGAAATTCATCTACTGGAAGCAGAAAGAAAAAAACTGTCGTAAAACTGATCACTACAATGCGCATTTCATAAAAAAAAAAAAAAGTTCGCTTTATTGTAATTGTTTCTAGAGGACTAAATCGGAACAGCAGTTTCATGGATGTATATTTGATCTTCTTACGAATTTCAAGAAAGTATTTCTATTCGTAGCTGCGTTATAAACTTCGAAAACTGATATCGAAGGAACTTCACGTGCATCTCACTGGTGTACAAACGAAGAAAAAAAAATGCGCAGCTAGTAACAGATTGTGAGAACAATCCGTTACTCGTAGTGAGGGATTGGGAAATTGTAAGTAATTGTTATTGAATACTTCAATATTTCTTTGATATGCATTTGATATCATCAAAAAATTTCCAGAGAAAAATTGAATTTTCATTATCACACAACGCCCGAAAAATTCAACATAAAATGTCATGTGTTTCAATGTTTGAATTCCATTCTGAGCTGCAAATGTAATGTCACTTCCCTTGCGCTGACAGAGTAGCCGTTCACCGAATGAAGAAAAACAGGGTTCATTTTCATGAAATTTCCAATTCCCTTCTTTCACTTGAGGGGAAAAAACTCCTTAGGGGAGGGAGTCCACCCTTTCTAGTCCGACCCTGGAGAGAAAGAGAGAGAGAGAGAGAGAGAGAGAGAGAAATAAAAAATACCCTTTTGGTGGGCAGAAGGCCAAGAGATTGTCAAAGATCTCGTAACTACCATTATCAAATTAAATAAATATCAATGAAAGTAACTTTAAAAAATTATATCTATAATATTATTAAAATCAGTTACAGGAAAATGTATAACAAAATAATCCAACAATATCTAAATAAATCAAATATTTAAAAGCACTATCCAAAAGTAGACCACTTAACTGAGGAGCCCTGTCTAAGCGCGTCCACTCACCTCGAATGCCAACGTAGTTTTTTGATTTTAGGAAGTATGTAGATTTGCTTGAACGTGTACAAAGAAGGGCAACAAGATTGGTGAGGGGAAGGAAGGGATCCTCTTAACAAGAGTTAAGTTCTGCAGATTACAGTGGCTGGAGACTTAGGCACCTGCAAAGTGATCTGATTGATGTGTATAAGGCCTTGAATGGGTTGAGCATGCTGAATTCTGATGGGATTCTTCCACTTGTTCAGATTATGAACCTAAAGGGGAATTAATTCAAATTAAGGAAAGACAGATATAGAGTAGATGTGTGGAAATTTGCCTTTAGCCAGCAGGTGGTTAATTGCTGGAACAAAGTTTCATCTGTCATCGTTTAAGTTGATAGGTTAAATAAATTTAAGAAGGAACTGGGCAAACATTTAGAGGGAATGGTTGTGATTTTTTTTTTTTTTGGGCTGATGGTGCATAAGCTCATACACTTGCTTTGTTGCATCACATGTCACTACTACTACTACTACACATGTGAAGGAAGGTTTTTTTTTAGATAGCAAAATCGGAACGGTTAAATAAGGGGTAAAAAAATTTGGTTCTATGTATAATTTTGTGCATTAATAACAACCTATAAATAAACCTTGCATAATCAGCATGTCAGTTACTCATGATCTCCAAGACCGTGAATTTGATTTTAACATGGCAGTGGTAGTATCCAAAACTCAAAGTGTAGGAAAAAAAGTTTTTTTTTTTTTAATTCCTGGTAAAATTTTATATTATTATTATTTTTTTTATTTATTATTGGTTTTTTTTCTTCTTGGAGAATACCAGTATTTCATATGTTTTTTTAATGGATTACAATATTTATTTTGTGTAGCTTTTTTTTATTAAAAAATAAATTTAATTATTCAATAAATTTAATATTTTTATGCCTTTCATATTCAAAATTATTTCATATTTATGCCTTTCATATTCTTCTTTCGTCTTCTCAGCCTCCAACCCAAGCACGGTACTAAGTATAGGTTCTGATACCTTTCGTGTTTGGGATTTACATAAAAGAAAAAGAAAAACACATTTTAGTTTTAAAATATAAAGATGAATCTATTAGACACTCCCATCTTCCGATTTGAAAGACCATTAAGCATTCCCCCCATTAATTCCCTCCAATATTTTTTTAACATGTGTTTGTATGAAATGGGTATTGCTTTGCAAACTTGCCTCATACTCTTGCATGACTCCTTACTACTATACAAAAATAATTAATGATTGTTATTTGTGATTATGAATTTTACAGATGATTTGGAGAATAAACAAATATTTATAACTATTAGATTAAGTAGATTTTACAGATATAAAATTAATGTTGCAAAATCATTCGTGACAGTTTCAACACATTTTGTAAACTAGCATATAGCATAAAATAATCCTTGAATTGCATAATAAATAGCAGTCTAATGTCAACAAATATCTTCTTTCGTCTTCTCAACCTCCAATTCAAGCACGGTACTAAATACTATAGGTTCTAATACCTCTCGTGTTTGGGCTTCTTCCGATTTGAAAGACCATTAAGCATTCCCCCCATTAATTCCCTCCAATATTTTTTTAACATGTGTTTGTATGAAATGGGTATTGCTTTGCAAACTTGCCTCATACTCTTGCATGACTCCTTACTACTATACAAAAATAATTAATGATTGTTATTTGTGATTATGAATTTTACAGATGATTTGGAGAATAAACAAATATTTATAACTATTAGATTAAGTAGATTTTACAGATATAAAATTAATGTTGCAAAATCATTCGTGACAGTTTCAACACATTTTGTAAACTAGCATATAGCATAAAATAATCCTTGAATTGCATAATAAATAGCAGTCTAATGTCAACAAATATCTTCTTTCGTCTTCTCAACCTCCAATTCAAGCACGGTACTAAATACTATAGGTTCTAATACCTCTCGTGTTTGGGCTTTTCATAAAAAAAAATTACATAAAACGCTCTGGTTTCAAATTGAGACTATTGCTCAGAGACTCAGACTAGTACTACTTATTTCCAGTATCAAAAAATTTTAATTTGACGTCTTATAGTCAAGCTTGTTGAGTTTTAAAATAACATTATTGAAGACTATTCACCTATTCCCTCTATTTGATAATTATTTTAACTGAGTTTGTTTTATGCAATTTTATTTGAAATTTTAAATGTTTTATGGTGACTTCTCTATATAATTGTATTGTGTAATGCACTTTTGTATTATAAAATAAAATTATACAGAGAAAAGTCCTATGCAACATAACATTACCATCTGTTCACCTATGGTTTTTTTTTTGTTTTGTTTTGTTTTTTATTATTATTATTCACAAAATTTTAAAAAAATGTTTATTTTATTTGAAAATAAATTACAATTAAAAATTAAAAACCATAAACAAAATTATTTACATGAAGGAATCATTCATTTTTATTTATAATTCTACTTAGGGTACTTACTATTGGCGAGGGTTATTAGGTAATTTTCCCTGTAAAATAATTTCTTTGAATTGTTTGTGCTTCCAAGTCTTACTGTACGTGTGGTTCCTAACGGGGATAAAGCATAATTCGTGTTCCAGTGCAATACAAATTTGTGAGGTGTCTCCGTAGCCAGGTGGGAAGGAGCAGCAGTGCTTAGCACATGCTTCTTGATTAGACCAGGGTTCGAGCCCATCACCACCAAATACGGAGGATGCAGAAAGGTCAGGGAATGACCACCCCATATCCCGCAGCAATATGGCCTTAGTTGCTAATACTCCTAAAAATCAAATAACAAACAAACAAACAAATTTGTGAACCCTTCATGGGATGGAGTCCCTAGAATATTGGGAATTGGTAGTCAAGACCCACGTTTATCTGCATTCTGAAATAAAGCATGTACCAAAACCAGTTTAGAGGGGACAGTGCTGTTAAGCTCTCAAAATTGTAGACATGCAAAAAAATGCATTTCGAAATCTTTGATACTGCTATTTACATAGTTTTAAATTTTTTCAAAACTTATTTGAAATTTGCAGTGGTGGCCTTCTTGAGAGAATATCGGGTTTTGTGTTATCATGCTTATGTGAGATAATAAATAATAAATTACAATAATAAATCCTTAATGAAAAACAATGGAGGGAAAACCATAGATATTTGTTCTATTGGGAGTGTGAAATTATTAACAGACATCTCATTCAAAACTTTGCATGAGATCACTTCAAAGACAATTGCAATTAACAGTTAATGTAGGATAATTTTTTTCGAAAGTTATGTCTCAGGTGACCCATCACCATTACTGGAAGAGAGATTCGATTATAATTCTGTATAATATACTATACACTCTATGGGCACTGAATTGTGAACACGCCATCTGGCTTGCAGAATAAAAAGTAGAACAGCTTCATATGCTAGAGTAGTGCTAATTTGCATTTGGCCATGCAATTCATAGGGATAAAGTAGCAGTTATGGGACATAATAAAGGTATCACAGATTTCCAAAAGGCCATGATTGTGGGAGCTTGTTCACAGGTGCTTGCATATCAGAAATATTAATGTGGGATATCAAAAAGCACATCTTGTTAGTTCATTGTGGCCCACTGTTGTTAAAATATACAGAGAATGGTGTCAAAGGGTCATACCACCTCCCACTGACAGAACTATGAAGGATTATGCAAGGTGGATGTTTGTAATGAGCAGAGGGTGCAGCACATGCTGAATGGCAGGTTATAGAGCAACAGTTGACATTGCAATACAATATGGGGAATGTAAGAACAATAATGTAACCATATGGATGTATTGGGTTCCACAGCACACAACTCAAAATTCACCCTCTCCTTGTTGCTGTTCACCATCTGTGGTATCAACAACATGCTGATTGGACGAGTCCAAATACCTGGTGCAATGTGCTGATAGACATCTTCATGTGTGGCACGAGCCCATCGTGCATAGTGCCCACTATATAAGCAGGTGGCAATAGTTTCTTAATATGGGGTGTGTTTTGCTGTTATCAACTAGTTTCCTTGTTGTATATGGGCCAGTATTTCACTGGTGAGGTCTAACAGTCCTGAAAGATTCCCTTTCAGAACACTAATGTGTGCATGTTGTCAGGCCTGCATTGTGCATGAATGGTTCAAGAAACACATTGAATATATCACCCATCTTGATTGGCCTGACCTCAATCCAATTAAAAACGTGGAGTGTTTTGGAATGGAAAGTGTGGCATATGGACACATAACCATCATTTATTCTGACACTGTGGAAACCCTTGCATTGCAGGAAGCATGACTGCAGATCTCTGAATGTCTTTGGACATGTGGTAGAGTTGATGTATAGGTGAATAGCAGCTGTTATCTATGAAAATGGTGGCCCAACATGGTATTGGGTTAGTACTCACAATTCATAAACACTGAGTTTATATATCCTCTAATTGAATAGTGATTGATCTTTCATATTTAGAGATTCCCATTTTCTGAACGTGTTTTTGTTTACGCTCTGTACATACATATAAATTTTAGTTGTTGATTCTGATTTTATTCTTGCCATATTAATTAATGCATTAAATTTGTTATATATATATTTATTAGCTCTCGATATGTTAGCTGTAACTTCTCCAGATATGGAACATCCTTTAATATCCCAAACACCAGTTTCTACACCGTCTGTGCCTCTGCCACCTCCAAGGTATGTTTATTTTAAAATTGGTTTATTTTATACACATAAAAATCAGTGCAAATTTTTATAAAATAAGATTTATAAATCTTATTCTAGTTTAGAATTTATTGTTAAATTCATTAAATTAAAAAAAAAAAAAAAAAAAGATACAGAATGGAGGAGATCCTGATTTAAGGGATTTATTTCAAAAGTGTTGAAGCTTGCTAATGAGAATGGTAAATGATAATAACCAGGGTGTGTTATTGAACAATACCTAGATAAATTATTCAGTTGGTCTGAAAAATGGCAGTCATAAAGCACAAAAATTTAAGGCAGCTGATAATGAATAAATACTGAGAAGTAATTCTTCAATACAACATGAAATTCTCTCTCTCTCTCTCTCTCAACACCTTATACTTGCTTCCAGCACATCACATGATTTATCTATGCTGTACAGATATTTTTACTTGTGACTAAGAAGTATATTCCATCATACAAAGAATTAGATGTGCTAGAAAAGGAACAGTGATGAACATCAAGGAACATCAAGGTTCTTGTTTATACTCCGGCACAACCACCAGATCAGTGGAGTTTACAATAAATAAATCAATACAAATGTTAATCTTATTTAGCAGTCACAGACTTGAACACTGGTCCTTATTTATTGATATCTGAAAACTACTATAGATATGTCCAGAGACTGAACAAAGTATTTTAAGGTTTAGAAAGGCAACTTGAATAAAAGCAATATATCTTATTTTCTTTTGAAGATAACACAAACTAGAGCACAGAAAACTTAAATTAAGGAAGAAATTATATATTGAAATGAATGTATATTGGATATTAAAAAAAAAAATGTTTATATCCAAATATTTGCCAATTTTGAAAATTGGCAAATCTTTGAATATAAACATTTTTTTTTTTTTTTTTTAATATCCAATATACATTCATTTCAACCTTGAATAAAGTTTACCAGTCAATTTATTTAGCCAAATTTGGAAGTAATTTATTTCAGAGCTACAGCATCTTGCCCAAAAAAGTCTACTTTGTAAGGTACAGCCTTATGTTACTCCCTGAAATTGTGCCCCCGGTGTTTGTTTCTACTGTCAGTGAAAGTTTTTCTTATTTGTTTTACTCATCCCCCATTCAAGGCCTTATAATCTCGAATCAGATCCATCCTAATGTGTGTAATTGTTCTGCTTTGCGGTCCACACTTGTTAACACGTTTTCTGCCAGCATGACCTTTGATCTTAATGAACTAAATTCAGGAATCATGAGATTGAGTCAGTCTGGTTTGTGGGGGGGGAGCAGAGACAGTTTTGCACTTTCTTTGTACTGTGGGTCAGCTTCTTGTGACAATTGCTTGATAAAAGTATCTTGCTTTCTCATCCATTGGATTAAAAACCCCTTCATGTACATAGGCATCAACCAGCAGTGAACATGTTAAGCTGTTTGTGGTAGATAAAATGATTGGTTCCATCTTTGCCAATCTGGTCACCCTTCTTTAATTACACTTTATAAGTTTTCATTTTCTCCTCTGCATCTGAATGCACTATGCCAAGTGTGAGCCAATCATTTTGTATAGTCACATGCTTTTGACTATTTCTGATTGACCATTAGGATACAGTAAGTTCCTGTCCACCTATTTCCACTGCTTGGTAAACTTTATTTCTGATTTTATCAGAACTCCCTAAATCTTTTTCTTCCAGAATTCTCTTTAACTCTCCTTTCACACTCTGTAAGTTACTCCTTAGTTTCTGTTTCCTTGATGCAAGAACTTACATTTAGTTAAACCATCAAAATGATTTTAACTGATAAAAAAAAAAAAAATCATTTGTGCACAGTAGCCTTGCGGATCTCATTGTTTATCGCCCTTCTAACATTAAAATCATTAGTAACTTTGACAGTTTCCCCTGTTCTCAATTGTCAATCTAATTAAATTTTTGAAACAGTTTCCCATAGTCCGGATACATGTTTTTCCAGTAATGACAGCTGTCATTATTGGAAAAACATGCACAAATATCAGCTCCATAACTGTAACTGTTTTAGATTCTAAAGCAGCAGATATTGAGATCCAGCATGTAAGTCACATAGGTTGAATTTTGGCAAAGATTGAAATTCGGTCAACTTAATTGAATTTCAAGCTTCATCATTTTTAGTTGTTCTTAACAACCAAATCCCCTGCTTGGGCCTTAATAGTGATGGCACTGTTAGTAACTGGGTTGTATCCCTGAGTGCAAGGCCTAAAAACACTCTACCTAGTATACTGGGAGTGACCATCCAAATATGAACCAAAATAAGCTTGTTTCAACATATGGCATCCTTAAAATCAAGAAATAGTAACAGTACTACATGGTTGATAAGCTTCACTCCCAGTGCAATTGCACTACCATTTACTTAGGCTTGAAATGGTTAAAACAATGTTTGGTCTCAGAGCTCAAAAACCATTTTCTCAGGCTAGCAACTAGATAATACACTAACCCATGTTATGGTGAGATTCAAACCAACTAGCGTATGGTCTAATTGTCTTTACCTTGCCAGTTGTGGCAAGAGGGAGTCCAAATATTGTGTGTATTCAAGAGAGACTGCTAACCTACATTATGTCAAGGGCATATCTGCTATATGCAGTTTGATATTTCCTGCCAATGACATCTAATGTGGATTCTCCTCTGTTTGATATCCTTTAGTTAGAAATCTCTTTACCCTATATTGTAAAATTCATCTGTTGTCTGCATCATCCCCCCCAACTCTGCAAGTTACTTAAAAAAACTTTTGTGACTTTGTTCCTTTGAAAACTTTCCTTTCTCCAGATTAACTTTCATAACAGTGAAGTGAATTGTTCTTTGACTGATATTAATGTTCTCTTTCCAAGCTGTCCTTAATTTTATAGTTGCATGGACCCACGTGGTAGAAATGTTGAGGCTTATGATATTACTAATGATTCTACACGTCTTGTTAATTTGCTTTCTAGAATATTATATTATCATAGCCACATACACCTAAGGCCCTTGTTCTTTTCTTCACCAACAACCCTTCAAAGTACCAAGGTGTCCAAAAAAAATCTTTATTATTAGAAAAAGCAACAACTTATGCACAATTACGGATATCTCAATTTTTTAAGTACATCAATAAACTTTGTGCCCCTCTTGTTGCTCTGAAGATGTCATATCTGTACTCATTCTCCTGTTAAAGAGTGCTTTGCATTTTGTGTTAAATAAAGAAATTGTTCGGTTATTCTTATTTTTACTATTGGCAAATCAGAAACTGTTTTTGGGAATACCTTATCCTTAACATAACCCCACAATAACAATACAAGCAGTTATGTTAGATGACTGACACAGCCATTCATTCAATCCAATTTCAGAAAACAAAATTATGAGTTTTATGTACAACAAAATAAGAATGAGGTAGGGGACCATCCTATTAAAAACAGCAACAAAATAAATAAATAAATAAATTCCGCTTATATTTCTCCACCTGTGAGAGCGCGCAATTCTCTAAAAGATCAAATATTGTTCCATCAGTTGACATTTCAAAGAAAATAAAATGGACCAGTAATGTGATTGCACATGCACTCCATGTGTGTTCTCTGATCACCTTATGTGTTAATCTAGCTGTCTATCTCTATCCTATATAATCTCCTATATTAATCCAGTGATTCCAAAAATACAAAATTATTGCCCTCTCATGTCTTCAGTAACATGTTTTAGCTAACCTAATCAGCATCCCAAACAATGTTCTATTGGTCCTGCATGACAATAAAAAATTGAAACTGCTAAAGACAACAATAAGAGTAAATCATCCACCAATAATAATATGGAAGTAGATGTACATTCAGCTTAGGAGGAACCCACACTAGAACTCTGTTGTGGATGACACTATGAATACTGGACGCCCCATTTTCCCCAAAAAAAGAAGAAAGAGAAAAAAATGCTCCTCGTGATAAAAACAGTCAGCTGACTCATTCTCAGCTAAACCAAAATGATGCACATTTTACTATGGAATCGCAGAGGCTTTTGTTGCAGCACAGTTGATTTCCAAGATCTAATTAACCAATGCTCTCCAGTTGCTCTTTGTCTTCGGGAAACTTGCCTAGCCTCACAAATTTCTCCTTCAATAAAGAACTGTTGCCTTTATCGAAGAGATTGTAATACAGCTGATGTGATGCCCATGGTGGTGTGGCAATCCTGAAAAATTCAAAGATCCCAACTAAACATCCTGCTTCAGACTGAATTAGCTTTTGCTATTTGTATAACTCCATATTGCAATAACACATCTCTGAATATACTTCCCACCAAACCATACTTATTCTTTAAAAGATCTTGAATCTCTTCATAGAAATACTACCACAGATCTGTATATTAGGGGTTTTTAACTGGGTTCTCCTAAATTACAAAGACGGGGTCGACTCATTGAAAGCTTTCTAGAGGCACAAAACCTCAGCATAATCAATGCTGGTGGACATGCTCACATCCAGCCCCAAACTGGACACACTCAGCAATAGATCTCTCAATCTGGTCTGCAGTACTGGAGAACAGATCACTATTTGGGTAATGAACCATATAGTGTTACATTTTAAATGATCCCAGGCACAGTGACTACTTCCCAATCGTATGCAACTTTTTTATAAAACAGACTCCTTGAACTGAACCCTGCAGGAAATGGAAATTTGTCCAAATAAACTGGGTAAAATATCAGTCATCAATCTATCTCTCAATGAGGAAAAAATCTGCCTCCAGCCTATTGATAATGTGACAGTTTACATCACATCCCACATTTTAAAAGTGGTCAAAGACACAATGCCATTATCAAATATCCTTGGGCTGAAAGTATTATAATTACTGGTGAAATGAGGAATGCACAAAAGCAAAGAATAAACCCTGGAATATTTCAGCAATGTCTAACCACAGTCAACCTCCTTAATTATAAGAAGTTAAGGGCAAAAGCATGTTTCATATGAAGGCAAGCCAAGTAAGAATCCCCATTTTGCATCGAGCATTAACAGAAACACTGATCCAAAAATAATATGGAAGAAAATTAAAGACAGCTGTCTTGTAAGTTTCCTACCATACCTTCTCCAATCCTCTCCTGGAATGGGCAAAATCTTAGATATTGCTAATGTTTTTGGGCAAGACTACATCATTCCAACAAATTAAAAATACTACAGAACAGCATTCTATTAACTTTCAAACTGCCTTCCATATAACAAACCTCTGGATTTTTGAATGCCATCAGAACAACCCATAATGGTAACATCGGGCCAAATGGGATGTCATGCTACATCTTGATGGCAAAGCTTTGCACTTTCTCTTTCTTATTTATAGCCATATATTATTAGAAAATGTTTACGCAGCCTCTCTTGGCATTATTCTACTGTTTTGGCATTCTTAAAGCCTGGAAAAGATATAACCCCCATAGCTATAGACCAGTATCTGTCAGGCTGTTCTAAGGGTGAAGTGGGAAATTACCTGCCGGTTAGTCTAACTTCAATAGAGAGAAAATCATGGAGACAATGATAAAGGATGGAATTTAGGATCATTTAGATAGAAATGGAGTACTGAAAGATGCTCGGCATGGTTTTGTAAAGGGAAAATCATGTTTAACTAATCTGGTTAGCTATTTTGACAGGGTCACTCAAGTGCTGGACTTAAGGAATAATTTTGACATTGTATTTCAGCAAAGCATTTAACTCAATCCCAAACAGTCAGTTACTTTATAAGCTGAAACAGGTTGGAATCGCAGGGAGAATCCTTAGATGGATAGCTGAATGGCTTCGTGTCAGTTTGTGATAAATGGTTATTCCTCAGATTGGGTGGTGTGAGAAGTGGGGTTCCCCAAGGATCAGTATTCGGACCACTGTTCTTTTTGATTTTCATAAATGACATTGATAAAGGGATAGAGGGCATATCTAAATTTACAGATGATATAAAGATTGGTAGCATAGTTAATGATCACCGCAAAGCAGAGCTTCTTCAGAATGACCTAGATTGACTTCAGGGATGGTCAGAAAAATGGCAGCTATGCTGTAATCCAGCAAAGCAAGGTATTGCGCCTGTGGAACAGTGCACAAGTGCACTTCGCAGAGTTAAACTAAACCTAGTAGTGGAGGAAAGGGACTTGGATATTACGATATGGTCGGACATGTAGTTCTCCGAGCATTGTACACAGGTTGCAAGGAAGGCCCATGGTGTCCTATCAATGATTTATCGAACAATTGCTAGTAGAAATAAGGATGTCATAATCCCATTATATAAGGCTATTGTTAGGCCACACTTGAAATACTGTGTTTAAGTATGGAGACCACGCCTAAAGAAATTCATTGAGCTTCTTGAAAGGATCCAAAGATGGGTAATTCGCCTGGTGAGATCGGCAAAAGGTCCCCCATATGAGGAAAGACTTCAAATATGTGGGTTGCAGAGCTCGGAAACTAGCATCTTAGAGGAGACTTGATTGAGGTATTTGAAAGGCATAAGTAAAATGAACGAGGACGAAATTTTTTCGGTTACAAATGATTCTAGAAAGGGGGACATAATTGCAAGTTACAGAGGGAGATGTTTAGATTGGATAGCAGGAAGTTTTATTTTAGCCAGAGAGTTATAAATTAATTACAGGCTGACAGTTTGGGGAAATTCAAATGTCAGCTGGGTAATTACCCATGAGATGAGGGAAACGTATAGGTTGTCCATTTCCTTTTCTCTTATTAATTTTTTCTTATTATTAATATTAATAATAAGAAATAGGATATTAGGATATTATATTAGTGATAATAGGATATTATTAATATTAATAATATCCTATTATTAATATTTATTTTTTTTTGCTGATGCAGCATAAGCCATAGGCTTCCTTACACCATGTGACCATTGCAGTTCACTTTTGCAAAAAAACACAAAGTTGCATCCAGAACTGGAACTTCTGCTACAGAACCACCTGATCCTTCTTGCCAGTAATCTTTGTTTCATAGATTTAATGACTGACAACAAACTGAACTTTGCATACCTCTGAACTGTTGGCTTGAAGAAACAGCTTGCTGAGATCTGTTTCTGCCATGGCATGGGGGTGCCGATAGATACACTCTTATACATCTATATCGTGCCCTTATTTAGTCTTGTATAGCTTATGGCACCGTTGTCTATGACTGATTAGACTTAATACCATCCAACACAGTGCCCTTCGCACTGTTCATGAAGCATTTAGAACATCCCCTGTCCAAAGTCTTTATGTAGAGGCACATGAACCTCCACTTCACCTTAGAAGGAAAATTCTGCTCCTCGGTTGTACAGCCAAAATTGAAAGCCTTCCAGCCCATCCCAATTGACCGTTGCTTTTCAATCCTGAATGGACAGCATTCTACAACAGCAAACCAACTGAAATTAGACCTACTAGTATTCAACTAAAAGATTTATTGCACACCTGGAACTTTCAATTTGACAATATATTTACTTCCAGAGCACAATGTACTTGATCTAACCTGGTCTGAAAATTCCCTTGGAAATGAAAAGTATTAAACAACTACATAAAGGTATTCAAGGCTGCCTACTCTGCTGTTGGTGCTGAAGCAGTCTTTTCTTTTACAGTTTCCATATCACTACCACTGGTTGAATGTGTAGAATTATATGCTATAAAATTGGCCTTAAGAATATTAAAACTTTCAATAGTGCTAGCAGTGTAATATGCACCAATTAAATGAGTGCGGTATGTGCATTACAATTAAATTTTCAATATCACATCCGATCATAAAACATCTTTCTCGTTTAAACCATCTATGAAGTAAAAATCATTCAGTGAAATTTTGCTGGATCCCAGGGCATTCTGGTATCACAGGTGATGAGAGAGCAGATCAGGCAGCCAAATAATACAACACCACAAAATTACCAAGTACCATATATATATATATATATATATATATAGATTATTTAATGCACATAAAAATATCTGTACATTTCCATGGTCCAAAACCTGGAAGTCACAAATGAACAACTATTGTTCCAAATCAAACAGGAACCAGAATTGTGGAATTCTATCTTCAGGAGGTCGTACTGGCAAGATTATGCATAGGATGTACACATCCAACCTGTGTGTATCTTCTTGTGTGGCGATGACCCGTCTCTATGCATGCATTTTTCATTACCACTTATTGTCAGACCTATAATCCTAGATTTTATGTACTATTCCTGTATGAGATAAGGTACTTTCCATTCACTTCCACAATTGCAAGAACCTTTATCACTTGCCCTTATTATTGGAAATAATGTGAATCGAAATGAACTGTTTACCTTTCTCAAGCAAATACGAATATATGATTTCCTCTGATGCCAAATTGGACCAATTTGTTATATAAAATTATAACGTGAGAATAGGCTAATTTTTGCCTCAGTTGCCCTTGTGTCATAAAATACCAATACCATGCTTCTAGCGTGGTGGAAAATACACGTTGAAGATGGCAGTTTAATGATGCAAGCATCACAGTCATTCACCATACAGATTTCTGTGTTTCTGTGAGGAACCTTTACAGCTGTCAGGTAATGGAATGAACTCCTTCAGTTTCCCCTTTCACAGAAGCAGTTCATTCAGACTTAATGGATTAAAATTCATTTTGGAAATATGAATTATCATGAAGTGGTACTCTTGGAGAAAATATAACCATGTTTAATGTCCAACCAACAGAAAATGTCTGCAATGTTCTAGGCAGGAAAGTTGCCAGTCGCAGGTCCATCTTCCAAAATCTCAGTGAATGTGAATCAACCAAATAATTATATATAGGGGGAAGGGCGCATTCCATCAATTGTACTTTTGAATACAAACAGAAAACATTTTATAGCATTATTTGATTTATTTCCAGTCCAGTACAGGGCTGTGTGTGAGACAAGTGAATAACTATCCATTGGGAACGTGAATATTCGGTTTACATAGGTGTGATCATAGACACACAGTTCAGTAGAGAAGGGCAGGTTCGATGTATTAAATAATATTGTTTCTTCCCCCCCCCCCACTTTCTGATATGATTCTTTGTTTTTCTCTTTGGTTGAGAATTGTTACATTAATCATAGATAAAAGATTTCTTTCTGTAATTCTGCTAATTTCAGCTGGCTAGAAAATTCATCTGATGGAACGGCTCTACAAGATATCAGTTTTACACCTATGGATATTAGTGAACCTGATTTGCATTCTCAGAGGAATTCAGAAAATGGTGGAATAATGCATGTGATCAGTGGCAATTCCGGTGTTCATCCTGCCATATCAGGAACTACGCTGACTCATATGGAGGCTGATTCTGCTGGAACCCAACCAGTTTGCTCAGGTAATGTGTGTGATAATGCTAAAATACTAGGATGAAAGGCAGTACCCCACTGCATTTAGGAAATTTTTTTAGAAATGTTACAACTGTCAGCCTTGTTAAAAATTTTACAAGGTGAAACCTGAATTATAGTTTCACTCGACTTATGACATGAAGAGGGACTGCACTTTGTTGTTATATTTTAAAAGTTTTCCATTGTATTTAATTTTTTTTTAACCAATAAGTGTGTATTTTGTTAGATATCCATGCTTTGTATTTTTAAATTGCTCACTGAATCCCAAAGTAGAAAGTGTTGAATGTGTTTCCTCCCAACAAGCATGTTTTGTTCAATATATTAAATAATATTGTACCAGTTGTCAATGTTTTGGATCAAAACAACATTTAATAGTTATCAGTCTCTTCCAACTTTCCCAACAAACAAATTTTCTTGACTGTTTGAAGAGACCAGTGAAATCTGTTCCAACAGTGTCATTCCTTAAAATAAATGTTTCAGAAAATACTTATCAGGATTCTTGAAGACCAGAAGCCTTATCAACCCACCAATCTGTTTTGTAGTAATAGAGTAATAGTAAAAGCCATATAGTATAACTTAACTTAAACGATGCGACTATTGCAAATAATTTGCTGATTTTATAAATGGCTGTGTACTAATATGATACAGTTGCACTAACTTGTACATAGCTATTTAGTGCAAGGAGGTCAGGTGCTTTTGCTGCACTGGTGGGGGAGAAGAAAATAAAGAAGAAAATACATGGTATTTGCTTCCCTCCTCAATAGCTAACTATCCAGTTGACCTTTGAATTTATTCAAACTGTCAGCCTCAACTACTTGTGAAAGCAGCCTCTTCCAGCAATCAAGGACTCGCTGGCTAAAAGAAAACTTTCTACAATCTAGTCTAAACCTTTTCCCCTGTAATTTCAATTTGTAGAGGCATATGATGCAAGAAAGCAAGCTTATGCAGCATCAGTCAAAAAAAAAAAAAACACGCACCCATTTTACCCCTCCGTTCGTTCCAAGTACCTGTCCAGCTCAGCCTTAAATTTATTTAGGCTATCATCTTCCACATGGAAGGATGGAAGTCTGTTCCACCAATCAACCACCGGCTGGCTAAAGGCAACCTTCCGCACATCTGTCTTTTCTCGGTTTGAATTTATGCCTTCTCAAATGATTATTCTGAGCAAGAGGAAGAATTCCATCAGCAGTGAGCATGCCCAAGCCATTCAAGGCTTTATACATCTCAATCAGATCGCCTCGCAGGTGCCTAGTCTCCAGACACTGTAATTTGCAAAATTTAAGCCTTTCTTCCCAAAAGCAACCCTTTGTTCCATTCACTAATCTCGTTGTCCTTCTCTGTACTTGTTCCAACAGCTCTACATCCTTCTTAAAATGAGGCATCCAGACCTGTATACAGTACTCAAGGTGTGGCCTGACCATTGCCTTATATAAGGTGATAATAACCTCCTTATTCCTGCTTGAAAAATTCCTGTATATCATTGACAAAACACTATGAGCTACCCTTGCAGACCGTCTGCACTGCTCAGAAAACTTCATATCTGCCTGCACAATTACCTCCAGGTCCTTTTCGTTCTCTACCACTGTCCGTGTAGTACCACAGAGTTGATACTTAACTCTGGGGTTGCTGCTTTACATTTGTCAATGTTAAACTTCATTTGCCACCTCTCAGCCCATCTGCTCAACTTTTGTAGATCCTGTTGCAGCAGTGTACTGTCATTAGTGTCCTTAACAACCCTGCCAGCCTTCGTATCGTCTCCAAACTTGGACATTAAGCTTGATATACCATCATCGATATCATTTATAAATACAGAAAATAACATTAGTCCACGATGAGCAGTGTCCATTGATTACCACTCTGTCAGATGTAGAATAGATGTGCTGAAATTTGCCTTTAGCCAGCGGGTGGTTAATTGCTGGAACAAACTTCCATCTGTCATTGTGGAAGTTGATAGGTTAAATAAATTTAAGGAGGAACTGGACAAACATTTAGAAGGGATGATTGTGGTTTTTTTTTTTTTTTTTTTTTTTGGTTGTGCTGCATACACTTGCTTTCTTGCATCACATGCTACTACTACTGAGTCTATCCTTATATGGTCATCATTTTGCCAATCTCGCCATTAAGGTGGACCCTTTCAAGAAGTTCAATGTCTTTATCAGATGAGGTCTCCATACTTAAATTATCCTAAATGTGGTCTTTTTATGCCTTATTCGGTGGGATTATAAACTCTATATCTCTATAGGATAATGTTCGATAAATTGTCAATAGGACACTGTGGGCTTTCCTGGTTGCTTGTTTCCACTACCCAGAAAGCTTCATATTTGCTCTTATTATTACTCCCAGATCCCTTTCATCCTCCATTGTTTTTAATTCACTGCACCAAACATATAATTTATTTTTGGGTTTCTGTTCCACTAAGACCTTGCATGTTGCTGCATTAAAATATAGCTTCCACTTTTCTGAACTTTCTCACAACCTGTTCGGATCATCCTGAAGGAGTGCTTGGTAAAAAAAGGTAAAGGTAAATTGCAGCCATTATCAATCTGCTGCAGGATGGTAGCCTCCTCAACGATTCATTGAGAGAAATGGACCATAATCTTCCACACTGGTCCAGTGCATGTTGGCAGATCAACAGTATTTAGCAGTCAGGGGCTTAAACCCCAGTCTACTCAAAAATACGTGTGCTGCTGCACTCTCCCTTCTGCCTACTCAGCTACAGAGGATGGTTGGTACTGATCATTAACTGTTCTACCAAGGTGTACATTGTCTGCAAATTTTGACATCAAGCCATGTATCCTATCATTGATGGCATTAATGAAAATCAGAACTGACAGTCTCAGAACCAATCTCTGGGGAACCACACTTCTGACAATACCAATCTGTAAAATATCCAATATTTACAATCATCTGCCCTTTAGCCACCTAGCAGACCATCTTACAATTTTTTCCAGCAATACCAACATGTTCCAATTTATACAATAACCTCTCATGAGAGATTGAATCAAATGCCTTGCTAAAATCCAAATAAACTATGTTAATATTGTTCCCTAAATCCAGCTAATGAGTTACTGTGTCAAACTATCTTACTAGGTTAAAACATGATTTTCCCTTAACAAAACCATGTTGGGTGTTAATCAGAAGGCCTTATCTATCTAAATAACCCTGGCTTGTAATGTTACACATGCTTCTAAGGTTTCTGCTAGCACAGAAGTCAGACTAACCAGTCTGTTATTACCAACTTCACTCTTACAACCGACTTTATGTATTAGTGATAGATTGGCACTTCTCCAATCCAAAGGAATCTCTCCTGAGTCCAAAAATGCCCTTATAATTAACTTCAGTAATACAATACACTCCCAGGTGGCCTCCCTCAAAATTACTGGATATATGCCACCAGCTCCAGGAGCTGGTGGCATATATCCAGTAATATATCCAGTACTTGCCTTTATTCTCAAAGTTTTTCAAATAAACAGTCATCTGTAATCTGAAAAAATATCCTTCAGTAAAGACAGATGCAAAGTACCTGTTTAATTCATCTGCAACATCAGCTGGCTTATCTAAGACTTTCTCACACCCAGTGCATAAGGATCTGATTCATTTTCTTATTTTTTGTATTCACTTACATGAACGTAACATTCTTTGCTCACTTAGCCAGTGCTTTTTCATATGCAGCCATGGCCTTTCTAACATTATCTATGGTACTATTACAAATCAACTTGTAGCTGTTGTAGGCTTCAGTGCTATTCATCGTTCTTTAACTCTCATGTGCTATCTTTTTCTGCCCTGTTTGACTGGCCAGCTCCACATTCATTCATTTCGGCATCCTCCTCCTGCAATATTTTCTTAATGGTATATATGCATTTATGGCTTCTGTGATTTTTGCTTTAAAAGGTATTCCATAATTCAAGTGTATTTGCCCTCACTCTGCAATCTGCCCAATTAATAGAGGCATATGGTGTCTTAAACTGTCAAAGTCCATTCTTCTGAATTAAAACTGATGACTGCATGAACACTATCTGCCAGTGGTTCCTGTATTTTAAGTCCTGTGATTTCATATGAATCATTAGTACAAATAATAATCATCTAGTTTATTTAAAAATTTTATTCCCCATGGCAAGTTTCCCTCTCACTTATTCCACTCAATTAGGGGCAGATTGAAGTCACCCATAATAAAATGTTTATGCTTGTTTTGCCCATTTCATTAGCAGTTAAAGACTCACGTCATATTCTTTACAATCCTATGGTCTGCAGATTGCTCCCACTCTCATACTTGTACTTCCAACTAACTCATGCCACACAGTTTCTATGCTGGCAACTGTAACTTCAGACTCAGCAAAAGCTCTTTTCATGTTCAGGCATGCTTTTGATATGAAACATGACACCTCAATCCCACCTATCTTTCTGAATACATTATACATACCATAATGGAAGTCGTTATCCCCAGTTTCCCGTTGGCACCATGTTTCTGTTAGCCCTATTATGTCAGCATTAGTTGTCCTAACCAGGAGTTCAAATTCAGCCATTTTATTGAAAACACTGTGGGTAAAAATTTAAATATTCCATACATCTAAGACTATATGTACAATATTCCATACATTTAAGACTAAATATTTATGTATAGTTTACTACCTGACATATCCCGTGAAGTTATTGAGACTTGTTTCCCTAACTTTCATATCCCACTCATTTGAAATGTTGCTACACTCAGAACATTCTCCTAGCATTGGATGTTCAGACATACACACATCTTTACTCCAGCGTGGAGTATGTAAAGCAAACTGAGAGCACTTGAAACAAAAATTCTTCCTTGTCAGTATAAGAGCATTCTTCAACAAGATTGATAATAATTTTGTTTGTTGCCATCATTGTATGCCTCTACTAATGGTAATGCTAATATGTTAACCTCATTATCCTTTGATTTGCTGAAAGACTGTGAAATGAACAAGAATTCTGCATATCGACTAAAGTCAGGGTCAGCAAAATACACATGGCATGGCATATTTTTATTGTAGTAGAAATTCACTGTAAACTGAAAAGGGGTGTTGATTTTTCAAATGCATTAATGCAAAGTTCATTGAAGTGGAGTTTTGTAAAATGAGAAATTAGTGTATTGGTAAAAGGTGATTAAGTGCATCTTAATATGAGCAGGCTCAAATGCTGACGGGATACTTCCGCTTGCTCAGATTAAGAACTTGGAGGTGGGGGGGGGCATAGATTCAAATTGTGGAAAGGCAATTGAAGAATATGAAGCCACTGAAACTTTATTTCAAATAATCCCAGATCTGGGTTGAAAGAGGAAAAGAAAAAAAAAAAAAACTTTCTTTCTGAAAGTTGAATTTTGGTAGCTATGTTAATGCTGTAATTACAAAATTATTAACTTTTTACAAATTTTGCAGGCTGTCCTTTTATACCTGCCAGCTGGTGAGATTTAGAAGTTTGCCAATGATCAAATAATCAGATGTCTCTTTTGGTCTTCTCATAAGCTTAGTATTCTTCTGCCTTTTTCGTCTTTTTTTTTTTTTTTTTTTCAGATATACATAGCTGTGTAATTATTTCAATAAGAATCTACCAATATAACAATATGGGCTTAGTAGCTGACATTAAAATGGCTCTTTGCTCATGCTTAGCCTAAGTATAACAAACATGTACATTTTTTAACAGGTACATTTGCATACTTGGCTTTTGTAATAAAGATTTAACTTTTACTTACTTTGTTAATTTCTTGTGTATTATTCAAGTGCAGTTTAATGTATCTTATTACTGGTTACTGGGTAGTGTTTTCTGTGTTATATATTGTAGCTATTCTTTTTTTTTTTTTTTTTTGTTAAAAGAGAGTTAGGCTACTTTAAATATATATTTTATTTTTTTGAAGATAATTTCTTTGTGAAAAGAGGGTAAGTTACAAGGAGATATCAAAAAGTTTGTATCCTTACCTAGAGATAATAGCCCTAGAAAGGTGAAACTTCACAGGAACTTTTTAATCCTTTTTCTGTGTACTCTCAAAGTATAGTAACACATTTCTCCCATCTATGGATCAGTTGTTTGATGCCGTGATCATAAAGTCCACACTTTTTGCCTGAAACCATGATTTCACTTCATTGATTACTTTCTGAGTCGAATCAAAGCAGCGTCCATGCAATGGTTTCTTCATTTCTCGAAACAAGAAGTTGTCTGACTCTGTTTGGTCAGGAGAATAGGTTGGGTGCTGCAGTAGTTAAAAGCCGCACACAAATCCAACCGTTGACGAGAACATTGCATTTGAAATTGCTTCTGAAAATGTGTCGGCAATCTTGGAACCCATCGTGCGGAAACCTTAGACATGTGCAGATGATCATATAAAATGTTGTGGGCAGACCCAAAACTAATTCCCACTGCATTTGCAATGAAATGAATTCTCACACGTCTCTCACTCAGCACCAGCTGCTCAACCTTTGCAACTGTCTCACTGTGGATGTTGATGGCCTTTTCTCTCTTGGCTCGTCAAAGACACTTGCACGGCCAAACTGGAACTCCCATTTACACTTTTTTTGCAGTGTCGTAGGATGGACAATTAATTCTTCCCATACACAGCTTTCATTTCTTTGTCAATTTCCTGAGTTTTTTTACCCTGCAAATGCACGAACTTGATCACTGCTCGATATTCCACTTTGTCAACCATAGCATCCTTCCTCAGATTCCGGGCTCTACCTCTGGGGTTCAGTCACCTACGGGAATGAAATTTCACTTGTTAATTATTGAATATGTAGACAACTTATATTAAAAGCGGCATTTTCCTACTAATGTTTTATCTAGGTCAGGGTACAAATTTTTTGTAAACCCCCCCCCCCCCCATACTTTGAATTTTTAGTTGTATGACTGCAGTGTGAATGGTAAGCCATTCACATACGTTGGATAGGTGCACTCTTGTCAGCTTAAATCAGATTTGTGTGTAGGTTGTGAAATATATTAACCAGTACTATGTAACTGAACAGAACAATAGATAAATGAAGCATATAACTTTAAAACATAGTTTGTTGAATTTCATGGAGATGTTTAATTTTCTATTCTTTAATTTACTTAATGTAATAGCATATGACAGGTATTAATTAGTTATCATAACTTTAGGTAGAATAGCATGGAATACAATTCGGCAAGTGCCAGAATTCAGTTTTGAATCGGTCTGGCTGAAGGCAGTTCTCTAACAGAAGCATTCCAATTTATGATTTTATGAAAGTTAATAGTTATGCTATTTAGCAACATAGTGTTATCTGTATGTAATAATGATCCAGTATATACATGTTCCATGGTAAACTCTGTTAGCACCTTATACTCCTTTCTTAAATGGTCCATGCAAAAAGAGGTTGTGAAAAGGTGCAGATAGATCTCTGCACCTTTACACCACCTCGAAAACAATTTTCCAGTGCATTCTTCAATTGCCGCTGAAGAGCCTTGGCATTTTCCAGTAAGACTCAGCACTTTTTCCTCCTTAGAAAGTCACCTCCCCAAATCTTGACCTGGTTGAACATTCATTGCATGAATTCAAAAGATCTGACTTGAAGGTTTGGAAGCACTGCTGTGTATAGCATCACAGTTTTTGAACATTGTTGACATCATTTTGGGTGATGAATTTTATCCTTGAGTTGGAAAATAATTCATTATTAGGTTAGTGCTCATCTTTTAGGAATGTAGTGCATACTTACATGCATGCATTCATATAAAAAGTGGTGGGGGCATGGAATTATGAGATAATTTGGTATGAAGTTTATTTTAGAATGATTTGATGTGACTTGCTCAATATATTTTTGTGTTTTCTTAGATATCACTCTTATTGGTACTGGTAGAGCAACTTCTCTTAGTGAGGAGCAGGCCATTGCTATTACTCCAGAGGATCTTTCAACAGTAACTAATACTAGCTCTGAAGGAATGGTACCCTGTTCTCTCCCTTCACCAAGTTAGTAATAAACTTTCATAATAATTTAAAAAACAATTTTTGTGCCTTTTAGGTGCTTTTTTTTTTTTTTTAGCTTTTATGTTTAGTGTTAGTAATAAGAATTACATAATTTGTTTAGGGCCTCGGGTTACAAAGAACTTAACTTAAGTGATGCCAATTTGTAACTACTTAGTATTGACTGCATATAGATATTATGCCATTGCACTAACTTATACTTTAGTTAACTTCTTCATAACCTGAATCTGTAGCCCTAGACAAATTATGTTAAGTGTCAGTTTGTTGTGTGTTATTGAAGTGTTTGATGGTTTACTCACATATGTGGCCTCTTAAATTTGTTTTTGGACCTCTTGTGAAAAGTGATATCCTAATAACCCTACCTTTTGCTGGATTTGTTTTTAAATTTAGTAATTCAAATTTGACTCATTAATAATAAATTGTCTTCTGCTTTCCCATGTTCAGCCGTGTGGGTATAGACTTTATATAATCATAATCTTTTCACAAACATGATGTGTTTAACCAATTCAGTAGGGGTTGCACCATAGGAGGAACCCCAATGGTATGTCTCAATAGAGATGTTACTTTGTAGGGAGAAAAAATAGTACATGCAACCCCCCGTATAACATGGTACTTCTACAACACAGTTTGAGAATTGCGGCGAAAACCCTGCTATTTTGTTAGATTTCATTTTCAATGTTTCCATTCCTTTTTGTGAATCCCTGCTGTTGACTTGCTAGTTGTTATTGCCTTCATGGTATTTTTCTAAAGCACATTTCTGGAGGTAACTACCATAAAACAATTTGCAGTTTTCTCCGATTTATTGCACTTTTCTGTTAATGTAATCAATTATAAACGGGTAGTTGTTATTTGGTGTTTTATTTTGTTTTTTTTTTTAGAAGCATTAGCAACTAAGGCCATATTGCTCCGGAGATATGCGGTGATCATTCCCTGCCATAGGCTTCTGAGAAGCGACTCAGAAGCTTATGGCAGATATAAGCTAGTCTGTAATCAGGTGACAAAGGAGGTTAGGCAGGCGAAGGCAGATTACGAGAAATCCTTGGCAAAAGATGCTAAGAAAAACAGTGAGGATTTCTTTACTTATATAAACTATAAAAGGAAAGGGATGAATCTGATTGGTCCACTTGACATTGATGGTTCGACTGTTGATGATCCTGCTCAGATAGCAAACAAACTGAATGAGTATTTTGCATCTACATTCACACATGAGGAATTATTGGTTTGAAAATGGCAGAAGGTTATCAAATTGTAGCAGGATACTTAATGATTTTGTAATAACTGAAAGCAAAGTAGAGGAGAAATTGTTGAAGTTAAACATAAGAAAAAGCACCTGGGGTAGATGGGATCTATCCAGTTATATTAAAGGAGGCGGCAAAGCAACTAAGCAAATCCTTAGCCATAATTATGACAGCATTCTTGGACTCAGGAGAGGTTCCCACGGATTGGAGATGTGCAAATGTATCCCCAGTTCACAAAGGGGGATCGAAGAGTTACACGAGTAATTACAGACTAGTTAGTTTAACTTCTGTTCCGGGTAAAATAATGGAGTCACTGGTTAAAGATGCATTGCAGGATCATCTAGACAAGACTGCAGCAATAATTCAGACACAGCATGGGTTTGTTAAGGGAAAGTCTTGTCTGACAAATTTGATAGGATATTATGATGTGGTTACAAAGGAACTGCATGCAAAAAATAATTTTGATATCATATATTTCGATTTCAGGAAAGCTTTTGACACTGTTGTGCATGGAAGACTATTGTACAAATTGGAGCAGAATGGTATTAAGGGTAGGTTGCTACAATGGATAAAGGGATGAAGACAGAGGGTGGTAATCAATGGGTGCTGCTCTTCTTGGACTAATGTTATTAGTGGAGTCCCACAGGGTTCGGTGTTAGGTTCACTGTTGTTTTGTATATTTATCAATGATATTGATGATGGTATATCAGGCTTAATGTTGAAGTTTGCAGATGATACAAAGGTTGGCAGGGTTGTTAATGACAGTAATGGCAGTGTGCTACTGCAACAGGATCTAGATAATTTGGGCAGTTGGGCTAAGAAGTGGCAACTGAAGTTTAACCTTGACAAATGCAAAGTATTGCATATGGGTAGAAGTAACCCCAGAGAAACGTACCAACTGTGTGGTACTACACTTAAGGTGGTAGAAAATGAAAAAGACCTGGGAGTAATTGTGCAGTCAGATATGAAGTTTTCTAAGCAACCAGACAGGCTGCCAGGGCAGGTCATGGGGTTTAAGGCAATGGTCAGGCCATGCCTTGAGTACTGCGTACAGGTCTGGAGGCCTCATTATAGAAAGGATGTAGATTTACTTGAGTGTGTACAGAGAAGGGCAACAAGATTGGTGAGGGGAATGAAGGGATCCTCTTACCAAGAGAGGCTTAAGTTCTGCAAATTGCAGTGGCTGGAGACTAGGTGCCTGCGCGGTGATCTGATTGAGGTCTATAAGGCCTTGAATGGGTTGAGCACGCTGGATTCTGATGGGATCCTTCCACTTGTTCAGATTACGAACCTAAGGGGGCATAAATTCAAATTAAGAAAAGACAGATGTAGATTAGATGTGCAAAAATTTGCATTTAGCCAGCGGGTGGTTAATTGCTGGAACAAACTTCCATCTGTCGTTGTGGAAGTTGATAGGTTGAATAAGTTTAAGGAGGAACTGGACAGGAATTTGGAGGGAATGATGTGATTTTTTTTTTTTTTTTTTTTTTTTTGGCTGATGCTGCATAAGCTCATACACTTGCTTTCTTGCATCAAATGCCACTGCTGCTACTACTACTTTCCGTGTCCTCCATATTTGGTGGTCACGATAAACGGGTTTTAACCTCAATCTTCTTGCATTTACTATAGTACCGATAGCTGGAATTCTGTGGGTTTTCACATTATTATGGTGAAATGTGTTCCCCTTCCATGAACTATTCAATCATAAAAAAACATAAATTTTCAGAAACTCATGACTTCATATCTCACGTGCAACTTGTGTGTGCCATGTTCTTTGTTATTAATTGCTTATTTTTACTGTTTTAAATTTTACATCCAAAAAAAAAAGTCAGTGAACAGAAATATCAATTAGTGAGTATGTACATATCACAGTACGTATTGATTAAGCTATTTATGTAAGCGTAAATTTATTTTTATTTTATTAACTGGAAAATATTCTTCCGATTTTCAGGTATCATTTAAATTTCTTAATTGGTAAGGTAATAAAGTTAAATTTGTGCTTTATATCTTTAAAGTGGGGGACCACTGTATTTTGTTGGGAGATCCCTGGGTTAGGTTCTGTGCTATTGAACTTGTGCTTGTTTGAGACCATAAAAAATTGACTTCAAAGTGTGCAGATTGTGACAGAGAGCAGAAAGTACACAAAAGCTAGATGCTGCAGAAGAGGTTGTGCTTAGGCAATGAAGAGGAAGAAAATTAAATGAACATACGTTATCTGACATATAAGTATCACAGTTTGTAAGGTAAGACGTTTATTCAGTTATTACTTTTTTTAGTTACTACTATTATAAAAATAAAGTTAAATTACGATATAGTTTAGGGCTAAAGCCTCGGGTTTTGTATGAGCTTAACTAATGTACAAGTTAGTGCAATTGCATCATTTCAATACATAGCCAACTACTTAAATAGTTATAAATTGGTATCATTAAGTATATTTAGCAACACTAGGGTACCTGCCCACCCACTGATGCTGCCATATGGGTGATGGTATCGGCTGAGAATAGCTAACAATAGTCTTCTCCTATGGTGAAGTGTTACTTATTTGAGGTAGGGCAATATAATAAATAAATGAATTTTCTGTTTATACTCCAGGACGACCACTCGGGCAGAGGAGTTCACAAGGTAGAGAGAATACAAGAAACAGCACCATATTTAGCAGTCACGGGTTTGGACCTGGGTCACTCAAGGCACGTGTACTTATGCACCCATGCGTTTGACCACTCAAGCGCATGGGTGCATAAGTACACTTCTTCAGGGATGCTTCTTCAGCATCCCTGAAGAAGCTGCTAATGAAATCCGCTTCAAAACGGCCTCAATCCTCCGATGCACACTGCCTGCCTGCCTGCTCCAACCTTAACCACTGGACAGCACACTGCTCTTTCCTCCGTAAGAAGAGGTAACATCATCGTCATACTGCCCCGCAGACAAGGAACCCCACACTGTCATATTGGACTGGTCAGATTATCTAGAGAAAGCCCTCATCCTGCTACAAGACCCGAACGTTTGAGCCCTTGATAGATCCGCCTGTCAGTCTTGGGACGCCTCCAGTCAAAGTGTTAACAAACTAGTCTATGCATAGTTAAAATCGGAGAAAATTTCTGCTTCGACTTGGTGGCTTCTGCATGCCACAGGCTGCCAACTGCCTCAGTTTTGTGTTCTACCTAAAGATTCATAAGCCAGGCGTTCCCCTCCAGCCCGTTGTGTCCTGCTGCAATGCACCTACATATGAACTATCTAAGTATATTTCATGATTCCTTACACATCCTATGGAAAATACTACCCACACTCACTAACAGTGGCGAGTTCATTCACCTTATTAAAGAGCTCTCAATCTCTGACAGCGAGATTATGGTGTCATTCAATGTAATGTCCCTGTTTACATCGATCCCAGTTCAACAGGCCATAAAGTGCGCCAAGAGGCTTCTGGAGAATGACTCGAATCTACCAAGCAGAACATTACTAAGCACAGAAGACATCTGTACTGCCCTCAACCTATGCTTATCAGGCAGCATCATTACCTTTGGGGATTCCTTATACAACAGGTGCACAGTACTGCCATTGGTGCCCCCCCATTAGCTCCAGCGTCGCCAACATCACCATGGAGGAATTGGAAGAACAGATATTCCTAGACTCACCAGTGCCTATTACATCATGGTGCAGGTACGTCGATGACATCTTCACTGTCATCTCACATGGGTCTAAAACGTTACTCCTCAATTCATTGTCAGTGTTCTTCGAAGTTGACGGGTCTCTTCCATTCTTAGATGTCCTGATAAAACATGTGGGCCTGGAAACCGCTGTATACTGTAAGCCAATGTGGTGTGGGCAGTTTGCCAACTACAGATCAGGCCACGCCCCTAGCCATCTGAACAGCACCGCCTGCACCCTATTCTCCCGTGCTTGGAGCCATTCTGGCTCAGATGAAGCTAGGCGTACCAAGGTTTCCAGAGTGAGAACAGACCTGGTTAATTGTGATTATCCAACCCACATTTTAGACAAGCGCTTATTGCAAGTGCAGGAGCTCGCAATCCACCCAATACCGTCATCAACACATGACAATATGCCTACCGCCTACATTCCCTACCGTCCAGGCATGTCGGGCCAGATTTCAAAAATCCTCCGGGAATACCACATAAAATGCATGCGGTGTGGTTTACTGCATAATTTGCGAAGATTGCTCTCTCCTATGTGGCAGCTGCTACATAGGAGAAGAGAGCTCAAGACTGCCTTGCAGAACATAACAGATCAATGGTGACCAACAACAATGAGCAGCAACCTAGTAGTTAAACGTTTAATCTCATGCATGCATCACTGCACGCATAACTCTGTATTCGTTAAAAATTTTGTCTCTAACATCTTTATCCTGTTAGAATTGCCAATGAAAGGGTTCCATTTAACCCCGAAAGCTACATGTCATTTATCATTTATTAAACTCTCTGGATCAAACAATACAGACTTATTCATGGCAACGCATTGTGTAGGTATTGACAATATGAGATATACTTAATGATGCCAATTTATAACTATTTAAATAGTTGGTTGTGTACTGAAATGATGCACTAACTTGTAGATTATATAAAGTTTAAATATTAAGTTATTGCTACTGTAAAAATTAAATTTCTGACAGTTTCTAAAAAAAAGGGAAAAAAGAGGTGTATTTTTGTTAACATTTGGAACGTAACCCCCTTTCTCCTGTATAACACGGTTTTGCATTACATGAGATTTTGTAGAAACCAAACTACCATGTTATACGAGGGTTACCTGTATTTGATTTTAACTCATCCCCCCCCCTCTTTTTTTTTTTTTTTTTTGACTTCTTATTCTTAGAGAAATTGAAGTTATATTAAATGTGACTTTTGCTGCATATAATTGAATTATTCTGAATTCACCTCCTCTGAGATACAAATTCTGTTTATAAAATTTATGGCATTGCCATCACAGTGAACTGATTGATTTTTTTTGGGATCTGCTAAGTTGACTTCTTTATTACTTAAAAAATTATTGATTTTTGTTTAAAAATAGTAGTGTGCTTGTTTGTGTTTATTTGATAAAGTTGGTTAATTTTTTCTTTACAAGGTTTTCAGAAATGCTTAAAAGCAATGGTTGTAGTCTGCAGCCATTGTTACTATATTGATATAAGAATGATATGAATGCAATTCAGGAGCATTTTTAAGTATATAAACTGTATATTTATAATGATACAAATGTGATCTCTCCATGAATTGGCGAGTACTAGAGCTTTAATAAACCCTCCACCGCTCGCAATATTACTGCTTCACCGCTAGCATTGTGTTGCTCCCCCTTCCATTGATCGCTTGGTCACTGGTTGGCACTGCCCCTGCCTCCCCATGGTGGGACCAGTAACCTGGGAGAAGAAACTTCCTCTTCCAGGGCTAAAAGGAAAAGTGAAGAATTGCAACGCATATCCACCACTAGAACCCACAGGCTCCAGACTTGATAATACTATCTCAGACTATGACTTGAATTGCCCGAAGAGACCATGGACTGAAAAACTAAGTGCAGATATGTCAGCATTTCTAATAATGCACTCACTATCCACACAACCTGTCTGCAAGTTACCGCCTTTTCTAATACAGAAATGTTTAGAATTGGTTGTTGGATCGTCTAAAATGGTCAAACGTCTCCAATCTTTCACCTTTTGAAGCTTCTACGCCAAGTAACTCAGAAAAATTGTTAAGATTAACAGTATTGCAGTGACAGTTATGCCCCATAACACACTGAACACCTCTAAAGGCATTGTTATTATTACTAGCCATATTGCCGACCGGGCTAGCCGAGTGGGTAAAGTACCTACCCGGCAACCCAAAGGTCGCGGGTTCGATTCCCGCCTCGGGCTTGGATCAAAGTACTGCAAAAACCTTGGGAGGTGCAATATGGCCACAGAAGCCGATGCGCCAACAACTACCAAATCAAAAAAAAAAAAAAAAAAAACTAGCCATATAGTGCAAGGAAGCCTGAGGCTTGCGCCGCACCATCTAAAAAAATTTCCAAGTTACCCTGAGAGAGAGAGAAGTAGAAGGGAATCTCTAAGAAAGAGAATAATGATGATAGCTAGCTCAAGACCCTTGGTTTGCCAAGCCCATACTCACCAGATGTGAGCCCCTGAGGTTATCACTGAATGAGACTTACCAAATGTCTCAGAAGATGAAATAATGCAAGAACTAGTGATTAGAAAGTGACACATGCACGGAGAATTATGACGAAAAATGATGGCAACCTACTACCAACCAGTCCTTTGACATTCAGTACTCCAAATATGGAGGATGTGGAAAGGTCAGAGAATGACCACTGTATATCCCCAGAGCAATATGGTCTTAGTTGCTAATGCTCCTAAAAAACAAATAACAGTTGTAGAATAGATGTACGGCAGTTTGCCTTTAGCCAGCGGGTAGTTGATTGCTGGAACGAAATTCCATCTGTTGTTGTTGAAGTTGATAGCTTAAATAAAATCATGGCAGAACTAGACAAACATTTGAAATGAATGGATCAGTAAAATGGGAAGTTTTTTTTTTTTTTTTTGGCTGATGCTCTGAAAGCTTGCTTTCTTGCATCATGCTACAGTTTCACACCAATTGTAATATCTTAGTATTATGTTATGTATTTTTTAACACTATAGCACTGCCTTTCTTTCAGTTGCACTTTTAATATGAAAGTATATATTTCAGTTCCTTTGATCATCACCTATCAGATTTAGGAATGGGTTGGTCAGGTAGTGGGAAAACAACAATCTGTCATTTCTTGATAATGTTAACAATAAGTTTAATAGTGCATTTAATAATAAAAGTTATTTACATTTGCATTGATTCGTCCCATTAACCTATAGGCAGAGACATTGTTGTGCTTTCTTCTCACTGTGGCTGAATAAGTCAGCCACTGGCAAAGGTTGCTTAAAAAATCTGTTTTCTTTCCGCAAATGAGGGGTAAAAATTGTTTTTAAAGTCGGGTGGTTTTCAATCGAGATGAATTAAAAGCCCCTTCCCCATGTGCATGTGCAGCAAACAGCAATGAATGTGTTAATTAAATTTACTAATCAGTTTGCTTTTATTCTCTTAAAAACTGAGTGCATCATATCAGTGGCCATTGTGGAAAAATCGCGCGTACACACACATGTTCAACATCTTAGGTCAAATCTAACTGTACTTAGTGCAATTGTTCACTGACCATATTGTTACAAAAATGCTAACAGTGTGATAAGTAAATTGCTTCATAATGTCGACAGTTCTTCTAACTATCGGCAATACAAATTGCCTCTGTTTCTTTCATGTGAAAGGTAATTTTTTAAAATAAACTGTTTTGTAAGTTTTTCCAACTTAGTTTTATAGTGAATCTCCACAATTACCAGTTCTTGGTTCCTATTCTGGCCTCTCTGCCTCTTCTTGTTTCCACATTGTACTATCTCTTGATTGTTTTAAATACCCAACCTGTTGCACTAATTAATTTTTTTCTACTATGTGTTTACTTTAAAAGCCTGCTCTTTACTTGACCACTTTATATAACTTTCTCTACTTGTTTGGACCTTCCGATTAACTCTCTAACCCCAGCAGAATGCATGCTGACTAGCAAAACAGATTTTGCTAGTTAGCATGCATTCGGCTCAACCAAATAACTCAAAACCACCTATAAAACATGTAAAAACCTACAACTCCTCCTCTGCTTTGGCCATGCCAGGTGCATTACCATTGATAGTCCCCATCCATCATAGTTCCCTATGTGCTGCCTTAAGTGTTTTTCACACCTTAGACCGGGGTTCGAGCCCGTGCCCACCAAATACGGAGGATGCGGAAAGGTCAGAGAATGACCACTGCATATCCCCTGAGCAATATGGCCTTAGTTGCTAATGCTCCTAAAAACCAGATAACAAACAAACAACAACAAAGTGATTATATCTCTATAGAAATAAACCAGCTGTTATGCCCCTTTACAATTAAATAATGACAGAATTGATTCTAACAGAGCTCCTCAAGAAACTCCCTGGAACTTCTGTTTGTTAATATGTGATGGCTGATTCTTACCATTGGGTAAAAATAGCCTCCCCAATCAGTATTTAAAATTGCCACATGCTGCTCACTTACTCGGTAGTACACAAATATATACAGGCAGTTCCAAAACTGATATAAAAATTGGTGCACCAGCTGTGTTCCCAAATGAAATGATATCATGACAACTTCATATTGAATGTAGCGTATATACTGCCGAGATAGATGTCATATAAGTAGCTATAGATCAGATTCATCTCCTGAAAATACCACAGAGTTTAATAAACACAGATTTATTTGCAAAGTGCAGTTTGGGCCTTTCCACCCTCCAAGCCCCACTCCCCAATTAAAAAAAAAAAAAAATTACAGGCCATTAAGAAATTCAAATAAAAAAAAACAAGTTTGTCAAAAATATGCTAATATTCCAAGACATTACTGGAAATGAATATGTCAATCAAGATGCTCAACTGTTACAAGCCTTATTGATCAAAGCCTTAAAGTCTCATATGCTGGCTGTAACCACATTTTATCCCATATATACACAATCGTTTGGCAATAGATATGGCTGAATCAGATCAACTTCTTAAAGCTCTAAATTACTTCAATAGCAATCACAAAAATTCTTCTCTTTGAGAAGCTTAGTGTTAGTGCAGCATTGAAAAAATTTTCAAACATAATTGGAACTATATAACATACAAATTTTACTTGTAAAGCAGAACTGTTATTTAACTTTTTCAGTTAAATAAATAACAGTTCTCTAAATTATCCTTGTGTGGTTGGTATTCTCCCCCCCCCCTTTCCCAAAATTTCATTTGAGAAGCAAACTCTTAATTAACCAAAAACTTCTTTTTTTTTAATCATCTGTACACAAAGTTTTTCAATAAAATATAATCAAACTACTTTTTTTACACTATATATTGTTTGGAGTAGAATCATGTATTACTAGTAATTTTACTTATTAATTCTTATGCATTTATGTTAATTCTTTATTATATACAATATTTCTTCATCCAGTTGAATTGCAGATTATCACTATAATATGTGCATTGTTATATGAAATAAATACCTAAATAAGTTTAGATGTTGCGAATGAAAAAAAGTTAGAAGGAAAAATTTTGCTTCGCCATAAAACTTCCAAAAATTTTATTTTAAATTGGAATTTAAAATGTTCATCTTGTTAGCTGTAAACTACTGGTGGATTTTTTTTTTTTTTTTTTTTTAAATCTTAGTATTACATTTTGAATTTTATTATTATTTATAAATATCGTTTTAGGTTGCAGCAATGAAGCAGGCTCTACATCTACTCCCCAAACAGAAGTAACACCCAGTGAACAAAGTGATACTCAGCCAAGCGCTCCTACTGAAGCCTTAGCAAGGTTAGTTCTAAAAATAAGTTAGGTAACCTGCTTAATATACGTGAAACAATCTGGTCATTTTTCTTTATAGTAGCGTCACAGGGGACTAACAGACAGAAAAAACACTCTCTAATAACTTTATAACTATGTCAGTTACCTTTTGGAACAGAACCAGGATGTGCCACCCAAATCATTCTAAATCTGGTGTTGTTTTCAGATATCTTACATTCAAGAGATTATATTGCTGATTCATATGAACTTCTGTTACCAGTACTCGATAAGAATCAACAATTTTATGGGGCAGCCCGGCAAAAAGTAACTAAACATGTAAAATATACATGTACCTATTAAACATGTTTAATAGGTACATGTATACTTGCATGTATACCAATGCTAGAAGTACAGTAAATAAATTTGATGAATTTGAAGTGATGGTCAAGACATCAAAGGCGGATATTGTTGGGATAGCAGAGACGTGGTGTCACACAGATATATGGAAAGCAGAACTGAAATTTGGGGAGTACAATGTGTACAGAAAGGATAGACAGGATAGGAAGGGAGGAGGTGTTATGCTGTTAATTAAGAAAAACATAAAATCAAAAGAAGTACATCCAGTTGATATAGATGAACAGTGCACTGTTGAGTCAGTTTGGTGTGACATAAGCACCGCGAAAGCAAAAATAAGAGTAGGAGTGTGCTATAGGCCTAATGACTCGAATGAGTACAGTGAACAATTGTACAGAGAAATAGTGGGCTAGTAAATCAGAATGTCTTATAATGGGGGATTTTAACTTCCCAGATATTGACTGGGACTTGGGGATTGGTCACTCACACACTAGTAAGATTTTGTGAATTTATTGGATGATTGTTTTCTGCAGCGGCATGTTCGAGAAGCAACCAGAGAGGGTAATACTTTTGATCTGGTGATCATTGGTGTATTAAGAATTTGCATATAAAGGAACGACTAGGTGGCAGTGATCACAGTGTACTGATGTGGGATTTACTTAAAGATATAATTACCATCAGGGGTAAAGGAAAGGGTTTTTGCTTCCATAAAGGTGAGTACAGTGGCCTCAGACAGTTTTTAAATTCTAAGTGGGAAGCATTCAAGGAATTAATCGTGGATGCTACCGAAAGTTTCATACCTATTAAGAAATTTGTTCAGGGTTTAGTCCTGAATGGTTATGAAATGAACTAATGAGACTCGTGACAGAGAAGAAAAATGCATATAAATTATCAGAATGTCTTTCGACTCAGAAGCCGATGGAAGATATAAGCTAGTCTGTAATCAGGTCGCAAAGGAGGTTAGGCAGGCGAAGTCAGATTACGAGAAATCTTTGGCAAAAGATGTTAAGAAAAACAGCAAGGATTTCTTTACTTATATTAACACTAAAAAGAAGGGAATGAATCTGATTGGTCCACTTGATATCGATGGTTCGACTGTTGTTGATCCTGCTCAAATAGCAAACAAACTGAATGAGTATTTTGCATCTACATTCACACATAAGAAGTTATTAAGGTTTTAAAATGGCAGAAGGTTATCAAATTGTAGCAGGGTGCTTAATTATTTTGTAATAACTGAGAGAAATGTGGAGGAGAAATTGTTGAAGTTAAACATAAGAAAGGCACCTGGGGTGGATGGGATCTATCCAGTTATATTAAAGGAGGCAGCAAAGACATTAAGCAAACCCTTAACGATAATTATGAGAGCATCCTTGGATTCAGGGGATGTCCCCATGGACTGGATACGTGGATCCCCAATTCACAAAGGTGGATTGAAGGGTGACACAAGTAATTACAGACCAGTTAGTTTAAATTCTGTTCCGGGTAAAATAATGGAGTCACCGGTTAAAGATGCATTGCAGGATCATCTAGACAAGACTACAGCAATAATTCAGACACCGCATGGGTTTGTTAAGGGAAAGTCTTGTCTGACAAATTTGATAGGATATTATGATGCAGTTACAAAGGAACTGGATGCAAAAAATAATTTTGATATCATATATTTGGATTTCAGGAAAGCTTTTGACACTGTTGCGCATGAAAGACTATTACAAATTGGAGCAGAATGGTATTAAGGGTAAGTTCCTACAATGGATAAAAGGATGGTTAAGTGGGAGAAGACAGAGGGTGGTAATCAATGGATGCTGCTCTTCATGGACTAATGTTATTAGTGGAGTCCCACAGGGTTCGGTGTTGGGTCCACTGTTGTTTTGTATATTTATCAATGATATTGTTGAAGGCTTAATGTCGAAGTTTGCAGATGATACAAAGGATGGCAGGGTTGTTTATGACAGTAGTGGCAGTGCGTTACTGCAACAGGATATCTCGATAATTTGGGCAGATGGGCTAAGAAGTGGCAACTAAAGTTTAACCTTGACAAATGCAAAGTATTTCATATGGGTAGAAGTAACCCCAGAGAAACGTACCAACTGTGTGGTACTTCACTTAAGGTGGTAGAAAATGAAAAGGACCTGGGAGTAATTGTGCAGTCAGATAGGAAGTTTTCTGAGCAATGCAGACAGGCTGCCATGGCAGGTCATGGGGTTTTGTCAATGATATATAGGAATTTTGATAGCAGGGAAAAGGAGGTGATTGTCCCTCTGTATAAGGCAATGGTCAGGCCATGCCTTGAGTACTGCATACAGGTCTGGAGGCCTCATTTTAGGAAGGATGTAGATTTGCTTGAGCATGTACAGAGAAGGGCAACAAGATTGGTGAGGTAAATGAAAGGATCCTCTTACCGAGAGAGGCTAAGTTCTGCCAATTGCACTGGCTGGAGACTAGGCACCTGCGCGGTGATCTGATTGAGGTGTATAAGGCCTTGAGCACACTGGGTTGAGCATGCTGAATTCTGATTGGATCCTTCCACTTGTTCAGATTACGAACCTAAGAGGGCATAAATTCAAATTAAGAAAAGACAGATGCAGAATAGATGTGCGGAAATTTGCCTTTAGTCAGCGGGTGGTTAATTGCTGGAACAAACTTCCATCTGTCGTGGAAGTTGATAAGTTAAATAAATTTAAGGAGAAACTGGACAGGCATTTGGAGGGAATGGTGTGGTGTTTTTTTTTTTTTTTTTTTGCCTAAAGCTGCATAAGCTCATACACTTGCTTTCTTGCATCACATGCCACTACTACTCTGCTTATAACAAAAAGTTATTTTTCAGAATAGTTGAGAGGTGCTGGACAAAAAAGAAATTGGTTTCCACTTAATTAAACATCATATTTAACAAATAAGAAATGCTTTCCACTTTCTTCTATTTTTGTATCCAAAATACTATCCATGTTCTCTAATTTTCTTTCATCAACTCATCGTGACCAATAGCAAATTCTAAGTGGGAAGCATTCAGGGAATTAATCTTGGAAGCTACTAGTGTTATCATACCAACTAAGAAATACTGTTCAAGATTTAGGCCTAAACGGGTATCAGATGAACTAATGAAACACGTGGCAGAGACGAAAAATGCATGGGATGTATATAAATTATCAGGTGGCACAGTAGTTTAGATATAAACTAGTCCTTGGCAATGGATGCAAAGTAAAACAGTAAAAGTAAAGAAAAGACTTTACTTTTATAAACTCTAGGAGGGTGGGGGGGGTGAATCAGATTGGTCCACTTGATATCAAATCCACCACAGGGGTCAAATCTGGTTAGTATGGGCTTGGGACACCCCGGGTTCTGAGCTGGATATTATCATTCTTCTCTCATTCTTGGTGATTCCTTTCTACTTCTTTCTCTCAGGGTAACTCTTTTTTTTTTTTTTTTTTTTGGCTGATGCACATAAGCCTGAGGCTTGTGCTGCTCATGATTCGACTCTTGATAATCCTGCTCAGGTAGCTGACAAATTGAATGAGTATTCTGCATCTAAATTCACACGTTAGAATCCAGTATGACAGAAACTTATTAAACTCTAACATGGAACTAAATGATTTTGTAATAACTGAGAGCAGCAAAGTGGAGGAGAAATTGTTGAAGTTAAACATAAAAAAGGCACCTGGGTGGATGGGATCTATCCAGTTATATCAAAGAAGGCAGCAAAAGAAGCAAGCAAACTCTTAGCCATAATTATGAGAGCATCCTTGGACTCAGAGGAGGTCTCCACAGACTGGAGATGTGCAGATGTGTCCCAACTTCACAAAGGGGATCAAAGGGTGATACAAATAATTTCAGACCTGTTAGTTTTTCAGTTCTGGTGAAAATGACTGGTTAAAGAAGCATTGCAAGATTATCTAGACAAGACAGCAGTAATAATTCAGACACAGCACATGGGTTTTTTAATGGGCACTTTGACCAGTTTCATTGGATATTATGATGTGGTCACAAAAGAACTGGATGCAAAAAATAATTTTTATATCATATACTTGGGTTTCTAGAAAGCTTTTGATACTGTTGCACATGGAAAACTACTGTACTAATTGGAGCAGTATGGCATTAAGGACAAGTTGCTACAATGGATAATAGGATGGTTGAGTGGGAGAAGACATAGTGGTAAACAGTGTGTACTGCTCTACATGAACTAATGTTATTAGTAATGGCCCGCAGGGTTCGGTGTTGGGCCCATTGTTGTTTTGTATATTTATTGATGATATTGATGAAGGTATATCAAGCTTAATGTCAAAGTTTACATATAATGCAAAGGTTGACAAGGTTGTTAATGACGATATGCTGCTGCAACAGGATCGGGAAAAGTTGGGTAGATGGGCTGAGAAGTGGCAACTGAAGTTTAACATTGACAAATGCAAATATGCCAATGTACCACAGCCAATCTCATAAATTCTAAGAAATTAAGGGCAAAAGCACGTTTCATATGAAAGCAAGCCAAGAAAGAATCCTGGACGTTTTGCATTGAGCATCAATGGAAACACTGATCCCAGATTAATATGGGCTAAAAATTATACAGCTTTCTGGTAAGTTTCCTTCTCTACCTTCTCCAATACTCTCCTGTAATGAGCAAGATTTACTAATCCCTTAGATACGGCTAATGCTTTGGGTAATAATTTTGCTGAAATCTCAGCAGCATGAGCTTACACTAAATCATTCCACCGAATTAAAAGTAGTAGACAAAAGCATTCTATTAACTTTCAAACTGCCGTCCTTCCATATAACAAACCTCTGTAATATTCTGAACTTTTGAAAGCCATCAGAACAGCCCATGATGGTGCCTCCAGGCCAAATGGGATTTATTATGTCATGCTACATCTTGATGACAAAGCTGTGCTCCTCCTTCTGGTATATTACAACTGTATATTTTTAGAAAATGTATACCCAGCCTCTTGGTAAGATCCAACTAGCCCCATAACTATAGACCATAGGTTCCCAAAGTGGGCAGTACCGCCCCCCCCATTGGGCGCTGAAGCCTTCTAGGGGGTTGATAGTGGGTTCAGAAGCAATTGGGGAGGGGGGCGTTCAGGCGGTCTAGGGGTCAGTGGCTCCTTATCCGTATTTTTATCTCCTCGGGGTCCAGTGGACCCAGTTCAAAGGTCAGCTAATAAATTCTATAATTTTTATTCTATGGACACAGCTGAAATTCGCTATAGGTGAAGCCAGAACTGTTTTCTTCAATTTTCAAAACCTTCTATTGAATTTCACGCATATGACAAAAATGTGACATCAAGTGTGTAATTTTTTTAGGCCTTTTTCTGTTATTTTTCTAAACCCACCCTAATTAGCCTAGGGCCTTTGAAACGCGACAACGCGAGCTACTGTGAGTTGACATAAGAAGCAATAAAGCAAAACAGTAGCAACAACTGTTTTTGAAAGGCATACATTTTTGCCGTTTAGGAATAAGTTTCATTACAATCATCAGTCGAAAGTGTGATAGATAAGTGGAGTCATACAAAGTGTAAATTAAATCTTTTATTTTGTGAATATTGTTGCAAATTTTATTTCTTCATTATGTCTGAATCTAAGAAGAAATGTTGACAGTACAGTATTGAATATTTGAAATACGGCTTTATTCAGACTCCTGCGAACCAATTATTACCTATGTGCTCGATTTGCCAAAAAGTATTTTCAAATGAAGCAATGAAGCCTTCTAGGCTACAAGAGCATTTGACTAAAATGCATGCTGACGAAAAGGATAAAGATTTGGTGTATTTTCAAGTACTAGAAGAAAAATATTTCAAACATCCAACTATATCAAAACTTATTGCATTGTCCACCAAACAAGATAATGACGGATTACATGCTTCTTATAATATTTCATTATTAATTGCAAAAGCGGGAAAACCACACACAATTGGTGAGGAATTAATCTTGCCAGCAGTAAAAGAAGTAACAAACACTGTGCTTCATAAGCCAGCATCAGATATCATCAGGAAAATTCCTTTGAGCAATAATTCGGTGCAAAGAAGAATCGATGAAGTGGCTGGAGACGTTGAAAAATCATTGTGCGATTATTTGAAGACATGCCAATTTTCCATTCAACTCGATGAATCAACTCTCCCAAATAATGAAGCACTACTCTTATCATACGTACGATTCATAAAAGAAGAAAGAAGTTTGTCAAGAATTATTATTTGCAAAAAATTTGGAAGCGGATACAAAGGGAGAACTATAATTAATACCATGAATAAGTTTTTTCAAGAGAAAGACATTCCTGTTTGTAATATTTTGTCTGCTGCTACTGATGGTGCTCTAGCAATGACAGGACGTCACAAGGATTTCATAGCGCATTTGAAACAAGCAGTACTAAATGTACTCACTATACATTGTGTTCTTCATCGTCAACATTTGGTTGCCAAGAATTTAAGTGAACGCCTGCATACGTCGCTCCATTACGTTATTAGAGCAGTCAACAAGATTAGAAGCAATTCATTGAGCGACAAATTGTTTAGCCAACTTTGCAGTGAAAACGATGACGATTTCAATCGTTTGCTGCTTCACACAGAAGTTCGTTGGCTTTCAAAAGGTATTTGTCTGAATCGATTTTACAATTTGTTTGATTCAGTACTAGAGTTCCTAGCAGACATAGACGATGGATTGCGGGCCAACCTGATTACATCCAAAAATGACATCGCTTATTTGACAGACCTCTATAAAATATTTAATGAAGTCAATCTACAATTACAAGGTAATGAATGGAATTTAATTAAAACAAAAAACATTATTGCCGCTTTTGTGGGGAAACTTCTTCTGTTCAAGTGAAATCTAGGCCGAGAGGAATATAGCCACTTTTCAAATTTATCAGCAGTGTCTCTCAAAATGGAAGATTTACTTACATACCACCAACACTTGGAGGTTCTCCTTGCTGATTTTAATGAGTGATTCAAGGATATTGTAAACATGAATATACCAAATTGGGTTCTAGATCCTTTCTCACATGTAAACATAGCAGGATCATCAAATTTAGAAGAGGAACTCATACAACTCACAACAAATGAAGAACTAAAAATAAAATTCAAAAGTGGATACCAAGAGTTCTGGCTTCAGAAATCAATACCGACACTGTACCCTGGATTATGGGAAATAGTGCAGAAATTTTTAATTGCATTTCCATCTTCTTATTTGGCTGAGCGTGAATTAGTTATTAGTGCTGTAGCGAATTTACTATCTAAGAAAAGGAACTGATTGCATATAACTGAGCGTGGCGATTTATGACTGTTTTTAACTAAAGTTGAACCCGATATTAACAAACTTTTAAAAATGCATCAGGCTTATCCTTCACCTTAATTTGTTATTTTTACTTTGTAAGTTCAAAATAAATAATTTTCTAATATATTTTATGGTTGTAATCTTTACAATCTTTACATATGGGCTATGTTTCATCAAAATCGGAATAGCAATAACTGTGTTCAAGATGAAGCACATATTGGCCACTACCTTTTCAATAATTTAACGGCATAAGCAGTAATGTATCATTAGTTGCTATTTGCATCGAAAATATCAAACAGCTTGAATGCAGAAAACTGTTATAATGGGGGGCGTTACAAAATTTGTCTTGCAAAATGGGCGGTGGCCCGAAAAAGTTTGGGAACCTATGCTATAGACCAATATCTCTTTCAAGCTGCCTCAGCAAAATCCTTGAAAAAATTGTCCACAGAAGATGCCTCTGGATCATTGAATCAGAACATCTAATGAGCAGTGGTCAACATGGCTTTCAACAAAACAGTCATGTTTGGATCTCATGGTCAGTGCTGAATTTGCCATTCGAAATGCCTTTGTGAAACATGAACATCTAGTAATGGTTTCCATAGATATAGAGAAGGCATTTGACACCACCTGGCAACATGGCATACTTAGTGATCGTTACTCTCGGAGTCTATGGAACAACCTTCCTATATTTGTGAAAAACTTTCAGACTTTTATGGCATGCACAGGCTTCACATAAATTATACAAAATAAAACCTGTTATTCAACCATGGGAGCCTAGTCTCTAGATGTAATTCTATCTCAGCTCCAAGAGTATGCAGTCATGTTATGTACTATTTATTTCCTTCTGAGAACTAAAGAACTTCCGATGTATGAGCACTGTAATGTTGTTTTAACTGTCAAGCACACTTTCTTATTAAAATTTTATCAATGAATGCTGTCTGTTTTAGCAGTTAACATTTGACTGAACCTCAGATAAAAATATTTGTCTGATAAAGAAAATGTCTGAAATTTTTCCATTTTTTTTTTTTTCAAAATCATAAATTTTTTTTATATATACGTTCAAAGAAAGTGCATCAGCTAAGAATTTCACATTTCTAACCCTTGAATTAGTTATTAGTGCTGTAGCGAATTTACTATCTAAGAAAAGGAACTGATTGCATATAACTGAGCGTGGCGATTTATGACTGTTTTTAACTAAAGTTGAACCCGATATTAACAAACTTTTAAAAATGCATCAGGCTTATCCTTCACCTTAATTTGTTATTTTTACTTTGTAAGTTCAAAATAAATAATTTTCTAATATATTTTATGGTTGTAATCTTTACAATCTTTACATATGGGCTATGTTTCATCAAAATCGGAATAGCAATAACTGTGTTCAAGATGAAGCACATATTGGCCACTACCTTTTCAATAATTTAACGGCATAAGCAGTAATGTATCATTAGTTGCTATTTGCATCGAAAATATCAAACAGCTTGAATGCAGAAAACTGTTATAATGGGGGGCGTTACAAAATTTGTCTTGCAAAATGGGCGGTGGCCCGAAAAAGTTTGGGAACCTATGCTATAGACCAATATCTCTTTCAAGCTGCCTCAGCAAAATCCTTGAAAAAATTGTCCACAGAAGATGCCTCTGGATCATTGAATCAGAACATCTAATGAGCAGTGGTCAACATGGCTTTCAACAAAACAGTCATGTTTGGATCTCATGGTCAGTGCTGAATTTGCCATTCGAAATGCCTTTGTGAAACATGAACATCTAGTAATGGTTTCCATAGATATAGAGAAGGCATTTGACACCACCTGGCAACATGGCATACTTAGTGATCGTTACTCTCGGAGTCTATGGAACAACCTTCCTATATTTGTGAAAAACTTTCAGACTTTTATGGCATGCACAGGCTTCACATAAATTATACAAAATAAAACCTGTTATTCAACCATGGGAGCCTAGTCTCTAGATGTAATTCTATCTCAGCTCCAAGAGTATGCAGTCATGTTATGTACTATTTATTTCCTTCTGAGAACTAAAGAACTTCCGATGTATGAGCACTGTAATGTTGTTTTAACTGTCAAGCACACTTTCTTATTAAAATTTTATCAATGAATGCTGTCTGTTTTAGCAGTTAACATTTGACTGAACCTCAGATAAAAATATTTGTCTGATAAAGAAAATGTCTGAAATTTTTCCATTTTTTTTTTTTTTCAAAATCATAAATTTTTTTTATATATACGTTCAAAGAAAGTGCATCAGCTAAGAATTTCACATTTCTAACCCTTTTTTGCGATGGTATGTTACATTAATGACTAGCATCACAAATAGAAATATAAACAAGATATTTATTAACAGTTAAGGCAAAGCTAAGTAAAATTTGACATACAACAGTTTTGGTCAACACAAGAATTATGGATGAAATGTTATCAGAAGCCTTTGGTTTATCATTTTAAATGGAAAACAAAATGAAAAGTTCATCAAGTGCAAACTAATATTTGGTTGAACTGCCTCTGGCCCTGATGTGACAGCAGCACACCGTTGAGGCATTGACAAGATCAATTTCCGAAGATAATCAACTGATAGTTCTTTGTTCCAAACACAAATTATGGCTTCCACAAAGGATCTTTGGGTTTTTTTTTTTTTTTTTTTTCTTCGAGTGTTGGAATTCGAGGTGAGCGGATGTGCTTCGTCAGGGCTCCTCAGTTAAGTGGATTGGATTACTGCTTTTAAATATTTGATTTATTTAGATATTATTGGATCAATTTGGTATAGGTTTTCCTGTAACAGTTTGATTTTTATAATATTATAGATATAATTTTTTTAAAGTTAATTTTGGTTGTCGGAGCCATTCCTCCCTAGTTGATTCAGCTATCACCATATTAAAATTAAAAAACAATTACAAAATCTTGCAATATGAAGCCCTCATTATAGAATAGTTTCGTCACCACTCCGATCTAAACATTTTAAATGCGAAACTCCCCTTCAAACTTTCTCCGGTTTGAAATCTCACCAATTTGAGATTCCTGCAGGTGGCAAAGTGCATCACGGGATTACAAAACTCTTCTTAAATACAGTACACGTTCCCTTTCACTTAACTTGCCAACTGAAGACATTTTAACGAAATCCACCATTACGACCATTGGCTTATTCAATATTTAGAATTTCAACTTTAATCAACTTCACGGCATCCAAGGACGGAGTTAGTGCACTTCTACTTCCTTGCGCATATTTTAATCCCGTTTCCATTGTAATTACAACTTATTCATCCCCTTCATTTTTTAATTAACCAATCACCTTAAAGTTAGCCAATCTCTTATTATTCAAACCATAACAATTGCAGATCGATCAAAGGTGAGTACTGGAAATTTAAGCCTTTGCTATTTTTGAATTTAATACATTTTGATATTGTAACCTATTTGTACATTACTGTTGATTTTTAAAGTATTTCATTATTGGACTTTTTGACGGTTTCAGGTGGCAAGTAGAAAAGCATAGAATATATTTTTCAAATAATTTAAGTTAAATTGAAGAGATTGAGATCGATCAAAAATTTGGTAGACTGGCTTGGTTTGTTAGTCATGCAAATCACTCTATTTAAACCAAGTAGGATGAACCCAGACATCTGTGCACATTCTGTTGATCACTAGTAATTTTAAGCACAAATTGCAAATTTGTGTGCCCAAAATCTAAACAGTTAGGTAACTGATTTATTATTTGAGTACGTTCCTATGTGGAGATATTGATTCTAGTAAAGCTCAGCATATTACTAGTCATGTTCCCATGGTATTAGGGGCATTCAATAAATTATCTACCTAAGGTAATTCCCATAGTTATATTTAAATGATTCATCATTATCGTGTTCCTACATATCTCAACTTGAATCATACATAATTTTGATCCCACTATGTTTTTAGGTTGTGCTGCTGCAACAGAAAGAAAGAAGACACCTATAACAAATTGTGAATTTTCTGAAATTGGAGCATCATTCAGTCATTAAGTTACCAAAGAAGGAAATGGGCAAAAGGCCATTCGTGAAAGGATGGTGGCTGTGTATGGCAACAGTGCATCTTCATAGTACCAGGTGAAATTCCAGTCAAAACAATTCATGTGGGGTGGAGAGTCCATCAACCATGTCCAGGAAGGCCTTTAACATTTACCACTTCAGAAGTGTACTGAACTGTGAAAACCCTTGTGATGAATAACACATTTAAATGTGTCCCAAATCTCTCGGGAATGTGGCATATCTGAGGGAACAGTTGTAACCATCCTCCATGAACATTGGTGCCTCCGTAGCCAGGTGGGCAGGAGCAGCAATGCATAGCACACGCTTCTTGATTAGACCGGGGTTTGAGCCCATGACCACCAAACACGGAGGATGCGGAAAGGTCAGGAAATGACCACCGCATATCCCTGGAGCAATATGGCTTTAGTTGGTAATACTCCTAAAAACCAATTAACAACAATCCATGAACATTTGGTGATGACTAAGATCTGTGCAAGGTGGATCCCCATGTTTCTGACCCCTGTGCAGAAGAAATTCAGAGTACCGTGTTGTGGGGAGAATTTAGTGCTTTATGGAACTTTCATCTCCAGAATTATTACGGGTTCATCTCTGAGATACTGAGACCAGTAAGAATCAATGCAATGGAAAGGTTCTTCCCTACCCAAAAAATTTCAGACAAAACCTTTAGCTGGCAAGACTGTGGCCACTATTTTTTCGGATGCTGAAGAATTTTGTACATTCACTACTTGTAACACAAGCAGTCACTGGGGAGTCATATGCATCCTTACTGTACAACCCAAGGGATGTCATAAAGGAAAATTGCCATGGAAATCTTTCCTGAGGTGTTTTGCTTCTTCACGACAATGCACTAGTGCACAGGTCACATGCTGGTGCTTTGAGAGACCGTGACTTTAGAGAACTTGCCCATTCTCCTTACAGTTCGGATCTTGCCTCAGTGACTATTTCCTGTTTCGACACCTCAAGCAAAACGTACGTGGACGTCACTTTGATGATGATGATGATGATGAACTGAAATCTTCTATATCTGTGTTGTTTGATGGACAGGACAAAGAATTTTATTTGTTTGGTATTTCCTCATTGCCAACAAAATGGAACACGTGTATTGAAGTTCAGAGGAGTTACATTGAAAAATAAATACAGATTTTGCCTCTATCTCGTTTCCTTCATTGGAATGAAGGAAATGAGATCTTTAATTATCAATAAAATAAATTATAATTTATTGAACTTCCCTCGTATACCCATTCGTGAAAGAGGGAGAATTTGAGAATGCCATAGACTAATTACGTTAGCTGAAATTTGCTTAGGGTGGTAAATTTGGTTTGAGAACCAGCTGAAAGACTTTTTCCTTGCTTTGCTTTTTTGTCTGTATAGAAACAGTGACACCTGTTATGTGTGTGTATGTACATAACATTCACACATGTCACAATTAGAAATTGGAAGAATGCCATTCTGTCATTTCGTATTATGATCAGATCTTTCTTACATGGTCAACAATTGCTACACTATCGATAATGCTTCCAAGAAAGAATAACTTGCCTTTAAATAACACTTTCTTATTGTCACTTTAAATTTGTATTTAAAACATTAAATTTAATTATAATTTTCTCTCTCAGCTCATTAACTGGTACTGAAAGTACAAATGCAAATAGTGATGGAATGGGCCCATCTGCATCTGCTGATACAACAACACCAGATTTTTCTACCATATTAGGAGGTAAGTTTGAAAATAGATTTGACTGTTTTTAATAACCCTTATGAATTTTCCATATGCACACACACACACACACACTATATTTTTGCTTCTGACTACACTGCCAGAATTTGTATAATTTTAAATGATACAAATTCACTTGGCATCTGCTGAGAGGTCCATATACTTTTTCAGGAGCCACTAGGTGTAACTTTCTTTAGTGCTTACAAATAGGTTTTTTTTTTTGTTTGTTTGTTTTTTTTTTTTCACTTTTGATTGAAAATTATTAGTGTAGTGATTATTTATGATTTTCAGATTAAATTAGCATTAGTTGAGGCATACAATGCAAGAAAGCAAGCTTATGCTTGCTTTCTTGCATTGGGCTCTCCCCGCCCCCTGGTTCATCATCCAGGGGGCGGGGAGAGCCCTCTCATTTCACCCATCCATTCACTCTAAATGCCTCTCAAACTCAGCTTTAAAATTTAAGCTATCAACTTCAACAATTAGAGATGGAAGTCTGTTCCAGAATCAACTATCTGCTGGCTAAAGGCATATTTTTGCACATTTATTCTACATCTTCCTCAGTTTGAATCTATGCCCCCCTCAGGTTCTCAATCTGAGCAAGAGGAAGAATCCCATCAGAATTGAGCTTGCTCAAACCATTCAAGGTCTTTTACACCGCAATCAGATCACCTTGCATGTGCGTAGTCTCCAGGTGCTGCAATTTGCAGAATTTAAGCCTTTTATCTTGTTGCAATTCTTTGTACTCATCCTAACAACTCTACATCCTTCCTAAAATGAGGCCTCCACACCTGTATGCAGTACTTAAGGTGTGGCCTGATCATTGCCTTGTACGATGGGATAATCACCACCTTGTCCTTTCTGGCAATATTCCTATATATCATTGACAAGACTCCATGACCTGCTCTGTCAGCCTGTCTGCAGTGTTCAGCAAACCTCATCTGACTGCACAATTACCCTCAGGTCTTTTTCATTCTCCACTACCCTGAGTGTACTACACAGTTGATACATTTTTCTTGGGTTACTGCTACCCATATGCAGTACTTTGCATTTGTCAATGTTAAACTTCAGTTGCCACTTCTCAGCCCATCTGCCCAACTTTTCTAGAACCTGTTACAGTAGCATACTGTCATTAACATCCCTGCTAACATTTGTATCAGTTGTAAACTTTGACATTAAGCCTGATATACCGCCATCAAAATCATTGATAAATATACAAAACAGTAATGAGCCCAACAACCTTGGGAGACTCCACTAATACATTAATCGATGAAGAGCAGTGTCCAGTGATTACTCTGTCTTCTCCCACTCAACCATCCTTTTTATCCGTTACAGCAACTTGCCCTTAATGCCATACTGCTCCAATTTGTACCAGTAGTCTTCCATGTACAACAGTATCAAAAGCTTTCCTGAAATCCAAGTATATAATATCAAAATCATTTTTTGCATCCAGTTCCTTTGTGACCACATCATAGTATCCAATGAAATTGGTGAGACCCCCCCCCCCTTAACAAATCAATGTGTTCTGTCTGAATTATTACTGCACTCTTGTCTAGATGATCCTGCAATGCTTCTTTAATCGGTGACTGCATTTTCCTCAATGCAGAAGACTAACTAACATGTCTGTGTTTACTTCTGTCCCCCCCCTTTGTGAATTGGAGGTGATTTGCACATTTCCATTCTGTGGGGACCTCCCCTGAGTCCAGCGATGCTCATAATTATGGCTAAGGATTTGCCTACTTCCTTTGTTGCCTCCTTTAATATAACTGGATAGATCCCATTCACCCCGGGTGACTTATATTTAACTTCAACCATTTCTCCTCCACTTTGCTCTCAGTTATTACAAAATCATTGGCTCCCTGTTAGAGTTTAATAAGCTTCTGTTCTCCAATTCCCTACAGAATTCCTTATGTATGAATGTAGATGCAAAAATACTCATTCCTTGCCAGCTATCTGAGCAGGATCACCAACAGTCAAACCAGCTATATCGATTGGACCAATCTTATTCACCCCTTCCTTCTGGGGTTTATATAAGTGAAGAAGTCTTTGATGTTTTTCTCTGCATCCTTTGCCAAAGATTTCTCATAATCTGCCTTTGCTTGCCTAACCTCCTTTTTTGTGTAATTACAGAGTTGTTTATATCAGTCATAGGCTTCTGTGTTGCCTGATAATTTATACGCATCCCATGCCTTTTGCTTCTCTGCCACGAGTCTCATTTTTCATCTGCAATCCATTTGGGCCTAGACCTTGAACAGTATTTTTTATTTGGTATGAAATTGATTAGTTACTTTGACTGTGTTTGTCATGGTGATGCAGGAAATAAATTTGACATTGTGATATTGTTCACTTGGATTTCATTAGAATATTTGACTCTGTCCTGAATGAGAGGGGGGTAACTTTTTAAGCATGTTGGAATCACAAGGTTGCTACAGGGTAGGAAGCAGAGTATTGTGATTAATGGTTACTCCGAAATGAGGTTTTACAAAATTCAGTACTTGGACCACTGTTTTTGATTTTCTTAAAGGACATTGATGATCACACAAAGTATACTGCCAGTTTGCACATGACTTCAAGATTTGTTGAGTAGTTAAATGATTAACACCAAGCAGTGCTTCTTCAGGATGACTTAAGTTAGACTTCACGGATGGTCAGAAAAATTACAGTTACAATTGAATGTGATGAAATGTGAGGTCTTACACTGGGGGAATAGCAGTCCCAAATTAACTTGCACGCTTCTGTGGTTGTTGAATGAAAAACAGCAGATGGAGAAAGGTATTTAAAGCTACAGTACAGTCGAAGTTATCTGAGCAATCAGGAATGTAAACAAATGGCAGGGAGCAACCAGTGGTGTCCTATCAATTTATAAAACACTTGCTTGAAGAGATAGCGATACTTAAAAATAATTCCACAGTTATAAGTGCAGTTGTAAAATTGCACTTGGAATACCATGTTCAACAAGTATGGAGAAGAAAGTCCAGGATGTTGCTTGTCCTTTTCAAGCGGCTTGAAAAGGACAAGCAACATCCTGGGGAATTCTGTAAAAGGAAAACCATATGAAGAAAGACTGAATGTGTGAGCTTTAGAGCTTATTAACCAGGCTCCTTAGAAAATAAATAAATCAGGTATATAAGGAAATTCATTGGTCAGCTATGTGTGGAGGGAGTCATATAGGTAGTTTGTTGTTATATATTATTTTATTCTATTTTGTTTTATTATTATTATTATTATTATTTATTTTTTTATTACTTTTGTTAGCACAGCAGAGCCCATCAGCATTCCTTGAAATGATGCTACCAGCAGTATCATTTAATTTGTGGACTGGTGCAAGATTTTATATTTACCACACAAACTTTTTATAACTGCCACTACAGTGGGGGCCCCAACATCCGATGATAATTCGTTCCACAAAACCCATTGCATGTTGAAAATATTGTAAGTTTAAACCAATAATACATTGATTCCCTGTGATTCGTTCCCCAACAGCACATAAAATAGGTATTTCTTATATGTTATACTTCATTTTTACATTAAAAATGAGTGTTTTATGAAGATTTATTTAATAAATAGTTATAAAACATCTTTAAATAAAAAACACAAACAATAATTACCTTAGACTTGAAGTGCGGAGCTGATGAAATCAATGGTGGTGTAGTGGTGGTGGGACAATCAAGCTTTAGGTGTCTTTTCAGTCTTTTGTCACTACTGGCAAAGAAACTGTCCAAAGTGGACTTTTTTTTTTTTTTTTTTTTTTGTAGCTTCTTCAAGTAAGAAATTACTTCTTCCATTTTGCCCATCATGACTTCAGTATTTTTAATGTTGATTTTTTACCAGCTCCCAATAAGAAATGACAGTCTTCAACTCTGGGGGTTGAAGAAGAAAAAGAGGAAGTTGAAGAAGAAGAGGAAGAAAAAGACAAAAAATTGTCTTTTTCTTCCTCTTCCTCTCCAGTGTCACTCTCCTTAATTTTCCCCAACTCCTCTAGCTTCTCTATTGTAAGTTCATGCCTATGACGTCAATACAGAAGCCCACATCTGGTGAGTATGGGCTTGCCACACCCAGGGTCCTGAGCTGGCTAGGCCCCGAGTGCCAAGCGAGTGACTAAAGCGATTCTATAGTGATTTGAAAGCGATTTTCTTAAAAGAGCGATTGATTGTAGTTGAACGTTAGTTTCTAATTTCCAAAGTTATATAATTTTGCTCTTCTAAAGTAAAGAAGTCAGCTTACTCAACAGAAAGGAAAGCCACCTTTCTTCTTGTATATAAAACTAATCTACTAACACACTAACAACCTTATCGCTTGGTCACTGGTGGCACCGCTCCTGCCTCCACGTGGTGGGGCTGGAAGCCTGGGAGGAGAAATCCCCCCCCCCGGACTAAAAGGAGCAACTATGGACAACACAAAACAGTCCTACTATGGATCTCTTGATCCAGATTCAATTAGACATGACGACCATGATAATTTGAATAAATCCCATGCTAAGAGACAAAAAAAAGAAGGGACAGATTTTTCTGCTCCTCTCTTCTTAATATTACATTCCTCCACAGACCAACCATTGAGTAAACTCTCCCCATTTTTGATTCAGAAATGTCTTGAAAATGTGGCTGGGCCTCCAAAAATGGTTCGGCGACTAAGATCTGGAGACCTATTAGTGGAGATGAGTGAATACAGACATGCTGAAAGACTCTTGAAAATATCTACCTTTGGTGGAATTCCCACAAAGGTTACCCCACATGCTACCTTGAACTCCTCTAAAGGGGTAATATCTGAATGGGATCTTCTAAATGTATCAGAGGATGAACTTGTCTCTGAATTAAGCGATCAAAATGTAGTCCAGGCAAAAAGAATTATTATCAAAAAAGATTGGGAGCCTGTCCCTATACGAACAGTCATATTGTCATTTAAGTCAGCAAATCTCCCCACAACTATAAAAGCTGGATATCTGACGCCATGTTTGACCGTACATTCCCAACCCAGTTCGGTGCTTTAAGTGCCAAAAATTCGGTCATTCGCAAACTGTGTGCAGAGGTATAGTCACTTGTGCTTCTTGTGGTTCAAAAGAACACACACATACGGACTGTAATAATGAAACCCAAAACTGTCCTAACTGCCAGGGAAATCATTCTGCCTTCTCTAAGGACTGTATCCAATGGAAAAGAGAGAAGAACATTCAGAGATATAAAATAGAGAATAAAGTGTCATATCAAGAGGCAAAGAAACACTTTGCAATCCCTACTAAATCATCTACATATGCCTCAGTTACTCAACAGCTACGCACAATATCAACTCAGACTGACTGCTCCGTCCCTCCAAATATCTCTATATCTGGTTGGGCGAAATCATTACTTACTTCATTAAAAGAACAATCTCCCTCCAAATATGCAACCCAAGAAGTAAATACTCCGGTAACAATACCTCCAGATAAGAATCCCAATCAGAAACCAATCAGAAAGTACAAACTAAGAGCTCTGAAAGAACTGATACGCACACATTCAGATCTGATACCATGGACACTGATGAAAAAGCGGATGAAGATGACACATTTCTTGAAATTCATCCAGAAGGTGACATTAACACAAGCAGACCAGTCTTCTCAAAGAAGGATAAAGGAAAAATTGACAGGCGTAAGCAAACTACCTCACGGAAGTTAACAGACACTAGCTAAAACCAAACAATGGATACAATTATTCAATGGAATTGTCGTGGGCTCCGTGCTAACTTTGACGATTTTTACGATCTCCTCTCTGAATACAAGCCTGTTGCAGTATGCATTCAAGAAACAAATCTCACAAATGCAATATCTATGAAAATTAAGCATTACAATATGTATAGAAAAGATAGAAACTCATCTAATTTAGCTCATGGAGGAGTAGCACTCATAGTGAACTCTTCGGTGCCCTCTAGACCTATCCCCCTGCAAACATCTTTAGAGGCTATTGCTGTCCGTGTCAGCTTCGGAATCACAATAACATTAGTTTCTTTCTATCTATCACCAAATCATACATACACCTTTGCTGATTTAGATAATTTAGTAATGCAAATACCTACTCCCTTTTGTATTATGGGTGACTGGAATGGCCATCACCCGCTATGGGGTTCTCAACATCTTGACTCCAGAGGACAGATAATTGAAAAAATTTTAGATAAACATAACCTGACAATTTTAAACACAGGTGCTCACACATACGTGCATTTATCATCTGGCTCAACTTCTGCTATTGATCTTTCAATATGCTCTCCAGTGATATTTCCTCTCATACACTGGACCGTTACTAATAACCCTCGCGGGAGCGATCACTTTCCTATCATCTGTACTTTCTGTATAAGTTCTACCCCTCAGAGTAACATTAGGACAACCTGGAAATTTGCTAAGGCTAACTGGATTAAATACCAAGAAATAGCTCACTTAGATACTGTGTTCATAGCAACCCACACAATTGACTCTGCAGTAAGCTACATTACAGATACAATAATGAAAGCATCCGAGACTGCTACCAAAATCATCATCCAAAATCCGGCTTCATCCAAAAATGTGGTGGAACGAAGCATGCAACAGTGCTAAAAAAGAAAGGAACAAATATTGGAATATTTTTCGAAAACATCCAACCACAGCTAACCTCCTACAGTTTAAGAGAGTCAGAGCTAAAGCTCGTCATATAAGACGGGAGAGTAAAAAAGAAGCATGGCCGCATTATGCCTCCACCATAAACAGATCCACGGAAACTTCTACAATATGGAAAAAAATCAAAAGAATTAATGGTAAATACTCGCAGACAACTTCTCCTATTCTACTTGTAAAAGGGAAAGAAATCTCTGAACCTACAGAAATTGCCAATGCCTTAGGTACTACGTTTGAAACGCTTTCAGCTGTTGCCACATATGAACCTACATTTCAATTGCTAAAATCCCAGACAGAAAAATACAAACTAAATTTTAATACTGTCATCCTTCATTCTTATAATCTGCCTCTGACCATGAATGAATTGCGTAATGCACTTGCATGAGTGAAAAACAGTGCTCCAGGTCCTGACGGGATTTATTACACCATGATCTGTCATCTAAGTGAGGAATCATTAACTGTACTCTTACAACTGTATAACAGAATTTTCTTAGAGGAGTATTACCCCGCTAGCTGGTGCCATTCTTATGTGCTAGCCTTCCCGAAACCAGGGAAAGACCACACAGATCCCAAAAATTACCGTCCTATTTCTCTAACCAGTTGTCTGGGAAAATCATTGGAAAAAATAATTAACGCCAGACTGACATGGTTATTAGAGACTCAAAACATTTTAAGCCCAAGTCAGTATGGTTTCCGGAGAAAAAGATGTACGCTTGATCTCATTATCAAGGCCGAAACAAATATCCGGAATGCGTTCTTGAGAAATGAACACCTAGTTATGGTATGTGTTGACATCGAAAAGGCCTTTGATACAACTTGGCGATGTGGGATTCTTCAGGACTTGCATAAATTTGGACTTCGGGGTCATCTCCCAAAATTTATTAAGAACTTTCTAGGCAATAGATCCTTTCAAGTCTGATTCCACTCTTCATTATCTCGAACATATGTACAAGAAGAGGGAGTTCCCCAAGGATCAGTGTTGAGCGCCACACTCTTTGCCATTAGGATTGATTCTGTTACCAAGTGCATACCTAACACAGTTGACACATACTTGTACGCTGACGATCTTGCCATGTCATGTCATTATCAAAATATGAGACTTATTGAAAGACAACTACAAGGCACCATTAACAAAATAGTCTCTTGGGCCAAAAATAATGGATATCGGCTTTCTAAACCAAAAACGACTGCTGTACACTTCTGTCACAAATGTTCTTTACATCCGGATCCAGACCTTCAGTTGGATTCTCATTGTATTACTTTCCAACCTAGTATTAGATTTCTTGGTGTAATATTTGATAAAAAATTAAACTTCCTGGAACATATAAAACATATTCGTACAAGTTGTCTTAGAAAACTAAATCTTCTCAGAGTAATTTCTTCTATGTCATGGGGTGCAGATCGTTACGTGCTGTTACATCTATACCGCTCACTGATCAGATCCCGGTTAGACTATGGGTCTCCTGCATATGACTCGGCCAGGCCAAGTGTATTGAAATGGCTTGACCCTGTACATCACAGTGCATTAAGAGTTGCACTGGGGGCTTTTTGCACATCACCAATCTTAAGCCTGTATACCGAAGCCTATGAACCACTGTTACACCTTAGGCGGGAAACTCTACTACTAAATTATGCAGCCAAAATCAGCAGTCTCCCACATCATCCCATGTGGCAATGCCTCTTCACGCCAAAATGGAGAGAAATCTATCAAACTAAATGGCGTTACAACAAACCATCTGGCATTAGGCTTGCAGCTTTGATCACAAGCTGGGGCCTGAAGTTTTCTAACACCCTCCAGGATACTAGCATGGAAATGCAGCCATGGCTTTCCACGGGGAAAGAATAACTTCTCCGATATCAACATTAGACAAATACATATGGCTCACTCTACAGAGTTTAGCAGCTTCATTCAGCTATACACAGATGGATCCAAAACTGGTAATAAAGTTGGCACATCTGTAGTACTACCAAATGCCATCATCTCCAGACAGCTCCCACCAGAATGCAGTACAGTACTTATACCTCAGAGTTATATGGTATTCTACTAGCCCTAGAGAATATAAAAGAAGCCTCATACGCTAAATCCATCATTTATACGGATTCGTTGAGTGCTGTTAATGCTCTACAGTGTAAATCCTTCCCTAGTCATCCTCTGATACAGAAAATTTTAGCACAGTTATTAGCACTTCATGGACGTGGACAGCTCGTAATATTTTGCTGGATCCCTGGACACGTTGGAATCGTAGGAAACAAGCAGGCAGATTTAGCTGCTAAAATTGTTACAAATGAGATACCATCAAATTTCAGGACTCCTTATAGTGATCATAAGTCCTTTATCAAACAGACATATAAAGAAGTGTGGACACGCTTGTGGAAAGATCAGAAAAATAATAAACTTTTTGAAATCAAGAGAGAACCTAAACTGTGGCAATCCAGCCTGAGACGAAACAGAAAGGAAGAAACTATTTTAGCCAGATTACGCATTGGTCATACTTTCCTCACTCATAGCTATCTACTAACAAACAGTGACCCTCCACAATGCAGAAATTGTTTATGCCCACTAACAGTAAAGCATATCATCATAGAATGCCCGCAATAAAGATCAAAAAGAACGAAAAACAGCTTTTTCCTCTAATTTTCATAATTACAATCATTTAACACTGCAGTGTGTCCTAGGAGATCGAGAGAACATAGATGACATTTTTCTTTTTCTAAAATTTATTAATAAATATCAGACAGTAATTAGTGCGTTATAGCTTAAGTTGCTGATGCACCAATAAATCTAACAAACAACAACAACATGAGCTGGCTATCATCATTTTTCTCTTTCTTTGTGATTCCCTTCTACTTCTCTCTGTCTCTGTCTCTCTCTCTCTCTCTCTCTCTCTCTCTCTCTCACTCTCACACACACACACACACACACACACACACAGGGTAACTTACATTTTTTTTTTTTTTTTTGCTGGTGCAGCATAAGCCTTAGGCTTCCTAAGGCTTATGGTACACCATATGGATAATAATAACAATAAGGTCCTCTTCGCCATCCTCCAGACCTATTGATTTACCAAGAGTGATAATATCATTTGTCAAGGCACCATTAAATCCGTCAACGTTGAGGATAATTAAAGGCCAGATGTTTTTCCAGGCTGAATTTAAGCGCCTTGTGCAAACATCATTCCAAGAACTTCCAATCAGCCTCACACAGTCCAGCATGTTGAACTTTGACCTCCAAAAATCTTTGAGGGTGACAGCATTTTCACCAGAGGTTGCTGCAAAGCAATTTATGAACATTTTGTTGAAGTTTGCAATCATTTGCTGGTCCATTGTTTGAAGCGGCGCCTCCGTAGCCAGGTGGGAAGGAGCAGCAGTGCATAGCACACGCTTCTTGATTAGACCGGGGTTCGAGCCCGTCACCACCAAATACGGAGAATGCGGAAAGGTCAGGAAATGACCACCGCATATCCCGGAGCAATATGGCCTTAGTTGCTAATGCTCCTAAAAACCAAATAACAATAACAATCCATTGTTTGAAGAAGAGGAGTGGTGTTGGATGCCAAAAATTTAACTTCAAGCTCCCACTCATTAAAAACATATCCTGTAACCCAGACCTTCTTACTGTGCCAAAATACTTCCATCATGCATTTTGTTGTTTAAATACTCTGGGGGGGTGTTAGTAATACACAAGCAAAGGTTTCAGCTTAAATTCTCGACAAATTGAACCTTATCTAAACTTCCTTGAGACAAATCTGAGGATAGTTATTATGACAGGGGCAAGTGCTTCTTCCACCATGTGGAACAGCTCCAACCCCATAACGAATAATAAAGGTGAATTACTGGAGGAATTCATAATAACTAACGGATTGATTGTCTGGAACTCCCCTGGGCATCTGCCCACTTGCTCATCCCCTTCTGGTCAGTCTTACATAGATGTCTCTCTGTTGAATGCAACATTCGAGAGATGTTCTTTCCCTTCTGGTCAGTCTTACATAGATGTCACTCTGTCGAATGCAACATCCGGGAGATGCATAGAAAAATAGAGGTTCTTGAGTCTGAAACCCTCCACTCTCAAGCTGTACTACAAATGCATATTTATTCCTATTGTCTGCTATGCTGTGGGCACTTAGGGCCTCAGTATATGCAAAATCATGGTGAAAAAAACCTTGACTCAAGCCCAGCGCCTTCTTCCTGATTGAAATTTCCAGAGCCTATCACACAATTTCAATGTCAGCACTACAGGTAATCAGTGGCAAACTGCCAATTAAATACGAAGTACTGTACAATTAATTTCAGTATTGTAGAAGGAAGTGTATTGCAGCACAGTTTAACCAGTTTTCTGTTAACATGGATGTGCCAGTGAAAGAAGACAACACCCGACTAAGAAACCAGTTCCTTCAGGAATGGCAAAATGAATGAACTAATGCCAACACTGGAAGAATTACTACCCTTTTTATACCTCAAGTTGCTGAATTTGACAAAAAATATTGGCCTTGGTTTAACCCAGGTCTTCGCCTAACTTTCCTTCTATCCGGGCATGGCAGCCTAAACTCAAAAGTTATTTACTCCGGGTTTGGTTGCATCTCCTCTATGTAAATGTGGCTCAGAGGAGACAGTTCAACATGTAATCTTAGAATGCCGATATTATGTAGATATTTGATTTGAACTTCGGACATTGATGGAAGTTTGATGTAAATAAATATCACCAAGTTTTTAGAATATAAAGAAAATTATCAGGCACTGGCTAACTTTGCAGACAAGGCTTTCCGCAGAAGGAAAGAACTTGCCGACTGAGAATAATTGTTATTAGTGTACTACCACTGTATATAGTTGCCTTGGTATTAATCGTATTATTACAGGACCTGTGATGAGGAAATTTATTTGTATTTATTGCGGATGGCAATATTAGCATTTAGTATATATAAGTCGATGTGCCAGGTTCACTGTTGGGTGGGCGGTGTCCTGGGACTTCAGCGTCTAATAAGAAGCATAATAAATTGTAAGATATATGTCTGACCTCATTGTAACCGAACTGGTAAATTTTAACTATCTGTGTAGCTGTATAAGTTGTGAAGGTTAATGTAGAAATTGGTGTTTTCAACATATTGTAATAACTGAGTTCCTAGTGTTATGGATATATAGTCAAATGGGCAGCTATACTACATTGGTCTCAGGCAAGAGACTTATTGGTTGTAATCTAATCATTCCTGTGAAGTTGGTGGATCAAGATGTTTTGCAAAATCACAAATTGTAAATAATGTACAGTTACTCTTCAGCAGGGGATAGGGGGAACCCTGGAGTTTGCAGAAAATAATAAAATACTTTGTCAAGGCACCATCATCTTCAAATCAGTCAACGTTGTGGATAATTAAAGGCCAGATGTTTTTCCAGGCTGAATTTAAGCACCTTGTGCAAACATCATTCCAAGAACTTACAATCAGCCCCACACAGTCCGGCATGTTGAACTTTGACCTCCAAAAATCTTTGAGGGTGACAGCATTGTCACCAGATGTTGCTGCAAAGCAACTTGCAAACATTTTCACTGTGTATATTTTCTTGAAGTTTGCCAAGAGGTTTTCAACCAGGTTTCAGCTGCAGAACTATTGAAATCCTGTTTTTCTCTGAAGTTTTGGTAAACAATATCATTCCTCTCCTTCCATCTTGTCAGCCATCCATCCGTCGCCTTAAACTCTTCGTGTAGTTTTTCAGCAGAATCATTAGCTTTTTGAAAAAGAATGCTACGATTGATTGACGCATTAAATGAGCTGTCCTGTTTGAACCAAAACGAACAGCGCTTCATCTGGTGTTTGGCATTTCTCCTCACGCTTCCTTTTTCTGGTTTCATTAATTACATTAGTGTTTGTGTGACGTGATTTTAACAATTTTGATAAAGGTGACTGAGGCACTCCTGATTTTACTGCCGCATCCCTTTGAGACATTGCCTAAGATTAATTTATCGTGCATTTCTATAATTCATAACTTATCTTTTACACTCAAATTCACTTTCTGTTCACTGTTTTTTCTGTTTTTTTTTTTTTTTTTGGTAGTAAAATTTAAAACAATAAAAAAGATAAACTTCAATCAATAACAAAGCACACTGCACACACAAATTGGAACTAACACGACATCCGCAACTGAGATGAAGTTTAGATGTAGAAATGAAGAGCAGATTTCAGCAAAGGGGAAACTCATTTCACCATAATAATGTGAAAACACACAATTCCAGCTATTGGTATTATCGCAAATGAATAAGATTGAGTTTACTACCTGTTTATTGCACTAACAAAAAAGCCCAATAAACCAGAAACTGCAAATGGTTTTTATTGTTTTATGGTTGTAACCGAAAATGTGATTCTAGTAAACGACGAAAGTATTGTGCATTTTATTGATTTGGATCGGTTCTTTGAAATTTGATTCTATCGAGCAGCTGATTCTAATAACCAGTGATCACTATAACTGGCACTTACTGCATATGATATCAAAATTATTTTTTGCATCTAGTTCCTTTGTAACCACATCATAGTATCCATTCAAATTTGTCAGACAAGACTTTCCCTTAACAAACCCATGATGTGTCTAAATTAATGCTGAAGTTTTGTCTAGATGATCCTGCAATGCATCTTTAACCAGTGACTCCATTATTTTACCTGGAAGAGAAGTTAAACTAACTGGTCTGTAATTACTAGTATCACCCTTAGATCCCCCTTTGTGAATTGGGGGTACATTTGCACAATGTGCAAATGTATCCCCAAAGATTTCCCCTGAGTTTGGAGATGCTCTCATAATTATGGGTAAGGTTTTGCTAGGTGCCTTTCTTACGGTTAACTTCAACAATTTCTTCTCCACATGGCTTTCAGTTATTACAAAATCATTAAGCACCCTGTTACAGTTTGAACAACTTCTGGCATTTTCTTCCCTCAATAACCTCTTGTGAATATAGATGCAAAATACCCATTCGGGTTATCAGCTATCTGCTCCTTCTAGAGTTTATATAAGTAAAGAAGTCCTTGCTGTTTTTCTTAGCATCCTTTGTGATTTGATTACAGACTAGCTTGTGTCTGTCATAGGCTTCTGTGTTGCCTGATAATTTATATGCAGTTTCTTCTCTGTCACAAAACTCATTAGCATTAGTAGAGGCATATGATGCAAGAAAGCAAGCTTATGCAGCAGCCAAAAAAAAACTCTTATTCTGAGCAAGAGGAACAATCCCATCAGCATTGAGCATGCTCAAACCATTCAAGTCTTTATGCACCTCAATCAGATCACCTCGCAGGTGCCTAGTCTCCAGGCACTGTAATTTGCAAAACTTAAGCCTTTCTTCGTAAGAGCAACACTTTGTTCCATTCACTAATCTTGTTGCCCTTCTCTGTACTTGTTCCAATAGCTGTACATCCTTCTGAAAATGTTTAAGCAAGAGAAAATAACAGAATCCACACGTTGTTGCCGCCATGCCTCTGGCTGCCAGATTCTGCAATTCTACGCAAAGAAGGTGTACTGTTAAGACCCATTGTCTCCTGTTGTGTCATTTTGTCTCGGGGCACCTTTCTCCCCTAGTAAGCAAGACTGCCAACGGTGGTGAATTCATAGAACAGATCCAAGCACTATCTTTCTCTGAAGATCAAATCATGGCATCATTTGATGTAATGTCCCTTTTTACTTCCATCCCAGTCGAGCTTGGCAACAGGACCAAACTAACATCGGATGATATTTCCACTGTCCTTAACTGGTGGTGCAATTTGTTCAGTGTCTCCATTTACCAACAGGTGCATGGCAGACATCGTGATGGAAGAATTGTAGGGTCATGCATTTACGAGTATGCCAGATCCCATTACCTTTTGGTGTCACTAAGTGGATGATGTAGAAGAAGTAGCAGTAGTAGTGGCGTGTGATGCAAGAAAGCAAGTGTATGGTTGTTTTGTAAATTTTTTTTGGCTGATGAGCTTATGCAGCATCAGCCAAAAAAAATTTACAAAACAATTCTCTCTAAATGTTTGTCCAGTTTCTTCTTAAATTTATTTAACCTATCAACTTCCACCTCAATAGATGGAAGTTTATTTCAGCAATTACCCACCCGCTGGCTAAAGGCAAATTTCTGCACATCTATTCTACATCTGTCTTTCCTAAATTTGAATGTATGTACCCTTAGGTTCATAATCTGAACAAGTGGAAGAATGCCATCAGAATTCAGCATGCTCAACCCATTAAAGGCCTCAATCAGATTACCTCGCAGGTGCCTAGTCTCCTGCGAGGTGACTAGACCCCTTGATGTGTTTGTAGTTATCCCCAGAGATTTATGACCGACTCTAAGACCACCTCAACTCTCTCACCTTTCATAAAATTCACCATCGAACTAGAGTTGGACAATACCCTACCATACTTCGACATGCACAGCCATCTTCTTGTGCAGTGCACACACCATGTTAACTCGTGCCTGGACCAACTCTAGTTCTGCGGATAGGCGCCTCCGTAGCCAGGTGGGAAGGAGCAGCAGTGCATAGCACACGCTTCTTGATTAGACCAGGATTCGTGCCCGTCACCACCAAATACAGAGGAAGTGGAAAGGTCAGGGAATGACCGCCGCATGTCCCGGAGCAATATGGCCTTAGTTGCTAATGCTCCTAAAAACCGAAATAACAAACAAACAGTTCTGCGGATGAGAGGCCCACCGAGATTGCTAGGGTCAAGACGGATCTTCCAAGATGTTGCGATCTCACCAGTACCCTAGACAGGTGCAAACTACAGGTGGGAAGGAGCTTGCAGGGCGCAGCACACGCTTCTTGATTAGACCGGGGTTCAAGCCCATCACCACCAAATATGGAGAATGTGGAAAGGTCAGGGAATGACCACCGCATATCCTGGCACAATATGGCCTTAGTTGCTAATGCTCCTAAAAACCAAATAACAAACAAACCAACAGGAACATTCAAGGTAATGACTCTGCCGCGAGCGCCTTTATCCGATACTACCCAAACCTATTACAGCAGGTTTCTTCGGGTAGTATCGGATAAAGGCGTGCCTTTATCCGATACTACCTGAAATCTCATGGGATAAAGTGCATACAGCTCCAGGGCAGGAAATAGTCATTCATCTCTAGAGTGAAAACACCGGTTCTCAGCTTACTACAAAGTGGGCTAGTCTATTTCATTTCTTGCCTTGACTGCACTGGTTGCTATGTTGGAGAAACGGGCTGAAGGCTCGGCCATTGCTGAGCACTTCTGTATCTACATTCACACTCGAGAACTTTAGGAAGGGGTATGCCAGATGTTTATCACACTAGCTCGACTTGGTGAGTGGAAGAAATCGTTGGCGTTACCGAGAAAGATTTAAATTCTGTAATATGCAGCTTGTGGAGACCAGGTACCTGCGAGGTGATCTTATTGTAATGTAAACGACCTTGAATTGATTGGGCAAGCTCAATGCTAATGTTGCTCAATGCAGATTACTCACCTCAGGGGGCATAAATTCAAATTGAAGAAAGACAATTGTAGAATAGTGTGCGGAAATTTGCCTGTAGCCAGTGGGTGATTGATAGTTGGAACAAACTTCCATCTGTTGTAGTGGAGGTCAGCAACTTAAATGAGTTCAAAGTAGAACTAGACAAAGATTTGGAGTGCATGGATGGGTGAAATGGGAAAGGTGGTTTTTTATTGTTTTTTTTTTTTTTTTGCTGATTCTATATGAGCTTGCTTTCTTGTATCATATGCCTCTACTAATGCTAACAGAGAGCTAAATGATTTTGTAATAACTGACAGGAAAGTGGAAGAGAAGTTGTTGAAGTCAAACATAAGAAAGGCACAGAATCTTTCCAATTAGGTCCCTATTGACTGAAGATTATTATTAGTAGTCATATGGTACAAGAAAGCCTGAAGCTTATGCTGCACCAGCCAAAAAAAAAAAAAAAAATTCCCGAGTTACTCCCTGTGTGTGTGTGTGGGGGGGGGGAGAGAGAGAGAGAGAGAGAGAGAGAGAGAGAGAGAGAGAGAGAGAGAGAGAGAGAGAGAGAGAGAGAGAAGTAGAAAGGCATCACCAAGGAAGAGAAGAATAATGATATCCAGCTCAGCACCCTGGGTTAATGTTCAAATATATTCCTGTTTCACAAATCGGGACCAGAAGATGACAAGTATTTACAGACCTGTAAATACTTATGTCATTTCTTTTCCAGAAGAAATAGAGGTCACTGGCAAAAGAAGCAATGAAATGACCATCTACACAGGAGTGCAATTATATTGCAATCACAGCCTGCATTTGTTAAGGGAAAACATTCGCTGACCAATCTGATTAGATACTATGATACAGTAACAATGGGAGTGCAAAAAAATTATTTTGATAATATACTTGAATTTCGGGAAAGCTTTTGATTCTGTGCACATAATAGACTGCAATACAAATGGGAGGAGTGTGGCATTAAGGGCAAGTTACTGCTATAGATAAAGGAATGGTTGAGTGAGAGAAGACAGAGAATGTTTATTAATGGACACAGCTCTTCATGGATTAATTTTGTTAGTAATGCTCCCTAAGAATCAGCACTGGGTTATTATTGTGTTCTATATTTTTCAATTAAATTGATGAAGATATGTTAGGCTTAATGTCCAAGTTTCCAAATGATACAAAAGTTGGTAAAATCGTTAATGACAACAATCTATGCCAAAAATTCAGCTGCCATAAAATGGCAGTTCAATTTTGACATTTGCAAATTCAAGGTACTGCATGTGGGTAGGTGTAGCCCCAGAGTAATGTACCAACTGTGTGATGGTGCAGTCAGTTATAAAGTTCTCTGAGCAAGCCACACAGCTAATGAAAATTTTTGAATGATATAGGGGGATTTTGCTAGCAGGGATAAGGTCATTATCCCAATGTATAAATCAATGGTCAGGCACATCTTGAGTACTGCATACAGGTGTCTAGACCTCATTTTAGGAAGGATGTAGAGCTGCTGGAATGTATACAGAGAAGGGCAGCAAAATTGCTCTTACCAAGAAAGTTTTCAGTTCTGCAAATTGCTGTCTAGAGACTACGCACCTGTAAGATGATCTGATTGAGGAGTTTTATGGCTTTGAATGTATTGAGCAAGCTCAAAGCAGATGGGATTCTTCCTCTTGCTCAGACTACTACACACATGAGGCAGCATAAATTCCATTGAAGAAGAATAATTGCTGAATAGATGTGTGGAAGTTTTCCTTTAGCCACCAGGTGTTTGATTTCTAGGGCAAACTGTCATCTGTTGTTGTGGAAATTGACAGCTTGGGTAAATTCGAAGAACTATTGTAGGAAATGAATAGGTGAAATCGGAATGTGTGGGGTTTTTTTTTTTTTTTTTTGCTGTTGCTCTGTTAGCTTCAGTTCTTGCATCATTTGCCACTTTTAATGCTAAGATGACGACAGCTGGTAATAAGGCGAGATAGCAGATTCATAAATATAACTGTTTTATTCAATAGCTTTATTCTCCACATTCTTATTTTATATATATATATATATATATATACAAAGGGTACTAGGAAAGTTTTGCAATACAGCTTTGTTTATTTAATTTTTTCAAAGTAATTTCCTCTACATTCAATACACCTCTCCATCCTCCGAAACCAATCTTTAAACCAGTTCTGCCAAGTTTCACTAGGGAGTAAAGCACACTCGTTGTCCCAAGCCCGTAGAAGGTCCTCATCACTGGAAAACCGCCTCCCTTTTAGCTTCATTTTCACATGCGGGAACAGTGCAAAGTCGCAGGGAGCAAGGTCTGGACTGTAGGGAGGGTGCTTGAGAAGTTTCAGTCCTGTCGTGGTCAAATATTCGGTGCAGGCTTTGGCGCGGTGAGCTGGAGCATTTTCGTGATGGAGGTACCAGGTGTCCATTCTTGACTTTGGCCGCAGGTTCTTCATAGTTCCAATGACTTTAGGCAGGCATTGTTCAGTATACCACTTAGCTGTGACTGTCTTCTGCGTGTCCAAAACAACACGTTCCACAATTCCACTCGATTTGAAAAATACAGCTATCATTTTCTTCTTTACAGATCGGGATTTTCTGACAATTACGGGTGTGTCGTTATCATCAAAGACCCAAACTTTGTTTTGAGCCTTGGTCGGCAGATCGTAATAGTACAGCCAAGTCTCGTCACCTGTCACGATGTTGTTCACATACCCAGATTGTCCCTTATCAAACTTTTTTAACATCTCCTGGCACCAAGTCACACGTCGTGTCATCTGCTCTTCAGTCAGTTGATGCGGCACCCAGAGAGAACAAAGTTTCTTCATGTGCAAATGATCTTGCAGAATCGAACGAATTGCTGGTGCATTTAGGCCCAAAGTATCCTCTATCTGTTGGTAGGTCACTCGCCTGTTTTCGTCAAGCATTTTCCTCACAGCAGTAACGTTTTCCTCCGTAACTGACGTTCGTGGCCTTCCCGGCCTCTCAGAATCCTCCAGAGTGAAATTTCCCCTTTGGAATTCTCTATACCACCTGAATATCGTTGTACGATGTGGATAATCATTATCTAGTGCAAGAGTCATTTCTTCTAAGCACTGGTCTATGGTTAAACCATGCACGAAATTATACCGCAAAACTGTCCTTATCTCATTTCGTGACCACGATGCCATCGCAAGCACTTTACACTCTCACTACTAATGAATAACTGAGCCCGTCGACTTGAAGCGGCGGCTACTATGCACGTATGAACATGTCTCAACATGCAGCAACAAGCAGCTTCCTGTGATTCATTGTTGCGTCATATTGCAAAACTTTCCTAGTACCCTTTGTATTTGCTTTCGTTTATAAAAAAATACAGGTAGTTCCCTACTTTGCGGGTTAATTAATTCCTAGCGTGCGTGCTCATGAAGTGGGAATTTATTTCCCATAGATAACGTTAAAAATGGGGGTTACATTCTTAATAATGAAATTAGTTAGCTAATTAATTTGTTTAAAAAATGATTGATTTATCCAAAGAAATGAAAAGGTAGCCTGTAAAATCAAGCAAATTATAATAATAAAGAAATTATTTAAGACTTACAAATGTTAAAGAATGTTTATTCTTCATGTTCATCAACTAAATGCACACTCGTTGATCGCTCATTATTGGTTCTGCACTCGTTGGTTTGTTGCACAAGGAGTTGTCTTCTTCAGAAATGTTTCACGAGGCGTTTGTTTCCAAGATAATCTTCTCTTTATTTATAAATTTGACGATTGCATGCATAAGCATCTCTTAATGGCACACACAAACTGCAATTAACATGAGTCGCATGGAGCAACAATTTCTGTTTTTTATACTCTGGCACAGTAGAGTTTACAATAAATCGTCAATACAGATATTTATCGTATTTAGTAGTCACAGGCTTGAACCCTGGTCCACTTAAGGAACGCATGCTATTCACTCTCGCTCCTGACCACTCAGCTACATCAGGCCTGAATTTACAAAGCTTTAAAAAAAAAAGGAATGAAGCGAAGATTCTGAAATTTTATTTATGCTTTTTATACGATTGAAGATTTCGGTAAAGGGGAAACACATTTCACCATAATAACGTAAAAAACCACACAATTCCATCTATCAGTGTTTTCGCAAATGCAATAACATAGAGTACTACCCATTTGTAATAGCTTGCACAAACAGAAAAGCCCAATAAACCATAAAGTGCAAATTGTTTTTTTTTTTTTTTTTTTTATGGTCGTGACCTCCAGAAATGTGCTTTAGAAAAATATCACTAAGGCGTTTAAAATTGATTCTTATAACGGAACATTTGCTAACTAATACAATTTACAAACTACGCTTGTGACCTTAAAAATTTCAACTTGAAAATTTGAAATTTGAATTTGAAAATTTCAACTTCCGAGGTCTTGAAACGAATTACCAAAAAAACAATGTGTTATTGGGTTCACATTACGATATTTTCATGATACGATAGTGTCTCTGCAACTGACTAATATCGTAAAGTGGGGTACGCTGTATTGTATAGCTAATCCCGTAGTTTGGAATGTGGTATTTATGAATGTTTAACATTCGTTTTTTGCAATTAATGTTCATATTTTCGATTGATACATAGGGGGGAAAACTCCTAAACCCGGGAACACATAAAGTGGGAACTGCCTGTGTATATATTTTTTAATTGTTATTTTGGAATACATAACACTACATCAGTTGACCCAATCCCTAACCTTCTTCTGAAATCAACTTCATTTCGGATTGTATGTATGTTAAGTATTGTGCCATCATTATTACTGTCCCCCACCCCTCTTTTTTTTTTTCAAACTTGTTTGAATGAACTGTGTTTTGTTTTTTCTACTTCTGATTTCTCACATTTAGTGGATGTGGAAATTCCTGAAGGTGTGGACCCTTCCTTCCTGGCTGCATTACCAGAAAACATCAGACAAGAGGTTATTGCTGAGCAACTGAGACTTCAACGGTTAAGGCAGAGAGCTCAAGCAGCCAGTAATCAGTCAACTACTGATGGCAATTCCTTTACTGAAGTTAATCCAGAATTTCTTGCTGCACTACCTCCAAATATACAAGAAGAGGTATATTTATATTCCTTAAAAAAAGCGTATAATTTGTTTATACACCATGTTTTAATTTATTGAAGAAAAACTTGATGTTTTCTATTTTACTAATAATAACTAAGTTCCTAAGTTTTTCATTTTTGAACTGCTTCCACCAGATTTACATTAAACCATGTTTGAGTTAATAGAAATTACTCTTTATTTCAAGCACTTATAAGTACATGAAAGCTTGAAACACATTCTGAAATACATTACGAACTTCATAGGGAAATAAAATGAGTGAGAATTTTTTTTTTTTTTTTTTTTTTAACAATTCATACAGTTTTCGTGAGACAGGATTAAAGTTTACGATGCTTTAATGTAAAACTCCAGCTTCTCTCCAAGAATTAGCAGCTGTAGATCTCTAAAAAAAGCAAATAAAGAATAATTATACTTGCTGTTTTTTTTTTTTTTTTTTTTTTGTTTTGTTTTTTTAAACATATTTCAACATATCACAAATTGCTTCTTGTGCACTTTGGAAAATCAGCTGAACCTGAGACATTAAATCTAATTTCTATGATGTCTCCTTGCCAGTATATAAATTTCAGAAAAACTCTTGGATTGAATAAAGATTTCAAATATTAGTTTTGAAAATTTTTTCCCAAAAACAGAGAAATTTGTAAAGAAAGAAAAATCTTCTTCATAAGGCTCTGTTACTTGTAGATAATTCGAAATAATTTTATTGAGTGTTAGGTGCATCAGCAAGTTAGACCATATTGTCCCCATCGTACATTCTGTTCAAGTGTGTACGTTCACTCTCTGATTGGAATGTTGTTCAGGATGAAAAACTTGGAATTACTCGTATATAAAATTAATCTCTCTCTCTCTCTCTCTCAACCCCCACCTGCATGAGATTAAAAGAAAATATTGATAAATTGTTGTATTTTGGTTAGCTGAATCATGCTCTGAATTATCATCTGGAACTCTAGTAAAGTCATGGAGATATGCTGCTGACAAACACTGAAATTGAGGACTTGATGACAAAAGACTGTAGGAACTGGACCAACCTGATTGAATGACTTCCTGGATGTAAAAATGTCTTAAAAGGATGTTTTGACCAGTACAGCACAAAATAAGAGACCATTTCTTAATTGAGATTGCGAAAATAAAAGTAGACAGTGAAGGAAGTGATGAAGGTGAAATGAAAAAATACAGGATATTTAGAAATGTGTACATAATTTAGTCTAAACGTTTTGTGGTATTTTCTTGCCACTTCAGTGACAGCTGTCTTTGTAATATCACTGTCACAAAAGTTCACTTCAGTTGCAAGAATGGAAGTTCTTGCAACCGAAGTGTTGTGGATGCCCCTGTTCATGGAGGAGAAACTATCCTCATGGGCATCCAGACTCCATTTCAGCTTGTTCCTTACAACCAGTATAGAGACAGTAGCAATTTGCTTTACAGTGGGGTTTTAATTGTCATTTACAGTCATTTGGCTCAGTCCCTCATGAGAGATTACTGTATAAGCTTGAACAGGTTGGGATTACTGGTAAGATTTTAAGATGGATTGTTGGATGGCTGCAGAACAAAAGGCAGAGGGTTGTGATTATTGGATATTCTTCAGATTGGTGTGACATCACGAGTGGAGTCCCTCAAGGATTGGTTCTTGGACCACTGTTGTTTTTCATTTTCACATACATTACTGGCTATATTATGTAAAATTGGCATATTTTGGTAAAATGTAACTCCCTCTATAAATGAGATACATGAAGGGATAGGAGGAGTGATGTCGAAATTTGCAGATTATGTAAAGATTGGCAGAGCCATTAATGAATCAGTGCCAAGCAGCACTCCATGAGGATGATGTGAACAGCCTCAAAGTTGGTCTGAGAAGTGGGAGCTATGTTTTAATGGTTTTATAAACTTGGGAAACAACAACCCACAAATAAATTATACACTTGGTGGGGTTGAATTAAAAACAGTGGAGGAGGAAAGTGAGCTGAAAGTTGCAATATGGGCAGATATGAGGTTTTCTGAACAGTGTAAACAGCCAAGAAAGCCCACGGTGACCTGTCGATGATTTATCGGATGCCACCCTGTCGTCGTAATCCCACTGTTTTCAAGTATGGAAGCATCATCTTAAAAAAGACATTGAGCTTCTTTAAAGGCTCCAAAGATGGCAACTTGAATGGTGAGATCGACAGGACTACCTTGTTAGGAAAGACTTGATTATGTGGGCTACAGAGCTTGGCAATCCAACACCTCAGAAGTGAACTGATTGAGCTTTTCAAGGCTCTGAGAGGGGTTAATAAAATGAATGAAGGTGGAATTCTCATTGTTATAAAGAATTCCAGACCTGGGGCTCATAAATTCTAATTACAGTGGTTGAGGTTTAGATTAGATTGCAGGAAGTTCTCTTTTAGCCAACGAGTCGTTGATTGCTGGAACAAGTTGCCCTTACATGTGGTTGAGGCTGACAGTTTGAATAAATTCATAGGTCAACTGGATAGTTACCTGTGTTCCTCATATAATTTTTTATTTATACGTATACTTTTTTTTTTTTTTAAATATTCAAGTAACCCTCGTATAACACAGCAGTTAGGTTACTGTAAAATCTTATGTGGTGCAAAACTGTGTTATACGCGACTAAGAACCAGTGCAAAAAGGAAGGTTACGTTCCAAAAGCTAACAAAAATACATAATTATTTTAATAACTATCGGAAACATAATTTTTATTTAAAATAATAATAACTGAACAGATGCCTTACAAACTGATACATATGTCAGATAATGCACATTCATTTAATTTTCTTCCTCTTCATTGCTGCTAAGCACAATAAAACGAGAACATTTTCTCTGTTGCAGAATATCTTCACCTTCTGAACTTTCTTCTGCAGCGTCTACATTTCGTTTATCTTCTGCTCTCTTAAAAAATCAGTAATTTGGGTTTTTTGCTTTTGCTTGATAGATCTTTGCAAATTGCATAGTATGGAGCTATGCATTTTTGAAGCTCCCTTTTGAACTTTGTGTTCCTTTCACTCCAAGGATCTGCAGTCAAAAAATAAGATTATAAACTTAGCCGAGTTTATGCTAAAAAGCATAAACTCAGCTAAGTTCATGCTTTTTAATGTAAAATTTGGAACTTCAGAATTTTCATCTGCGCTAGCATCCTCTGAATTTATTTGGTTTACCTGTGGTGCCATTTCCACTAAATCTGCTTTGCCAGCTTCTTTTACCACAAGTAGTTCTTGAACTTTTTCAGTAGTCATACCATGAGACCTTCCCCTCCTACCGACTTAGCAAGTTCTACTATCACACCCGATTCTGTTTTCTGGTTCGACCATATTTCCTGAATGAACTAACTCTGGCCATACATTTTGCTAGGAAGCATTTAATGTTGACTGTTTTACTTCTTTGTGCAATAAAGCAATAAAAATATTTCCATGCCTCCATCACTTTTGATACTGTTGCAACTTTTGTAAATTTCTTGGATGACTGTTTTCTACAGCAGCATGTTAGAATCAACAAGAGAACCCAATACTCTTGACCTGGTTATAAGCAGTGATTCTACTTTAAGAATCTGCAAGTAAAAGACAGACTGGTTGGTGGAAATCACCAGTGTGTTACTGTGGAATTTAATTCAAGGCTTAACTTCAGTCAAGGGTAAAGAGAAAGGCTTTTGCTTTTGTAAGAGTGACTACATTGGTCTCAGACAGTTTTTAAATTCTATGCAGTGGGAATAACTGATGATGTTACCAACAGCAAATTGTAAATGGGAAACACTCAGGCAGGTAATCATAGAAGCTACTCGGCTTTTCATACAAAAGAAGAAATACTCTTCAAGGCTTCTAATGTATGTCAGATGAACTATTGAGACAAATGGCAGAGAACAAAAGTGCATAGGATGCATACAAATTATCAGGTGATTTAGAACCTGTGTTAGATAAAATGAGTCTATAATCAAGTCACAAAGGAGGTTAGGCAAACTAAGGCAGATTATGAGAAGTCTCTAGCAAAGAATGCAAAGAAAACTGAATTCATGTTTGGCCACTTGATTTCAGTGGGTTAACTGTTTATGACAGTGCTAGAGTTGCTGATAAATTGAATAGGTAATTTACATCTACATTCTCAGGAATCATTCTGTAGGGTAGGGGATGTGAGAAGTTTATCAAACTCTGTGTAGTTAATTAAATTTGTGATAACTGAAAGGAAAGTGAAAGAGAAATTGAAATTAAACATAAAAGCATCTCGAGTGGATGAGATCTGTCCAATCATATTAAGAGATGCAGCAAAGGAGATAAGCAAGCATTTAGCCATAATTATGAGAGCATCCTTGGATTCATGAGGTCCCCATAGACTGGTGCGAATATATCCCCAATTCATAAAGGGGGATCAAAAGGTGACGGGTAATTACAGACATGTTAGCTTAACTTCTGTTCCAAGGAAAATAATAATTGAGTCACTTGTTAAAGAAGTAACGTAGGACCATCTAGACAGGAATGTAATTATGCTGCAGTCACAGCATGGATTTGTTAAGGAGTGGTCTTGTCTAACCAATCTAATAGGCTATTATATGATGCAGTGAGGAACTGGATGCAAAAAATTATTTTGATAACATATACTTGGATTTCAGTAAAGGTTTTGATACTTATGCACATAAAATTCTGCTGTATAAACTGGAGCAATGTGGCATTAAGGGCAAGTTACTGCTATGGATAAAGGGATGGTTAAGTGAAAGAAGACAGAGTGGTTATCAGTGGACACTGCTCTTCATGGACTCTTATTGTTAGTAGAGTTCCTCACAGTTCAGTGCTGGTCCCATTGTTGTTTTTAATATTTATTAATGATATTGATGAAGTTATATTAGGCTTAATGTCAAAGTTTACAGATAATACAAATTTATGAAGTTAGTTAACAACAGTAATCAGGCTGATCAACTGCAACAAGGTCTAGGAAAATTAGGTCAGTAGGCTGAGAAATGGCAGTTGAAATTAACATTGACAAATTCAAGGTTCTGCATATGGGTAGCAGTAATCCCAGAGTGTCTTATCAACTGTGTGGTACTACACTTCAGTTAATGGAAAATGAAGAAAGACCTGGGTGTAATTGTCCAATCAGATATGAAATTCTCTGAGCAATGGAGACATGCTGCCAGAACTGCTCATAGGGTTTTGTCAATGATATACAGAAACTTTTCTAACAGGGATAAGGTGGTGATTATCCTTTGTATAAGTCCACGGTTAGGCTGCATCTTGAGTACTGTATACAGGTCTGGAGACCTCACTTTAGGAAGGATGTAGATTTTCTGGGGCAGTTGCAGAGTAGGGTAACCAGATTGGCAAAGGGAACAAAAGGGTGCTCTTACCTAGAAAGGCTTCATTTCTGCTAATTTCAGCTTCTGGAGACTATGCATCTGCAGAATGATATGATTGAGGTGCTTAAGGCCTTGAATGGACTGAGTAAGCTGAATGTTAGTGTCATTCGTCCTCCTGCTGGACTACACACAAGGGAGACAAATTTAAGTTGAGAAAGAATGGTTGCAATAGATTGTGGAGGTTTGCCTTCAACCGGCTGGTGGTTGATTGTTGAAACAGGTATTCATCTGTTGTTGTTGAGGAAGTGGATGGTTTGAATAAATTCAAGGAAGAACCAGACTGTTCCTGGAAGGTATGGATGGGAAAAGTGTGTAGTGTTGTTGTCGTGTTTTTTTTTTTTGGTTTTTTTTTTTGCTAATGCTATATAACGAGGATGGCCAGAGAGCAGCTTGTGGCATGGCTTTCATGCAGATATATATTATTATTTTTGTTTATATCAAAATTTTACATATAAAGCTGATTAAAGTTTAAAAATAACTTCATTTTATAAGTAACCAGATTTAAGATTATATATGGCAATGATAATATATCTCTAGTTTTTAACTTTAAAAAGAACTTAAACGGATATAACATTCTTTTAATATATATAAAACTTATGTGCTTTGATTTGCTAGTAATACCATTTAAAAAAAAAAAAAAAAAACTTTCCACATTATAGCTGTCATGCTGCTGCTACACCAGCAAATTCTGATCAAATCATTTGTTTCCATAAGTTGTCCTAAGCAGGAATTCAAATTCACTCATTTTATTGTGAGCACACTTGATATTCCTATAGACATAGTTAAGCCTAAGTGGTCTTGTGTAGTTTACTACCCTGATACACACACACACACACACACACACACACACACACACACACACACACACACACACACACACACACACACACACCTTCAAGTTATTTAAGCTTGTTCCCTTGCATTAGTTTTCCATAAATTTCAAGTGGGATTTACTTAAAGATGTAGCTACCATCAGGGATAGAGGGAAGGGGTTTTTCCTTTTGTAAAGGTGAGTACAGTGGTTTCAGGCAGTTTTTAAATTCTATACAGTGGAATAAACTGATGATGTTACAACAGCAAATTTTAAATCAGAAGAATTCAAGGAATCTTGGAAGCTACTAGGTTTTTCTACCAACTAAGAAATACTGCATAAGATTTAGGCATAATTGAATGTCGGATGAACTAATAAGGCTCATGGCAGAGAATAAAAATTTTTAGGATGCATATAAATTATCAGGCAACACAGAAGTCTGTGGTAGATATAAGCTAGTCTGTAATCAAGTCACAGAGGAGGTTAGGCAAGCAAAAGCAAATTATGAGAAATCTTTGGCAAAAGATGCAAAGAAAAACAGCAAAGAATTCTTTACTAATATAAACTCTAAAAGGAAGGGGATGAATCAGATTGATCCACTTGATATTGATGGTTCGACTGTTGGTGATCCTGTTCAGGTAGCTGACAAACAGAATGAGTATTTTGCATCTACGTTCACACGTGGAATAATGTAGGGAAGTGGAAGCCAAAAGCTTATCAAACTCTAACAAGGAGTTAGATTTTTTTAATAACTGAGAGCAAAGTGGAGGAGAAATTGCTGAAGTTAAACATAAGGAAGGCACCTGGGATGGGTGGGATCTATCCAGTTATATTAAAGGATGCAGCAAAGGAAATAAGCAAACCCTTAGCCATAATTATGACCGCATCCTTGGACTCCGGGGAAGATCTCCACAGACTGGAGATAGGCATATGTATTCTCAATTGAAAGGGTGACACAACTAATTAAGATCTGTTAGTATTCTGTTCCGGGGAAAATAATGGAGTCACTGGTTAGAGAAGCACTGCAGGATCATCTAGACGAGATTGCAGTAATAATTCAGACACAACACGTCTGATAGGGAGAAGCCTTGTCTGACCGATTTGATTGGATACTATGATATGGTGTGGCTAAGCACATTATAGCCAGAGCAATTTATGTGCCATTTAACCTCCATAACAAGAACAACTGTGATGTGATCACAAAGGAACTGGATGCAAAAAGTAATCTTGGTATCATATACTTGGATATCAAGAAAAGAAAGCTCTCGATACTGTTGCATATGGAAGAGTACTGTAAAAAATGGAGCAGTATGGCATTAAGGGCAAGTTGCTACAATGGATAAAAGGATGGTTGAGTGGGAGAATACAGTGATAATCAATGGACACTGCTCTTCGTGGACTAATGTGTTATTAATAGAGTTCCTCAGAGTTCAGTGTTGGGTCCATTGTTGTTTTTCTGTATTTATAAATGATATTGATGATGGTATATCATGCTTAATGTCAAAGTTTGCAGATGATACAAAGGTTAGCAGAGTTTTAAGGACAGTCATCATCATCCATTGCAGGATGAAGGCATCTCCAGCAACTTTCCAGTTCCTTCTGTTTTGTGCAATGGCCATCCATTTACTACCCACACACTCATGAATTTCATCTGTACATCTCCGTTGTTATCTTCCAGGTTTTCTCTTGGGTACCATTTTGTTATTTTCTTTGTCCATCTGTCATGTCTTTGAGCTATGTGTCCTGCTAAGATCATTTTCGTTTTTTAGTTTTGATAAGAATGTTCCTTTAGTTTGCTGCCTAATCCATGTGTTTCTCTTCTTATCTAACAATCTGATTCCCAATATAATTCATTCCATTCTTCGCCCTGTAGTTCTCAGCTTCTCTTCCATTCTTTTGGTGAATGCCCAAGTTTCACTTCCATAGGTCATGGTGGAGAGTATACATTGGTTCATTATTTTACGTTTCAGACAAATTGGGATATTGCTCCTCAGTATGTGACTATATTTGCTGAATGCTATCCATCCAAAATTTATTTTTCTCTTGACTTCCATCCATTTATAATTTTTACAGCTAATGACTTGTCCCAGATAAGTATATGACTCCACCTTTTCAATTACTGCTCCTTCAATCATTATATCCCTTTCTGTGGCATACTTGTTCATCATTACTTTTGTTTTAGCCATATTCATCTTTAGTCCAAAATCCTTACTAACTCTGCATAACTGATTAAGATTTTCTTCTAATTCTTTGTGATCGTGGCTTATGACTACAATGTCATCTGCAAATCATAAATGGTTTAGTTACTCTCCATTCACATTGCTCCTTTCTGCGACCAGTCTAATCTTCTGAAAGCTTCCTCCAAGGCAGCAGTAAACAACTTCGGAGATATTGTCTCCCCTTGTCGAACTCCTTTCTCAATTTTAAATTTATTACTACCTTTGTCTAGTCTAATAAAGGAGGTAGCATTCTCATATGTTTTCTTCAAAATCATGATATATGGGGTATCTATGCCTTGTCTTTCCAGTGCCCAAAACATTGCCTTATGCTGTATTGAGTCAGATGCCAGGCATAATGGTGTTTTATATTCATTTGCCTTCTCCATTAGCTGTAACATTACATGAAGGTGATCCATAGTTGAGAATCCTGTCCTAAACCCAGCTTGCTCTTTCGGTTGATTCTCATCAAATATTCTTTCTAATCTGTTAGTAATGACCCTTGTGAACAACTTGTAGATGTGGGATAACAAGCTAATTGGTCTATAATTTCCAATTTCTGATTTATCTCCTTTCTTATGCAGCAAAACTGTGATTACATTATTCCACTCCTTAGGCACCACACCTTTTCTAATGTATTTTGTGAAGTCTTGCCAGTTTTTGTGTCATGTATTTTCCTCCCAAATTTAACAACTCTACAGTAACTTGATCTTCCCCCGGAGCATTCTAATTCTTCATTTTCTTCAACGCATGTTCTACCTCATCAGGAAGGATATCAGGTATGTTGTATTTGTTACTAATTTGCAATCCATCTTCCCCACTGCTGGCATCATTCTCTCGCTCATTGTATAACTCCTTATAGTAGTCTTCTGCTATTTGAATTGTGCCTTCTCTGCTATTCATAAGTACACCATTACTATTCTTCAGTTTCAGTATCATTTTTCTTTCTGTATTACTGCTCATGACTGCTGATTTAAATCCTTTGTTTTCCGTTAATGCTATTTCTACTTTTCTTCTGTTAAATTTTCTTATGTCCTCTCTGAGTCTCTTTCTAATGGCTTTGCATAACTCAGTATACTCAATTTTCTCCCTGTCAGTGTTTTTCTTGCTCTTCATTTGTCGTCTTCAGTTCATCATGACAAGTGTTTCTTGACTGATTTTTTTCTTCTTTGGATTTCTTTTTACCTATAGGTTTCTTGGGCTTTATCACTTTCAGAAAGTTGTAATATTCCTCGTCGATATCTTGGTCCTGAATAGTCTGCAGAAGCCCAAACTTGTTCTTAAGTTCCAGTACATGCTGCTTTTTCTCCTCTTCTGACATCTCCAAGACCTTTGTATTATTTACTCGAGTCAGTTTTTTCCTTTCTTTTCTTACATCTATATCAAGTGTGCATCTTACCATTCTGTGATCACTTCCAACATTTACCTTGTTCTGGGCAGTACCATCATTCACGATATTTTTTCTGTTAGTGAAGATGAAGTCAATTTCATTAGTTGTTAATCCATTTGGGCTCTTTTTTGTCCACTTTCTGTTCACCCTTTTCTTGAAAAAAGTGTTCATTACTGACATTCTTCTAGATTCTGCAAATTCCACAAGTCTTTCATTTCTTTCACCAATTCCAAAATTTCCTGTAGTTCCCCTTTCTATGCTGTTTTGTCTCTTTCCAACCTTAGCATTGAAGTCCCCCATAATAATTAATAGTGTAGTGATTTTTATGCTCATCTAGAAGACTCAATTTCGATGTACATTTCTTCAACCTCTTCATCATCGTGGCTCGATGTTGGTGCATAAATCATTATAACCTTTAGCTTATACCTCTTAGAAATCTTGAGTATTAGTCTTGACACCCTTGGTGATGTACTTTTGAATTCCAAAATGTTGTTTTTGAAATATTTATGGACCAGAAACCCAACTCCACCTTCACTCCTTTCACTGTTTCCATTGGTGTGTTGTTCACTGCTGTATTGGTGTACAGCAGAAATCCACTTGATAAACTTATAAGTGATTCATTTCTTCTTGTTGTTTCAGCCGAACCGATGATATTCCAATTTACATTTTCTAATTCCTTTTCTAGCTCTAGTATCCTATCTTCACCGATGAGCGATCTTACGTTGTAACAGGCAAAGTTCAGTTTCCATGCATGGCAGCCTGATCACACCCAGCGATTCTTAGCACCCTCTGCTTCCACTCTAATCCTCTCACTGCCGTAAGAGAGGGAGTGAAAGCCACCAGGGACCGAGGGCCATTTGTTTCATTGTGCTCATGTGCTGCAGGGTTTGGTCTTTTCTCTTCATGCTGACCAGGCATCTTGAAGGGAACCACTCTGCATGTTCGTTGCCACCTAAGTGACGTAACAGTGCTTACCATCGAGAAGGTGTACTGGGTGGATTTTAGGGAGGCAGGTCAACCGGACTTCTCCTAAATCTTTTGAAATAGAAAGATATTGGATCTGTCAGTGATTACACACAGAATGCCTGTTCCCCTCTAAGCTCCTAAGGACAGTATGCTGCTGTAACAGGATCTAGAAAAGTTGGGCTGATGAGTGGAGCAGTAGCAATTGAAGTTAAACATTGACAAATGCAAAGTACTGCATATTGATAGCAGTATATCTGCTACATTTCTTTTTTGCATAAGGTTTTGTCAATGATATACAGGAATTTTGCTATCAGGGATAAGGAGATTATCCTGTTGTATAAGGGTCAGTCCACACCTAAAGTACTGCATACAGCTCTGGAGGCCTCATTTTAGGAAGGATGTAGAACTGCTGGAATGTGATTGGTGAATGGAACAAGGATTGCTGTTACCAAGAAAGGCTTAAGTTCTGGAAATTGCAGCATCTGGAGACTAGGCACCTGCAAAGTGATCTGATTGAGGTGTATAAGGCTTTGAATGGTTTGAGCAGACTCAGTGCTGATGGGATTCTTCTGCTTGATTTTGCACTTGAGGGGGCATGAATTCAAATTGAGGAATGACAGTTACAGAATAGATGTGGTTATTTGCCTTTAGCCAGCGATTAGTTGATTGCTGGCACAAACTTCTGTCTGTCATTCTGGAAGTTGATAGCTTGAATAAATTCCGGGAAGAACTGGACAATGTTTTGGAGCAAATGGATGGGTGAAATGGAAAGTTTTTTTTTTTTTTTTTTTTTTGTTTTTCACTGATGCTGTATAAACTTGCTTTTTTTGCATCATATGCCTCTACTAATGCTAATACCAAAAATCATTTATATGCTATCGTTGATATTGATGTGAAATCAACTTAGCTTTGCACTTTGTTAATTTTTCCTGCATTGAAGATTCATTTTCTGTCATATCTTTAAAACTCTCAAAGAACCTTGTCGCATATTAATTAAAATTATATCCTTCTGTGGTTGTTACTTTATCCATTATGAACTAGATCAGAGCTTCCCAAGCTTTCTCTCTTCACGGCGCCATTAGTGTCCCGGTAATGTTTTCACGGCTCCCCTAGGCCAAAAGAAATAGCTAACACAGTGGTTTTTGACCTTTTAATAATCTGATTTTCTCTCTCTGTATAGGCCGACTGGGTTAGCCGGGTAGGTAAAGTACCTGCCTGGCAACCCAAAGGTCACGGGTTCGATTCCCGCGTCGGGCTTGGATCACAGTACTGCAAAAACCTTGGGAGGTGCATTATGGCCACAGAAGCCTATGTGCCAACAATTACCTCTCTCTGTATGCGTGTGTGCGCGTGTAGTATTTAAAAAAAATGTTATATGATAGTTATTATAATAATATAATTATAAACAAAATTACAATTCATAATACAAATTATATTTACTTATATAATAATTTTATTCTTTATATAGAGCTACTAAATAACCTTCAATTATAGATCACCACAAAATTAAAAAGGCACAGTACAGTGGATATCATACACCTTTTTACATTGAAATAATTTTATAAAATTTTTCAAAAAAAAACTTAACTAACTTAAACTCAAATTACATGGCACCCCTGGAATGTTGTTACGGCACCCCGGTTGAAAACCACTGAACTAGATATTGAAAATAGTCTTTAATTTTACTGAACTATATATTTCTTAATTATTTCCTAAGTTACTGACCTAAAAGATATTACTGTGTAGACAATGACACCCCCATACTTTACTCTTTACTTTATATTAAAATTGTAATTTATTTTTGTATTATTAGGTTCTTGCTCAGCAAAGAGCTGAACAGCAGAGGCTGGCTGCACAAAATTCTAATCCAGATACTCCAGTTGATCCAGCTAGTTTTATTCAAACCTTGCCCTCTGGCTTACGTCAGCAGGTATGTGTTTATTTATTTTTCTCTCTGCTTTGCTACTCAGAAAAGAAGTAATCAGGATAGGACTGCTGTGTGATCCATAGGGTGAAGGTGATAGCACTTCCCCCTCTCAGATTGCTGCCTGGAAATGAAATATATTATGTGGGTGTGTAAAATCAATAGAGGCACTACAAACTTGAATGTAGCGAGTAAGGCTTTAATGCTATGTTGCATTGTTGCTTCACCTGATGCAAGGTTGAACCTTTTTATTAGAAACATAATAAAAAGTGTATCAAGCAAAGTACTTTCATCACAGTTTTTAGATTAAAAACCTGTTTTAGAAGTGGGAAATATAACTACTATTTTTTGAGAGATGAAAAATATGACAAATTACAAACTACACTGCCAAGGAGAGTGTGTACTATTAATGGGCACTGAGGAGTAAATTTTTGTTTCTTACATAGCTTGTAGTCTTTTAAATAGCATAGTTGGATAATTGGTCAAATGGTGCCAGAAATGTGATAAATTATCTAGAATGGCAGAGAAAACATGTGCTCATCTCTGAGTAGGGTACAAATTTTGACATATTTAGAGTTCATGAGTTGCTAATAGTTGAGTTAAATCCTTGTTCAGATGTATATACAAGGATAATGATATGTCATAATAAAACAACCAATTTGAAAAAAAAAAAAAAATTAAATCTATTTTAAATTGTAAAAAATAACTTTTGTGCTCTGTCATACCTATGTTTGATAGAGTGAACATATTCTTAAGAATTAATTTCAAAATTTAAAAGTTTTCTACTGTTAGAAACAAACTATTAATCCATTCAGAACCACCCCCCAAAAAAAGTGTGTATAGTGATGTTGTTTAGTAGTAGTGGCAAATGATGCTAGGAAGCAATCCTATACAGGATCATCCAAAAAAAAAAAATACTACCTAACTCGTCCATCTCTCCCCTCTAGTAATATATCTAATACTTTAAATTTATTCAGGTATCTTTTTCCACATAACTGATAGTAACTGATTTGTTAAAACAATTAGTTACTATCTGGCTGGAAGCAAATTTTTGCACCTATGTCCTGCAGCCATCCTCAGTCAAAATTTGTCTCCTTTTTCTTGTGTTGTCCAAGAATGAGTAAGCTCATCATCATTAAGTTTATGATCTATTTAAAGCCTTGAACACTTCAAACAATTTCCTCTCAAGTACCTACTTTCCAAGTGCTGCAATTTGCAGAACCAGTCATCCCTGGTGAGGGTGCCCCCTTTACATTTTTGACTAATCTGGTTGCTCGTCTTCCAAGAGATTCACTTCCTTCTTAAAATGAGAATTCAAGGCCTCTGTACATTACTCAAAATGTGATGTAACCATTGCTTTATACATTTGATAAAGAATAATACCTCTTTTGTTCTCCACACCATGAGTATGGTATCACCTAATTAATATTTTTTTTTTCTGATATTACTGTTGCCCATATGCAGTGCCTTACATTTATCATTGTTAAACCTCAATTGCTATTTCTGAGCGTATCTGCCTAATTTTTCTCTGTCTCATTGCAGGAGTTGTTTCTGTCATTAACAAACTTTGTATTATCTGCAAACTTAGACAATAAGCTTAATTTTCTTTCATCAGTGTCATTAATATTGTTAACAGTGGGGGTGCAGCACTGAACCATGAAATAAAACACAGAGAGAGAGAGAGAGAGAGAGAGAGAGAGAAATTACTTTATTTTCTAATAATATGTTATGTTTTGTAACTCCATTTCTAATTAGTTTCCTTTGAATTAAGTGCTGACAAAAATGCAAAAGTTGCCAAATGAACAAAACTGAAAATTGCAGGTTTTTCCTTCCACTGGTTATTTTTTGGGGGTGGGCGGGGGGCTTGTTTTCTTTCATGCTGCTGCTTCGAAAGATAAATTCAAAAGTGATAAGTATGGATGAAGGTTAGAAGCAATTTGCAAACTCTTCAAATGAACAATATTTCACCCGTCACAGCAGTAGAATAAAATAAAGATAAGCATTAGAAGATAGTGTTAATACAAAATATGCATGAAATGCTGTAATTCTGCACTCCTCCATAATGCTCCTATATGCTCCTGTCGCATTGATCTCAATCGCAAACACTAAAATATATTTTATCCTTATTCTTTTATAAAATTTCTTTCGTCCCTGTGCTTTCTTCTTTTAATAGAATTGCAATTTTTTTTTTTATCTTGCCATAAAGTGCAGAATTGGAATTAACATTTTCGTTTAACATTGCTTGTCGAATAAAACAGTCTATTTCATTTTAAATTAAAAAATCCAGATTTTTGCCATGAACTACCATACTCTTACCGTACAAATATTTAGTGGAGTTCCCCTTAAAACCACAAAAATATTATATATAAGACATTATGACTTAAGGCAAAGAATTACATCAAGGTTGTAATTGAATTGCTATTGAGTGTGGGGGGGGGGGACATCCATAGAGCCCAAGCATTTATGGTCTAGTGATGTGGTTCTGTTAAAATCCTAAAATGTTACCTGCTAACAACCCACATAGAAACTGAGCTTGTATTCTGTATGAGCTTAATAAAAACCTATTTTGTTAATAACTTCACATGGTTTAATAGTGACATTTTAGTGTTCTCCCCATAAAATTTTATGGGGAGAACACTAAAATTTTGCCAGCCAGGTGACATTATGAAGTAGCCGGGTGGGAAAGTGTAATACTTCATAATATTAAAATTTATGTTATTTATAAATGTGACTTAATTTAACATTATATGCTCCTGTCGCATTGATCTCAATCGCATAGTATGTTCGAGTTAATATTGATCGAGATCGGTGCGCGGTACCATACGATTCTGCAAAAATCGCTTAAATTTTAGTCAGGTGGTCAGTTGAATTCACCAGGCGGTGCGCACATTTCATAGGTCCTGGGGAGAACACTGCATTTATTATTATTATTATTATTATTATTATATATTAAAAGTATAAGGAGATTATAATGAAAGTGTTGCAGTGTGTTATGGATCACTAGAATAAATTGCATGTGAGGTTGTTGAGGCATGGTTTGAAAATTTCAAAATGTAATTGGATGGTTACTTTTGGCAACCAATATACACTTTCTTGCATCATTTAGCCATTATAATATTAATACTAGTAGATTCTCTGTTGAAAATTAGGGAATATACTCTTAAAAACTTATTGATATTACTCTCTTTTGTAAAGTACACCTAATTCTGTTTTTACACGATAGATGCGTTCCTGAAAAATACGTGTAAAAAAAGACATTGTATTTATGGAAGAAAAGAAGATTGGTTCCGGATCTAAAAAATTAGTAAAAATAATTTTAAAAAAAAAAACACATAAAAATATTCGTATTAAGCTTATTATTTTATTTCAACAAAATACACATGTAATAATATGTAACGAAAATGTATTGAAGTAAATTTGTATGCATATGAAATGAAAAAAATTCTTCATTAACAAAAAAAATCTGTTTTACACATAACAAGATTTTATTCATTTTCACTTTCTGATAATAAACGGCGCATACGTTTGCGTACGACTGGAATATCACTGCCATCACTAGGAATGTTGTGGACATCGTCTTCTTCCTCTATTAATGAAATTCTTTCTGTGACCTCTTCAGCAAAATCAGCACGAGTCTCCTCTGGTGCTGATGTTTCACCGGTTTTACGAACGAATTCAGTTATTAATCGTTGTGTTCGTGTTTTGGTTAGGCCGTTATATAATTCTCTGCAAGAGGCTGTCAACAACTTCAGTTCACGTTGAAACTTCCCAGGGCGTTCCTCATTAGGGTCATGTTTGACAAAATGATTACCTAATTTTCTGGCCAGTTCCAGACCTTTTATTAAATCTGCATTTAGAACAGGATCATTTTCTTTATTATCACTACGTTCTGTGGGATAAGGAGTCCCAAGGACAAGCTCTAATATTTCATCTTCGCTTAGGGCTTTGTCGGTTAACAATTCATCAATATCTTCAAACGACAGATCATCGAATCCTTCTCCACCAATTTTGCGTGCCATTGTAATGATGTTGGGGAATTCGGTCGTATTAGGGATGATGGGATCTTTGCTTTTTACACATTGTGGCCAAACCGCTTTCCAACACGCATTTAAAGTTGCTGGTTTTAAGTCAGTTAATGCTAATCCAACTTGATTGATACAATCTAATTGAGAATTTCTTCCACACATCAATGACTGCTAGTGTTTCATCATTCAGTTTGTCCAAAACGTGTTGGAATGTTCGTTTTACGTAGTATGTTTTAATTGTCGCAATTATACCTTGGTCTAGCGATTGTATCAAAGATGTAGTATTAGGTGGCAGAAATAAAATTTGTACGTTTGGGTGTTTCAAGACAGGATGACCAGGTGCATTGTCAAGAATCAGAAGAACTTTAAATTTGAGACCTTTCAAATTCATATAAAGTCTGACTTCTGGGACGAAACATTTGTTGAACCATTCTGTAAAGATAGCAGTGGTCACCCAGGCCTTCTTGTTTGCCATCCAGTGAACAGGCAGTTTATTGATATCTACACCTTTCATTGAACGTGGGTTTAGGGCTCGATTTACCAGCATACAATCTCCTGAAGCGTTGAAGGAAAATAATAAGGTCACACGATCCTTAGCTACCTTAAAACCACCAGCAGTTTTCTGCGATTTGGCTACATACGTTCTGTTCGGCATTCGTTTCCAGAAGAAACCAGTTTCATCTGCATTCCACACTTGATCAGGAGTGTATCTTCCATCTTCAATAATTTTTGCAAATTCTTGCGGGAATACTTTAGCAGCCGATTCATCTGCAGATGCAGTTTCACCTTTAATTTTTATATTATGAAGAGCATTCCTTTTAAGAAACCCTGTCATCTAATCTGTACTCGCAGAAAATTCATACTTTCTGTTTTAACTGAGATGAAGTGCTTGGCTCCTTTACTTTAATCTGTCTGTAAATTCTTAGTGCGGTTTGCTTGATGGCATTTCCATCTACTGGTACTCTTTTTTGTGACTGATCTTCTATCCATATTACCAGAGCCTTTTCCATTTTTTTCTTGACAATATCTCTTGTATATGATGATGAATTAACACTTACTTTTGTTCCAGAACATACTGACTTCCTAATTGCAGCTTCATTTTTCTTAATAGTTCTTACGGTAGCTTCATGTACCCCAAAATGCTTTCCTACAGACGTAGCCCCTTGTCCAGTTGCAAGACGATCTAAAATTTTAATTTTAAGTTCCAAAGAAATCGCTTTCCTTTTCATTTTGGTAATAGGCGAATTATTCGACATTATATAAGGGCTACTGAAAAATATCTCAGTTATAATTAATAAAAAAAAGGTATGAAAAATTTGTAAACTTGCAGTTTATTGACTATCGGCGGAATTAATAAATTTCTATGTGCACAAATTTCACTAAAGGTTCTTTCTTGAAATAGAGCTTACCACTACATGTATTCCGAAGATACAATGCACGAATACCGTAGATGTGCACCAGATTCAATAAAAACGTTGATGATTCATAGATACCTAGATACCTAAAAACGTTGATGATTCATAGATACATTGGTAAACAAAAGCACGAGTTTCAAAATGCACACACTAGCTGTTATCCAATCTATTGGTGCGTGTAAAAAAAAAAATGATACTAATATGCCACAAAGGGGCTTAGAGGGGAACAGGTATCCTGTGTGTTATCAGACACTCAGCCTAAAACACTGATGGATCCAAAATCTCTCTATTACAGAAGATTTAGGAGAAGTCCGGTTGGCCTGCCTCCCTAAAATCCACTCATGCACACCTTCTCGATGGTAAGCCCTGTTACGTCACTTAGGTGGCAACGAACGTGTAGAGTGGTTCTCTTCAAGATGCCTGGTCAGTGTGAAGAGGAAAAGACCAAACCCTCCAGCATGAGAGCACAACAATACAAATGGCCCTCAGTCCCCAGCAGCTTTCACTCTCCCTCTTACGGCAGCGAGAGGATCAGACTGGAAGTAGAGGGTGCTAAGAATCTCTGGGTACGACCAGGCTGCCATGCACGGAAACTGAACTTGGCCTGTTATAACGTACGATCACTCATCGGTGAAGACAGGATATTAGAGCTGGAAAAGGAATGAGAAAATGTGAATTGGAATATCATCGGTTTGGCTGAAACAATGAATCACTTATAAGTTTATCAAGTGGACATCTGCTGTACACCAATGGAAACAGTGAAAGGAGTGAAGGTGGAGTTGGGTTTCTGGTCCATAAAGATTTTAAAAACAACATTTTGGAATTCAAAAGTACATCACCAAGGGTGTCAAAGCTAATATTCAAGATTTCTAAGAGGTACAAGCTAAAGATTATAATGATTTATGCACCAACATCGAGCCATGATGATAAAGAGGTTGAAGAAATGTACACCGAAATTGAGTCTTCTAGATGAGCAGAAAACCCACTACACTATTATTATGGGGGACTTCAATGCTAAGGTTAGAAAAAGGTAAAACAGCGCAGAAAGAGGAACTATAGGAAATTTTGGAATTGGTGAAAGAAATAAAAGAGGTGAAAGACTTGTGGAATTTGCAGAATCTCAAGGACTGTCAGTAATGAACACTTTTTTCAAGAAAAGGGTGAACAGAAATTGGACATGGAAAATCCAAATGGATTAACAACTAATGAAATCGACTTCATCCTCACTAACAGAAGATATATTGTGAATGATGTTACCGTCCTGAATAAGGTAAATGTTGGAAGTGATCACAGAATGATAAGATGTACACTTGATATAGAAGTAGGAAGACGACAAATGAAGAATAACAAAAACACTGACAAGGAGAAAATTGAGTATACTGAGTTATGCAAAGCCATTAGAAAGAGACTCAGAGAGGACATAAGAAGATTTAACACAAGAAAAGTAGAACAAACATTAAGAGAAAAACAAAGGACTTAAATCAGCACCCATGAGCAGTAATACAGAAAGACAAATGAAACTGAAGAATAGCGATGGTGTACTTATAAGCAGCAGAGAAGGCATAATTCAAATAACAGAAGACTACTATAGAGAATTATACAAGGAGCAAGGGAATGATACCAGCAGCGGGGAGGATGGATTGCAAAGTAGCAACACATACGACATACCCGATATCCTTCCTGATGAGGTAGAACAAGCATTGAAGAAAATGAAGAATCGGAAAGCCCCAGGGGAAGATAAAGTTACTGTAGAGTTGTTAAAATTGGGAGGAAGAGACATAACACAAAAACTGGCAAGGCTCTTCACAAAGTGCATTAGAAAAGGTGTGACACCTAAGCAGTGGAATAATGCAATCATAGTTTTGCTGCATAAGAAAGGAGATAAATCAGAAATTGGAAATTATAGACCAATTAGCTTGTTATCCCACATCTACAAGTTGTTCACAAGGGCCATTACTAACAGATTAGGTAGAATACTTGATGAGAATCAACCGAAAGAGCAAGCTGGCTTTAGGACAGGATTCTCAACTATGGATCACCTCCATGTAATATCACAGCTAATGGAGAAAGCAAATGAATATAAAACACCATTATGCCTGGCATTTGTGGATTATGAAAAGGCATTTGACTCCATACAGCATAAGGCAATGTTTTGGGCACTGGAAAGACAAGGCATAGATACCCCATATGTTATGATTTTGAAGAAAATATATGAGAGTGCTACCTCCTCTTTAGACTAGACAAAGACAGTAGCAAATTTAAAATTGAGAAAGGAGTTCGACAAGGAGACAATATCTCCGAAGCTGTTTACTGCTGCCCTTGAGGAAGCTTTCAGAAGATTAGACTGGTCACAGAAAGGAGTCAATGTGAACGGAGAGTACCTAAACCATTTACGATTTGCAGATGACATTGTGGTTATAAGCCACGATCTCAAAGAATTAGAGGAAAATCTTAATCAGTTATGCACAGTTAGTAAGGATTTTGGACTAAAGATGAATATGGCTAAAACAAAAGTAATGATGAACAAGTATGCCATGGAAAGGGAAATAATGATTGAAGGAGCAGTAATTGAAAAGGTGGAGTCATATACTTATCTGGGACAAGTTATTAGCTGTAATAATGATAAATGGCTGGAAGTCAAGAGAAGAATAAATTTTGGATGGATAGCATTCAGGAAATATAGTCACATACTGAAGAGCAATATCCCAGTTTGTCTGAAACGTAAAATAATGAACCAATGTATACTCCCCACCATGACTTATGGAAGTGAAACTTGGGCACTCACCAAAAGAATGGAAGAGAAGCTGAGAACTACACAGCGAAGAATGGAACGAATTATATTGGGAATCACTGTTAGATAAGAAGAGAAACACATGGATTAGGCAGCAAACTCAAGTAAAGGACATTCTTATCAAAACTAAAGAACTAAAATGGTCTTGGGCAGGACACATAGCTCGAAGTTATGATGACAGATGGACTAAGAAAATAACAGAATGGTACCCAAGAGGAGCTAGAAGAAAACCTGGAAGACAAAGGCGGAGATGGATAGATGAAATTCATGAGTTTTTGGGTAGTAAATGGATGGCCAGTGGTCAAAACAGAAGGAACTGGAAAGTTGCTGGAGAGGCCTTCATCCTGCAGTGGATTGAAAATGGCTGATGATAATGATGATGATGCCACAAATAAAAAAAATTTTTTTAGAATTTAGGCAAAAAAACATTCATAGAAATCGTGTTAAATCAAAATGACTCGCGTAAAAAGAGAATGATATTTATTTTGAATTCGTGTTAAATCAAATTCGTGCAAAAACAGAATTAGGTGTATTAGCAACCAAGGTGAAATCTTGATAAGATGATTGTCACTCAAATAGAAGTTGACCAGGAAGATGTAGAGAGGAGTCATGAAAATGTAAACAGTATGTGAAATTTGCCAATCCTTTGTAGAGGTTTGCTTACATACTTCTTGATCGTACATTGATCTCTGCCTGATGATATTTTCTTACAAGTGCATCTAGAGTTGAGGGTAAACTTCAGTATGGAAGGACTTGCCACAACTAACAGAATTATTTAAAAACATCTGCTGGAATCAACCATAGTACAGGTTATACTATTTTCGTGGGACATTTTGGGAATTGCAGTCTCTGGTGGTAAAGAAGTGTTTTCCTCTTTGTAGTAATCATTGCAGATATTGAAGTATTATGGATCACTAGAATAAATTGCATGTGAGGTTGTTGAGGCACAGTTCGAAAAGTTCAAAATTGAATTGGATGGTTACTTTTTGGCAACCGAGAAAGTACAAGTGATTGAGATGTTTGTTTGTTTTTTTTTTTTTTTTTTTTTTTTTTAACATCAATGAAAATAACCTGCTGAATCGTACCATTCTTCATCATCCAGGCCAAGAAAAGTTCAACAGGACAAAGTAAAATATAACAAATGGCTATTGCTGCTTAAATTTATTTGAGTGTTCTCTGCATTCAATGGGGTCCACAGGCTGAGACAATTAATAGAAAATATGTTTAATTTCTGATGAAATTTTTGACACTTACATTAGAAAAAACTGCTGGTTTTTTTTGTAATGCTTTGCAAGGTGTTGCAAAGGGGATCTTTTACTCTACCCTGCTTAGATCAGATCATGATCTTCACATGATCTGATCTAAGCAGGATCAGATCACATGATCTTCATTAGCATTCTTTCCATGTTTTTTTTTTTTTTTTTTTTTAAATCCAAGTGCAAAAGATATTAGAACCTATAATACCTAATACCATTTGTGGGTTAAAGATTGAACAGACAAGATATTTGCTGTTATTATACTTGAATTTCTGCAGATTTAAATTTTCAGAAAATACATGTGAAACAAGGTTGTTCCAGAAAACAAAAATATCAGGGATAAATGAGGAAGAGGAAAAGTTGGGTCTGTGTGGTTAAAGTTATTATTAATAATGGCGATGATACAGCTGATGCTGTATAAGCAATACCATCCTTCCTCAATTTGAATTTGTCCCTTAATGTGCATAACCTGATGAAGAATCCCATCAGCATTGAGCTTGCTCAATCCATTCAAAGCCTTAAGCACGTCAATCAGATCACCTCACATGTACCTAGGCTCCAGATGCTGCAATTTGCAGAACTGAAGCCTTTCGTGGTAAGACCACCCCTTTGTTCTAATAAATCTCTTTCCAACAGCTTTACATCCTTCCTAAAATGAGGCCTCCAGACCTCTCTATATATTACTCAAGTTGTAGCCTGGCCATTGCCATATACAAAGGGATAATTACTTCTTATCCCTGCTAGCAAAATTCCTGTATATCATTGACAAAATGCCAAGTGATTGACATTGCTCAGATAAAAAATGCCACTGCTCAGATAACTTCATATCTGACTCCACAATTTCTTCCCCCCCCCCCCCCCGGTCTTTTTCATTTTTTACTACCAGTGTGAGTGTAGTACCACATAGTCAGTACTTTACTTTTGTGTTACTTTTGCATTTGTCAAGATTAAACTTTAGTTGCCATTTCTCAGCCCATCTGCCTAACTTTTCTAGATCCTGTTGCAGTGACTGCTGTCTTAAACCAACCGGACAACCTTTGGACTTGGAAATTAAACCTGATATGCCTTCAATATCATTAATAAGTATAGAAAACAACAATGAGCCTAGCACCGATTCCTGGGGACTTTTTGCTTATAACATTAGTCCATAAAGAGTAGTGTCCATTGATAACCTCTGTCTTCTTCCCTTCAACCATCCTTTTATCCATAGCAGTAACCTGCTACACTTAATGGCACACTGTTCCAGTTTGTACAGCAGTCTTTTATGTACGGCAGTATCAAAAGTTTTCCTGAAATCCAAGAATGATATATGATGTCACACATTTGGAGAGTGATTGGATAATGGTGTTCAGACTAATATGGAAGAATTACAATTCTAATTCACAATGCCTGTCTATGCATTCATAGAAACTAAACATGTATGAGACAGACTGGAGAAACTGAGTGGTGGATCATTATTTAACCTGACTGCTCTTTTTTGACTGGAGTTTAAAAGCCTGAAAGCAGTTTTGGTGAAACTGCCACAGATGTGGAAACAAAATTCCATGTTAGGACAGATTTGAGATTTGTACAGCATGAATAGTTATTTAGAATGAAATTAATACTAATAATGAAAGAGAAAACCTGTTTTTTTTTTTTTTTTTCTTCTTTTGGGTTTTTTTTTTTATGCAGAGTGATTATATGTGATTCCTAGTAGAGAAATGTTATCTTGTCTACAAATCTGTTTCATCAAGTGCAGATTCAGTGTTGGTTTTTTTTTTTTTTTTTTTTTTGTTGGAAAATGATTGAAGCTAATTAAGGTTTCTTCACCCCAATGGAAAATTACCTAGTGATCAGCATTTCAGGAATTAGTGGTGGATATTTGAAAAGTTGCAGCTGTTTGTGCAGGGCAAGATTTCTTAAACTGAAAGATGGAATATGGTGTGCTGTCATTGGCACAACTATGGGTAGGATTTCCAGTCAGTAGAAGAAGGTAATAAATATGCAAGGGAGGAAAGAGAAAGAACCTTGGGAAACACCAACATTAATGGAGAAGTTAAGAGAGAGCACAGTCTACTGATATGCAGTGAATGTTCAGGTTGACAGTGGGATACCCAGTGGCCAGAAGCAGTCAGCCTCCGATAAAGTGGACACTTGTTTAATCATCTTGTTATGTCAAGCACAATCAAAGGCCTTAAAAATGTTAAGAGCAACTGTTCAGTTTCACTAAATGTTTCCATCAAATTGTCCATAGATGAGTAAAATAATCTAGTATATCATCTGTGGATTGACACTGACAGAATTCAATCTATATTGGAATTCATTGATCAGATTGAGGCTTCAAGATAGCTTGAGAGTTGGCAGTAAGTTTTCCTTCATCATGGAAATTTGCATGGAAATGCCAGTGAAATAAAAAAAAAAAAAAAAAAAGTCTAAAAAGGAGACAAAAAATAGGAGCAGGCTCAGGAAAATAAGATTTTAGAACAAGTGGAGAAATTTCATCAGGACCTGGAATTTTTTTGGTAATAAGATTGCTCAGAATTCTAACATTCTCTTGGAAAGCCATCAGTCATTTTTATCTTTAGCCTGACCATGCAGTAAAACTATCCATACATAATAGAGGTAGGATTCTTTTTCCTTCTCATTGTTACTTCTAAATAATAACTTGCCCTGTCCAAGTCTCAAATCTGCCTTACTATGGAATATTCCACCTGCATCTGGATTGGTTCACCCAAAACCTCTCTAGCTACTTAACTCCATTCAAAATAGGGATGACATCCCTATTTTGAATGGAGACATCTTACAAAGTCTCTCTGCTCTGTCTTGTAGATATTCAGTTTCTGCTTCATGCCTTTTCTATAGATATTTCCATGGGCAGTATTCTTCAGAATTGGAACCTGTAATTCCCCCCCCCCATCGTCTTCCACACCAATCCAAACACTCACTACTCTCAGTCAGAATTAACTTTTACTCTTCCTTATCTCTCCCTTCTACTCCTGTTTATTTGGGGCAACCTGGGCTATACAATTTTTTCTAGGGTGGATGGGGTGGTTTTTTTTTTTTTTTTTTTTTGCTAATACTTTTTAATCTTGCTTTCTTGCATCATTTGCCACTACTGATGGATTTACAGTCAAACAACATAAACTACAAAATTGTATTTTTTTAGTTTTACTTTATGCAAATAACAATGCATATCATGTCATAGAGCTGTATCGCAATGATTAGTACTTTCGGTTAGCTTGGGCCATAAGCACATCTCCGGTAAACCACGGAAATGTCAAATGACTTTTTCTTGGTTAACTACAGAAACATTAACTCCTTATTGAATGTCTGGAAAGACTGTCCAACACACCTTTATTTACCTATAGCAGAATGTTGTAATCTGCAGTGTTATACAATGACATGATTTTATTTTATGGACTTTTTTGACAGTTTGGCTGATTTAGGCAGTCTTGCATGAGAGTTATGGATTTTCCTCTGAAATTTGGTTAATTTTTCATCCAGCAAAAGCCAGCAACCAACCAACCAAAGAATACATTCAGTTATAGACATGGTATGCCAATGCCTTAGTTGTTGTGGCACTTGGAACACCTAATCAGTGCTTGTTTTCCAAACCCAAGTAACAGTCAAACCCACACTTATTGAATGTTCTCGCCATTCAAGTAAATATAATGCCAGCTTTAATTCTCTGTTCACTTTGCAGAAACCATTAATTTTACTCACACTATTGTTACATAGTAGTAGTGACATGTGATGCAAGAAAGCAAGTGTATGAGTTTATGCAGCATCAGCCAAAAAAAAAAAAAAAAATCACACCATTCCCGCCAAATGCCTGTCCAGTTCCTCCTTAAATTTATTTAAACTATCAACTTCCACAATGACAGATGGAAGTTTGTTCCAACAATTAACCACTTGCTGGCTAAAGGCAAATTTCCACACATCTATTCAACATCTGTCTTTTCTTAATTTGAATTTATGCCCCCTTTGGTTCGTAATCTGAACAGGTGAAAGGATCCCATCAGAATTCAGTGGGCTCAACCCATTAAAGGCCTTATACACCTCAGATCAGATCACCGTGCAGGTGCCTATTCTCCAGCCACTGCAAATTCATTTCCCTCACCAATCCTGTTGCCCTTCTCTGTACACGCTCAAACAAATCTACATTTTTCCTAAAATGAGACCTCCAGACCCACATGCAGTACTCAAGGCGTGGCCTGACCATTGCCTTATACAGAGGGACAATCACCTCCTTTTCCCTGCTAGCAAAATTGCAATTTATCATTGACAAAACCCCATGACCTGCCTGGCAGCCTGTCTGCATTGCTCAGTAAACTTCATATCTGACTGCACAATTACTCCCATGTCTTTTTCATTTTCTACCACCTTAAGTGTAGTACCACACAAGTGGTACATTTCTATAGGGTTACTTCTACCCATATGCAGTACTTTGCATTTGTCGAGGTTAAACTTCAGTTGCCACTTCTTAGCCCATCTGCCCAAATTATCTAGATCCTGTTGCAGTAGCACCCTGCCATTACTGTCATTAACAACCCTGCCAACCTTTTTATCATCTGCAAACTTCGACACTAAGCTTGATATACCTTCATCAATATCATTGATAAATATACAAAACAACAGAGGACCCAATACCCTGTGGGACTCCACTAATAACATTAGTCCACTAAGAGCAGCACCCATTAATTACCACCCTCTGTCTTCTCCCACTCAAACATCCTTTTATCCATTGTAGCAACTTACTCTTAATACCGTTCTGCTACAATTTGTACAATAGTCTTCCATGCGCAACAGTGAAAAGCTTTACTGAAATCCAAATATATGATATCAAAATTATTTTTTGCATCCAGTTCCTTTGCAACCACATCATAATATCCTATCAAATTTGTCAGACAAGACTTTCCCTTAACAAACCCATGCTGTGTCTGAATTATTGCTGCAGTCTTGTCTAGATGATCCTGCAATGCATCTTTAACCAGCGATTCCATTATTTTACCTGGAACAGAGTTAAACTAACTGGTTTTTAATTACTTGTGTCGCCCTTCGATCTCCCTTTGTGAATTGGGGATACATTTGCACATCTCCAGCCTGTCGGGAACTCCCCCAAGTCCAAGGATGCTCTCATAGTTATGGCTAAGGGTTTGCATAGTTGCTTTGCCACCTCCTTTAATATAACTGGATAGATCCCATCCATCCCAGGTGTCTTTCTGATGTTTAACTTCTACAATTTCTCCTCCACTTTGCTCTCAGATTTTACAAAATCATTTAAGCACCCTGCTACAATTTGATAACCTTCTGCCATTTTCAAACCTTAATATCTCCTCATTTCTATATGTAGATGCAAAATACTCATTCAGTTTGTTTGCTATCTGAGCAGGATCATCAACAGTCAAACCATCGATATCAAGTGGACCAATCAGATTCATCCCCTTCCTTTTAGAGTTTATATAAGTAAAGAAATCCTTGCTGTTTTTCTTAGCATCTTTTGCCAAAGATTTCTCGTAATCTGCCTTCGCCTTCCTAACCTCCTTTGTGATCTGATTACAGACTAGCTTATATCTGCCATAGGCTTCTGAGTCGCTTGATGAATCTCATTAGTTCATTTGATAACCATTTAGACCTAAACCTTGAGCAATATTTCTTAATAGGTATGAAACTTTTAGTAGCGTCCACGATTAATTCCTTGAATCCTTCCCGCTTAGAATTTACTGTTGGTAACATCGTCAGTTGAGACCACTGTACTCACCTTTACGGAAGCAAAAACCCTTTCCTTTAGCCCTGATGGTAATTATATCTCTAAATAATTCCTACATCAGTACACTGATCACTGCCACCTAGTGGTTCCTTTATCTGCAAATTCTTAATACACGAATGATCACTGCTGATAACCAGAGCAAGAGTATTACCCTCTCTGGTTGCCTCTTCAACATGCTGCTGCAGAAAACAATCATCCAATAAATACACAAAATTCTTACTAGTGTGTGAGTGACCAACCCACAAGTTCCAGTCAATATCTGGGAAGTTAAAATCTCCCATTATAAGACATTGATTTACGAGCCCACTATATTTCTCTGTACAATTGTTCATTGTACCCATACGAGTCATTAGGCCTATAACACACTCCAACTCTTATTTTTGCTTTCGCAGTGCTTATCTCACACCAAACTGACTCAACAGTGCACTGTTCATCTATATCAACTGGATGCTCTGCTTTTGATTTTGTTTTTCTTAATTAACAGTATAACACCTCCCCCCTTCCTATCCTTTCTGTACACATCGTATTCCCCAAATTCCAGTTCTGCATTCCTTATATCTGTGTGACACCACGTCTCTGCTATCCCAACAATATCTGCCTTTGATGTCTTGAATTATCTGAACTTGCGATTCAAAACCAGTGAAATCATTTACCAAGTGGGGCAGTGATTTCTAGCCAAGATGCAGATATATTTTCGATCATATTTAAAGGGGTAAAAAATAAGTTTGAAAAACTGTCATGTCATCTTTTCAGGATGGAATTAAGAATACTGAACACTGTTGCACATTGCAGCTGACTGCCTGAAAGGAGCTATTGTCACATGTGCATGGTAGACAGAGTTGGCACCGCAGCATATATGTACCGTATCCTGAAAAAGGCCTCTGAGGTTGGGAAAATTCATATTTTAGCATTAAATCAGCTCACACACCAACCATAAGAATAAGTATTTACTGTAACTAAAATATTTACATATTAAAATAAAATAAAATAACTATTTACAAAAACTGCTATTATATTAAATTAAATTATATACATGTAAAAACATTAAAACTGTGATAAAATCCTTAAGATAAAATACACTAAAATAAACCGGATTAAAAGCGATAAAAACAATAAAAGTCTCTGGAGCTTTCGGAAGCATCGGTCTGAACTGGAAGCGGAAATAGCTCGGGAACGTGTTAAGCAGAACCGTTCATCTGTACTTAGGATGATAGTTTCAAACAGAGGATGCATACGCATACCTCTGTCCCTATTCATAATATTGTGGTCGGATGAACAGATTCGTAGGCTCTCAAGCCATTTACGGTTCCAGAACCCATGCGCTCGATCCACGATAACCGCATCCCCTGTGGAAATTTGATGCTGCTTCTCCCAAAAATGTTCGGCCACAGCAGACTTATTGTAATCAGCGGTTTTTATAGCATTTGCATGCTCCCCCAGACGATCCTTGAGCCGTCGTTTTGTCTCGCCCACATGACATTCCCCACAATCCAGGCATTTTATCCTGTATACTACTCCACTACTCAGGTCCTTTGCTATTGGGTCTTTTACCTGAGACAACACTGTGTGCAACCTCCGTCCGGGAAGCTGCAGACAGCGTGTTTTATAACCCCGCAAAACTCTAGCGAGATGCTCAGTAACGCCCGGATAGTAAGGAATGTATGCGGTAGCCACAGAAACAAACGGTTCCTGACGGTTAGACTGTATTCCTCTACTAAATCTGTCTATGATCCTCTGGGGGTATCCGCATTTTCTAAGGTCTAATTTCACATCCTTTGTCCTCAGAGGTGGTGCAGTGTGACCCTGCTTTATCTAGTAGAGCTTTCACTACACTATTCTTATGCTGCCCAGCTTGTGCTGAACTATAATGGGTGTACTGGCCTCTGCACATAGGTTTTTTAAACACAGAAGTTTTGAGCCTAGGGCCTACCCTAGAGACCAGTATATCCAAGAAAGGAAATTGTATAAATTGGGAGAAGCTATTAAGCCAATGGAGTGCATCATCAACATACCTTTTCCATTTCTTTATGGGAAACTGATATCCACTAAAAACCCTGTCCTCTAACTCCTCCATGGCCAGATTGGCCACGATGGCGCTAATAGGGATCCCATGGCTGTACCGTGAACCTGTTTGTACATAACACCTTGGTACACCATAGTGGTGCTGGCCAGACAAAGTTCCACACCCGAACAAATATCCTCTACATTTAAAAGCGATCTATTACTCAAAGAGACATCATTACTCAAAGATTTTCTAACACAGTATATTCAATGTTTAATTGGAATGCATGTGAATAGTGACACCACATCAAAAGAAATCATGCTCTCGTTTTCATTTATAATCAAATCTTTCACAAATTCTTTACTGTCTTTTATGACATAGTTGGACTGGCCCACTATAGGCAAAATCAATTTAGCCAAATACCCTGACAAAGAATATGTGGGGCTTCCTATAAATGATACAATAGGTCTGAGTGGGACTTCTGTCTTATGAGTATAGCAAAGGACCTGTATATAATTTAATTTAATATAATAGCAGTATTTTGTAAATAGTTATTTTAATTTATTTTTATATGTAAATATTTTAGTTACAGTAAATACTTATTCTTATGTTTGGTGTGTGAGCTGATTTAATGCTAAAATATGTGTACCGTACTTAGGGTACAACAATGCAGCATATATGTATAGTACTTGTCTAGACTATCGAATGAGTTTTAATATGTACAGTAAATTTTTGACTTAAACTTAATTGAAGCCCGTGCTGTTTGAAGCCGTGCTAAGCAGAGTATTGCTGTGTGTGTGTGTGTGTGTGTAGTTATTATAGTAAAAGTATAATATGTAATATATAGATACTGAATATGTATATAAACATAACAGTATACAGCAGGCCATAAGGCCAAAATAACTTATAAAGACTAAGATAGCCTGTATAGGTCTACAATGCCATACCTTGGAAATAAACATATAATTAGTAATAATATATAATACACTAATGATTATGTAGCTAATATATATATATAAAAAATTATAATTATACATATATTTGAATAACGTTTGAAATAATTGGAAAATTAATCTTTCATAATAAAAATAAAATAAAAAGGTAAAGCAAACATCAGAGGCAGCAAAAAGCCATATTCCTCTACATGATGCTTGAAATAAAATAATGCCAGCAGCATGGCAAGAGAGAAGAGCGAAAATAGTCAAAATTAAACATAACGATCAAACTAACAGGGAGGGAAGAGAGGGGGTAACAAGAGTAAAAATATTGCAGTAGAAACTCTAAGATAATTTATAACATCTAAATAATATCGGTGTTTAAATACACCATAGATAACTCTTAATAAACTACAAAGTAGTTGTTGTAGGCATCATTTGCTCTTTCTCATATTGTGCTCTGCCTTCACGACGAGTTGCCATGATATTGCACTACTTCGAATAAGTAACTCTTCACTATCGATCGGCCAATAGCCGTGAAACAGTGCTGTCTGGGTGGTGGTACTCAACTGAGAATAAGTAACAATAGCCTTCTCTATTAGTGAAGAGTTACTTATTCGAAGTAGTGCAATATCATGGCAACTCGTCGTGAAGGCAGAGCACAATATGAGAAAGAGCAAATGATGCCTACAACAACTACTTTGTAGTTTATTAATAGTTATCTATGGTGTATTTAAACACCGATATTATATAGATACCAAACTCTTAAAGTATTATGCCTTGTGCATTTATTTATTTTAAATAACATCTAAATGTATGGATAATAAAGTAATTCCATTAAATTTCGAATGCCAAATAAATAGAAATTTAACGGTGCCCCCTCTGACGGGCACCAAGTCCAAATTTATGTGAAATATCACCAACAGAGATGTAAAGCATTACAATAAAATAAACCAAAAATAGACTGACCATTATGCCCCATCTCAACAGAAGACCAATAATGGTCAGGGAATCGCTGCATTTCAATCGCTAGACAAATCGCCACAAAGGCAAGTCGGTCGAAAGATCAGTCCGCCACCTGATTCCCAAATCAAACCGCCAATGCAGAGGACTTGAATAGCGGTGGTCCTGATGCAGCAAAAATTAAAAATAGAACAGATACGAGCACTCCAATGCAAAAAGTAATCTTAAAAGTAATCACTGACAAAAAGTAATCTTAACCAGATTATATAGATGAATAATGAAAGTGCTGCCATCCATAGTTCATTATTCGTCTATATAATCTGGTTAAGATTACTTTTTGTCAGTGGTGTGGCTTTGCATTGGAGTGCTCGTATCTGTTCTATTTTTAATTTTCGCTGCATCAGGACCTCCGCTATTCAAGTCGTCTGCATGCGCAGTTCGATCTGGGGATGTGGCGGACTGATCTTTCGATCGAAATGCAGCGATTCGCTGACCATTATTGGCCATGTGGTTCTCTTTTGGGGTAGTACATAATGGTCAGTCAATTTTTGGTTTATTTTTGCTTTATTTTATTGTAGTGGTTTACTCTTGGTGATATTTCACATAAATTTGGACTTGGTGCCCGTCAGAGGGGCACCATTAAATTTCTATTTAATTGGCATTCGGAATTTAATGGATTATTATTTTATTATCCTTACATTTGATGTTCTAAATTATCTTAGTTTCTGCTGCAATATTTTTACTGTTGTTACCCCTCTCTTCCCTCCCTGTTGGTTTGATCGTTATGTTTAATTTTGACTATTTTCGCTCTTCTCTCTTGCCATGCTGTTGGCATTATTAATTCTTATTCTAATTTATTTTTATCATTATATGTGTGTGTGTGTATATATATATATATATACACACACACACACACACACACACACACACACATTGAATCTGTACCTGTTATTGCAAAGTTAACACAATGTGAGTGTTCTAAGTTCCATGAATTTACTTTTTAGGTGTTAGCTGACATGGATGACAGTCTTCTAGCCCTTCTGCCAACTGATCTTGCATCTGAAGCTCATGCCTTGCGACGAGAGTTGGAAGCACGTCATCGACAGATGCAGGAGCGATTTCTTTCTTCGCATGCTGGTACTGCCCTCTCCCGTATTCTGCGTTCTGCAGGTAGATCCCTTGGCTACAGAGGATGATTGGACAGGAAGTATTTCCAAGCTGTGATGTAGTGTCTGGACTTCAAATTTTAAATTGCAGTTTTATATTGGCTGTGGAACGATTCCTGTTCAAAAAAAAGTACCTCTGTAGCCGTACCGTGTTGAAATTTTTGTTTTCCTTTATTTTTGATTTTGTTTATTGCTTATGTTATTCTAAATTTATACTTTACTTTTATTTTTAATTAGGTGGGTTTTTTTTTGTTTGTTTTTTTTTTTTTTTTTTTTGTTTGTTTTTTTTCCCTTCTATTTGAATTGATTTTCCTCATTACAACTTATTTTTAGTTCTGTGAACTGTGCTTTTCTGCAGCTGACATTTTTCCTTGTGTGTGTGTGTATATCATATTCAGTTATAAAAAATCATACTTGACATTATACTTTGTTATAGTTTACATTTTTTGCTTGTGCATATATATATATATGTGTGAATTTTTAAAAAATTGTACTTGACATTATCCAATAATAATAGATTTTTGGCACCATTTTACATCATATGTTACTGAAAACTATACTGTTGCTTTTTCTTTTTTATTTATTTTTGTAATCATATAATATGAAAAGTGACTGGAAATTGAAGTTTATTGGTTTAAGAAATGGTTAGTTATATCTTCAAATAGGCCTGTGAGGTTGGGGGAATTCATATTCACAAGTAATTAAATTTATACACCAACTGTGTTGTATTAAAATAATAATTTAAAACTGCAAAATAAATGTACATAACATAGATATTTATAATTAAAACTATTTACAATAAAATAATACAAATAAAATAAGAGTGATAAAAGTATTATAAAACATTAAAATAAAAGACTTAAAATACCAGTATTTTATACGAAGCTTTCAGAGGCATCCGCCTCCTTCCTCAACAGTGTACTGTTGCGAAAGGAGGCAGATGCCTCTGAAAGCTTCAGTATCTGGTATTTTAAGTCTTATTTTAATGTATTTTAACGTTTTATAATACTTTTATCACTCTTATTTTATTTTATTGTAAATAGTTTTAATTATAAATATCTATGTTATGTACATTTATTTTGCAGTATTAAATTATTATTTTAGTACAACATGGTTGGTGTATCAATTTAATTGCTTGTGAATAGAAATGGTTAGTGTTATTGTTATATGTGAAAACAGATAGAAATCTGACATAGAAGTCAGGTACAAATGGTAATGAATATAGAGAAAGAAAATGACATTATGAATTTTTAAAAAATTCACACGTGCAGACAGGATGTCCATGACTTCTTTATATCATACTTCTGTGGATGATTTCTGAGGTAATTTGGTTTAAAAAAATGTAGCATCTATCCATATGCACATATAGACATTTATGAAAGCCAGTGCACAAATACCATGCGAGCTATCCAATACTTGTTTCTGTATCAAAACCGAAGTAACTGTTGTTCATTTCCAATGAATAACAGTTACCAAGTGTGTGGGGTGTGGTTTGATTTTCACTTTAATTATTCCAGAACTACAGACCATGAATTCAAATTACAATGGAGGAGAAGTTTATACTGGATTGTAGGAAGTTTTCTTTTAGCCAACAAGTTGTTAATTATTGGAATAAGTTGCCTCTATAGGTGGTTGAGGCTGACAGTTTGGGAAATTTCAAAGCTCAATTGGAATATGAGTTGTGTCTAAGAATAATGAGACTGGTGCTATAAAAGTTTTTATTAACAACTAAACTACAAATCAACATTATCACCTTCAAAATTGTTCCCTTGAGGGAGGGGGGGTGCATACACCGCCGGAGACCTTGCTCCCACTCCTGGTAGCAGTGCTGGAAGTTGTAGACTGAAAGTGCCTTCAGCTGGTCTCTCGCAACCTTTTGGATGTTGTCCACAGTTCCAGAATGACGACCTTTGAGGTGGAATTTGAGCTTGGGGAAAAGGAAGAAATCGCAGTATGGGGCTGCAGAACCACTGGAATACCTTTCTGGTCAAAAATTTGGTCACAGGGAGCATTGTGATGCAGCATTCAATAGTCTGCAATCTCCAGGTGGACACGATTAACCCTTTTTCTCACTCTTTCAAGGACCTCACAATAGTACTGTTGATTAACTGTTTGTCCCTGAGGCACAAATTCCTTGACTGTCGAAAAAACAAATTAGCATGGGTTTTATTTTCGATTTGCTCATTCTTTCTTTTTCAGGTGCGGTGAGTTGCTCATGTGCCATTCCAAACTTTGTCGTTTTGTTTCAGGATCATACTTGAAAATCCACGCTTCATCACCTGTTATGACTTGTTTGAAAAAAAAAATTTGTCATTTTCGATGCATTCAAGAAGGTCCAGGCTCACTTTCCTTCGGTTTTCCTTTTGTTCATTGGTGAGGTTTTTTGGAGCCAGCTTTGCACAAATTTTCCGATTGCCCAATTCCTAGGTCAAAATGTCATGAGCGGTTTGGTGATTCAAATTCAACTCACTACCGGTCATTCTGACTGTCAAATGTCGATCAGACCTCACAAGAGGCCTTGCTTTGGTCTCATTTTCGTCAGTTTTTGATGTGCAAGGTCTTCCAGAACAAGACTTATCTTCCACACTCTCATGGCCATCCAAAAATGCTTTACCACCTAAAAACCTGTGCCCTTGATAGAGCATGCTCTCCATGAGCCCGTTTTAATTTTTCGTTAAGTTTAACGCAAAATTTGATCGCGCAACCTTGCTCAAAATTTTATTTTTCCATTTTCGTAACGCGTCACTACCCACACTTACACAACTCGCTGTCAAGTCAGACGTGTTAACGCTATCGAGTTGAAACTTGCACTGAACATCAAGTAAGAATGTGTCTTGGTTGATGTCGGAGGCATGGTGTTGCCAGTTTAAGACGTGTTCAGTCTCATTACTTTTTAGACACCTCGTAGATATCTACGAGGTGTAATCACCTGTATATGACTCCTTCCACGAGGAAGGAGTCATATATAGGTGATTTATATATTTGTATATGCAGTGGCGGAGGTCTGCAGGAAAGTTACTTTATTTAAGGTGATGCAGGAAAACTGTATCACCTTAAAAAAAAAGTAACATTTTTAGCAAAACTTATAAGATATTGTTTGATTAAAGTCATTTTGTTTGTTTCAAAGCAAAGGTATTGCGTCAGATAACACTTCTGTCGCATCATACAGCAATTGCATGGTGTTCCATCAGCTGTTTCTATAAATATAGTGTTGGAAGAGTATACATGCTCATTAGTATCCCGTTTTGTGAAGGTGTAAGCATGGCTCCATGTATTCAGTTGACACCAAGAAAAAAAAGTGTAGCTGTTGCTCTGTCCCAGGAAGGGCTTTCTATGTGTGCTATTGCTGATAAAATAGGCTGCCACCATTCAACAGTATCCTGGGTGCTGAAATTAAAGCAAGAAACCGGTGATGAGAAGAGAATGCCTGGATCAGGCCATAAGAGTGATTACACCTTCCCAAGATCAATATTTGAAACGGCTGTGCCTTTGTAATCGCCATGCTAGTGCTCCTGATCTAAAACTGGACTTTGAGATGGCCTCTAGTATTGAAACAAGTGCAAGAACTATCCAAAGATGGCTTTCGGAATGTGGGCTGCATGCTTATCAGCCCTTTGTTGACCCAACAAATGAGGAAGAACCGACTTGCTTAGGCTAAAAGTCATGTTTCTTGGACAAAAGAGCAGTGAGGCACCGTCATCTTTTCTGATGATTCGAAATTCAACCGGCAATGGCTCGGATGGGAAGCGATATGTCAGAAGATAAAAATTGGAGGAATGCCATCCTGACTGCATAAAAGACTATAAAGTTCCCCACTGCGGATGTATAACAACCAAAAGTCTCGGGGCGAATTGTTTATTAACAAAACGGTGAATACAGAAACCTACACTGCTATCTTGGAGGAGTGCCTGAAACCCGTTATTATGGCTCACCACATAGAGATGTCCAAAACTCCATTTTTCAACAGGACTCAGCACTTTGCCACACCAAGCAAAATTGGTAAGCTATTTAGATTTAATGATGAGTCTTTCTTATCTCACAAGGCTTAAAACATACTTACACCAATGTTTTCCCTTGTTTTTCTCCCTTAAAGTGCAGTCATACCTCAGAAATGCTGGCATTAGTGTTGGACTGACTCGGCAACAGTCCAGAAGGTACTATGATTTCATAGTACCTTCTGGTACTATGAAATTGGGCATCCATATACAAAGGGTACTAGGAAAGTTTTGCAATACAGCTTTGTTTATTTAATTTTTTCAAAGTAATTTCCTCTACATTCAATACACCTCTCCATCCTCCGAAACCAATCTTTAAACCAGTTCTGGCAAGTTTCACTAGGGAGTAAAGCACACTCATTGTCCCAAGCCCGTAGAAGGTCCTCATCACTGGAAAACCGCCGCCCTTTTAGCTTCATTTTCACATGCGGGAACAGTGCAAAGTCGCAGGGAGCAAGGTCTGGACTGTAGGGAAGGTGCTCGAGAAGTTTCAGTCCTGTCGTGGTCAAATATTCGGTGCAGGCTTTGGCGCAGTGAGCTTTAGCATTATCGTGATGGAGGTACCAGGTGTCCATTCTTGACTTTGGCCGCAGGTTCTTCATAGATCCAATGACTTTAGGCAGGCATTGTTCAGTATACCACTTAGCTGTGACTGTCTTCCGCATCAACTGACTGAAGAGCAGATGACACGACGTGTGACTTGGTGCCGGGAGATGTTAAAAAAGTTTGATAAGGGACAATCTCGGTATGTGAACAACATCGTGACAGGTGACGAGACTTGGCTGTACTATTACGATCTGCCGACCAAGGGTCAAAACGAAGTTTGGGTCTTTGATGATGACGACACACCCGTAATTGTCAGAAAATCCAGATCTGTAAAGAAGAAAATGATAGCTGTATTTTTCAAATCGAGTGGAATTGTGGAACGTGTCGTTTTGGACACGCAGAAGACAGTCACAGCTAAGTGGTATACTGAACAATGCCTGCCTAAAGTCATTGGATCTATGAAGAACCTGCGGCCAAATTCAAGAATGGACACTTGGTACCTCCATCACGATAATGCTCCAGGTCACCGCGCCAAAGCCTGCACCGAATATTTGACCACGATAGGACTGAAACTTCTCGAGCACCCTCCCTACAGTCCAGACCTTGCTCCCTGCGACTTTGCACTGTTCCCGCATGTGAAAATGAAGCTAAAAGGGAGGCGGTTTTCCAGTGATGAGGACCTTCTATGGGCTTGGGACAACGAGTGTGCTTCACTCCCTAGTGAAACTTGGCAGAACTGGTTTAAAGATTGGTTTCGGAGTATGGAGAGGTGTATTGAATGTAGAGGAAATTATTTTGAAAAAATTAAATAAACAAAGCTGTATTGCAAAACTTTCCTAGTACCCTTTGTATATAATAGTATTAATAAAATGAGCGTAATTGTAGCAAACAGGAAGATAACATTAATTATGGATCAGGGATACTGCATAAGCAGAGACATACCCTACAGCCATAATGTATATATATATATATATTTATGGTATGAAGAAAGTGTGAAGAAAATATTTTGTTTAATCCTATTGAATCTATGGTATATGCGAGAAGTGAATTCAACAAAATGGATAAGAAATGTAGCAATATATGGTAAGATGAAGTGACCAAGTAAGATATGAAAAAGTGACCAAAATAAGACTACATTGCAGTGTTTTTCACAATTTCAGTGTCTTCGTCAGCGATCATCCACCGAAATTATGAGGAAGACGGCAATGTACTTGCTTCTGTTTCCAACATGTTCTGTATGCTATGGTGCATGTGTGCTGTAGACACATGTTACGCACTAAATTTGAAATTTTGCTGCTAGAATAAGGTCTAATAAGTTGTGCCAATAAATGTAATTATAATAATTATTATTAGTAGGGAATACAAATCGTGGATGACCTTATAGAAGCATGCAAAAGAATTGAAAATCTAAAGTAATGATTTCGAAATGTATGAATAGGCAAGAAGAAAGGAACTTGCCGTTCCCTTGTAAGACTGACAATGAACAGGATGGCGACGTGCCAGTATATATATAGATTCACTAATGGTTCCTGGTGTTAGAAATGGGAGGGGGGGGTGTTATAGTCTGTCAGCTAGCTGAATGTATACACACTGGTCCCCCCCCCACAAATTTCTAACGCTAGGAACCACTAGTGAATCTATACATAAATATACTGGCACGTCGCCATGTGGAAGTGTAATCCAGCTGAAACCAATACATACAACATGAAAGTATTAAATTAAAATATTTTCAGGTTGTGATAGTCTTTAAGGATGGAAAGATAGTAACGTAAGATGAAAGTACAGAGACCATGAAATATTAATAATTGGTAATTCAAAATAAGGCAGAAATCAAGAATAATTTAAAACCAAAGATATAATAATGTCAAAACTGTTGACAAGAGGCTAGCTAAAAATCTGAGAAATATATAAAAACAAGAAATATCACAAACGTCAATGGAAATCTAAAGACCAGTTTGTGTGGGAAATGAAAGCAACAAAAATAGGTATTGTAAAAGTTAATGACATGGATGATAACATATCTACTGTGGCTTAAAATCAAAACGTGAATTTTGCTGGCTATGGAAATGTTGGGACCAGAATCATTTTAGTGACTGCACTTTAAATATTACTGAAATATCACAAAAGCTGAATAGAGGATAAAAAAGAATAAGAAATGTCAACCATGAATCCATACTCTTCAGAAGGCTACATACTTAGCCTTGACTTTTTAGAATTATTTTTCTGTATAGTTAATGTGAATTCACTTTGGGCTTAGTATTTAAATACCACCTTTCTAAAAAACCAAGGTTGGCAGCTATTAAATGGGCAAACTGAGGGGCTACTTAACAACTTCAGGTCAATGTTGAGGAAGGGAATATATAATTGAAAACCTTGTCAATGAATTTGTCCCTGTAGAGATTGTGAAAGGTCTATGTGTGCATAATTTTTTTTTTTTTTTTTTCAGCATTGTCTGTGCTTCTTAATAGGAGAGATTGCTTTCACATGAATGGAAGACACTTCAATAGCATGGTAACAATATTTGCTGACACTGTCAAAGGAGTGTTACATAGGTCAGTTTTGCAACGCTTTCCTGGTAAGGGAAGTTAGCCACCCGTAAGATGACCTGATTGACATAATGAAAATTGTGACGTCCTAACCCTTTCTCTGATGACACACATTAGGGACCTTAAATTTAAATTGAAAAAGGATGTTGGCAGGATAGATGTGTGATAATGTGCTTTCAGCCAGAATATAATCTTTCGTTTTTTTTTTTATGTAAACCCCAAACACGAGAGGTATTAGAACCTATACTATTTAGTACCGTGCTTGGGTTAGAGGTTGAGAAGACGAAAGAAGATATTTGTTGACATTGGACTTGAACTTCTGTAGACTGTAATTTTCAGGGAATACGTATGAGGGAAGGTGAAAAGTTGGTTCTGTGAGTTTGAAGTTGGACAGTAAATGGATGTCAGACAACATCTACCATGTTGTCTGGTGTCGGCACATGTTCGGACTGTTTTGAAAGATAGAGAGAGCAGGAATTATAAAGCCAATTCAGAAGAACAGTGCCCATGGAAGTATCTGTAGAAGAGGCATGCAGCAGAAACAGTACATCTATGAGACAGCGAGTGGAGAGACTCTGTTAGAGATGAATCGTTAATTAACCTAACTGCCCTCTCCTGAATGGAATCAAGAAACCTGAGAGAGGTTTTGGGGGTACCACCCCAGATGTGGGAACAATATTCCATGGCAGGACGGATTTGCGATTTATACAGAGTGAGCAGATGTTTGGAAGAAAAGTAACGCCAAGAGCGAAAGAGAAAACCAAGTTTTTTAGATGCAGAAGAAGCAATATTTGTAATGTGCTTGTGCCAAGAGAGATTAGAAGTCAGGGTAATCCCCAAAAGAGATGTATCATTTTGCTTAGAAATCGGAGTGTCACTAAAGATAAGCATAGAAGCAGAAGGATCCTTTTTGCGAGATATAAGACAAGACTGAGTTTTAGAAGGATTGAAACAACTAAGTTGTCTTTGCCCCAGTGGAGAATTACCTGAAGATCAGCATTTAAGGAATTGGTAGCAGATTTTCGAGAAGTTGAAGCTGATTGAGCAGCACAAGGTTTCTCAAAATGGAAAGTGGAATGCAATGTGCTATCATCGGCAAAACTATGGATAGGATTTCCATTCAATGGAAGAAGGTCATTAATATACAAGAGTAAAAGAGTGGGGGAAAGAGCTGAACCTTGGAGGACACCAGCATTAGTGGAGAAGTTAGAAGACAGAGAGCCATCTACCATCACCCTCAGTGAGCGATCAGAGAGAAAACTGGATAACCAATTAAAAAAAACAGTTGGCAAACCATAAGATGGAAGCTTGTTTGGAAGACCTTTATGCCAAACACGATCGAAAGCCTTTGAGATGTCAAGAGCAACTACTTGTGTTTCTCCGAATCTTTCCATTGAATTAGTCCATAAATGGGTAACATAAGCCATAACATCACTGGTGGATCGACACTGACGGAATCCATACTGGCGATCGTTGATCAGACAAAAGGTTTCTAGGTAGTTTAAGAGTTGGCTGTTAATTGATTTCTCCATTACTTTAGAAAGAGTAGAAGTAACTGCAATGCGATGATAATTGGATGGGAGGGATTTGTCACCCTTTTTAGGAACTGGCTGGATATGAGCAAATTTCCAAGCAGAAGGAAAAACACCTTTGGAATAAGAAAGTGAAAAAATGCGGCAAAGAATAGGAGTAAGTTCTGGAGCACAGGTTTTGAGAAAAAGTGGAGAAATACCATCGGGACCTGGAGCTTTCTTAGCATCAAGATTCGTCAAAATCTTTCTGACGTCCTTTTGACGGAAGACCACAGGAGACATTGAATGGAGTGTGTTGGGAATGGTGGGAGGTGTTTTACCAAAATCATTAATATATGAGTAGGAAGAAAAATGGGATGCTAGCAAGTCAGCTTTATCCTTGGCTAAAGTGACAACAGAAGCATCTGGTTTGGACAGAGGTGGGAGCAGGGATGGGCAAAAGTTGTGACCAATAACTTTGGCAAGGGACCAGAATGCTCGGCTGCCATTAGGGCAACAAGCAAGTTTTCTACTCTTGGCCTGTTCAAACTCTAGTTTGGACTAATTAATAACTGCTTTACAATTGTTGCGAACTGTGGTGTATGCAGAAAATGAACCTGAAGAATTAGAAACAAGCCAATTACGATGTGCAACATTCTTCTCTTGAACAGCCTTAACACATTTATTGGAAAACCAAAGTTTAGATAAAGGACGAGATTTTAAAGTGTAGTGCGGAATAAAGGATTCCATTCCTACAAGAAAAATTGCACTGACACGATCTAACATCAGAAGTTTTGAAACAGTAATCCGACCAAGGAAAAGAAGAAAAGAAATCTCGCAGGTCATCCCATTTTGCATTCTTGTAATGCCAAACAACACAAGGTTGGGAATAGCCATGAGATAAAGGCTCCATTGGAGAAGAGACAATCACCAAGTTGTGATCTGAAGTGCCTAAAGGACCTCTCATTTCAACTGTGTACTTAGAAGAGTTGTTTGTGAGAAAAAGGTCAAGCATGTTGGCTGTATGATTAGGATTGTCTAGTATTCTTGTAGGTAAATGAACAATCTGTGCAAGGTCATTAGTAATTGCAAAAGCCTCAGCATCTTGACCAGCTGGGTTGGTATGACTAGAAAATGGAAGCCAGCTGGAATTGTGAACATTAAAATCACCAAGGAAAATTACCTTACTGTTAGGAAAGTTGGACTGGAGAAAGTCAAGTTGCAAAGAGAGGAAGTCAAAGAGCTCCAAGTGATTAGTGGAGTTGGGAGAACGGTAGAGACAACAGATGAATGTGACACAATGAGGTAGAGAGATTTTAAGCCAGAGAAGATCAAAGAGAGTAGATTCCAAATTGTCAAGTCTCTGACAAGGAATATCAGATTGGACATATACACGAGTACCACCTTTGAGACGAAAGGAATCATACAGCGAATAATTTGGGCATCTGAGATGAGCAGTAGTTGAATCAACCAATAACTGAGATTCTGTCAGAAAAAGTACATGGGGTTGGCATCTGCAAAGAGCATGCCTTTCATCTGGTCCTGTCTAAATAGTTCCATTACTCTACATTGCACATCATTCATGACAACTATGAACAGTAGTGGTGACAGAACGCCTCATTGCTTCAAACCTGGTGTTATTTCATAGCTCTTGTGGCGCCTCCGTAGCCAGGTGGGAATGAGCAGCAGTGTGCAGCACACGCTTCTTGATTAGACCGGGGTTCGAGCCCGTCACCACCAAATACGGAGGATCAGGGACTGACCACCGCATATCCCGGAGCAATATGGCCTTAGTTGCTAATGCTCCTAAAAACCAAACAACAACAACAACAACATTTCATACCTCTCCGTCAACCCCTATGTGCACCAATACAGTGAGCAAAGTAATTCTTACTTTGCTCACTGTATTGGTGCACATATTCTCAATTCTCTCCACAAGTTGTTCATCTTGTGGAGAGAATTTTCTATCCCCAAGTTTCTCAAAACCTCCCGCACTTTCTCTCTCTTTGCTGCATTAAACACTTTCTTTATATCCAAAAATGCCATCCATGTTTTGTGTTCATAACATCAGTTGCCTGATGCATACAATTAGATCCATCATCAATCTGCCAGGCCTAAAGCTGTACTGTTCCTCGGCCATCCTATTTTCAATCGTTCCTCTTATCTATCGCTCTAACACTATCATACAGCTCACTCACATGTGATGTCAGTGTGATGCTTCCGTAATTGGAACACTTTTTTCCTGTTCCCCTTCTTGTACAACGGGACGATCAAACCTTTCCAGTCCTTTGGCACCTGTCTCTCATCCCAGATCTTACGGAACAGTCTGTATGTCCATGCTATCCTTCCCTCACCTGTAGCTTTCAGCATTTCTCTATTAATCTCATCCATAGCAGCAGACTTACCCGTCTTGATGTATTTCCATGCCTGCACTACATCATTCCACGTCAAGTCTGTCTGTTCTCTCTCTCTCTCTCTCTCTCTCTCTCTCTCTCTCTCTCCCCCTCTCTCTCCGTATCTTCACTTTCATCCCCTCTTTTATGATCAACCTGCCTTTGTGCCTTTTGCTGGCTGTCCTGCAACTTCAACACAGGTTTTCAAAATACTTCGTCTGTGTTCCTCTTATCTCTTTGTCGTTGGTTATTAGGTTCTCATTCTCATCCATCAAGTATTTGCCCTGTTCACATCTCCTTTTCCTCACCATACCATACAGCTTTTTTTTTATTATTACCGTGGATATCTTGTCATAGGGTTTCACTCCATTTTTCCAAGCTCAGTCTTCTTTCCTTGTTAACTATCCTCTTGGCCTTTTTCTTCACAGTTTCATATCTCTCTTTAATCTCGTCATTTCTGTTCTGAAAGTAGGCCCTGAATGCGTTATTCTTGATTTTCATAGCATCTCTCGTCCAGTCATTCCACCATGGAATTTCTTTCCATCTCCTTCTATTGCTTGTCCTTCGACAAACCTGCTCTGTCGGTTCTACTACACAGTCTTTGAATGCTTTCCATGCTGTTCACTGTCTTAGGTTCAACCTTCCTGAACTCTTCTCTGAACATTGACCCTTTTTCCTCTTCACTTTAGGAATCTGAAAACTTCAACTAGCCTGTGTCGCTCTTTATCCACGGGTATATAGTCAAGGAGGGATTCCTGTTGACCATCCCAACCGTATCTTGTCACTTTGTGATTCACTCTTCTTGAACCAGGTGTTTCCTATGACCAAGCTGTATTTAAACAGAAATCCAACAGCCTGTCACCATCGTCATTCCTAGGTTTCCAGCCATGCAGACCAATAACATATTCTAGTCCTTGTCTCTCCACTCAGACTTGTGTTCAAGTCACCCATGATAACTACATCTCCACCTGTAATGTTCTCGTCGAGCTTGTCCTCAAACTCCAGCCTCTCAATTTCTTTGCAACCGGTTTGCGGTGCATAACATTGTCTTCAATGTTATGAAGACAATGTTATGAAGTTTGCGGTGCATACTGTCTTCAATGTTTCGCTGTTATTCACCTCCATTAGCTTTTCCTTAATCCTGTGATCTATAATGATGTCTACACCCCTCGCTATATCACCCCCAGACCAATATAGGTAATAGCCTCTTCGTAACTCTCTACACCCATTTCCATTCCATTTTGAATTACTCAATCCAAGTATGCTTATTTTTCTGTCCTTTAAGATGTCCACACACACCTCAATTTTTCCTGACAATATCATAATATTGAGTGTGGCTAGTTTAATATATGTAGTCACCAGCTTATCATGTTGGTTGCAGACACCACCACGTCTGGGCTGATTAGCTTTGAGGCTTATTTTTCTATTAAAGGCAATAAATTTAAGCTGCTGATCTGCCAAATCTGTCGCAGCCATATAGATGTGGTAGCTCTTATTCAATGGCGAAGCTTCATGATGTTGCCATTTAAAAATTTATGCCAATTTGCTAGTCACCACTGAACAAACAGGTGGCACTGCTTTAGTTCTTTTATATCATGGATGACTCCAAATGGCTGACTCAGTAGAATTACTATGACCTTGAAATTTACAAAAATTAATAACAGCAACAAGTGAATATTTTTAAATACAATTTGGATCCGGAAAAATTCTACAGCAAAGCTATCAGGTAGCACAACTGTTCTGCTAAGAAGTCTCAGTGACTGATCTGATCCTAGTTCCTTAAAAATTTATCAACCTTGAAATTTTTTATGTTTTCCTATATTCAAGAATAGTATGAATCAGAACTGTAATACTCAATATGTTCTACGTTGATAATAATATTAGTAAAATAATAAGAGGAGTATACCTCAATATAGTACGTAGAACACTTCCGTATGACAACATACCGGTACATTAGAGTAAAATATAAGTAATTAAATAATCAATTTAACAAAATTCAAATCAATTTAAAACAATTAAAAATCAAATTAACGCAATTAAAAGAATCTAACAAAAATATTCAAAACAATTTTCCTTCCTGAAGCTGACAACGCTTTTCGACCGTATGTCGTGATTAGCATTAGTAGAGGCATTTGATGCAAGAAAGCAAGCTTATGCGGCATCAGCCAAAAAAAAAAAAAAAAACACTTCCACTTCACCCCTCTGTTCGTTCGAAATACCTGTCCAGCTGAGCCTTAAACTTATTTAGGCTATCAACTTCCACGACAAGGGATGGAAGTCTGTTCCACCAACCAACCACCCGCTGGCTAAATGCAAATTTCCGCACGTCTATCCTACATCTGTCTTTCCTCAATTTGAATTTATGCCCTCTCAGGTGATTATTCTGAGCGAGAGGAAGAATCCCATCAGCATTGAGAATGCTCAAACCATTCAAGGCTTTATACACCTCTATCAGATCACCTCGCTGGTGCCTAGTCTCCAGACACTGTAATTTGCGAAAAAAGTCAGGGAGGGAATGACCACCGCATATCCCGGAGCAATATGGCCTTAGTTGCTAATGCTCCTAAAAACCAAATAACAACACAACAACAACTGTAATTTGCGAAACTTAAGCCTTTCTTTGTAAGAGCACCCCTTTGTTCCATTCACTAATCTTGTTGCCCTTCTCTGTACTCATTCCAGCATCTCTACATCCTTCTTGAAATGAGGCCTCCAGACGTGTATACAGTACTCTAGGTGTGGCCTGACCATTGCCTTATACAAGGGAATAATCACCTCCTTATCCCTGCTAGAAAAATTCCTATATATCATTGACAATACACCATGAGCTACGCTTGCAGCCCGTCTGCACTGCTCAGAGAACTTCATATCTGCCTGCACAACCACCCCCAGGTCCCTTTCATTCTCTACCACTGTCAGTGTAGTACCACAGAGTTGATACGTTGCTCTGGGGTTGCTGTTTCCCATGTGTAGTATTTTACATTTGTCAATGTTAAACTTCATTTGCCACCTCTCAGCCCATCTGCTCAACCTTTCCAGATCCTGTTGCAGCAGCATATATTTTTCATATATTTTCTTCAAAATCATAACATATGGGGTATCTATGCCTTGTCTTTCCAGTGCCCAAAACATTGCCTTATGCTGTATGGAGTCAAATGCCTTTTCATAATCCACAAATGCCATGCATAATGGTGTTTTATATTCATTTGCTTTCTCCATTAGCTGCGATATTACGTGAAGGTGATCCATAGTTGAGAATCCTGTCCTAAAGCCAGCTTGCTCTTTCGATTGATTCTCATCAAGTATTCTTTCTAATCTGTTAGTAATGACCCTTGTGAACAACTTGTAGATATGGGATAACAAGCTAATTGGTCTATAATTTCCATTTTCTGATTTATCTTCTTTCTTATGCAACAAAACTATGATTGCATTATTCCACTGCTTAGGCATCACACCTTTTCTAATGCACTTTGTGAAGAGCCTTGCCAGTTTTTGTGTTATATCTCTTCCTCCCAATTTTAACAACTCTACAGTAACTTCATCTTCCCCCAGGGCTTTCCGATTCTTCATTTTCTTCAATGCATGTTCTACCTCATCAGGAAGAATATCGGGTATGTTGTATGTGTTGCTACTTTGCAATCCATCTTCCCCACTGCTGGTATCATTCCCTCGCTCCTTGTATAATTCTCTATAGTAGTCTTCTGCTATTTGAATTATGCCTTCTCTGCTGTTTATAAGTACACCATAGCTATTCCTCAGTTTCAGTATTATTTGTCTTTCTGTATTACTGCTCATGGCTGCTGATGTAAATCCTTTGTTTTCCCTTAATGCTTGTTCTACTTTTCTTGTGTTAAATCTTCTTATTTCCTCTCTGAGTCTCTTTCTAATGGCTTTGCATAACTCAGTATACTCAATTTTCTCCCTGTCAGTGTTTTTCTTGCTCTTCATTTGTCGTCTTTGGTTCATCATGACAAGTGTTTCTTGACTAATTTTTTCTTCTTTGGATTTCTGTTTCCCTATAGGTTTCTTGGGCTTTATCACTTTCAGAAAGTTGTAATATTCCTCGTCGATATCTTGGTCCTGAGCAGTCTGCAGAAGCTCAAAGGCCGACCGGGCTAGCCGAGTGGGTAAAGTACCTGCCCGGCAACCCAAAGGTCGCGGGTTCGATTCCCGCCTCGGGCTTGGATCAAAGTACTACAAAAAAACCTTGGGAGGTGCAATATGGCCACAGAAGCCGATGCGCCAACAACTACCAAATCAAAAAAAAAAAAAAAAAAAAAGAAGCTCAAACTTGTTCTTAAGTTCCAGTACATACTGCTTTTTCTCCTCCTCTGTTATTTCAAAGACCTTGTATTATTTACTCGAGTCAGTTTTTTTCCTTTCCTTTCCTACATTTATATCAAGTGTACATCTTACCATTCTGTGATCACTTCCAATATTTACCTTATTCAGGACGGTAACATCATTCACAATATATCTTCTGTTAGTGAGGATGAAGTCGATTTCATTAGTTGTTAATCCATTTGGACTCTTCCATGTCCACTTTCTGTTCACCCTTTTCTTAAAAAAGTGTTCATTACTGACATTCCTTGAGATTCTGCAAATTCCGCAAGTCTTTCACCTCTTATTTCTTTCACCAATTCCAAAATTTCCTATAGTTCCTCTTTCTGCGCTGTTTTGCCTTTTTCCAACCTTAGCATTGAAGTCCCTCATAATAATAGTGTAGTGGGTTTTCTGCTCATCTAGAAGACTCAATTTCAGTGTACATTTCTTCAACCTCTTCATCATCATGGCTCGATGTTGGTGCATAAATCATTATAATCTTTAGCTTGTATCTCTTAGAAATCTTGAGTATTAGTCTTGACCATGAACAAAACCATGCTGTGTCCCAACTATAACTGAAGTCTTGTCTAGATGATCCTGCAGTGCTTCTTTAACCAGTGCCTCCATTAATTTTCCTGGAACAGAAGTTAAGCTCACAGGTCTATAATTACTTGTGTCAGCCTTTGATCCTCCTTTGTGAATTGGGGTCACATTTGCACATTTCCAGTCTATGGGTACCTCCCCTGAGTCCAAGGAAGCTCTCATAATTATGGCTAAGGGTTTGCTTACTTCCTTTGCTGCCTCCTTTAATATAACTAGGTAGATCCCATCCACCCCGGGTGCCTTTCTTGTGTTTATCTTCAACAGTTTCTCCTCCACTTTACTCCCAGTTATTTCAAGATTCTGTAGCTTACTGCTAGAGTTGAATACACCTCTGGCATTCCCCTCGCTGAATAACTCCTCATGTGTGAATGTCGATGCAAAATATTCATTTAGTTTGTTAGCTACCTGAGCAGGATCATCAACACTTGACCCATCAATATCAAGTGGACCAATCTGATTCATCCCCTTCCTTCTAGAGTTTACATAAGTAAAGAACTCTTTGCTGTTTTTCTTTGCATCCCTTGCCAAAGATTTCTCGTAATCTGCCTTCACCTGCCTAACCTCCTTTGTAACTTGGTTACAGATCAACTTGTATCTATCACAGGTTCTGTGTCATGTGTTAATTTGTATGTATCCCATTCATGTTTCTTCTCTGCCATATGCCTCATTAGTTGATCTGACATCCATTTAGTCCTAAACCTTGAGCACTATTTCTTAGTTGGTATGTAAAGCCTAGTAGCTTCCAATATAAATTCTTTGAATGCTTACCATTTTGAATTTGCTGTTGGTAACATCATCAGTTGGTCCCACTGTATAGAATTTAAATACAGTCTCAGTCCATCATAGTCACCTTTACGAAAGCAATAACCCTTCCCTTTATCCCTAATGATAGTTACCTCTTTGAGTAAATCCCACTTCAGCACACTGTGATCACTGCCACCTAGTGGTTCATCTATCTGCAGATTCTTAATGCATGAAGAATCACTGCTGATAATCAAATCAAGAGTATTCCTCCCTCTAGTTGCCTCCCGAACATGCTGATGTGAAAACAATCATCCAATAAATCCACAAAAGTCTTGCTAGTGTGTGAGTGACCAGCCCCCAAATTCCAGTCAATATCTGGGAAATTATAATCTCCCATTATAAAGACTCTGATTTACTGGCCCACTCTATTTCCCTGTACAGTTTCTTATTATACTCATCAGAGTCATTAGGCCTATAGCACACTCCTACTCTCAATTTTGATCTCCTAATGTTTATGTCACACCAAACTGACTCGACACTACACTGTCCAGCGATGTCCACTGGCTTCACTTCCTTGGATTTTATGTATTTCTTAACTAATAGCATAACCCCTCCTCCCTTCCTATCCAATCTATCCTTTCTCTAGACGTACTCCCGAAATTCCAGTTCTGCATTCCTTATATCTGTGTGACACCACATCTCAGATATCCCAACAATATCTGCCTTTGATGTTTTGAGCAATACCTGAAATTCATCAAATTTATTTACCAAACTCCTAGCATTGGTGTACACGGAAGTATGCATGCACCTGTTTCTATTCTTAGGTACCCTAACACAACCCATGTGTTTACTTGTACCGCAATGACTCCCAGCAGTCTCTGAAATATCCTGCATCTTGTTTTTCAGGCTTCTGCTCATTCCAATAGAAGCAGTGCAAGAATCTCTTTCACCTCTGCCAGTGGCTACTGTTAATCTATTCGTCTTTGTCCCCCCCCCAAGCTAGCAGTTTTCCGACCCACCTAACACTGCCTCCATAGCATCAGCAAATATTCTTGCACCCTTTCTATTTAAGTGTATCCCATCCCTGTAGAAGCAATCTCTCCTGTTAACAAGTACAGTCCAGGCTGAAAAAAATTCTACCCCTTGAGCCTTGCACAGTGTTTCCAGGGCCGAATTGATCGACAAGGCTCTCGTCATATACTCCTTCCTATCGTGTCTGGGCAGAATTGCAGACACTTTCAAATTCAACCCTATTTCACGACTTTTTTTCAAGAGTGACCTGCACTTGTTAAGCAATTAAAAGAATGTAACGAAAATATTCAAAACAATTTTCCTTCCTGAAGCTGACAATGCTTTTCGACCGTATGTCGTGATCACAGGAATGAAAATTCCATTCCCTTCCTACTAGAGTTTAAGTAAAGGACTCTTTGTTGTTTTTCTTTGCATCCTTTGCCAAATTTTCTCATTTGCCTTCACTTGCCTAACCTCCTTTGTCATTGATTACAGACTAGCTTGTATCTACCATAGGCTTCTGTGTCGCCTGACAATTTATGGGCATCCCATGCATTTTTTTTTTTTTTTCTCTTCCACGACTCTCATTGTTTCATCTGATATCTTTGGGCCTAAACCTAGAACAGTATTTCTTAGTTGAACCAAAAAGGCTAGTAGATTCCAAAATTTCTTGCTTGAATGCTTCCCATTTAGAATTTGCTGTTGGTAACATCATCAGTTGGTACCACTGTATAGAACTTAAAAAAGCTGCGAGACCACTGTAGTCACTTTACGAAAGCAAAAACCCTTCCCTTTATCCCTTATGTTAGTTATATCTTTAAGTAAATCCCACGTCAGTACATAGTGATCGCTGCCACATACTTTTTCTTTTGCGGTGCCTCCATGAGCAGGAGCAGCAGTGCGTAGCACGCGCTTCTTGATTAGACCGGGGTTCGAGCCTGTGACCACCAAATACGGAGGATGCAGAAAGGTCAGAGAATGACCACTGCATATCCTCGGAGTAATATGCTCCTAAAAACCAAATAACAACTTTTTCTTTTATCTGTAAATTCTTATGCATTAATAATCACTGCTGATAATCAAGGAAGTGCCTGACAAATTATTAGAGGATGTTTAGATGTGTTCTGGCTTCACCCCCTCCCCCCCCAAAAAAAACCCCTGTATAATGATGCTTCTTTGCATCATTTGTGACTAATATTAAATACCAATAATCATCAACGTTCTCTTTCGTTTTTTTTTTTTTTTCATTTCTTCTTGATAAAACAGTAATGCACTATTGTCATGAATACAGTTATATTTGGAATATATCTGTAAGCATGACATATATTTGAAATACTTTTTATTGTGCATTCATTTCTTGCTAAGCTTTTTTGTGCTTTGTATTCAGGATACCTCTCAGATAAATATATGTAATAGTTATTTTGCATAATGTAATTTTTTTATTATTTTTACATTCAACCAAAAAGAATTTTATATTGTTTGCTTATTTTTCCTGTTTTTATGCCCCACTCCCAACTGAGGATGCATACTCATGAATTCATTTATTGAGAAAATTAGTTTTGAAAGGCAGCATAATTCGCAATCTATTTTATTAATATTTCATTTCTGTTATTTCTTTCAAGGTCGAATGGGCACTACTCGTTACACTATCCATACTCTTCCTCATCGTGGTCAGTGGACATGGAATACTGTGTCTTCCCGTGGGACCAGTGGAGTAAGTGGTGGTGCTGGTGGAATTACTAGTGGAGCAGTTCCGAGCACACTTCGCCTTCGCCTTAGTCTCCGTGCTAAACAGCTGCTGGATCATGAGGCCTTATCGTGTCTTTTGGTGCTACTATTTGTTGATGAGCCTAAACTTAATACAGGCCGTTTGCACCGTGTACTACGTAATTTGTGTCACCACAGTCCCACACGGCAGTGGGTTATTAAAGTGAGTGTTCCTTGTGTTGTGTTCGATAATTTGAATAATTTCTAATATGATTTTTAGATTAACGTTTTAATGGAACCTTAGTCTGGAAATAATTCTCTATATACAATGTTTTTAATTTAATTTTTTTACCTTAATGATTGTGCTGTCAAACCTCTCAAATGAATTCAAGTTTCCACATGTGTTCTTAAATTATTCTTCTGATTTCTAACTTTGTTAATGTTACGTTTTAATGGGTATCTGCATTACATATGACATCGAAGCATGCTAATTATGACGAATACCCTGTACTACCATTAATACCCATACACCCCTCTGTTGATAGTTAGCATTAGTTGAGGCATACAATGCAAGAAAGGAAGCTTATGCAGCATCAGCCAAAAAAAAAAACTCCCATTTCACCCATCCGTTCACTTTAAATGCCTGTCTTCTTCACTCGTTTAAATTTATTTAAGCTACCAACTTCCACAACAAGAGATGGAAGTCTGTTCCAGCAATCAGCTACCCACTGGCTAAAGGCAAGCTTCTGCACATCTATTCTACAAGTCTTTCCTCATTGTGAATCTCTGTCCTCTCAGGTTCTTAATCTGAGCAAGCGGAAGAATTCCATCAGCATTGATCCTGCTGAAACCATTCAAGGCCTTATACTCCTCAAACAAATCACCTCACGGTTCCTAGTCTCCAGGTGCTACAATTTGCAGAACTTAAACCTTTTTTGGTAAGAGCACCCCCTTTGTTACCCTCACCAATCTTATTGCTTCTCTTAGTACTCGTTCTAGCATCCTTCCTAAAATGAGGCCTCCAGACCTGTACACAGTACTCAAGGTTTAACCTGACCGTTGCCTTGTATATCACGACTTAATCGTAACAAATAATTAATACATAACTATAGTGGTACACGTGATACGGAAGTTGTATAAAGGGAACACTAGATACCGAAAAAAAAAAAAAAAAAAAAATATATATATATATATATAACATAACTGTTTTGGGATATAACTTAAGGATTTAATTTTTGTTTTAAATTTTATTGAATTAAATTGGAATCATGACTCTGACCAGAGCAGCAAAGCAAAAGGCTCAAGCTAATGGGAGTGCTGTGGTTCAGGGGAGAACTGAGGGGGGCAGTTGCCCTCTGAATCACAGTCTATTAAAATGCACTGTTTGCTTGATGTTTGCGGAGCAGTCGGGTACGGGACATGATACTGCCAAGGGGGATGTCTTTGTGTGTGCTCGATGTAAGGAGTGCAAGGAAATCAGGCGACAACTCAGCGTTGTTATGGGCCTTTATGAGACCTTGAAGGACAGGGTGGATGCCCTCGAAGGAAATAAATTGAGGGGCCCATCAAGCTCTCAGCTGCCCCCATCAACGCCAGAGCTTGCACTTGGTCATCAGGCAACACAGGGGCAGCCCCCTAGGCAGAATGCGCTGGTCCCACAGGAACTAGTAGTTGTTGGTGACTCTATTGTCGGGGAAACGGGGAACATACTTTGTAAAAAGGATAGGTGGAATAGGACCAGGGTATGTCTGCCAGGGGCAAAGGTTGATGATGTTGTAGAGCGGATATCATCTTTTAAGGGCACAAAGGGTGATATAGTTGTACACGTTGGCACTAATGATATTAAGAGTAGGAGACCGGCGGAATTACTTAGCAAGTACAGGTCACTGTTGAAAAAAAGCCGTGAATTAGGGTTGAACTTGAAAGTGTCTGCAATTCTGCCCAGACACGATAGGAGGGAGTATATGATCAGAGCCTTGTCGATCAATTCGGCCCTGGAGGGATTGTGCAAGGCTCAAGGGGTAGAATTTTTTTCAGCCTGGACTGTACTTGTTAACAGGAGAGATTGCTTCTACAGGGATGGGATACACTTAAATAGAAAGGGTGCAAGAATTTTTGCTGATGCTGTCGAGGCAGTGTTAGGTGGGTCGGAAAACTGCTAGTTGGGGGGGATACAAGGACTAATAGATTAACAGTAGCCACTGGCAGAGGTGGAAGTGATTCTTGCACTGCTTCTATTCAAATGAGCAGAAGTCTGAAAAACAAGATGCAGGATATTTCAGAGACTGCTGGTAGTCATTGCGTTACAAGTAAACACATGGGTTGTGTTAGGGTAGCTAAGAATAGAAACAGGTGCATGTATACCTGTACACCAATGCTAGGAGTTTGGTAAATAAATTTGATGAATTTGAGGTATTGCTCAAAACATCAAAGGCAGATATTGTTGGGATATCAGAGACGTGGTGTCACACAGATATAAGTAATGCGGAACTGGAATTTGGGGAATACAATGTATATAGAAAGGATAGACAGGACAGGAGGGGAGGAGGGGTTATGCTATTAATTAAGAAACACATAAAGTCAAAGGAAGTGAAGCCAGTTGACATCGATGGACAGGGCAGTGTCGAGTCAATTTGGTGTGACGTAAGCATAGGGAAATCAAAATTGAGAGTAGGAGTGTGCTATAGGCCTAATGACTCTGATGAGTATAATAATATATTGTACAGGGAAATAGAGTGGGCCAATAAATCAGAGAGTCTTATAATGGGGGATTTTAATTTCCCAGATATTGACTGGAATTTGTGGGTTGGTCACTCGCACACTAGCAAGGCTTTTGTGGATTTATTGGATGATTGTTTTCTACATCAGCATGTTCGTGAGGCAACAAGAGGGAGCAATACTCTTGATCTGATTATCAGTAGTGATTCTTCATGCATTAAGAACCTGCAGATAAATGAACCACTAGGTGGCAGTGATCACAGTGTGTTGAAGTGGGATTTACTCAAGGAGGTAACTACCATCAGAGGTAAAGGGAAGGGTTTTTGTTTTCGTAAAGGCGACTATGATGGTCTGAGACAGTATTTAAATTCTATACAGTGGGACGTACTGATGATGTTACCAACAGCAAACTCAAAATGGGAAGCATTCAAGGAACTAATCTTGGTGGCTACCAGGCTTTACATACCAACTAAGAAATATTGTTCAAGGTTTAGGCCTAAATGGTTGTCATATGGACTAATGAGACATGTGGCAGAGAAGAAAAATGCATGGGATACATACAAATTAATGGGTGACATGGAAGCCTATGATAGATATAAGTTGGTCTGTAACCAAGTCACAAAGGAGATTAGGCAGGCGAAGGCAGACTACGAAAAATCCTTGGCCAAGGATGCAAAGAAAAACAGAAAGGAGTTCTTTACATACTTGAACTCGAGAAGGAAAGGGATGAATCAGATTGGTCCACTGGATATTGATGGTTCAACAGTTGAGGATCCTGCTCAGGTGGCTAACAATCTAAACGAGTATTTTTCATCTACATTCACGCATGAGGAGTTATTCAGGAAGGAGAATGATGTAGGTAAAGTAAACATTGGCAGTGAGCTGGATGATTTTGTAATAACTGAGAGGAAAGTGGAGGAGAGATTGTTGAGGATAAACATAAAAAAGGCACCTGGGGTGGATGGGATCTATCCAGTTATATTAAAGGAGGCAGCAAAGGAAGTAAGCAAACCCCTAGCCATAATTATGAGAGCTTCTTTGGACTCAGGGGAGGTACCCATAGACTGGAGATGTGCAAATGTAACCCCAATTCACAAAGGAGGATCAAAGGCTGACACAAGTAATTATAGACCTGTTAGTTTAACTTCTGTTCCAGGTAAATTAATGGAGGCACTGGTTAAAGAAGCACTGCAGGATCATCTAGACAAGAATTCAGTTATAGCTCAGACGCAGCATGGTTTTGTTAAGGGCAGGTCTTGCCTGACCAATTTGATTGGATACTATGATGTAGTCACAAAAGAACTGGATGCAGGGAATAACTTTGATATTATATATTTGGATCTTAGAAAGGCTTTTGATACTGTTGCACATGGAAGACTGCTGCACAAATTGGAGCAGTGTGGCATTGGAGGCAAATTGCTGCTATGGATAAGGGGATGGTTGAGTGGCAGAAGACAGAGAGTGGTAATCAATGGACACTGCTCAACGTGGACTAATGTTATTAGTGGAGTTCCTCAAGGTTCAGTGTTGGGTCCATTGTTGTTTTCGGTGTTTATGAATGATATTGATGATGGGATATCAAGTTTAATGTCTAAGTTTGCAGATGATACAAAGGTTGGCAGGGTCGTTAAGGACACTACTGACGCTATGCTGCTGCAACAGGATCTTGAAAGGTTGAACAGATGGGCTGAGAGGTGACAAATGAAGTTTAACATTGACAAATGTAAAGTACTACATATGGGTAACAGTAACCCCAGAGCAATGTATCAACTCTGCGGTACTACACTGACAGTGGTGGAGAATGAAAAGGACCTTGGGGGTAATTGTGCAGGCAGATATGAAGTTCTCTGAGCAGTGCAGACGAGCTGCAAGAGTAGCTCATGGTGTCTTGTCAATGAAATACAGGAATTTTTCTAGCAGGGATAAGGAGGTGATTATTCCCTTGTATAAGGCAATGGTTAGGCCACATCTTGAGTACTGTATACAGGTCTGGAGGCCTCATTTCAAGAAGGATGTAGAGCTGCTGGAACGGGTACAGAGAAGGGCAACAAGATTAGTAAATGGAACAAAGGGTTGCTCTTACGAAGAAAGGCTTAAGTTTTGCAAATTACAGAGTCTGGAGACTAGGCACCGGCGAGGTGATCTGATAGAGGTGTATAAGGCTTTGAATGGTTTGAGCATGCTCAATGCCAATGGGATTCTTCATCTTTCTCAGAATAATCACCTCAGAGGGCATAAATTCAAATTGAGGAAGGACGGATGTCGGATAGATGTGCGGAAATTTGCCTTTGGCCAGCGGGTGGTTGGTTGGTGGAACCGACTTCCATCACTTGTTGTTGAAGTTGATAGCCTAAACAAATTTAAAGCTCAACTGGACAGGTATTTCGAACGAACGGAGGGGTGAAATGGGAGAGGGTTTTTTTTTTTTTTTTTGGCTGATGCTGAATAAGCTTGCTTTCTTGCATCATATGCCTCTACTAATGCTAATGCTAATAATCACCTCCTTATCCCTGCTAGCAAAAGTCCTATATATCATTGAAAAGACTCCATGAGCTGCTCTGGCAACCCGTCTGCACTGCTCAGTGAACTTCATATCTGACTGCATAATTACCCCCTGGATTTTTTCACTCTCCACTTCCCTGAGTGTAGTAAATAAATTTTAAGTAAATTTTTTTTTCTGTTTATAGTCTGGCACGACAACCAAGTCAGTAGAGTTTACAATAAATCGTCAATATAAATATTTATCGTATTTAGTAGTCACGGGCTTGAACCCCGGTCCACACAAGGAACGCGTGCTATGCACTCTCGCTCCTGACCACTAGTACCACACAGTTGGTAAGTTTCTCTTGGGTTACTGCTACCCATATGCAGTATTTTGCATTTGTGAATGTTAAAATTCAGTTGCCACTTCTCAGCCCGTTTCCCCACCTTTTCTAGATCCTGTTGCAGTAGCATACTGTCTGTACTGTTGTTAACAACCCTGCTAACATTTGTATCATCTGCAAACTTGGACATTAAGCCTGATATACCTTCATCAATATCATTGATGAATACAAAAATCAATGATGGGCCCAGCACCGAACCCTGGGTAACTCCACAAATAACATTAGTCCACGAAGAGCAGCGTCCATTAATTACCACTCTCGGTCTTCTCCCACTCAACCATCCTTTTATCCATTGTAGCAACTTGCCCTTAATGCCATACTGCTCCAATTTGTACAGTAGTTTTTCGTGTGCAACAGTAACAAAAGCTTTCTTGAAATCCAAGTACAGTAGACTTTCAATTTTCCCTGATAAATGGTAAAATAAAAATCTTAGATAATCGATTTCCCGGTTAATCCAAAAATACAGTAAGTCACCGACTTTCCAGTACTGCTTGAGTCCAGTGAGTCCAGTTTTACGTAGCTAGGGAATGATTAATAAAATATTGCTCCTATATCCATGATATGCCAAAATTACAAAAATCCACATGATATTCTCAGAAGAATGAAGACAAATAATTATATATTTTTTAATTAGTTTTATATTTTTTTATATATTAATTATATATATACCTTAGTTATATATTTTAATTAGTTCAATTAAAAACTTGATCTGGGGACAGCAGTGAATTTGTTGGAGTGGTGCATAAAAAAGAAAACATTAAAGGAAGAAATTGTACAGTAAAAACTGATTTCGTAGCCTTGGTTATTATAGCTGACTTCATTGGTGCCGATCTCTTCACTGCTTCTCGTATTCTGTCTTTTTCCTTTATTATTGTGTTCACTGTTGACACTGACAAATCTAAATTCCGCGTGATACTTTTTCGTGTTTGACCATTTTCAAACATTATTATTTTAATTTTCTGATCCAAATCGATCTTTTTTTTTTTTTAATGGGGTTACTAGTACCGCTGTCACTTATTATTCTGTTTGTCAGCACCATGATAACGGTCAAAATGAAATTTTATGTAAAGAATTTCTCAGGGTTAAGGCGAAAACCCGCTATTATCACCGCATGCAAGCTCACATTTTACTAAAAAACCTTTCTGGATGTCACTACCATAAAGCAAAAACAATTTGCACATCCCGGGTTATCGGACTTTTCTGCTACTGCACTTCTTCATCATAAACGGGTAGTAAACTTGATCGTATTACATTTGCGATAGATAAAAAAACTTACCACGCACTACTCGCGACCAATACAATGCTTCCCTTTATTTTTTAGGGTGTCGTGAATGGTTTGGCCACCAACATTATAATGATTCATTAGAGTTTTACCGGATGCACCATTTTCAAACTTATGAATAAATTTTTTTTTTTGAAAGTGCAACTCATCGTTTGCGTTTACCCATCATTTTTGCGATTTCTAAACAAAAAAAAAATTTCGTTATCCCTGACATAAATAACAAAACAAGATTTTTCTCTTTGTGATGCGAAGTTAGAAGACAGATCCTGCATCACCTGCAGTGACCAGTCAGAGAGAAAACCGAATACCCAGTCACAAAGAACAGCTGGCAAACCATAGGATGGAAGCTTACTTAGAAGACCTTTATTCCAAACACAATCAAAATCCTTTGAAATATCAACAGCAATGGCTTGAGTTTCACCAAAAAGTTTTTCCATTGAATTTGTCCATAGATGCACATCTTCAAGAGGAGTTTTTCCATTTTCATTGGGTTTCCACAGCCTACAAATTATTTTTTGGTAGGAATTTTTTCCCGCCATTAAATACATTCAGGGTGTGTTGGTCAGTTAAACCTCGGGCTGTCATGCATTCCCGTACTCCATCCATCCATGTTCTCCTAGGTCTTACTCTTCTCCTTCTTCCAGGAAGTTTCTATTCCAGGATAGCCTTTGAATATCTGGTTTCTTGCATCCATTTTACATGTCCATACCACGTTAAATGCTTTTCTTTGATAGTGTCGATAATATTCTTTTTCACTTCCATTTTCTCTCTCATGTCTTCATTCTGTTTTCTGTCTCTTCTATAAGTTCTTGCTGAAGTCCTTCCATAGATGTACATAAGCCAGAATGTCACTAGTGGAACGACACTGACGGAATCCATCGTTGACCAGATGAAAGATTTCCAGATAGTTTGAGTTGGTAGTTAATTGATTTCCCTGAGGTGCCTCCGTAGCCAGGTGGGAAGGAGCAGCAGTGCGTAGCACACGCGTCTTGATTAGACCGGGGTTCGAGCCCGTCACCACCAAATACGGAAAGGTCAGGGAATGACCACCGCATATCCCGGAGCAATATGGCCTTAGTTGCTAATGCTCCTAAAAACCAAACAACAAACAAACAATTGATTTCTCCATTACTTTGGAAAGAGTAGAATCGCAATGAAAAAGTAATCGCAATGGGATGATAATCGGATTAAAGGAATTTGTCACCCCTTTTAGGAACTGCCTGGATATGAGCAAATTTCCAAGCAGAAAGAAAAATATCTTTGGAATAAGAAAGTGAATCAAGATGACACAAAACAGGAGTAAGTTCACGGGCAAATAGCATCAGGGTCTGGATTTTCGTAGCGTCAGATTCATCAAAATCCTTCTGGTGTTCTTTTGACGGAAAACCAGAGGATTCATTGAATGGTGTGTATTGGGAACAGTTTGAGGCAATTTAGCAAGGTCATCAACACATGAGTTGGAAAAAAAAAAATAGGTTGCTAACATATCAGCTTTATCTTTGGCTAATGTGATATCTAGTTTTGACAGAGGAGGGAACAGAGAACAGATGTGCAAAAATTGCAGCCAGGCTTTGGAAAGACCAGAATGCTCGGCTACCATTACAGCAAGAAGCAAGTTTTCTACTCTTAGCCTGTTCAAAATCTAGTTTGGACTAATCAATAACTGCTTTACAAAGTATAAATAATACTTAATATTAATTTTTTATTACGCAGTGTCGCTTATAAAAATGTAGTATTGGAAATATTTTATTTTGAAAATTCGGTACTTTTATACGATTTCAGAGAATATAGGCTTATGGATTCGCAACAAAAATATTATGTTGAATAAAAAGGGTTCGCCAGTCAAAAAAGGTTGGGAACTGCTGGTGTAGATGGTTCTGCAGTTCTTGAACCAGTGACTCCATTATTTTCCCTGGAACACAAGTTAAACTAACAGGGCTATAGTTACTTGTGTCACCTTTTTAACCCCATTTGTGAATTGGGGATACATTTGCACACCTCCGGTCCATGGATTTAATAAAGCTATCATAATTAGGGCTAATGTTTGCTTACTTCCTTTGCTGCCTCCTTTAATATCACTGGATTGAACCCATTCACCCGAATGAGTATTTTGCATCTACATTCACACATGAGGAATTAAGGTTTGAAATTGGCAGAAGGTTATCAAATTGTAGCAGGATACTTAATGATTTTGTAATAACTGAAAGCAAGGTGGAGGAGAAATTGTTGAAGTTAAACATAAGAAAAGCACCTGGGGTGGATGGGATCTATCCAGTTATATTCAAGGAGGCGGCAAAGCAACTAAGCAAACCCTTAGCCATAATTATGAGAGAGGTCCCCACAGACTGGAGTTGTGCAAATGTATCCCCAATTCACAAAGGACGATCGAAGGGTGACACGAGTAATTACAGACCAGTTAGTTTAACTCTGTTCCAGGTAAAATAATGGAGTCACTGGTTAAAGATGCATTGCAGGATCATCTAGACAAGACTGCAGCAATAATTCAGACACAGCATGGGTTTGTTAAGGGAAAGTCTTGTCTGACAAATTTGATAGGATATTATGATGTGGTTACAAAGGAACTGCATGCAAAAAATAATTTTGATATCATATATTTGGATTTCAGGAAAGCTTTTGACACTGTTGGGCATGGAAGACTATTGTACAAATTGGAGCAGAATGGTATTAAGGGTAAGTTGCTACAATAGATAAAAGGATGGTTAAGTGGGAGAAGACAGAGGGTGGTAATCAAAGGATGCTGCTCTTCGTGGACTAATGTTATTAGTGGAGTCCCACAGGGTTCGGTGTTAAGTCCACTGTTGTTTTGTATATTTATCAATGATATTGATTGAGGTATATCAGGCTTAATGTCGAAGTTTGCAAATGATAAAAAAGGTTGGCAGGGTTGTTAATGACAGTATTGGCAGTGTGCTACTGCAACAGGATCTAGATAATTTGGGCAGATGGGCTAAGAAGTGGCAACTGAAGTTTAACCTTGACAAATGCAAAGTACTGCATATGGGTAGAAGTAACCCCAGAGAAACGTACCAACTGTGTGGTACTACACTTAAGGTGGTAGAAAATGAAAAAGACCTGGGAGTAATTGTGTAGTCAGATATGAAGTTTTCTGAGCAATGCAGACAGGCTGCCAGGGCAGGACATGGAGTTTTGTCAATGATATATAGGAATTTTGCTAGCAGGGAGGAGGAGGTGGTGATTCTCCCTCTGTATAAGGCAATGGTCAGGCCACGCCTTGAGTACTGCGTACAGGTCTGGAGTCCTCATTTTAGGAAGGATGTAGATTTACTTGAGCGTGTACAGAGAAGGGCAACAAGATTGGTGAGGGGAATGAAGGGATCCTCTTACCAAGATAGGCTTAAGTTCTGCAAATTGCAGTGGCTGGAGACTAGGCACCTGTGCTGTGATCTGATTGAGGTATATAAGGCCTTGAATTGGGTTGAGCATGCTGAATTCTGATGGGATCCTTCCACTTGTTCAGATTATGAACCTAAGGGGGCATAAATTCAGATTAAGAAAAGACAGAAGTAGAATAGATGTGCGGAAATTTGTCTTTAGCCAGTGGGTGGTTAATTGCTGGAACAAACTTCCATTTGTCATGGAAGTTGACAGGTTAAATAAATTTAAGGAGGAACTGGACGCGTATTTGGAGGGAGTGGTGTGTTTTTTTTTTTTTTTTTCTTCTTCTTTTGGCTGATGCTGCATAAGCTCATATGCACTTGCTTTCTTGCATCACATGCCACTACTACTACTACCCCAAGTGCCTTCCTAATGTTTTAACTTCAATTTCTCCACTTTGCTTTCAGTTATTACAAAATCACTTAGTTCCCTGTTAGAGTTTGATAAAGTTCTAGCATTCCCCTCCTTGAATAACTCCTTGTGTGTATTAGATGCAAAATACTCATTTAGTTTATCAGCTACCTGAGCAGGATCATAAATAGTTGAACCAGCTATATTAAGTGGACCAATCTGATTCATCCCCTTCCTTCTAGAGTTTACATAAGTAAAGAAACCTTTGCTGTTTTTCTTTCCATCATTTGCCAAAGATTTCTCGTAATCTGCCTTAAACTCGTTTTTACTTGATTACAGACAGCTTATATCTACCATATGCATCTGTGTACCTGATAATTTATATACATCCCATGCATTTTTCTTTTCTGCCACGAGCCTCATTACTTCATCCAACATCCATTTAGGCCTGAACCATGAACAGTATTTCTTAGTTGATGTAACTAGTAGCCTCCAAGATTAGGTCCCTGAAGGCTCCCCATTTAGAGTTCACTGTTGGTAACATCATCAGTTGATCCCACTGAATAGAATTTAAAAACTATCTGTGACCACTGTATTCTCCTTTACGAAACCAAAAACCCTGAAGGTAATTACATCTTTAAGAAAATCCCACATCAGTACACTGTGATTACTGTCCCCTATTGGTTCCTTTATCTTCAGATTCTTAATGCATGAATAATCACTGTTGATAATCAGATCGAGTATTGCTTCCTATGGTTGCCTCTCGAATATGTTGCTGTAGAAAACGGGCATCCAATAAATGCACAGTTCTTGCTAGTGTGCAAGTGACCAACCCCCACAAGTTCCAATCAATATCTGGAGAGTTAAAATCCCCCATTATAAGAAATTCTGATTTACTAGCCCACTCTATTTTACTGCACAATTGTTGATTGTACTCATGAGTCATTAGGCCTATAACTCATGCCTACTCTCATTTTCCCTTTCTCAGTGTTTATGTCACACCACACTGACTCAACATTGCATTGTTCACCAATGACAATTGGATGCACTTTGATTTATTTTTTGTGTGTTTCTTAACTAACAGCATAACCCCTTATTGTCCTGACTATCCTTTCTATACAGATTGTACTCCCCAAATTCTAATTCTTCACTGCTTGGTCTGTGTGATACCATGTCTCTGATATCTGCCTTATGAGGTCTTGACCAGCGCTTCAAACTAATCAAATTTATTAACTATACTTCTAGCATTGGTGTACATGCACCTGTACCTACTCTTAGTTACCTTAACACAGTCCATGTATTTACTTGTTCCGCGATGACTCCCAGCAGTCCTGGAAATCCTCATCACCTTGCTTTCCAGACTGCTGCTCATTCTAATAGAATCCGTGTAAGAATCACTTTTGCCTCTGCCTGCGGCCACTGTTAATGTTTTATACTGTGAGTTCCCCCAAGCCAGCAGTTTTCCAAGAATTTTTGCTGATGCCTTGATGGCACAGCAAATATTCTTGCACCCTTTCTATTTAAGTGTACCTCATACCTATAGAAGCGGTCTCTCCTGTTAACCAGCACAAACTGCACTGAATAAAATTCTACCCCATGAACCCTGCTCAATCTCTCCCTCCAGGTCCTGTTGATTGATTGACAAGGCTCTCATCATATACTTCTCCTATCGTGTGTAGGCAGAATTGCACTCTTTCAAATTCAACCCTAACTCGCAACTTTGTTCAATATTGACCTTTACTTGTTAAGTAAAACTGCAAATCTCTTGCTCTTAATGTCATTAGAGCCAACATGTCCAACAATATCACGTTTCGTGCTGTTATAATATATCTGCTCTACCGCATCTTCAACTTTTGCTCCTGTTATACATACCCTGGTTCTGCTCCACCTATCCTTTTTGCATAATATATTCCCTGTCTCCCTGACAATAGAATCGCCAATAGTAACTAGTTCCTGTGGGACCAGCGCATTCTGCCCTGGAGATTGCCGCTGTGTTGCATGATGCATGGTGCCTCCGTAGCCAGGTGGGCAGGAGCAGCAGTGTATATAACACGCTTCTTGATTAGACCAGGGTTTGAGCCCATGACCACCAAATACGGAAGATGCAGAAAGGTCAGGGAATGACCACTGCATATCCCCGGAGCAATATGGCCTTAGTTGCTAATGCTCCTGAAAACCAAATAACAAACAAACAAACAAAGCATGATGCACAGGTGTGCGCTCTGGCATTGAGTTGTGGAGCTGCGAGCTTGATGGGACATTTATATTAATTTCTTCGAGGGAATCTACCCTACACCTCAAACTCTCATAGATGCCCATCAGAACACTGAGTTGGCACTCTAGGCACCTAGCACACACAAAGACATCATCCTTGGCTAGATCATGTCCTGGTCCAGGTAGATCTGCAAACATTTCGCACATTTTTTGAGCTGTGATGCATTGAGAATTGCCACCTTCATTCTCACCAATTGGTAGTTGATCATGTCTTACCCATGCATCACATGTCAGACAATTTTATAAATATGCCATTAGGCCTTTGAAGACTCAGTAGTATGATAGTGAATGCAAGATGCATTCGACAGAGTTAATAGGCTTCCAGTGCTGAATGATAATAGGATTCCACACTGGTCTCTTCGTGATGTTTGAATGAATTCCAAAATGCTGAATCATTTTGGAATTCGGCAATAGGTTTAGCAACTTTTTTGCATATTTCAGTTTTTGTGGTGCTCTAGTGAGCATAAAAATTGGTTGAATTGCACAATAAGTACTAATGCTGGTAGAAATTTGAAGAACATCTTTGTTTCAAAAACTGTACCGAGTTAAAAAATTAGCAGTGGCTTAGACTTTTTTCAGAACTCACCTTATTATTATGTAAAAATTATGGTAATCGAGCATTATACCAGAATGACAGATTGGACTGATTTAAAATGCATAATATTACCCTAATTAAGTGAAATAATAAGCACTTAAGAGAATATTCCCCTTTTTTTTAATAAAAGGTATATGCCTTCAGTGGTTGTAATGAGTAGCTTTTGTTTTCGTCTGTTAGCATTAGTATTAAAATAGGAGAATGATAGAGTGAAGCAAAGTTGAAATAACATCTACATTAAAAAATAAAAATTAGAGAAAACAAAATGTCTATAAATTGCCTCTTTAATATTTATAACCACTGTAATGCCACAAGGCTAAGCATGGTCTTTTTCGAGTAATTCCTTTACTCTTTGACTAAATACAGATTTTCTTAGATCCAGCCTACAAGTTTCTTTTCATAATTTGCATCTCTGCTCCCTTTTGCCTTTTTTTGCAAAGAGAAAATATATCTCCCTCATGATGGTTCTACACAATTCTGTTCTTTCTCCTACTGAAGAAATTTCCAAACTTTCTCGTTTCACAGCACCCTTAGTGTCTCAGTAATTTTTCACGGTGACCCTAAGCAAAAAGAAATACCTAAATAAAGTTCCGTTTATTAAATAGTTGGGTCCAAACAATTTAAGTATGGTTGAAAGTGTGAACTACCTTGAAGTAGTAGTTTGCACTGTGTCTGACAGATGTCGAGTATCGTTGTTTCCCTCAAATTTAAAATATCCCATGGCACTCCTATGAGTTTGCTGTGGTTCACAGTTTAGAAACTGCTGTCCTTCTCATTTACTGCTGTTTATAAATGATCTTTTATTGACTGGAAATCCTTTCTACAGTTTTGTAATGACAGCACATTGCATTCCACCTTCCATTCTCTGAATAAATTGACAATTGGATAATTTGGCAACCTCAAATTACTATTTGAAGTTGCATAAGTTGAACAGCAGGGAATACACCAGATTAGTGATACTAATCTGGTGTATTCCCAACAGTGATGTATCACTGTTGATCCACCAGATTAGTATCATTAATCTGGTGGATCAACAGTATCAATGGCTGGGGGACTCCATTCATATACGGTTACCCTTGAGAGGCTTGGAGATTGTCATTCAAAGAAATGTCGGTGGACATTTGAGAAGATGAAGATATTTTTGCAGAGCAGGGGGTTTTTTTTTTTTTTTTTTTTTTTTCCCCTTCAATTCCCAACAATGTTGACCATTTCACACTTCATTTGTACCATGTATTAATTCATCATGTCTAGACTATTGCTATGGATCTGCAGTCTATAGCTCTGCTAGACCAAGTTCCTTACATTGCCTCACTTCTGTACACCTTAGTGCTCTTCTTGCACTAGAGGCATGCCACGCATCTCCAGTTCACAGCCTATATTCCAAAGTAAATGAAGCCTCCCTACATACGTAGACAAATGCTTTTGTTAAACTGTGCACTAAAACTCAAAGGGCAACCAAACTTGGAATGGACTTCTCTCCCTCAAATGGAAAAACCTTTACAGAGCTTACTCATGAACAGCAATATGCATTCACCAATTATTTGCTAATTGGCAACTTGACTTTAGTAAGATACAAACTCCTGCCTTTTGTACATGCCTCTGCAATCTTTCATTCATAGCATGGGGAAAACATGCCCTCTCCCAACAGAACACATTGCAAATCAAATTCCTGCTACACTGAGGATCTGGATCTGACACGCACAGTACACATCAATCTAGACGAATGGATCTAAAACTGACAGTCATATCTGCTCTGCCGCATTTCTCTACATCACTATAGCCAGGAAACTCCATACCGAACATAGCAGGTATACTGTGGACATCTGTGCTATCCACATATCTCTCAATTAGAGCTGTACAGTGGAGACAAAGAATAACTGTTAACTCAAATCTGGAATACCCTGAATAAATGAAATGAAAACAAACAGCATCTTCTTTTGTTGGATTCCTGGCCATATTGAGATTGCATGTAACAAACATGCAGACTTTGCTGCCAAAGTGGCTACATATCCCATAGAGCAGTGGTTTTCGACCATTTTTTAATAACAGCACTGCTACTCAATTTCTGCCTGTTAGATACGATTTTCTCTCTCTCTCTCTCTCTCTCTCTCTCTCTCTCTCTCTCTCTCTCTCTCTCTCTGTGTATAATATAGATAAAAATAAGATGCAGTGAAATTACTGAAAGTCTTAGTAAACAAGAAAGATATGAAAATTAAAAATATTAAACTCAAAGTTTATAGATCTGGGGTACCACTAGTAAAAGTAGAAAAAACCAGCAACCAAAATGAAATGTAGACAAATATGTTATTATCAGTGTATTAGGTGGAGGAGCTGAACTGTCAGGAGTAATTACCATGGAAGAATTAAGAGCACATGTATGCCAAAAAACAAATACCTGAAATTAAAATGAATAAACATAAGCATAATTAATGTAAGTACCTAAAGCCGTGGGTCCTAGGACTTTTAACTACTTCTTTAAGGGGTCGGCAGTGAAAATCGTAGGAGTCGGGTCTCTGTTTCTGTTATGATGTACATGTTGAAAGTATACGTATACATCATAGCCAACCTAATAGACCAAAAGGAAGAATAAAAATTAAAGAATAAATAAAAATATATAAAATAAATAAAGTTGTAAACTCCTGTAAAAAATGAAAGAAATCTAAAATAAGGCAAAACAAGAAGACTTATTGTGTGCATGGACCCGCAATACATAGATTGTTATCAGAGACCAAAGAAAACAGCCAAAAGTTCATGTGTGGTGTATATATGTCAGTTGAAGTAGCCCCGGGTAGATGGGGGAGGGGGAAGGTGTGAAGTTGTCAGTTTAAACTGTACCCGTGTGACGGAGTAGTAAGTGATTAAACAGATGAAGCAAAACGCCAGCAGAGGGAGAAACAAAAACTAATAAAGTAGTGTTGAAAAGACACTATTTGCTATAGAAGGAATAAGTAGCGATAGTAGAGGAATAGCATCTCAATATTGCTTTCGGCCAGCCTAATCGCGCATGAGAAATAAGATGAAGTTATTAAGGACAGCAAAAAGTTATTGGAAAGAGAGGGAAATAAAGTAGTGCTCAGGCTGTCTAGGGTTGCAGACCTGTACCATAGTCGGTCCCTGGACGGATGACTGGACAAATGCCTCGTGTTTAAGTCAGTGTTGGTATTTTTGTTAATGAAATAAAAATAATAATGACAGTATTCATGATCTGCTATTTTGTACAAAACACAGCATACTAAAGGCACTTTACCGATTCATTCTCACTTTTAATTTCAAATCTAAACACCTTGACCTGATTACAGATATCTGTAAATTTAAATTTAACCTTAAGCTTACCAGTGGTAATAATACTACCATCAGATGAGGTTTGCATATAAAAAGATAAATTGAGAAACATTTAATGATTCCTTGCAATTGGTTTTTAGTAATGATAAATATCTGGCTCTGAACATTATGAATGCCACAGAATATGCATTTTATATTCAAAGTATACTTTTTGAAGCTTTGAAGTATGCAGCTAGGCGTAGGAAAGCCACAGATAAGCAAGTACCATGGTAGTCTGAACAACTGAAAATTTTAAGGTGATATGTTTTTTCGGCCAGGAAGCAATTTCAAAGATATAGGTCTTGTGATATAGAAGAGGCCACCTATTATAAGGAAAATATATAGGTGTAAAAGGAGGGAATATCATAGGGCTATTTATCTGCATAAGTTAAGTCATGGCAGAATTTGGTAAGAACTGCAGGAAACAGTAACCCTTGGGGACTGCTGTATAAGTTGACCATTACTAAAAAGATAGAGCAGGATGTATTTCACACAGTAATAGTAAATGGTAGGGAAACAGTTAGTTGGGAGACAACTATTAAAGTTGTCATAGACAAACTGTTTCCCGAGGATTGTGTAAGTAACGATACTCTTGAACAGTGTGAGATGACAGCAGATAATAGAGATTATGTCAACGATGAGAATATCTCTTTTTACAGCAGAGGAGTTACTTGTAGTTAGTAAACAGATAAATGTTGATAAGACTCAGGGGATTGATTTAATTGAGAACAACAGTATCAGTAAGTTATTAGAGATATACCCTCCAGTTCTGCTTAATATGTATAACAAATGTCTATTGGAAGGCACATTTCCTGTTTTCTGGAAATGTGTCCTTCTGAAATTGTTGCCAAAAACCAGGTAAAGAAAAAACAAGCCCCAGGAGCTATCGACCAATATCGCTGTTACCTAACTTTAGGAAAGTTGTTCGAGAGATTGATTTTCCAGCGATTAAGTGAATTCATGAATTTACACCACATTGAGTTGCCATTTCAGTATGGTTTTAGAAAATCCAAATCTACTGAGGACGCAATTAATGATTTAGTGCTTTATGTTAAAAATGCAGACAGTAAAATGTTCTTACTCTGTTCATTGACTTTGCAGGAGCTTTTGATTCAGTCTGGCAGGAGAGTATTCTTTACTCGTTAAGACAGCTCCATTGTCAAGAGAAAATATACCAGGTTGTAACAAGCTATTTAACTTCAAGGCAGATAATTGTAAGGGCACAGCATTTAACTTATAGGAAATTAGTGTCTATGGGGATGCCCAGAAGGATCCGTGATGGGTCCCCTATTTTGGAATTTGGTTCTGAACCAATGGCTTAAATTGAGACAAAAGTTTGCCATAAAATAGCATTTGCGAATGATCTGCTTGGGGCCACCAAAGACAATAATAATAATAAATAAATAAATAATAATAATGTCATTGAACTGCCATTTGTGTTGCTTGATGTGGTCAGAGGCAGATTTAACGGCGGGCGTGCGCCCTGGGCCCCGAATTCTGAAGGGCCCACACAAAACCCCAACAAATTAGTTGAACTAATATGTTCAACTATTAATTCAAAACTTTGTGATTATTATTAATTATATTATACATAAATTTTATTGGAAATAAAACATTAATAGTATTTTTATTTATTTAAAAAAATGGTTAACATGTATTTTTATTTTCCCTGTCTCTCTCTCGTTTTTTTAAGGGGCCCAATATTTTCTTCTGCGCCCGGGGACTCAACCGATCTTAATCCACTACTGGATGTGATGCTAAAGAACACACACGAGAACAAGGTGTGTTCGACCATGAAACCAAACTGTGTTGACTATCAAGGAGTGCACCTGTCATGGTCGTGAGAATGCCAGAAATGTAAAAGGGGAAAGTAAATCAAGAGGCACAAAGTGGAGTTTAATATCAAGAAGTGAGAAAAATGGTGAAGCCAGTAAGTACCAAGAAACCTATGCACTGCACACTCGGAAGGAAGCATTCCATTGGAATACAGACTGAAATGAGCATTCCACCTGATTTATTGATCCCTGAAGTATTGATTGCGAGTTCTAAAAAATCTGGTACAAAAAATAAAAAGTCACTCTGCATATACTTCAGTTTCAGCACCTCTGTTCCAGCTCCATGTAAACAAAGTGCTAAAGGAAATCTATCAGAACTACTACTGCGTGCAAGCCAACAACTAGATGTAGAGGTCGAGGCACTGGATGAGTCAATCGTAGAAATTTTTCTGTAAAATATGGATAGAATAAGGTGGGTCGGAAAACTGCTAGCTTGGGGGGGGGGGATACATGGACTAATAGATTAACAGTAGCCGGGGGCAGAGGCAAAAATGATTCTTGCACTACTTCTATTGGAATGAGCAGCAGCCTGGCAAACACGGCAATGGGAATTTCCAGGACTGCTGGGAGTCATAGTAGAACAAGTAAATACATGGGCTGTGTTAGGGTAACTAAGAGTGGAAATAGGTGCGTGCATACTTGCATGTACATCAATGCTAGGAGTATAGTTAATAAATTCAATAAGCTTGAAGTGCAAGTCAAGACATCAAAGGCAGATATTGTTGGGATATCAGAGACATGGTGTCACACAGACATAAGCAGTGCAGATCTGGAATTTGGGGAGTACAATGTGTACAGACAGGACTGGAAGGGAGGAGGGGTTATGCTTAGTTAAGAAACACACAAAATCTAAGGACATGCATCCAATTGATGTTGGTGGTCAATGCAATGTTGAGTCGGTTTTGTGTGACATAAGCACTGGGAAAGGAAAAATGAGAGTAGGCCTGATGAGTATAATGAGCAATTGTGCAGAGAAATAGTGCTGATGAGTATAATGAGCAATTGTGCAGAGAAATAGTGGGCCAGTAAATTAATGTCTTATAATGGGGGATTTTAATTTCCCGGATATTGACTGGAATTTGTGGGTTGGTCACTCACACATTAGCAAGGCTTTTGTGGATTTATTGGATGATTGTTTTCTACAGCAACATGTTCGAGAGGCAACTAACTAGAGGGAGTAATACTCTTGATCTGATTGTCAGTAGTGATTCCTCATGCATCAAGAATCTGCAGATAAAGGAACCACTAGGTGGCAGTGATTACAATGTTCTGAAGTGGGATTTACTCAAAGAGGTAACTACCATCAAGGGTAAAGGAAAGGGTTTTTTCTTTCGTAAAGGTGACTACAGTGGTTTGAGACAGTATTTAAATTCTGTATGGTGGAACCAACTGATGATGTTACCAACAGCCAATTCAAAATGCGAAGCATTCAAAGAATTAATCTTGGAAGCTACTAGGCTTTTCATACCAACAAAGAAATGTTGTTCAAGATTTGGGCCTAAATGGATATCAGGTGAACTAATTAAGACATCTGACAGAGAAGAAACATGCATGGGATACATATAAATTAACATGTGACACAGAGGCCTATGATAGATATAAGCTGGTCTGTAACCAAGTTACAAAGGAGGTTAGGCAGGCGAAGACAGATTACAAGAAATCTTTGGCAAAGGATGCAAAGAAAAACAGCAAAGAGTTCTTTACTTATGTAAAGAACTCTTTATATATAAGTAAAGAACTAGGAGGAAGGGAATGAATCAGATTGGTTCACTTGATAACGATGGTTCAACTGTTGATGATCCTGCTCAGGTAGCTAACAAACTGAATGAATATTTTGCATTGGCATTCACACATGAGAAGTTATTCAGGGAGGGGAATGCCAGAGGTGAAGTAAAGTCTGGCATTAAGCTAGATAATCTTGTAATAACTGAGAGCAAAGTGGAGGAGAAATTGTTGAAGATAAACACAAGAAAGGCACCTGGGGGTGGATGTAATCTATCCAGTTATATTAAAGGAGGCGACAAAGTAAGCAAGCAAACCCTTAGCCATAATTATGAGAGCTTCATGGACTGGAGATGTGTAAATGTGATGCCAGTCCACAACGTTGGGTCAAGTGGAGACACAGGTAATTAGAGACCTGTTAGTTTAACTTCTGTTCCAGGAAAATTAATGGTGGCATTGGTTAAAGAAGCATTGCAGGATCATCTAGACAAGACTTCAGTTATAGCTCGGACACAGCATGGGTTTGTTAAGGGGAAGTCTTGTCTGACTACTTTGATTGGATACTATGCTGTAGTCACAAAGGAACTGGATGCAAAGACAGACACATTTCTTTGATATCATATTTCATATTTTTGTATCTTAGAAAAGCCTTTGATACTGCTGCACAAATTGGAGCAGTGTGGCATTGGAGGCAAATTGCTGCTATGGATAAAGGGATGGTTGAGTGGGAGAAGACAAGAGTGATAATCAATGGACACTGCTCTTCGTGGACTAATGTGTTATTAATAGAGTTCCTCAGAGTTCAGTGTTGGGTCCATTGTTGTTTTTCTGTATTTATAAATGATATTGATGATGGTATATCAGGCTTAATGTGCAACTTTGCAGACGATACGAAGTTTGGCAGGGTTGTTAATGACACAAATGCTGCTGCAACAGGATCTAGAAAATTTGAGCAGATGGGCTGAGAGTGGGAAATGGAAAGTACTACATATGGGAAACAGTAATCCCAGAGTAACATATCAACTCTGTGGTACCACACTGAAAGTGGTAGAGAATGAAAAGGACCTGGGGATAATTGTGCAGGCAGATATGAAGTTTTCTGAGCAGTGCAGATGGTCTGCAAGAGTAGCTTATGGTGTCTTGTCAATGATATACAGGAATTTTTCTAGCAGGGGTAAGGAGGTGATTATTCCCTTGTATAAGGCAATGGTCAGGCCACACCTTGAGTACTGTATACAGGTCTGGAGGCCTCATTTTAAGAAAGATGTAGAGCAGCTGGAATGAGTACAGAGAAGGGCAACAAGGTTAGTGATTGGAACAAAGGGTTGCTCTTATGAAGAAAGGCTTAAGTTTTGCAAATTACAGTGTCTGGAGACTAGGCACCGGCGAGGTGATCTTATAGAGGTGTATAAAGCCTTGAATGGTTTGTGCATGCTCAATGCTAATGGCATTAGCATTAGTAGAGGCATATGATGCAAGAAAGCAAGCTTATTCAGCATCAGCCAAAAAAAAAAAAAAAAAAAAACCACCACTCCCATATCACCCCTCCGTTCGCTCAAAATACCTGTCCAGTTGAGCCTTAAATTTGTTTAGGCTATTCTTCCTCTTGCTCAGCATAATCACCTGAGAGGGCATAAATTCAAATTGAGGAAAGACGGTTGTAGGATAGATGTGCGGAAGTTTGCCTTTATCCAGCGGGTGGTTGATTGCTGGAACAAACTTCCATCTGTTGTTGTAGAAGTCGATAGCTTAAGTAGATTCAAGGCAGAACTTGACAAACATTTGGAGTGAATGGATGAGTGAAATAAGGGTGGGTTTTTTTTTTTTTTTTTTTTGGCTGATGCTATATAAGCTTGCTTTCTTGCATCATGTGCCTTTGCTTAATGGTAATAAGCCAACATTTATACCTCCCCATAAAAGATAAGGTGAAGCTAAATAAGAGAAAACAAAGGCATTAGTTCCTTGAAAGCTACATGACCCATCCACCATACCAAAATAATGGGAAAGTTTATTCAATGGAATAAACTTTCACATCCATACCATGTCAACACATTGCCAGAATTTTGATGATATCAAGACTCTCCTGATACACAAAGGCAAACTGAACCAGTTTGCCTCTGTCTTCAGGAGACTTACTTATAAAAAACAGAAAACCCAACTCTCATGAATTGTACTATCATTTGTAAAGAAAGGATTGTAGATGGTCCTATGCATGAAGCAGTTGCAATTTTTATTGCTGTAGGTTTCTCCTATCTTTCTGATTCATTTATCCTGAATCTCCCTGGGACCAGCATCTCCTAGGAGTGCCTTAATAAACTTATCTTGCAGCTGCCACCCACATTCTCAAAATTTTTAATGGTCACAGTAGATTGTAAGTCAGGCCTAGTGTTCACAGACACATTCAGTTAATAAACTCATGCTGAACCATAATGACCATAAAACCATAAAATGGAGAACATTTTAAACTTGGGGACAGTGCATACCTTCAATCAACTAACGTGGTTTTACTGACAATGTGCTCAAGTGTTACTGATCACAATCAGAGGAACTCTTGGAGTTATTTTGCACTATCTGCATTTTGAATTATTTGCATTATAATGGAAGTCCAATTACAGATCTCTCCAAAATTGCTGATGCACTGTGGGGAAATCTGTGTATCTTAGAAAGAACATCTTATTCTCCAGTTTTTCTGACTGTCAAAGAAAGGAGGGTAAAGAAAAAGAGATCATTATTGCTTTAGAGATTACTGAGGCATACAATAAACTTTTTACTAAAGAACTAGAAGTAGCCCTTTCTCTTTCTAAGGTGTCTGGTCCAGTAACACTTAAATGTTATCGGACCAGACATCTATTGTGAAATAATGAAATGCCTTTCCCCAACAGCTGTGGATCATTTACTTGTAATTCAATTATTCAATCATATTTCTTGAAAGAGTATTTCTGAATCCCTGGCAGAAGGCAATTTCCAAAGCCAGGAAAAGATCTGTGGATCCCAGGCAGTTATCAACCCACATAGCTTCACTAGCTGTCTTTGATTAAGTGCTAAAATGTAAAAGTGTAGGTTTCGAAGGGGCATGTTTACCATGTATCACCTAATTAGACTTGAATCATATATCATGATGCCTTTATGAGGTAGGTCAGAATGTCTGGTATCAGTTTCCTCCAACATTAAGAAAGCATATGATATGTCCTGGAGATTTGGCATTTTAGATCATCTCTGTTGTAGGTTTGGTCTGAGGGGAAATCTGCATTTATTAAGCCCTATTTATCAAATAAGAAATTTAGGGTTTGTGTCAAGTCATTCAACACTTTACTGTCAGAGTGAATTCCATCACAAACTAGCATATACTGGTTTCCAGTGCTCTTCATATTGATGATTTCGGCTGATGATTTGTCTGTTAGTCATGCATTATGAGAGTAATAGAAAGGCAGCTGCATTAGTCAATGAATTCAGATTTTTATCAGAAAAGACTGTGTATCCACTTTTATCTTCCCAGATATTCTGGGAAATTAAAATCTTGTCCATGTTATTACTATTTTGTTAAAATATAAACATTTTCATTAAAATATTAATAGAGTTAATCCATTTGTCTTATTAAAATTTCTTAAAATGCACTTTGCAATCTTTGTAGTCTCTGTTGTCCATACTAGAAAGAACCAAAGAATGCCGTCCTCCTGAAAGCATAGCTGATTCTCATTATCGAAACAAAAAATCTATGACAAAGTCTCATGTATCATCAGACACATCTGTCCCCCAGGTTCACAGGTATGTGTGAGTAAAGAATCTGTGTTATTAAATGGTGTAATTAGGAAATATCAATTTGTTTTGCCTGTGTATATATATATATATATATATATATATATATATATATATATATTTTTTTTTTTTTTTTTTTTTAAATTTAACAATATCAACTTGCTTTGAACTCCATTTCAAAAGTTAAATTTATGAAATATGCAAAAATACCTGTTTAACATTTGACTTAATGAAAAAACCCATTCTTCTGTTAGTGAAAGCAAATTTTTTGTTTTTTTTTCCATTCTTTAAAAGTGTATGTAACTGGATTGGCACTTTTATTTTTTTAGGTTGGATTCCAGTAGTCGGAGCAGCCAACCATCCTGGCTTTCTATTAGTCTCGATGCAGCTCTTGGTTGCCGAACTAACGTCTTCCAAATTCACCGTCACGGACATGGTACGGGCACAAAAAAAGTAAATGATAGGCATCCTACATCGACTCCACTCTCTTCTGCTACAGGAAGCACGCCTGTTGTAACTATCCATCCACAGGCTTCGCCTGTAGTCTGTAGGTTAGTGCACTGTTGTTTCCTTTCATTTTTATTTATGATATTTATTGTAATTAAATTAAAATGTTGGCTATTCTGTTATTGTGTTGACTGGATAGTATTAACATGAAAGTCAGTATATTAAGGGAGATACTTATACTAAAAATCCTGATAAAAACACCAGGATCCTTTGAATGTCAGAGTTGATTTCTTTCATGCATTGTAATAGTTCTGAAAGTTATTATGATAGGCCTGGTATTGTTTACATTTGGAATATTTTTAGGTTGGTAAATACTTTATTTTATTCACACTTGTTTTATTGTTGTATTACCACTATTCAAGAGTGCAGTGCATTCTGTACTGCTTGAATCACATTATTATTATTAGCCATATGGTGTGAGGAAGCCTGAGGCTTATGCTGCACCAGCCAAAAAAAAAAAAAGAATTCCCTGAGAGAGTCAAGAAGTAGAAAGGAATCACCTAGAAAGAGAAGAATGATGATATCCAGCTCAGGACCCTGGCTGTGCCAAGCCCATACTCACCATATGTGAGTCCCTGGGGCAATAATGGAGTTGCAAGCAATGTTGCCATTTTAAATTTGTAAATCCTGTTAGATGGTTTTCAAAAGGGCGCTAAAATTACAATAAATGGCACTAAATATAGTGTTAAAAACAAATTTTTCTGTTATTATTTTCATAAATTTATCAAGATATCTCTTTGAATTAAAAATAAAATTCTGAAAGAGGATTACAGTAGTGCAGGATACATTTTAATTCCTATTTAAATTAGTTGCAGTCATAATAAAATCAATTCTTTATTTTAAACACTGATTTTAACGAATGGACCTCAATATACATCCATGCTGTTTTGAACACATATTTAGTGAATTAACGAATGTTCTTATTTTTTAAAATTTCAGTAAACACAAAAATAATTGAAAATTTAACATAGAATACTTTAAAAATTCTTTGATATTTGTCAAAAGAAAGTAAAAATCTATCTAAAACAGCTTATAGTAGTTAAAAATATTGCATACCAGTTATGCAACACCTTCAAAGATGAAATCACCATCACTGTCCGTTTGCTCTTCAGTGTAATGGAGTTGCTGGTTTAACATCAGATTCATACACATCCAATGTGCTGATTTTCCTTAAACATTCGCAGGCAACTCATAATTGTTACAACATTTTCCATGCCATCGCGATCCATATTTGACTGCCAAAATTGTGTTCAAAGTTTTGAGTTTCGATTTGATACGTGACTGAATAAACATCCTACGTCGGCATTGGAATGAGGCGATGAAAGTACTGTTACAGCAAATTAAGAAAGATCTTCAAATGTGTTTTTACCTCTAACATCTCTATAATTTGTGATTTCTGCCCAAAGCTGTGTGTTGTTTCAGAGGTTTCAATCGATTGAACATGTAATTTTTTTCCATTGAAAATCAATGCATATAAGCTTTTCGCATTTCTGTAGAATATTTTTTTAGGCATTTGCATGCACTTAAATGTTGACTTTTCCAACTTTACTTCGCCATCAAATGTTGGCGAAGTTGTTTTATGAGCAACCAGGAACTTTGCACAACTAACACGAATATTGTTTATTTATTTTTATTTTATTTATTTTATTTTTTTTTCTAATCTTCTCCCGGAAGTTTGCAATTACATTTTTCGACTTAATAGTCCAAGTAAGGCTTCACGGCGAAATTATTTTCAATTACAGTATCAATGGTGATTTTTGTTCCTGGAATAACAACTTTTGAACATATAGAATGAATTAAATATACCAAGTTGTTCAACAACTTTGAAGGGTCCTCTTCACCATTTGTACTTTTCCGAGAATTTGTTTCAAAAATAAAAGAAACAATAATTTTCTCTTATCACTACACATTGAATATAATATTTTGGCTGTATAACAGCATTCATTTCTTTTCGCAGTTTCATGATTTTCAAGCTTACGCCACTGCTGCAGAATTCTCACTGTTGTAATTTCATTTGACACCCATCTTGTCTAACTATACTGAATTAACTTCAAAGTAGGAACTCCATCATTCATTAAACTATAAAGCTTCTTATATTTAGCCTGTTAAACAGGTGATTGTGAAAACCAATTGTACATTTCTTTAATAAGAAAATCTGAGTTTCATGACATATACACTTGATAAGAAGATGAGGAATCTCAGCCTTTAATTTCATATGCACATCATTGTTAATACCGGCCATTACAGGTGCATTATTATCAGTACCAAGTGCAATAATTCTGTGCGAATGTAATCAGTTATTTCTTGGAGATGTCTTAAAAGGTTCACATTCTTTCTGCAGTGCATTCATTGAGTTTGATCATGTCAAGTGAAGTTACCATTTTTGAAATTTGATTAATACTGTATCACAATTCTCAACGTTTTTATAACACTAATGTCATTACTTTCATCGATAATTAAACTCAAGTTTATCTTTTCTAAATCAGATTTTAAATCATCCATGAATTGTGGGTCTATATCATTGCATATTATTGAAATACATTGTGTTCTTTGCACTTTGAAATCCTTACATTCCTTGCTGTCCAAAAAACAAAATTTACAAATGTCACTCAGATAATCAACTACCCTTAATGCACAGCTATGAAAAATGCTACACTACTTTCTGCCTTTGCACCTTCTCTTTCGCCAATTTTTATGAATGTCAGTACACTCTGATGCTGAAAACTAAAGGGCTCTTTGGCTTTCTTGTGCTTGTTGTATTACATTGCATTTCAATATCACCTAATTTGGCTGTCAGTATGCATTTACAATATTTTCAGAAACATTTTAAATAATCACCATCTAATTTGCAGGGCTGTTTTTTTTTTTTTTTTTTTTCATATATATTTAGCATCTTTGAGCCATTAATCCCGAAAGTGAATATATTTTTTGCTAATTTTTTTACGTGGGTGGGGGGGATTACATACTAGTAATACTAAAATTCACAAGAAAAGAAAAATTAGTGACATACTCAAAGTAATTGAATTGTCACAAATGAAAAGGACAAATTTTCATCAACACTGTTACATGTATTCAAAACAGTGGTTGCCATGCAGAAACAATTTCAGTTGTCGCATCCATAATTTGAGTAACTCCAGTAATTTGAAAAGTGAGGCCTGCATTAAGCAACCCTCTATTAAGCACCACTCTCCAATGGTTTGTGGCAATACTGTATGCATTAAAAATAAATCCTTAAATTTTAAAATAAATTTAAAGAAGAGGAGTGAACGTGTGGCACCACTTTAGATGAGGCACTGCTTACATAACCAATTTACAGTGCAATGCTATTATAATAATTGGGATCACAGTCCATATGTGCCATCAGTTAGACAGTTTGTGGTTTCCTGTAAAGTTTTGATTTTAATATGTTTCAATAATATTAATACTAGTCAGTGTTAATAAATGACCCCTGCACAAAATTTCAGCTTAAAAGAGGGCATTTTTCAAGCAAAATAAAGATTTGCATCAAATATTGTGCTAGAAATGCTATAGTGCACAATATAATGACAAGATACTAGAAAAAAGTACCAAATCTAGTGCAAAAAGTACTAAAATGGCAACTTTGGTTGCAAGAATTCATTACCTGAGGAAATTGTGCAAGTGTGTTAATGATAGAGAATACAATAACATTTATTAGCACTGGGAATTTTGTTCCCCAAAAGTTTTTATCAGATTTCAGCTGGCTATTTGATGATTATTCATTAATACTGGTAAGAAAAGAGATGTACCATGGATTATGGTTATTATTGCCAGTAAAAATTATTGGAAGTAAAAATGAATATAATTACGGTAATACTGACAGTGATATCCAGATATATTGGATCTCTGTGGAAGTTGATAGCAAATAAATTCAAGGAAGAGGTGGATAAACTTTTGGAGCAAATGGAGGAATGAAATGGGAATTTTTTTTTTTTTTTTTGGCTGATGCTGTATAAGCTTGCCTTCTTGCATCATATGTGCTCTACTGCTAAAAATATGAATGGAAATTCTAATAACTGAAGGATCAAAATGCAAGCATTTTAACCCCTCAAAGCATTTTAAGATTGCATTGTTATGTAGATGAATCAGATTTATCAAGAACTTTTATCAGTTTTGCCTTTTATCTTAATGAACTCTTTCAGAGAGAAATACAGGTTTGATATTAGCAGCAAAAAAAAAAAAAAAAAAACAATTCACCCATCCGTACCTTACAAGAATTTGTCTAGTTCTTCCTTGAATTTAATCAACCCATTCACTACCACAACAGATGGAAGCCTGTTCCAACAATCAACTGACTGCTGGGCTGAAGGGAAACACTTCTGCACATTTGTGCTGCATCCAGACTTCCTCAACTTGAATTTATGCCCGCCTCATATGTATAGTCTCAGCAAGTGGAAGAATACCATTAACATTGAGCTTACTCAATCCAGTCAAGGCTTTAAACACCTCAATCAGCTCTCCCTGTGGGTGTCTGGTCTCGAGATGCTGCAATTTGTAGAGCTGATGCTTTTTTAGGTAAGAGCACCCTTTTGTTCCGTTCAGCAATCTCATTGCCCTTCTCTGCACCTGTACCAGCAAATCTACATCCATCCAAAAGTAAAGCATCCAGACTTGTATACAGTACTCAAGATGCAGCCTAACCATGGCCTTATACAAGTGCTCACATCTAGTGAGTATGGGCTTGGCACACCCAGGGTCCTGAGCTGGATATCATTCTTCTCTTTCTTGGTGATTCCCTTTTACTTTTGACTCTCACTCTCAGGGTAATTCAGAAATTTTTTTTTTTTTTTTTTTTGGCTGGTGCAGCATAAGCCTCAGGCTTCCTTGCACCATGTGGCTAATAATGATAATAAAAGGATAATCATCTCCTTTTCCTTGCTAGAAAAGTTTCTGTATATCATTGACAAAACTTCATGAGCTGTCCTGGCAGCATGTCTGCAGTGCTCATAGAATTTCATATCTGACTGCACATATATATTCCCATATCTTTTTCATTCTCCACTACCTGAGTATAGTGGAGAATGAAAAAAATGAAGTTTCAATGTGAAACTTCAACTGCCATTTCTCAGGCCATCGACCCAATTATCATAGATCTTATTGTAGTAGCTCACCCTGATGACTGTCATTAACCACCCTGCCAACCTTTGTATCATCTTCAAACTTAGACATTTAGCCTGATATACCTTCATCAATATCATTGAGAAATATAGAAAATAATTTCACTTAATTATCCCTTTATCCATAGCAAAATTTGCCCTTAATGAAACATTGCTCCAGTTTATACAGCAGTCTTATGTGCAACAGTATCAAAAGCTTTACTGAAATCCAAGTATATAATATCAAAATTATTTTTTGCATCCAGTTCCTTGGTCACTGCATCATAGTAAGCTATCAGATTGGTTGGACAAGATTTACCCTCTTACAAATCGATGCTGTGATTTCAGTATAATGGCATGCCTGTCCAAATAGTCCTGCATTTCTTCTTTAACCAGTGTGTCCAATTATCTTTCCTGGAACAGACGTTAAGCTAACAGGTTGCAATTTCTCATGTCCCCTTTTGATTTCCCTTTATGAATTGGGGATACACTTGCACATCTCCAGTAACATGGGGGATCTTCCCTGAATCCAAGGATGCTCTCATAATTATGGCTAAGGGTTTGATTGCCTCCTTTACTGCCACCCTTAATAGATTCCATCTGCCCAAAGTGCCTTTTTTTGTGTCCATTCTCAATAATTTCTCCTCCGCTTTCCTTTCAGTTATCACAAAGTCATTTAGCTCCTTGTTAGAGTTTGATTAACTTCTATCATCCCCTTCCCTAAATATATATTTAATATTGAATATATTAAATTAAATTAAATATATATTTAAAATCCATATTAAGTGCATTTGTTAGCTTCATTAGTATTTGAAATATATTGTTTGTGTCTTTTCTTTATCAATTTTGATTTTAAATCAAATATTAAAAATGCTTGATATTTGATATTTAAAAATATCAAATATTAAAAAAACTAACTCTGAATTTTTATACATTATTGCACTGAAACAATTTCTTCCCTGTTTCACTTGTATAACACTGACATATGCACTACTGCTAATGTTTGTGTTTAGAGATCGTTTCTGGAATAAAAATTAATATCATCCCTTTCATTGTTAATGAAAGAGTAAAATGCACAAAATTATTTCAGTATATTTCTGTATCTACAACTGATTAAAATATGCAAGAAAAAACAAAGAAATTGGTCCATTTAGATGTGAATATCTTCCAAGCTTGAGAATTATTCATCATGTATTTGTAAATGAAATTGTAATACACATGAAATGGACCAGAGATAATTAATTCTGAAAAATTGTCTTCTCAACTGGGAGGTAGTCTCCAGACACTTATGGAAGAATTATCAGGAGAGAGGATTTTAATATTTTTACAATATAAAAATGCCGATTGGATTTAACTGCATAGAACTGTGGCCTCTAAAAGAGTTCTAACAAAAAAATACTCTTAATGCCTCTCTTTAGTTATGTTTATCTTTTAGAATATATATATATTTATATGCTTTTTTATGTTTGTTTCTATGCTATATCATGTAGTATCACATAAAATCTGCTCTATTTTTTAGAGGTGGTCATCTTTGTGCATTAAGAATTGTGATTCTTTAAAGATCATAATGTTTTCCTTAAATGTTTTATTTAAATGTAAATGTGTTTAGCTTTAGGATTAAAATGGGATAAAAGGTTTATTTTAGAATGTATACATTTATACACTTTTTTATGTGTTTTTTCTTTGCTATATCATGTAGTATCACATAAAATCTGCTCTATTTTTAGAGGTAGTCATCTTTGTCCATTAAGAAAAAGGACACTATACACAGTTAATAAAAATGAATCTTTCCACAGGACATTTGAGATTCTTTACTTGTGCATGTATCAGGGGAAACCAGACTTGGTCAAACTAAGCAATTTCCTGCCCCCCCCCCCCCCTTTTTTTTTTTTTTTATGTATTCTTCCATGAATGACTGAAGACTATCTTCAAGTTTATTATGACAAGTCTGTAAATTATCCATGTCTAAACTGAGCAATTTCTTTTTTCCTGTATACATGAATATCAATTACAGGTATACAAATATACTGAAATAATTCCACACGATTTTTCCTATTCATTAAAAATAAAATTACATTGATTTTTTTTTATTCCAGAAACCCTCTCTCTAAAACTCTAACACAGCTAGCAGTAGTATGCATGTCAGAGTATTGCTGACATGAAACATGGAAGCAAATATTTCAGCACAACAATGTTTTTAAACATGCACAGGTAAAGTTAAATAAAGCAAGCATTTTTTAATATTTGATTAACCTGCAAAATTGATAAAGATAAGCATTAGCAGAGGCATATAATACAAGAAAGCAAGCTTGTATATACTAGAGGATATCAAAAAGTTTTTACCCTGACCTAGATAAAACATCAGTAGGAAGATGCCGTTTTTAATATAAGTTGTCTACGTATTCAATAGCTAACATGTGAAATTAATTTCATTCTCGTAGGTGTTCGAACACCACAGGTAGAGTCCAGAATCTGAGGAAGGACGCTATGGTTGACAAAGTGGAGTATCGAGCAGTGATCAAGTTCTTGCATTTGCAGGGCAAGAAAGCTCAGGAAATTGACCAAGAAATGAAAACTCTGTATGGGGAGAATTGTCAATCCTGTGACACTGCAAAAAAAGTGTAAATGGGAGTTCCAGTGTGGTTGTGCAAGTGTCTTTGACGAGCCAAGAGAAGGAAGGCCATCAACATTCACAGACAGTGAGACGGTTGCAAAGGTTGAGCAGCTGGTACTGAGTGACAGACGTGTGACAATTCATTTCATCGCAAGTGCAGTGGGAATTAGTTATGGGACTGCCCACAGCATTTTACATGACCATCTGTGATGGGTTCCAAGATTGCTTCCGCCTTTGCAGAAGCAATATCAAATGCAGTGTTCTCACCAACTGTTAAATTTGTGTAATGTGGATGTTGAGAACTTTTTTGATTGGTTGGTGACAGTTGATGAATGCTGGGTGTGCCAGTATGATCTGGAGACTAAAGACATTTCGTGGATGCTGCTTTGATTCATCTTGGGAAGTCATCACTTAAGTAGAATCGTGGTTTCAGGCAAAAAGTGCAGATTTCTATGATCAAGGCCTTAAACAACTGATCCATAGATGGGAGAAATGTGCTATAACTATGTAAGACTTTTCCAGCTCTATTACAGTCTTATAAAGAAAAGAATAAATCTGTCTGATTTATTCTTTCTTTGTATTTTTTCTAATCCATTTAGTCTGTTGTGTTGGGGGAAGGGGGGATTCAGTGTAGGATTTTTCTGGGACTCATTAGTATGCCTAAGAAAAGAATTTGTTTAATGTCATAGTATTTTGTTCCAATAGAGTTATGGGGTCTTCTTTGAAAAATAACTAAACAGCATTTCAGCTTGAGAAGAAAATATATTTTTCAAAATTCTATTTAATTATGAATATCAATAAAATAAAAAAATTTTACTGTTTAAATTGCTAGAAATTATCTCAATCCACTTGCAGGTATGTAACATGCTTGTTTCTGAACACTCTCTTGAAGCTTACTGATGTTGTGCAATACTGTATTTTGCCTCTGGATTGTCCAACAACAGTCTAGTTAGTAATCTTCACATTGTGTTTTTGTCTTCAAACTTAACTATTATATCTAGAGAACAAAATAGTAACTTTAGCTTTCAAGGCTTATTGATGCTGTCATATCATCGACTAGATGAACACTGACAGATGAGAAAAATTAATATGCAATTTATGAAGCTATCTCACGAGAACATATTCACGACGTGGCAATTATTCCAATGAAAGGTTGAAAGTATTAATTTATATTTGTACCTTCTAAGAGTGTTCCTTATGTAATAAGATTACCTGTATAGTAATTTAGCTAATTACTTTTCTAATTTTAATTAATGCATCATATAAATTAATGGAAAATTACTGAATTCTTTGACCGTTTTAAAGTTTATATTATATATAAATAAATAAGAGCTTTTGAAGAAAAAATTAAATTTTCAGTGAAATTTAAATTGAATTTAAATATACTTAATTTGTCCAATTACAAAAAACTTTGCTTGTCTTTTATGGAGATTTATATTTCGGAATAAACACCATCAAACTATACAGTGACAGTAGGTTTGCCACCACATATCCCTCTTGTCAGATGCAATTTATGGCCAGTTATTTTTCTGGTTGATTGTCCCTTACATTCAACCATCCACTCTAACACTTTGAAATCTCTCTCCACGTTGAACATCTCATGATTTATCACACTTCATAGGAAATGAAGCAAACGTAGAAGAACTTTTGATGTTCCTGAAACATATTGACCCGTACAGGAACAGACAATTTGGCCTCAGTAGCCCTTGTGTTATTAAGCTCTATACCAACGACAATCACATATCCCAAGCTTCCATTTTTGTATTTCAATACAGCATTCATAATGTGTTTTGTTACTGCTTGTAAATATGGATCCAGAAATCTGTCTGAAAATGAATCAAATGAGTTAAATAAAAGTATGAAAAAAAGAGAGTTGTATAAGGATTGGAGGAAAGAGAAAATTAATGTTATTAAATTCAGTGGTTGGTAGGGGCAAGGAGTTGTCACCAAAATGCTGTTAAATGATAGTAGGAAAAAAAAAGTGAATATATTGTGATCGTTAGAACTAATAGCAAAAAGAGCGGCTTTACAGTAATGTTTTGTATCGCATCTTTTGGTAGGAGTTGTTACGCAAACTATCCTTCTTTCTGTTTCTTTTAAAAATTGGAGTACAGTAAGTTATTTATAAACAAGTAGCATTCGTTATGTGGTATTTAGGTAAATATGGTAATTTTACATAATATGTACTGTGTATTATGTAATGTTAATTATAATGTACATTATGAGGCAAGTCATGGTGAGGAGCTTCACAGTATAAGATGAAGCATTTCAAGCTGATGTATCTTGCTCATGTTACAACTCTTACAAATAAGATGGGTTTTTATTTATTTATTTATTATTATTATTTTTTTTTTATTATTTATTTATTTATTTTTTTTTTCAAATCAAGTTAAAAGAATTTTATCAGTGTAATAGAAATGAATAAAAATGTCCAGATAAAATGTCTATAGCTACCTTTCTTTATTCTCCATTTGTCAGAATGATGTCTTGGCATCAAGAGCAAAATTACTTTTTATGTACAGGGTGTTTATAAATGATGGGAACACTTTCAGTGATTTATTGCACAAAGACTAGGACAGATATCGGTGTCATATACATACCTAGTGAAAGAGAAAATGGCAGTTTTTTTTACATCACATCGCTTCACAATGATTCAATGTGGGAACCACATGTGACACGGTAATCGAACTCTTGACATACCCTGTCCAGCAAATCCTGTGTGACTGTGATGGTAACTTCTTCAATTCTCTGCTTTAGTTCCTGGGCGTCACGTGGCAAAGGTGGTACATAAACACGATCCGTTATGTAGAAATCACACGGGGTTAAGTCTGGTGATCTCAGCGGCCATTTCAAGAAAAATTCGTCTCTTTCTCCAGCGCTTGTCTCAGTGTTAAGGTAGGCCCAAACATCATTATGGAAGTGGAGAGAGGCCCCGTCTTGCTGGTAAATAAAGTCATCGCTATCTTTCTGAACTTGAGGCATCAACCATTGCTGCAGCATATTGAGGTAGGATTGCCCAGTTACACAGTGCCCTTGGCAAAGAAGAAAGGTGATCTCCATTTTTGGCATGACAAGGAAATTTGCTGATATCTAGCCAGTTCCTAAAAAGGGTGACAAATCCCTCCCAATCAATTAATTGCCAGTATGGATTCCATTAGTGTTGATCCACTGGTAATATTATGGCTTATGTTTGAAGAACATAAGCTATAATATTACCAGTTATGAATTTGTCCATAGTATTACCTTCTATGGACAAATTCAGTGGAAAAATTTGGTGAAACACAAGAAGTTGCTCTTGATATCTCAAAGGCTTTCGATCATGTTTGGCATAAAGGTCTTCTAAACAAGCTTCCATCATATAGTTTGCTAACTGTTTTTTATAATTGGTTATCCAGTTTTCTCTCTGATCGCTCACTGAGGGTGATGGTAGATGGCTATCTGACTTCTAACTTCTCTACTAATGCTGGTGTCCTCTCAAGGTTCAGATCTTTCCCCCCACTCTTTTCGTCTTGTATATTAATGATCTTCCATTGAATGGAAATCCTATCCATAGTTTTGCCGATGATAGCATTGCATTCCACTTTCCAGTTCGAGAAATGTTGCCCTGCTTCAACTTCTCGAATATCTGCTACCAATTCTTAAATGCCGATCTCCAGGTAATTCTCCAGTGGGACAAAGACAACTTAGTTGATTTCAATCCTTCTAAAACTCAGTCTTGTCTTATATCTTACAAAAAGGATTCTTCTGCTCCTATGCTTATCTTTGGTGACACTCAGATTTCTAGGCAAGATGATATATCTCTTTTGGGTATTACCCTGACTTCTAATCTCTCTTGGCATTACTTTTCTTCTAGACAGCTGTTCACTCTGTACAAATCGCAAATCCACCCTACCATGGAATCTTGTTCCCACATCGGAGGCGGTGCTCCCAAGACCTCTCTTAGGCTTCTAGATTCCATTCAGAAGGGGGCAGTTAGGTTAATTAATGACTCATCTCTAACAGTCTCTCTCCACCCGCTGTCTCATAGAAACACTGTTTCTGCTGAATGCATTTTCTACAGATACTTCCATGGGCACTGTTCATCTGAATTGGCTTCTATAATTCCCGCTCTCTCTTTCAGTCCGAAAACATGTACCACCACCAGCCAACATCCATTTACTGTCTAACTTCAAACTCACAGAACCAACTTTTCATCTTCCTGTTTTATTCATTCAACTGCCGTTTCCTGGAACAGTACAAAATTTTGTCTGATGTCAAAAAATATCTTCTTTCGTCTTCTCAACCTCAAACCTAAACACGGTACTGAGGTACTAGAGGTTCTAATACCTCTCGTTTGGGGTTTTCGTAAAAAAAAAAAAAAAAAAAAAATTCTGAAAACATTCACATTCGGCAAATCATACTCATATTCAATTATCTCTTCGGGTTTCTGGGTGCCCCAGATTCGACAATTGTGTCGGTTGACTTTCTCATTGATGTGAAATGTGGCCTCATCGCTAAACACCACTCAGTTAAAGAAGTCATGTTCTTCTGTCAGTCCATGCAATTCACAACAAAACTGGAAGCACTTCTCTTTCTAGTCTTCCTTTAACATATGCACCAACTGCAATTTATACGGCTTCATAGAAAGTTTTTTACAAAGAACCTTCCATACTGTCGGAGCTGGCATTTGCGTCTCACGTGATGCTGTCCGCACTGCTTTATTGGGTTTCCTTGTGAATGTCTCTCACTCATTCCACATTATGAACAGTAACACTAGGCTAGCCACTTCTCTTTACCGTACACACTTCGAAATTTCCTTTGAATATCTGTTGCACACTTGTTCTTATCAAACAATAGCACACAAAATGCCTTCTCTCGACCGGAAGTCGCTTTCTTTCAACAAGTCTGTGCATGTGGTAGAGGTACAACAGGTAATGCCAACTGGCGGTGAATGATGGAACTACATGCCTCGGCAGTAACAACTGGGAAACTTTCATATTTTCTCTTTCACATGGTATAAATAAGTAAATGGTATCACTCTTACTCCATGTGCAATAAATTATAAAAAAGTGTTCCCACCATTTATAAACACCCTTTATAATTAAACTGTTATCTGGTATAAACCTTCCTGTTACAATCATAAATGCAAAAATTTATAAATTACGAACTATCCTCTCTTTGCCTGCTAAGGAGTGTTGTGTTTTGCTGTATAAATCTCATTAACATATATTTTATGCCATAGAAGATTAATTTTTAATTATTTTTTTTTTAATCAGGCATGTTCTAGATACCTTAATATCTCTTGCCAAGACCTTTCCTTTGCACTTCCTTCCTGAAAAATCAAAGGATGATAAATCCAGAGACTCTTCTGCAGTGTTGGACGTGAGGCTACAGCAGTCAAAAACTGGACAATCAACTCCAGTCAAAAGTGATTCAAGACAATCAACTCCATTATCTAGAACAGATATTACTAGTGGTCCAGTGTCACAAGATACAGATTTTTGGGAAGTGCTGGTGAAATTAGACTCACTTAGCACTAGTCGTAAAGGTAAAAGTGTTGTAAGGACTCACAGTGCTACCTCAGCAAACTCTCTTAATACTAGTTGCCCATCATCAGAAGAGGAAGTAAAAATTTTAGGATTTGAAGCTTCTCCATTAGCTCAACTGATTAGCTTGTTATCACATCCAGTTGTTAAACGTAGTTCCTTATTAACTGATCGTTTGTTAAGGCTTTTAGCACTAATCTCATTAGCACTCCCAGATCAAGAAGTTTCACAAAATGCAAACCAGTTTATTAATGCTGCCACCTCTGCTGTTTCACAAGAAGTTGGTTTACTTGCAAGAGCAACTGAAGCTCCTCCGTGTGGCAGAGAAGAGTCTCAAGAAGAAACAGAATCACCATCTCTTGGTAAGTATAATACAACTGTGAGAATAATTTATTCCTGAAAGATATGTTTCTTTAACCCAGTGCTAGTTGTGCAGGAGCTGATAGGTCTCTCTTCACAATTACTGTTGCACATTAATATTTGGTTCCAGGTTAATTGAGTAAAATTTTCAGTACATACCTATATAATATTGACAAAGATTTATTTGAGAAAGTTTGGAAGTTGACAATTATTGTTTACTTTGAATTTCATGTGTGAAACACCTGTCAGGTCCAGCTGAACTTTGGCTGCAAGTATTGATGCCTTCCACTTCATGTTACTTTTTGTTTCAACATAACAAAAAAAAAAGTACATTTCTTGATCTTTGGTCGATGGTTGTGGGGTACATAAATTACATATTCTTTGTTTTATGTTTAATTGTTGTATAAAAGGAATTTTGTAGTCTCATTTACACTGGCCAATATGATTTTTACCTCCACTAATATATCAGCTGTTTGCAGTCAGTTTTTATGTATAGATTTCAAAAGTAATTTTTTAAAATTTCACATATCTGAATTTCTACATATGTCAGAGTTTGTGTTTATCCTTAATTCATATATCTTACTACATTAGGTGAATAGATATGACATCACCCTTCAAATAAAAATGTTTGCATGTGCACATAAATGGCAAATATTGTTGGGGAAGGTTAACATGTTAAAACTTGTCTGTCTGCCTGTCTGTCTGTCTGTCTGTCTGTCTGTCTGTCTCTCTCAGTGGAAAATCAGTGAGTACATGTACAGTTTACCTGAGTATCTGTGTTGCATATTGTGTTTCAAAGGAAGTGTCTAAATTGCAAATGAATTTCGGCTACCTGTCTGGACAGTTTACAATGAACATCTGCAATATTTGTGATCAAGACAAAAGTGGGGCTTCACATGTGTTCTGTATTAACTGCACCACAAACTAGGAAAAATAAAATTATTCCTATGGTGTGGCAAAAACTTGTTTACAACAAATTGGAGCGTTTTGGCATTAAGGGAAAGTTACTGCAATGGATAAAGGGATGGTTGAGTGAAAGAGTAGTAATAAATGGACACTGCCCTATGTGGACTAATGTTAATCACAGAGTCCCCCAGGATTCTGTGCTGCGTCCATTGTTGTTTTGTGTATTTATCAATGATATCGATGAAGGTATATCAGGCTCCATATGGTTAGCAGTAACTCAAGAGAAATGTACTGACTGTGTGGTACTACATTCAGGGAGGTGGAGAATGAAAAAAACCTGTGGGTAAATGTGCAGTCAGATATGAAGTTCTCTGAGCAGTGCAGATAGGCTGCCAGAGCAGGTCATGGAGTTTGGTCGGTGATTATCCCTTTGTATAAGGCAATGGTGAGGCCACACCTTGAGTACTGTATACAGGTCTGGAGGCCTCATTTTAGGAAGGATGTTGAATTGCTAGAAAGAGCACTGAGAAGAGCAAGAAGATTGAGAGGAACAAAGGAAGGCTTAAATTCTACAGGTTGCAGGATCGAGACTGGGCACCTGCGAGGTGATCTGATCGAGGTGTATAAGGCCTTGAATGGTTTGAGCAGGTTCAATTCTGATGGGTTACTTTCGCTTGCTCAGATTAATAACCTGAAGTGGCATAGATTCAAATTGAGGAAAGACAGTTGTAGAATGTGTGTGGAAGTTTCCCTTTAGCCAGCTGGTAGTTGATTGCTGGAACAGCAATCAATTTAATAAATTTAAATTAATTTGGAGATTTTTTTTTTTTTAAGGAAAACCAAAAACACAAGGTATTACAACCTATAGCTCTTAGTACTGTGCTTGGGATGGAGATTGAGAAACCAAAATAAGATATTTATTGACATTAGACTTGAACTTCTGTATTCTGTAATTTTCAGGAAATACGTATCATGGAAAGTTCATTCTGTGAGTTTTAAGTTGGACAGTAAATGGATGTTGGCTGGTGGCGGCATGTGTTCGGACTGTTTTGAATGAGAAAGTGGGAATTATAGAAGCCAATTCAGAAGAACAGTGCCCGTGGAAGTATCTGTAAAAAAGCATGCAGCATAAACAGTACGTCTATGAGATGGCAAGTGGACAGACTGTTAGAGAGGAGTTATTAATTAACCTAACTGCCCTCTTCTGAATGGAATCTAGAAGCCTTAGAGAGGTTTTTGGGACACCGCCCCAGATGTGAGAACAATATTCCTTAGTAGGGCAGATTTGCGATTTGTACAGAGTGTGAACAGCTGTTTAGAAGAAAAGAAAGGCGAGAGTGAAAGAGAAAACCAAGATTTTTAGATGCAGAGGAAGCAATATTTCTAATGTGCTTGTGCCAAGACAGAGAGAGAGATTAGAAGTAAGGGTAATCCCCAAAAAGAGATATATCATTTCCCTAGAAATCGGAGTGTCACCAAAGATAAGCATAGGAGCAGAAGAATCCTTTTTGGGAGATATAAGACAAGACTGAGTTTTATAAGGATTGAAATCAACTAAGTTGTCTTTGCCCCACTGGAGAATTACCTGGGAATTGGTGGCGGATATTTGAGAAGTTGAAGCTGATCGAGCAGGGCAAGGTTTCTAAAAATGAAAAGTGGAATGCAATGTGCGATCATCAGATTTGAACCTTGGGGGACACCAGCATTAGTGAGGAAGTTAGAAAACAGAGAGCATCTACCATCACTATCAGTGAGCGATCAGAGAGAAAACTGGATAACCAATTACAAAAAACAGTTGGCAAACCATAAGATGGAAGCTTGCTTTGAAGTCCTTTATGCCAAACACGATTGAAAACCTTTGAAATGTCAAGAGCAACTGCTTGTGTTTCACCGAACTTTTCCATTGAATTTGTCCCCAAATGGATAACATAAGCGAAAATATCACCAATAGATCAACACCGACAGAATCCATACTGGCGATCGTTGATCAGATGGAAGGTTTCTAGGTAGTTTGATTTGGCTGTTAATTGATTTCTCCATTACTTTAGAAAGAGTAGAAGTAGTTGCAATGGGACGATAATTGGATGGGAGGGATTTGTCACCCTTTTTAGGAAATGGATGGATATAAGCAAATTTCCAAGCAGAAGGAAAAATACCTTTGGAATAAGAAAGTGAAAACAGTCACTTTCTTATTCCAAACAGTCAAAGAACAGGAGTAAGTTCAGGAGGACAGGTTTTGAGAACAAGTGGAGAAATACCATCAGGACCTGCAGCTTTCTTAGCATCAAGATTTGTCAAAATCTTTCTGACATCCTTTTGACAGAAGACCACAGGAGGCATTGTTTGCAGTGTGTTAGGAATGGTGGGAGATGCACCGGCCAGCAAAAAACTTACGTAAAGTCGAATTTGCATAAGTTGAGTATTGTGTGAGTCAGGGAGTTCCTGTATAAACCTGGCCCACACTGTAGCTAAAATAGTTTGGTTTTACTTTTGTCTTTTTGAATCTACAATAATCTAAATGAAAACAATAAGTCTTAATCTTTTTAAAGTTGTTGGCTCAATACTTATTTAAAGAACAGTATTTACATCAAAATTTTTATTGGTAACTATAATATTAAAACATTTTCACATCACATTCTGTTCATAGTTGCAGAAGATAAATCCTCTCTAACCACAGTAACACCAGCTCAGAGGTCGGAAGAGGAAGAGGAAAAGGAGAATTTAATTGTAAAGCAACATTTAAAGTTAGCAGTTGAGGTATGCTTTTATAAATAGAAATGTTATTTTATTTTGAATATGATTCTTATTAGTCATTTGATAATTTTACTGTATTTCATTAATCTGTTTTAAAGTACAGTCAATTGCAGTTATTTGGGACACATCAGTACTAGTGCATTTTGGCCCAGTTAAGCAGCTGCCCCAATTATGTATTAAGAATTGGCAGATAAAGGAACCACTACATGGCAGTGATCGTAATCTACTGATGTGGGATATACTTAGATATAATTACCATCAGGGGTAAAGGAAAGGGTTTTTGCTTCCATAAATGTGACTAAAGTCTCAGACAGTTTTTAAATTCTGTACAGTGAGATCAACTGATGATGTTAACAGCAAATTCTAATTGGGAAGCATTCAAGGAATTAATCATGGAAGCTACTAAAAGTTCATACCTATTAAGAAATATTGTTCAAGGTTTAGGCCTAAATGGTTGTCAAACGAACTAATGAGGCTCGTAGTAGTAGTAGCAGTGGCATTTGATGCAAGAAAGCAAGTGTATGAGCTTATGCAGCATCAGCCAAAACAAAAAAAAAAACAAACCATTCCCTCCAAATGCCTGTCCAGTTCCTCTTTAAATTTATTCAACCTATCAACTTCCACAATAACAGATGGAAGTTTGTTCCAGTAATTAACCACACGCTGGCTAAAGGCAAATTTCCACACATCTGTTCTACATCTGTCCTTTCGTAATTTGAATTTATGCCCCCTTAGGTTCGTAATCTGAACAAGTGGAAGGATCCCATCAGAATTCAGCGTGCTCAACCCATTCAAGGCCTTATAGACCTCAATCAGATCACCGCGCAGGTGCCTAGTCTCCAGCCTCTGCAATTTGCAGAACTTAAGCCTCTCTTGGTAAGAGGATCCCTTCATTCCCCTCTCCGATCTTGTTGCCCTTCTCTGTACACGCTCAAGTAAATCTACAACCTCTCTAAAATGGGGCCTCCATACTTGTACGTAGTACTCAAGGCGTGGCCTGACCATTGCCTTATACAGAGGGATAATCACCTCCTTTTCCCTGCTAGCAAAATTCCTATATTTCATTGACATAACTCCATGACCTGCCCTGGCAGCCTGTCTGCATTGCTCAGAAAACTTCATATCTGACTGCACAATTACTCCCAGGTCTTTTTCATTTTCTACCACCTTAAGTGTAGTACCACACAGTTGGTACGTTTCTCTGGGGTTACTTCTACCCATATGTAGTACTTTGCATTTGTCAAGGTTAAACTTCAGTTGCCACTTCCCTCCAACAATTCCCTCCAAAGGACGTTTGGAGGGAATTGTTGTGGATTTTTTTTTTTTTTTTTTTTTTTTGGCTGATACACTTGCTTTCTTGCATCACATGCCACTACTACTACTCCCCACCGCTTTACAATTGGTTCACTGTAAAATCACATAACGTTACAACGTGTAGTAATCACCAGTCATTGTGATCACGTTTGTGAATTGAATTTTAATTCTATTGAACAGCGATTCTAATTAGTGAAAATAGGAGGAATATTATCCACAGGCTATAAAACTAAAGCTATATTAAGCACAAATTTACCGTTTATTACTTTACAAATTAAAAAAATTAGATGATACGTGAAAATCGGAAGATGTACATACTAACTAGTTGCCATTTGTGGGTGGGGGTTAAAATTTAAGACAGTAAAAAGATAAGAAATCAATAACAAAACATGGCACACATAAATTGCAAGTAATACAATACACGCAAGTGAGAATGGAGTAACAAGTTACAAAGCTTTAAAAATACGAATGAAGAGATGATTCTGAAAATTAATTTTTTTATATGATTGAAGATTTCATGGAAGTGTAAACACATTTTGCCATAATAACCCAAAAAATGCCAGCTGTCGGTATTATCGCAAATTCAGTAAGATCGAGTTTACTATCCATTTGGCGGGCGTCTCCATAGCCAGGTGGGCAGGAGCAGCAGTGCGTAGCACACGCTTCTTGATTAGCCCAGGGTTTGAGCCCTTGCCCACCAAATACAGAGGATGCAGAAAGATCAGGGAATGACCATTGCATATGCCCGGAGCAATATGGCCTTAGTTGCTAATGCTCCTAAAAACAAAATAACAAACTACTATCAGTTTGATAGATTGCACTAACAGAAAAGCCTAAAAAAAAAAACAGGTGACTGCTAACTGTTTTTATTGTTTTATGGTTGTGACCTCCAGAAATCCCATTGAACCACGTGGTACAGTCGGAGACAATCGTAGGGTAATCTTCAGTGCTGCGGTCTCCTGCCCCGATTAAACGGCATGTCGTCCCAATTAAATGAAATAAACCCTGGCTGCTTTCTCAATTGGGTCCTGTTTTTTAAGATTTGCCCCAAATAAATGACTTCCTCAATTAACCGGAATCCACTGCATTACATTTCAGATATTTATAGTAGTAGCAATAATGGCAAATGATGCAAGAAAGCAAGCTTATATAGCATCAGCCAAAAATAAAATGTATCACCCATCTCTACTCCAAGAAAATTCAACCCATCCGCTTCCACAAATGGAAGCCTGTTTCAATGATCGACTACCTACTAACTGAAGACAAACTTCCAGTCATCTATCCTTCAACCATCCTTCCTCAGGATTTTAAATTTTGGTTATTCTGTACATTCCTTAAGTCGGACTAGAACTTTTCGGGGTGTCGTGTTCACAGGAAGAGAGCTATTCACAATTAATCCGAAACTTTTGTCTTATGTTGTAGTGGTTGTTCTTCACGCATGCGTATAAGTGACCAATCGTCGGACAGTAGGAATGGCCTACGGATATCGATTGAAGTTGCATGTAGTTTCATCTCTAAGGTTTCTGCAATAAGTAGTTTGTAGTAGTTGTGTTGAATATTTATAATTTTAGTTTCATTAAAGCTTGTGAGTAGCTCTCTTCATGTGAACATGACACCCCGAAAAGTTCTAGTCCGACTTAAGGAATGTAGAGAATAACCCCCACCCCATATCCAATTATTAGACCCTTAAATTTAACTCAAAATTCCTGCCACAGCACCAAAAAGGAAAAAATTGATCCTTAATTATTAGCCAGTTTAGACCTCCAAAATCTAACTTTATGACAATGTCTTGCAAAATTGATATCACCTTCCCCATGAATTATTAGCGAGTTGGACAAGGAGAGTTTGAAAAAAAGAAGCTTCCTATATCAAAAATAAAGGTAAGCCCTGTTGATTCATAATAGTAAGAATTCATGGAATGTATGTCAGGGACTTTATTTTTAGATTAACTGGGAAATCGATTATCCAGGATTTTTATTTTACCATCTATTCCAGAAAATCGAGTCTACTGTACCATATATATATATATAGAAATTTATTCTTAAAAATAGTGGAAAATTAATGGGTGCAATGCATGTTTGTAATATTTCATTATTTTAAGAAATCTGTATTTCTCATTTGTAATATATAATGTTTATTTATGGGACTCCAACACAATTTTTATTTTGTCTACCATTCTTGAATACTAATTGTAACTCTGATACTACATAAAAGTTAACTTCCTGTCTAGCTGGTGGATGGCAGCAGTAATTCAGTATTATTCTGTGAATTAGGAACCTGTTTTTGGTACAGTTTTTCAACATGTGTTGCAACTGAATCTCTAAAATTTTATCTGCCATTCATTAAGTATTATTTAATATGTGATATTTGGTTTTGGTATACACATATTTGTAAATAATTTTTGTGACTGAAATTATTATTTTACCTTAACACAGTAAAGAAGTTTTTTTTCCAACTCTTAGCTAACCAGAAAGCTCTAGTAATTGAATTATTTACATTCTAAAATTTGAATTATTCAAAGAGGCATTAGAAGTTACTGTAGTTTGCCAATTACAGTAGTGTTCATTATAATCTGTATTGTGAATAAAAATTTAACTCGGTGATCTGATCTCTTTTTTATAAATTTAATAAAATATCAAGTAAATATTATGTTAAGAAATGTTATTTCCTTTTATCAGAACACTGACTTTAGCCTGCGATTTATTTTTTTTTTTAAATTTCACCTATCAAATTAAGAGAGTACAAAAAATGCACAACTAAAATAATTAATTACATCTTGTTGAAAGCAGCTGTTTAAAAAGTTATGGAATTATTGTATAGTGGTACTGTACACAGTATTGTGATTCCCCCCCCCTCCACCCATTGTCCCCATACTTTACTTTCTTAGCCAGTGATTTCTAACCATACTCACATTTTTGATAGCCAGAAGCTATTTCTGTGGTTCTGAAATAGCTATCAGACCAGTGTTAAATGAAAATATTTTTAATGTGGGGTACTTCATCTGTAGTCATTTGAATATCAGTTATTTCAGAAATAAGTAAAACTGTGATGAAAATCGTAATTTTCTTTTTTCAGCCTTGGTATTCTAAAGAACGTATATTCTCCCAGAATTAATGATGCATATTCGTGGAGCAGCTCTGTTTCAGTTTGCCCATTGAATGGTTATATGTTCCTGCTATGTATATCCCCCCCCCCCTTGACACAGGCACCTGTACATGGTGAGAGGACCTCCCAGTGATGCTGCTGGTCTACCAGATTAGCATCACTGAGATTTAATGCCCATACTTTGGTTCCAGGGTTACATCATTGGAATCTGGAGTGTGCAGCTGTGCGCTGCGATGCGTGGAAACTCAGAAAGGTGGGATCCTGGTGGTTGAGAGGCCCAGCCTTGATACACCACTTCGACCCCTGCTTCGACAAGACGGGTAGTCTTGGACCGGCCCAACTGGGATCAATCTGCGGGTGGTTCTTACTGCTTGGATCAACTGCGTTCCAATAAGTCTCCCTCCCTTTAGTCCTGGGATGGGATCAAGACTTAATGGAAGCGTGGGTATGGTGCTCCTAAGTGAACTTGGCATCCCATTCGTGAACTAACAGTACCTACTAGTTCACGAGTGGGCATCTCCGTTGTGGGTGAGGTACTAAGGGCATTGGAAATTTTTATCTTACTCATATGAGTAGTTTAAATTCTGTTTCTTCTGGGGGGCCCCAACAAGGCCCCCTATGACTTTTTCACGCGGTGTTATATCAGTGTGGGACCATCGTATTTCTCAAGAAGAGATCTGCTCTGAACTTAAAGACTAAGGAGTGACGGCTGTTAAAAGAATATCGATGCTGAAGGATGGGAATCTCATCGTAACGTTCAACACCCCACCCTCCAAGTTCCATAAAGGCAGGCTATTTAAACTGCCCGGTGAGGATTTATATTGGAAACCCACTGAGGTGTTTTAAATGCCAAAAGTATGATCACTCTTAAACAGCTTGTCATGGCACCCCCTGCCTGTGCTCACTGTGGTGCTAAAGACCACGTGAGCAAGGAATATTTAGCTTCTAAGCCAAGTTGTACTAACTGCCAAGGAGAAACACCCTGCATACTCTCAAGCATGCTAGTGGTGGAAAGATGAAAAGGAAATTCAAAAACTAAAAACAGCTAAACATCTATCAGGAGGCCAGAAAATGCATCCAACCAATAAATAGCGCCAAGCTGAGGCCCGAGAGCTTCTGGGAAAAGTGCCATCGGTACTCAGACTGATATGACTATTCTACCAAGGGAGTCATTTACCCCCATTGCGTGCTATTTATTAAGCTCACAAAAGCTCACCCAAAAATCACAGTCAGCCGCCACTCCTATGTCCGTACCTTCTAGTGCTCCACCACCTCCAAAACACTGCTAAAGAAACTCCGAAGAAAGGGGAACCGCCATATACAATCAAAGAGACAAGATAAGGAGGTACAGGACGAATCTGTCCTTGAACAAAGAGAGATAAACCCAGGACTGAGAAAACGATGCCCTCAGCCATTCGGAAATCACCAGACAGACCCAATAAATCTAAATAATGGGTACATTTAAATTTCTACAATGGAATTGCTGCGGATTCTGTAGAAATAGAGATGACATCAAGGCTCTCCTGAGTTAGCATGAGCCAACTTGCTTTTGGCTACAGGAGATGTATTTAAAGGCAAATAAGGACCCTTACTTATATAACTGCTCAGTTATTTGCAGAGGCAGAGCTGGGGGATGGACTTTCCCACAGAGCAGTTGCTATCCTTGTGGGCAACCACCCCCCCTTCCAAGCTATGCTTCTCACCACTAATCTAGAGGCTATAGCAGTTCGTCTTACAGTAGGGTTCCTTTTAACTCTTTGCTCCATTTATTTGCCACCTGGAAACATCACCGCCCAGGCAGACCTTTATGTTCTCATTAAAAAATTGCCGCCACCCCCCCCCCTTTTCTATGAGGGGATTTCAGTGGACATAATACCCTGTCGGGTAGTTCTGACGTCAATAGAAGAGGTCGGATTATTGAGCGATTGCTTGGAAACAAAGATCTGGCCCTTCTAAATGTGGGACCTTTTTCCACGTGGCTACCCATACATTTACTGCTATTGATCTTTCCATCTGCTCTGCTTCCCTCCTGCCTTTGAGTGGAAGGTTGAAGAAAACCTTTATGGTAGTGATCACTTCCCCATGTTGTCCACCATTTCTAATGGGAGACAATGTCACCAGTCGAGGATACCACGTTGGAAGACTGATCACGCCGACTGGAATGACTTTCATCATCTGGCAATGTTCAATACCATTGCAGTCAGCCAGGAGCCAATTAATGAGTCACTATAGCACATTACAGAAAGTATGGTCCAGGCAGCAGTTGCAATTCCAAGAACATCATCCTGCTTTCCACGTTTTCCAAAACCATGGTGGAATGGAGAATGCAGCAGCTAGGAAGGCTCAAAACAAAGCATGGGGAATGTTTCGTTGTTACCCCACCACAGATAATTTAATAGCCTTCAAACGTGCACGTACCAAAGCATGGTACATCAGGGCCAAAAGGAATCTTGTATCCGATTTTCATCTTCCCTCACACAGGCTGCCAATCCCAAAGCCACCTGGGACAAAGTTCGGTAAATTAAGGGCAAATATGCCTCACACCCTTCGTCGATCCTGGAACATAATGGATGTACAATTGCAGAGCTAACTGCAATTGCAAATACTCTAGGGGAGATATTCGCTAAAGTGTCTTCAGAAACACTGTACCCCCCCCCCTCCCAGAGTTCCTCTCGCTCAAACAAAGATCAGAAAAATGTCACCTGAAGCTGTCCTCTAACAACTGCAACTCAACATTCCATTGTCCACCAATATCAGTTGGATGCACTTTCTTAGATTTTGTGTTTCTTAACTAACAGCATAACTCCTCCTTCCTTCCTTCCTGTCCTGTCTATCCTTTCTGTACACATTGTATTCCCCAAATTCCAATTATATCTGTGTGACACCACGTCTCTGATATCCCAACAATATCTGCCTTTGATGTCTTGACTAGCACTTCTATCTCATCAAATTTATTAACTATACTCCTAGCATTGGTGTACATGCAAGTATACATGTACCTGTTTCTACTCTTAGTTACCCTAACACAGCCCATGTATTTATTTGTTCCCATGTGACTCCCTACAGTCCTGGAAATCTTCATTGCCTTGCTTTCCATGCTGCTACTCATTCCACTAGAAGTAATGCAAGGATCACTTTTGCCTCTATCTGCAGCCACTGGTAACCTTTTAGTCTGTATATCCCCCCCCCCATGCTTTACTCAAGTCTTGATTAGTTTTTTCTAAGATTGCAGGAGCTGTCAGGTTCCTTATGATTGATGGTCTGGCTCTGCTATACTGTACACTGTCCTGAACAGTCAGGAACCATTCCTACCACTTGGTGTGTAGTTTCATCCTGTATTTGTCATATTGGTCACTAGCTTGGTTACTTCAAAGTATGCTTGAATAATGAACGTATTTATTTTGATGTTCTACTTCATGCATTGGCTTTTTCTTCCTTCCTAGGTGGTTACTAGTGCAGTTGTTGCAGGAAGCACTTGCAGTTTTACAAGTTGAATGGTCTTGCCTTTCCCTATGGTGGTAGCCATATGGGGACAGCTCCATTGTCTTCCTTGGGAGACTGTCTCTGACCTTTCAAACCATTCCCTCTGCCTAAGGCCTGAACACAATTGACTTTATCTCCAACCACACTCAATTATGTTCAATATTTCTGCTTGTGATATTCATTCAACTTTGTTTAACTTTGGCGTTTTGCATCTGGTGGTGGGTGGTAGTTATTGAGACTGACACCGGATGGTGCCACTGTCCATCTCTGTCATTACTTTGACTTGACTGGAATTAGGTCTGTTGAAATGACTGTAGTGATTTTTTTTTTTTGACTCTCTCTCTCCACTGCAGGATTTGAACTAAATTGCATTAAATATGGGGTCTGGTGTCATAACCACTGTGCTAATAGCACCTCCTGTGGATGATGATGATAATTATTTGAATTGCTTTTATGCATCTCCTCATTCACTTTCCGTCCTGGCTTCATACTGATCCTGCAAGTGACAGGCTGATTTTTGGCCATCTTATTAAAGTTATCACTTATCCACAAGTTGATCTATATACAAATTTTATTCAAATATTATCATCATCATGATGTTACTATTTTTTCACGGTATTGTTGTGATAACTGTTCAGAGATTAAGATTTGCAGATCTGCCATCTGATGAGGCTTATCAGACATCTGTACTAGCAAATAAACACCAAGTAGAATGGAGAAAAACTTCTATTAAACAAGTAATAAAGTTGTGTGTACCTTGAAACCGTAATATACACTGTTTAATATAGACGTGTTTGCATTACAAAGCAGGTTTAAAGGTACAGATAATCTATATCTGGTTAATTGAAAGATTTGCACAAATTGGCATGCACTTGTTTATATGCATAGTTATCTGATAAAAGAGCATTAAGTCTCAACAGTTGTCATGATGGTATCCTTAGTTTTCAAGAAATAGTGGATTTCTCTTTTGGTGATGCTATTTTTATAACATAAAATTATATCAGTAATTTAAGTTGTCTCTAATGTGAGCAAGTCATATGGGACAGTCATGCTTTACTAGTAGTCAACTTATTACTGGTGGGGAGAGTTGAACAAACACATTCTGGGGAAGGAAATTGAATGTAGAGAGGTTCACAAAATTTTAGATTATTTTGTTTCCTGCATTGAAATATAATCCCACAACCATTGCTATATTATTTTAATCTTAAAATATCAATACTGAACAATTATTATTAAATAATTCACACAAAAAAACCTGTCTCCTAATTGATAACTGATTGACTTGCTTGTTGTGAAACAAGATGTGGAGTTTGACTGCCTTCTGACTGGAATGTTCCTCAGTGGTGTTTCAGCTTATATTGTTGTCCCCTCTACAGCTTTAGTTGTATTTCTAAAATGTTTTTCTGTCTAAATAACTCATAACAGCATAATTATTTTTTTCCTTTATACAGGTATTAACATCTAAAACATGTTCTGAGGAAGGTTTGGAAGATGCAACCTCATTGTTGTTAAGGTTGTCTCGAGGTTGCTCACGCACACGTCAAACAGTTCTTCATCTCCTTCTGGATGGTGGTAAACAGTTAGGCCAAATGGTTTGTCAACATATTCGAGCATTGATTGTAGAATTACAAAACTTAAATGCAAGGCTTGCTGCAGAAAGGGCTGCTGTGGAGAACGAAGAAAGAGAGGGTGAAAGTGAAGCAGCCAAGTTGTTAAAAGGAACGATTCAAGACAGGTAGGTAAATAAGTGGTGTTTAAGAGAAGATCCCATTTTTTTTCTTTTTTTTTTTAATTTTACACATTTCATTATATCATTGAAATAAGATATTAGTTAAGCATTCGTCAAGCATGTTAATTTTCATAATGAAGGTAGATTGTGGGGCAGCAGGTAGCTAAATCCAGAGAATTTTGTGGATAGGAAGAGGGCACCACAGTGAAGTACATCACAAAAAATTCTTGAATGTAAAGGTCTGCATGGATATTTGTCATGATGTTTTTCAATTCCTAAAAGCCCACTTTTCATGTAGTTTTCTCCAAAGAGCATTGCACAGCCACCATATAACTCTTTTATAGTATTTCAGGTTCACTGTTTGACCGTGCAAGGCAAATTCTTTATGAATAATGCCCCTTCAATCAAAAAATATGAAAACATGATCTTTGAGGTTGTGTCAAGCTTATTTTATTTTTATTTTTTTCCTCGACTCGGTGGAAAACTGTCAGAAAAAAGATAATCTTCCATTGAGAGGACTGGACTTCTGTTTCCAGGTCATAGCTATACACCCATGATTTGTTACAAGTAATGATGGAAGAAACAAAGTGTAGGTGGGAAGCAGCATGCCAACAAAATTCCTGACTTGCACAAACCCCCTGCTTTCTGTGATTATCAATGAGGATCAAGACACAAACTTAGCTGAAACATAATTGCATTCTCAAATCTTTTAATCCTGATCTGATCATGAACATGAGCAATTGAATTATATTGATTTTTGACAGAAATGCTGTCCTCTTTAAACTTTGCAAATCGCTGAAAAGTCTTTGAATAATACATAGCATCTTTGCTGAAAGCTGTTTTTAACTAGTGATGGGCACATGTTCAAATAATTATGGCCAGTAATCAAAATAATGATTGATTTTTGATAATCAAACAGAAAGGTATAATTAGAAATGTGGCTGATGCATGGGGTGAGTGGATACGGGCATGTGCATGCAAACATGTGCACAGAGGTTGGCTGTGTGGAATTAAACAATATAGAACTCAGCTATAGTTTTGATAATATCAGTTCAATTCCATTCACTGTTTCACCCCCCTCCCCATAATTGATATCATCACTATGGATTTCTGTACATTTTTCTGATTATAAATAAAGGTGAATCCAAATTTTCTGTCCAGTAAAGTCATTCATTTTAAAATGCAGTGAAACACATGACATGAGACAATTTCTTTTCAGCACTCAAGACCAATTAGGTTTACTGCAGATAGATATCTGAACTTTAAATTTACTCCTACATAGGATAGTTGTGATTACATCTCTAAATAAAGCAAAATGTATTATGAAATGTTTTCTGAATTGCTTAGCAAAGCTTGATTAATTATTAAATTTATTATTTGGCAAATGTTTTTGTTCATTTTTTTTTTATTATTATTATTGTTGTTTTTTTTTTTTTTTTTTTTTATTTAGATTCACCCATACGACAGTTGTTATTACAGCCCCAAATAAAGTAAAAGGTGGTGGAGGTAGGGAGCTTCAACTTCCATCAATGGCTGCTCTTACTAGTAAAACATCCAGTCAGGCTTTCTTTCTGCGCATTTTAAAAGTTATTATTCAACTGCGTGAAGCTGCACGTGCTGCACAAAATAGAGGAAAGCAACCTCCCCCTCCTGCAAGTAAGTGCTGAAATCCCATCTGTATGATTCTTTTCTTCCTTTCAATAAAATGAATTGATACATGGGAAGTCAAATTCAGTATCATACTTTATTTTCTTTTTTTTTCCCTACTGCATAATTTAAGGCTTCACTTTTTATTTTTGCATGTATTATCTTTTTAGAAAGAAGCAAGAGGTGTGTAAAGAAAACCTGAATTCACTGGATAACTAGGATCTCTCTCTCTCTCTCTCTCTCTCTCTCTCTCTCTCTCTCTCTCTCTCTCTCTCTCTGTTACTTAAATTATTAAATTACTAGTATTCTTAAATAAATGCTAATGGAGTTTCGCTCGATTTTCTCGATTTTGTGATTATTGAATTGTTTAGCATGTATTTATGTATTTGGAGTACTTATTTTCTTGTTGCTTGTCTGATGATTTCATACTACCAATATTGTTCAGAAATGGCCCCTTACCCTGAGTGCAGTGTTTTGTGGCCAAACAATTTCAATGCCTTATCTCTAAAGAGTTTTTCAATGAATAGGTTTTGTTTCATCTACTGTTTTCCTTTAGAGTAGCTCTTTTGCACTACAAAAAATAAGCAGAGGCCCAGAAAGGGCATCCACCTTTTTCTAACATTATTAACAAACTAACTGAGCTGGTGGCCAGGATGCTGACTTCTGCAATTAGTAATACTCTCACACAGATTATTCATTTATCTACAAGAATACCAGACAATTGCTGCCACATGGCCAAAATGCTTGATCTTTTCCTCACAAACAACTCTTCTAAGTACATGGTCAAGGTGAGTGGTCCTCTAGAGTAGTATAGAAAATGTAGTTTCTAGCTCAACTATACACTTTTACAAATACAAAAAAATCACACCTCCCTAAAATCACCCTCTCTTCCCTTAAAATCATTTATTTTTCTAAAATAACTTGCAAAAATTGAAAATTTTAAATTATTTACACTTTTTAAGAAAATAATGTAGGTTTAAGCAAAAAAAATTACCAAAAAAGTCTCCTTTTTTAATAAATTTATTTTTTGCTTCGGAATCCATTATAGGAGCTTTACTTATTTTTTTTATTTTTTCCCCCACTTTTCCATACCTTTATAAATTAGTTCCATTTTTATTTTATTGTAATCGTTAATATTTTTGTGTGTTACATTGTGGTTGAATGTTATAAAGGAATATGACTTTTTCAACAATGAAAAATACTGTAAATTCAGAATTATTACTATAATTCTTTTACTAAAGAGGGAAAGAAGTGGGAATGAATAAATTTTCTAACATTTTAAAACAATTTATTAATAGATACATATTAAGAAATGACTACGTACATGATGCCCACAATTTATTAGTACACTTTTAAGAATTACAAAATTGTTGCCCTTTGAGAGCTCTACAAGGATATATAACTAGATTTTAAATCGGGTTTTTAGTTTTCTAGAGTTGAACAACTCGTTAAAGTAACTACTTCGTTCAGTTATTTTGCATTTGTTGAGCAGTGCGGTCGTGTTTCATTTAGTTAAGTTGTGACAATTCTGAAAGTTACATCAACTAAACGTGTTCAAAGATTTTGACAAAATCGCAAATCTAACGTTGAAAGCCAGCACCAAAGTCAGTGGCAGAACGCAAGAGGGGGAGAATCATAAGCGTAAATGCAACTTAGATCAATTAGAGTCAGATGTCCGGCCGTGAACGTCGAAAAGAACAGTGCAATCAGCGAATGAAGATCATCAAAAGTGTTATACTTTAGCTTCGAAAGAATTTGAAAGAACATTTTTGAACAACTCATTCGGATATGTCTGCAGTGTTTGCGACAGACTGTGGTTTCAGAATGATTTGAGATTACCAAAGCCAAACCATATACATTGAAGATGAATTTCCAGATGCAAAGAACGTGGCATCATTTATGCTTTGCAATACATGCATCACAAGCTTAGAATCGGGAAATATACTGTCGTTATCCAAGCCGTTAGAAGCTTCGTATATCATCCTTTAACATCAAATTTATCGCCGCTCAATTGTATAAGCGAACGGTTGGTTTTGGCTAGATTGCCATTCACGCAGATTCAACGTATTTGATATGAAACTGGCAGTTATGGTATCTTCAGACAAGTCATAAATGTTTCAGTCGACATGAGTAATATGTTTAGAGAGTTGCCTCATGCTTTAAACGACAATTATGCATTCAACGTTCACATCGAGAAGCATTTTATTCATAAATCGACTTCCTTGCAAGGATATGTGAGAAAAGAAATGGTCAAATCATGGCTAACGTATTTAATCAGTACTCCTCTATACAAACATTAACATCATAGTCGATCGTTAGTTGCTTGCTACCGTTTCATCGAGAGTTACCAATAGCGAACAAGTAGACAATGTAGAGAAGATCGCATCGTCTGAAAGTGACATTGTATTACTTATGGTACAGCAAAACACTTTACTTTGGAATGAAGACAAATATCTTGCAATTGCTCCTGGACAGCACGATCAACCGATGTCGATAGTTTACAATGAACATGCTGAGGAACTGTCGTTTCCAGCGATATGCTTAGGCCATTCACGTAAATTTAAAGATGGATTGTGTGTTACTCCATTTATGATGGCAACTAGCAAAATAAGATGGAAAGATCACTGGGGGAGTAACACCACATCATATTCTATACATGGCGAAAATTTTATGCTTGAGAATAACCGAAGGTTTATATTCCACTTTCAAATGTGTTGGAGAAACTTCCAACATAACAAAACCTATGATAGAAGACCAAAGATTTGTTGAAGAATGCGTCGAACGTAACTTGTCCTTTCTCAATCCATTGCAAATTCTGTACACCACTGGTCTCAGTGCAAGAAAGATGTCTTTGATATGATCAGACAACTTGGTAAACCAACCATGTTTCTGATATTGAGTGCGACGGAGGTTTGCTGGCCACATCTCTTGAAAACACTTCACAGACTAAACAATAGCGAAGATACAGAGGTTGACAATCCAATGAAAGGATTGACAGCATTGCAGCGTACAAAGCTAGTCAACAAGGATCCAGTCATATGTGTGATATACTTCAATAAGCTAGTTGACGTCATAATGCATATACTGCATAACGAAAAGGTACAATCCTTTTTTCCTCAAGATGAGTTTCCCTCCCACTTATTCAAATCAATCTGGGGCAGATTGAAGTCACCCGTAATAAGATATTTGCACTCTCTTTCCCATTCCCTTTGCAGGTAAAGACTCTCATCATATTCTACACAATCTTCTTGTGTGCAGATCAACTCCCACTCTAATTATACCTTTGCTTTCAACTAACTCACACCACACAGATTCTATGCTGGCAGGCATAACTTCAAACTCAGCAAAAGCTCTTTTTGCATTCGGGCTGCTTTTGATAAGAAGCATGACACAACTACCCTCCTGCCTTTCCTACATACATTATACACACAATAGTGGAACTCATCATCTCAATTTCTGGGTGGCACCACGTTTCTGTTATTATTATTACATTTAATTTCATCTCCACCAGTTTAGTGGATTTGAGTGTGTTGACATATGGGTCGATATTTTAATGCAGTTCTGATTGAACTGTTCTAGATGCTCTAGACTTTTCATTTAAACAAGATGTGCCACTGTAGAATCAAATTAGTGCCAAATTTGAGTTGGATTTGTTTATTGATTTTAAAGCCTAGTATAGTCCACTTAGAAGAAGATGCTCAGTATAATTAGATTAGCATTGCTGTGGTTTGTTGCACTAGTAGGTAGTTTAGTTTTGAGGATGTAGTTAGTTTTCCCATCACCCCAAGTGTCTTTTTGAGAGAAGGATTATGTGATGTATGTAATTGTATCTGGTCATTTTGTTGTAACTGATACACTGGATATTGATATCATCCAAAAAATAGGTGGCTATGGCTCAAGTCAATCATCGCCAGACTTGTCATCAATTTAAGCTACTGATTCGCATGTAGAACATAGTACAGTACAAGGTTCAGACAGCAGAGCTCTGGGCAAAATCTGGTGTTCACTTTTGGTGATGATAAATGTACAGATGATTTTTTTTTTTTTTTTTTTTTTTTCTGTATCTGTAATGCAAGGAAAAAAATTATTGTATATAACAATTTATTCATTTATTTATTATTTTATATCACAATAATAATAATAAAAGCCCAACGTGGCATATTTTGTATGATTTTATAACTTCTACTATTTTATAGCTGCTACTATTCAGCCATCAGCTGATAGTCAAACAAGTAACCAGCAAGAAACACCATCCGTAACAGTTGCACCTACTAGCAGTACAGATGAAAGTAATCAACCTCAAGTTACCCCAATGGAAATTGACACAGGTAAGTAGTGGCCTGAAAAATCTTCATATGAAATTTGTAACTTCCTGAAATAGTCAGTTGTGGATCCAGTTATGTTTGCTCCTGTACAAATCTAGATCCTTTACTAAGATTTGATAAATGAAGAGATAAATTTTTAGCATTATCATTAGTAGAGGCATATGATGCAAGAAAGCAAGCTTATACATCATCAGCCAAAAAAACTTCCCATTTTACCCAGCTGTTCTCTCCAAAAGTTGGTCTAGTTCATATCTATTCTACACCTGTCTTTCCTTGATTTCAATTTAAGTCCCCTCAGGGTGCATAATCTGAGCATGCTCAAACCATTCAAAGATTTATACACCTTAATCAGATCACCTAGTCTCCAGGTGCTGCAATTTGCAGAACTTAATCCTTTCTTGGTAAGAGCAACCCTTTGTTCCACTCACCAGTCTCGTTCCCGTTCTCTGTACTCATTCCAGCAGCTATACATCTTTCCTAAAATGAGGACTCCAGACCTGCCTGTATGCAGTACTCAAGGTGTGGCCTGACCATTGCCTTATACAAGGGATAATTACCTCTAAATTCCTGTATATCATTGACAATATCCCCATGAACTACTCTTGCAGCCCATCTGCACTGCTCAGAAAACTTCATATCTGACTGCACAATTACTCCGACAACTTTTTCATTTTCTGCTATGCTGAGTTTAGTGCCACACAGTTTGTACATTTCTCTAGAGTTACTGCTATCCATGTGCAGTATTTTGCATTTGTCAATGTTAAACTTCAGTTACCACCTCTCAACTGATTTTCTTAACTTTTGTAGATCCTGTTGCAGTAGTGTACTGTCATTACCATCATTTTCAACCCTACCAACCTTCTTATCATCTGCAATCTTGGACATTAAGCCTGATATATGCAGATAAATGCAGAAAACAACAACGGCACCAATGCTGAAACCTTCGTGATTCCATGAATAACATTAGTCGACTAAGAGAAATGTCCATTGATTGCCACTCTGTCTTCTCCCACTCAACCGTCCTTTCATCCATTGTAGCAACTTGCCCTTAATGCCATAGTACTCCAATTTGTGCAGTAGTATCAAAAGCTTCCTGAAATCCAAGTATATGATATCAAAATTATTTTTTGCATCCGCTTCCTTTGTGACCACATCATAGTATCCAATCAAAGTGGTTAGACAAGATTTCCCCTTAATAAACCCATGATATGAGGACTAATAGAATAACAGTATCCACTGGCAGAGGTGAAAGTGATTCTTGCACTGCTTCTATTGGAATTAGCAGCAGCCTGGAAAATAAGATGCAGGATATTTCAGAGACTGCTGGGAATCATTGGGGTACAAGTAAACACATGGGTTGTTTTAGGGTAGCTAAGAAGAAGAACAGGTGCATGTATACTTGCATGTACACCAATGCTAGGAGTTTAGTAAATAAATTTGATGAATTTGAGGTTTTGCTCAAAACATCAAAGGCAGATATTGTTGGGATTTCAGAGATGTGGTGTCACACAAATATGAGGAATGTAGAACTGGAATTTTGGGAGTATAGACAGAAAGGATATACATGATAGGGAGGGAGGAGGGGTTATGCTATTAGTTAAGAAATACATAAAATCCAAGTAAGTGAAGCCAGTCGACATCGCTGGACAGTGCAGTGTCGAGTCAGTTTGGTGTGACATAAGCATTGGGAGATCAAAGTTGAGAGTAGGAGTGTGTTGTAGGCCTAATGACTCTGATGAGTATAATAAGGAACTGTACAGGGAAATAGTGGGCCAGAAAATCAGAGTGTCTTATAATGGAGGATTTCAATTTCCCAGATATTGACTGGAATTTGGGGTGGGTCACTCACACACTAGCAAGGCTTTTGTGGATTTATTGGATGATTGTTTTCTACATCAGCATGTTCGGAAGGCAACTAGAGGGAGTAATACTCTTGGTTTAATTATCAGTAGTGATTCTTCATGCATTAAGAATCTGCAGATAAATGAACCACTAGGTGGCAGTGATCACAGTGTGCTGAAGTGAGATTTATTCAAAGAGGTAACTACCATTAGAGGTAAAGGGAAGGGTTATTGCTTTCGTAAAGGCGACTACGATGGACTGAGACAGTATTTAAATTCTATACAGTGGGACCAACTGATGATGTTACCAACAGCAAATTCAAAATGGGAAGCATTCAAAGAACTTATCTTGGAAGCTACTAGGCTTTACATACCAACTAAGAAATATTGTTCAAGGTTTAGGCCTAAATGGATGTCAGATGAACTAATGAGACATATGGCAGAGAAGAAATTTGCATGGGATACATACAAATTAACACGTGACACAGAAGCCTATGATAGATACAAGTTGATCTGTAACCAAGTTACAAAGGAGGTTAGGCAGGCGAAGGCAGGTTACGAGAAATCTTTGGCAAGGGATGCAAAGAAAAACAGCAAAGAGTTCTTTACTTATGTAAACTCTAGAAGGAAGGTTGGTCCACTTGATATCGATGGGGCAACTGTTGATGATCCTGCTCAGGTAACTAACAAACTAAATGAATATTTTGCATCGACATTCACACATGAGGAGTTATTCAGCGAGGGGAATGCCAGAGGTGTATTCAACTCTGGCAGTAAGCTAAAGAATCTTGTAATCACTGAGAGTAAAGTGGAGGAGAAATTGTTGAAGATAAACACAAGAAAGGCACCCGGGGTGGATGGGATCTATCCAGTTATATTAAAGGAGGCAGCAAAGGCAGTAAGCCAACCCTTAGCCATAATTATGAGAGCTTCCTTGGACTCAGGGGAGGTACCCATTGTACTGGAGATGTGCAAATGTGACCCCAATTCACAAAGGAGTATCAAAGGGCGACACAAGTAATTATAGACCTGTTAGTTTAACTTCTGTCCCCGGAAAATTAATGGAGGCATTGGTTAAAGAAGCACTGCAGGATCATCTAGACAAGACTTCAGTTATAGCTGGGACACAGCATGGTTTTGTTAAGGGGAAGTCTTGCCTGACCAATTTGATTGGATACTATGATGCTGTCACAGAAGAACTGGATGCAGGAAATAATTTTGATATTATATACTTGGATCTTAGAAAGGCTTTTGATACTGTTGCACATGGAAGACTGCTGCACAAATTGGAGCAGTGTGGCATTGGAGGCAAATTGCTGCTATGGATAAAGGGGTGGGTTGAGGGGGTGAAGACAGAGAGTGGTAATCAATGGACACTGCTCATCATGGACTAATGTTATTAGTGGAGCCCCTCAGGGTTCAGTATTGGGTCCATTATTGTTTTCTGTATTTATAAATGATATTGATAATGGTATATCAAGCTTAATGTCCAAGTTTACAGACGATACGAAGGTTGGCAGGGTTGTCAGGGACACTACTGAACTGCAGCAGCATGTTCGAGAGGCAACCATAGAAAGTAATTCTCTTGATTTGGTTATCAGCGGTGATCATTCGTGTATTAAGAGTTTGCAGATAAAGGAACCACTAGGTGGCAGTAATCAGTGTACTGATGTGGGATTTACTTAAAGATTTAATTACCATCAGAGGTAAAGGAAAGGGTTTTGCTTCCGTAAAGGTGAGTACAGTGGTCTCCGACAGTTTTTAAATTCTGTACAGTGGGATAAACGGACGATGTTACCAACAGTAAATTCTAAGTGGGAAGCATTCAAGGAATTAATCGTGGAAGCTACTAAAAGTTTCATACCTATTAAGAAATATTGTTCAAGGTTTAGGCCTAAATGGTTATCTAATGAACTAATGAGACTCGTAATAGAGAAGAAAAATGTATGGGATGCATATAAATTATCAAGCGACTCAGAAGCCTATGGCAGATATAAGCTAGTCTGTGATCAGGTGAAAAGGAGGTTAGGTAGGCGAAGGCAGATTACGAGAAATCCTTGACAAAAGATGCTAAGAAAAACAGCAAGGGTTACTTTACTTATATAAACTCTAAAAGGAAGGGGATGAATCTGATTGGTCCACTTGACATCGATGGTTCGACTATTGATGATCCTGCTCAGATAGCAAACAAACTGAATGAGTATTTTGCATCTACATTCACACATGAGGAATTACTAAGGTTTGAAAATGGCAGAAGGTTATCAAATTGTAGCAGGATATTTAAGGATTTTGTAATAACTGAAAGCAAAGTGGAGGAGAAATTGTTGAAGTTAAACATAAGAAAAGCACCTGGGGTGGATGGGATCTATCCAGTTATTTTAAAGGAGGCGGCAAAGCAACTAAGCAAACCCTTAGCCATAATTATGAGAGCGTCCTTGGACTCAGGGAAGGTTTCCACGGACTGGAGATGTGCAAATGTATCCCCAATTCACAAAGGGGAATCGAAGGGTGACACGAGTAATTACAGTCCAGTTAGTTTAACTTCTGTTCTGGGTAAAATAATGGAGTCACTGGTTAAAGATGCATTGCAGGATCATCTAGACAAGACTGCAGCAATAATTCAGACACAGCATGGGTTTGTTAAGGGAAAGTCTTGTCTGACAAATTTGATAGGATATGATGTGGTTACAAAGGAACTGGATGCAAAAAATAATTTTTTGACACTATTGCGCATGGAAGATTATTGTACAAATTAGAGCAGAATGGTATTAAGGGTAAGTTTCTACAATGGATAAAAGGATGGTTAAGTGGGAGAAGACAGAAGGTGGTAATCAATGGGTGCTGCTCTTCTTGGACTAATATTATTAGTGGAGTCCCACAGGGTTCGGTGTTAGATGCACTGTTGTTTTGTATATTTATTAATAATATTGATGAAGGTATATCAGGCTTAATGTCAAAGTTTGCAGATGATACAAGGTTGGCAGGGTTGGTAATGGCAGTGTGCTACTGCAACAGGATCTAGATAATTTGGGAAATTTTATTTTTTTTATTTTGTTACACAGAGCATTAATAAAACTACAATAAATAAATTAGCTTTCGGCTGGGTGGCAGCCTTCATCGGATTAAAATACTTGAATGGCAGTTGGAATAGAGATGCACTGCCAGGATGGTGCGTGAGGCACGTGGTTAATTGTTTGTTGATGTTTGTGGCTGTGACGTATGGTGGTGACGTGGCCAGCATTTATCTATGGATAGAATTACTGACTCTGTGATGAGGTTAACTTGACAACCACTGTTCCTGTTCAAAGCGGTGTCCAAGCATTTTATATTTAGCGATTCCAACCAGGTACGCCTCAGGTAATGGTGGGACCTGTCCACAACCACGACATCGCGATGTGGGTCGATGTCGTGGTGGGTTGTCCAGACATGCTCGGCGATAGCTGAGTGTTCTACATCTGCCAAACGGATCGCCCGTTTATGTTCTGAGAGACGTTTCTTGAGTCGACATCCAGTCTCTCCAAAGTAGCAGCTCGTGCAGTCACGGCAAGAGGTGCGATAGACCAAACCACTCTGTAGAAGGGTGGGGACAGGTGTTTTTTATGTTGGAAAGGAGAGAACATACTAGATTATTATGTACTAGATAATTTGGGCAGATGGGCTAAGAAGTGGCAACTGAAGTTTAACCTTGACAAATGCAAAGTACTGCATATGGGTAGAAGTAACCCCAGAGAAACGTACCAACTGTGTAGTACTACACTTAAGGTGGTAGAAAATGAAAAAGACCTGGCCAGTCAGATATTAAATTTTCTGAGCAATGCAGACAGGCTGCCAGGGCAGGTCATGGGGTTTTGTCAATGATATATAGGAATTTTGCTAGCAGAGAGAAGGAGGTGATTATCCCTCTGTATAAGGCAATGGTCAGGCCACTCCTTGAGTACTGCATACAGGTCGGGAGGCCTCATTTTAGAAAGGATGTAGATTTACTTGAGCGTGTACAGAGAAGGGCAACAAGATTGTTGAGGGGAATGAAGGGATCCTCTTACCAAGAGAGGCATAAATCCTGCAAATTGCAGTGGCTGGAGACTAGGCACCTGTGTGGTGATCTGATTGAGGTATATAAGGCCTTGAATGGGTTGAGCACGCTGAATTCTGATGGGATCCTTCCACTTGTTCAGATTACAAACCTAAGGGGGCATAAATTCAAATTAAGAAAAGACAGATGTAGAATAGATGTGCGGAAATTTGCCTTTGGCCAGCGGGTGGTTAATTGCTGGAACAAACTTCCATCTGTCGTGGAAGTTGATAGGTTGAATAAATTTAAGGAGGAACTGGACAGGCATTTGGAGGGAGTGGTGTGGTTTTTTTTTTTTTTTTTTTTGGCTGATGCTGGATAAGCTCATACACTTGCTTTCTTGCATCACATGCCACTACTACTACTGTGCTGCTGCAACAGGATCTGGAAAGGTTTAGCAGATGGGCTGAGAGGTGGCAAATGAAGTTAAACATTGACAAATGTAAAGTACTATATATGGGAAACAGCAACCCCAGAGCAACGTATCAACTCTGTGGTACTACACTTACAGTGGTAGAGAATGAAAGGGACCTGGGGGTGGTTGTGCATGCAGATATGAAGTTCTCTGAGCAGTGCAGACGCCTGCAAGAGTAGCTCATGGTGTATTGTCAATGATATATAGGAATTTTTCTAGCAGGGATAAGGAGGTGATTATTCCCTTGTATAAGTCAATGGTCAGGCCACACCTAGAGTACTGTATACAGGCCTGGAGGCCTCATTTCAAGAAGGATGTAGAGCTGCTGGAACAAGTACAGAGAAGGGCAACAAGATTAGTGAATGGAACAAACGGGTGCTCTTACGAAGAAAGCCTTAAGTTTTGCAAATTACAATGTCTGGAGACTAGGCACCAGCGAGTCTTGAATGGTTTGAGCATGCTCAATGCTAATGGGATTCTTCCTCTTGCTCAGAATAATCACCTGAGAGGGCATAAATTCAAATTGAGGAAAGACAGATGTAGGATAGACGTGCGGAAATTTGCCTTTAGCCAGCGGGTGGATGGTTGGTGGAACAGACTTCCATCCCTTGTCGTGGAAGTTGATAGCCTAAATAAGTTTAAGGCTGAGCTGGACAGTTATTTCGAACGAACAGAGGGGTGAAGTGGAAGTAGTTATTTTTTATTTTATTTTATTTATTTTTTTTTTTTTTGGCTGATGCTGCATAAGCTTGCTTTCTTGCATCAAATGCCTCTACTAATGCTAATGTCTCAATTATTACTGCAGTTCTCTCTAGATGATCCTGCAATTCCTCTTTAACATGAATCCATTATTTTCTTGGGAACAGAATTTATACTAACTGGTCTATAATTACATGTCACCCTTTGACCCTCTTTGTGAATTGAGAATACATTCACACATCTCCAGTCCCTTAAGTCCAAGGATGCTCTCATAATTATGGCTAAGGATTTACTGCCTCCTTTAATATTACTGGATAAATCCCATCCATCCAGTTGGAGTAGCATACTGTCATTAACAACCCTGCCAACCTTTGTATCATCTGCAAACTTGGAACATTAAACCTGATATACCTTCATCAATATCATTGATAAATATACAAAACAACAATGATATTGATGAAGGTATATCAGGTGTAATGTCCAAGTTTGCAAATGATAATAAAGTTGGCAGGGTTGTTGATCACAGTATGCTATTCCAACTGGATCTAGATAAGTTGGGAAAATGGGCTGAGAAGTGGCAACTGGAGTTTAGCATTGACAAGTGCAACTCGGTGGTACTACGCTCAGGGAAGTGGAAAGTGAAATAGACCTGGGGGTAATTATGCAGCCAAATATGAAGTTCGCTGAGCAGCGCAGATGGGCTGCCAGGACAGGAATAGGGAGGTGACAATCCCGTTATACAAGGCAATGGTCAGGCCACACCTAGTGTACTGTGTACAGGTCTGGAGGCCTCATTTTAGGAAGTATGTAGAGTTGCTAGATCAAGTACAAAGAAGGGCAACAAGATTGGTGAGGGGAACAAAGGGGTGCTCTTACCAAGAAAGGCTTAAGTTCTGCAAATTGCAGCGCCTGGAGAGTAGGCACCTGGGTGGTGAATCTAGTTGAGGTGTATAAGGCCTTGAATGGGTTCAGCAAGCTGAAGGCTGATGGGATTCTTTGTCTTGCTCAGACTATGAACCTGATGGGGCACAGTTTCAAATTGAGGAAAGATAGTTGTAGAATAGATGTGCGGAAATTTTCCTTTAGCCAGCGGGTAGTTGATTGGTGGAACAGACGGTGGAAAATGGATTAACTAGTTGTGTTCCATCTTTTGTTGTGGAAGCTAATAGCCTAAATAAATTTAAGGCTGATCTGGACAGGCATTTGCAACAAATTGAGGAATGAAATGGGAGGGTTTTTTTTTTTTTTTTTTTTTGCTGATGCTGCATAAGCTTGCTTTCTTGCATCATATGTCTCTGCTAATCCCAGGTGTCTTTCTTATGTTTAACTTCAACAATTTCTCCTCCAGTTTGCTCTCAGATATAACAAAATCCTTTAGCTCTCTGTTACAGTTTGTTGAACTTTTGGAATTCTGCTCCTTTAACTCCTCACGTTTGAATGTAGATGCAAATTACTCATACAGTTTGTCAGCTACCTAAGCAGAATCATCAACATTCAAACCATCGATATCAAGTGGACCAATCTGATTCATCCTCTTCCTTCTTTCTGGAGTTTACATAGGTAAAGAAGTTTGCTTTGCCTTATAAAGTTATAATTACTTTTTTCTATATATTATATTATTATTATTATTATTTTACATTAATGAATTATATGTAGCAGCTACAAATTCATCTGCAATAGTGCCACACGGGAGGTTCGGTGACCAAGGCTAAGAGATGTGAATAATGGTGAACAAGGAATTTTCCATGTACATATATAAAAAGAAGAAGAAAACAAATCAGATTGGACCCTTGTGTGGGAAAGTCTTAGATAACCCAGCTGGTGGTGATGATGAGGAACAATCAGTAATGTGTGTCAATTTTTACTGACCAAAGACCCTTCATAGTGAAGAGATGCTGTCTGAGCGAGACTGAGATATATGATTTAATGATTTCAAAATTACATGTGGCTGTTTATTTGAAAAAATTTTGATCCTAAAGGTAAATAAGGCTCCTGCAGTTGATGACATATACCCAGTAATTTTGAGTGTGATGGCAAGAGAGTGCATTGAACCATTGAGGTTAACTATCAGGGCACCATTGGACTTGGGAAAGATGTGTTTGTATTGGAGAAGTGCCAATGTATTGTAAATATATATAAAGGCAGTTCTGAGAGTAAAGTTGGTAAAATGAGACCAGTTAGTCTGATTTGAGTGGTGGAGAAAATCTTGGAAGCAATGATTAAGAGTGCAATTCTGGGACTTTTAGTTATAAAAATGGAATTTTAAAGGACATGCAATATCCTTTCATAACGAAAAATCATGTATAACTAAGCTGGTTAGATATTATGACACAGCTACTCAGGAGCAGGCTGTAGGGAACAATTTCAGCATAGTTTATTTGGATTTCAGCAAGGTTTGACTCAAACCTTCATGAGAAGTAAGCTGGAACATGTTGTCATTACCGGCAAAATTCTAAGGTGGATTGAAAGGTGGCAGAGGGTTGTGATTAATGGATACACTTCAGATTGGCATAACGTCAGAAGTGCGTCCCCAAGGATAAATTCTCAGACCACTGTTGTTTCTGATTTCCATAAACAGCATCGACAAGGGGATTGAGGGTGTGATGCCCGAATTTGCTGATGGTGTAAGGATTGGGAGAGGCATTATTGATCACTGCCAAGCTGCACTGCTCCAGGATGACTTGAACAAGCTTTAAGGATGGTGAGAAAAGTGGCAGCTGGGTTTTAATGCAGCAAAATGCAAAGTCTTACATTTGAAGAATAGCAGCCCTAAAATAACTCATAGTAGGGCTGAGTTAAAACAGTAGTGGTGGTGGTAGTGTCATGTGAGGCAGGAAAGCAAGTGTATGAGCTTATGCAGCATCAGTCCCAAAAAAAAAAAAAAAAAAAAAAAAGAATCACACCAGTTCCTCCTTAAATTTATTTAACCTATCAACTTCCACGACAAATGGAAGTTTGTTCCAGCAATTAACCACCCGCTGGCTAAAGGCAAATTTCCGCACATCTATTCTATATCTGTCTTTTCTTAATATGAATTTATGCCCCCTTAGGTTCATAATCTGAACAAGTGAAAGGATCCCATCAGCATTAAGCCTGCTCAAACCATTCAAGGCCTTATACACTCAATCAGATCACCGCGCGGGTGCCTAGTCTCCAGCCACTGCAATTTGCAGAACTTAAGCCTCTCTTGGTAAGAGGATCCCTTCATTCCCCTCACCAATCTTGTTGCCCTTCTCTGTACACGCTCAAGCAAATCTACATCCTTCCTAAAATGAGGCCTCCAGACCTGTATGCAGTACTCAAGGCGTGGCCTGACCATTGCCTTATACAGAGGGACAATCACCTCCTTTTCCCTTCTAGCAAAATTCCTATATATCATTGACAAAACCCTATGACCTGCCCTGGCAGGCTGGCTGCATTGCTCAGTAAACTTCATATCTGACTGCACAATTGCTCCCAGGTCTTTTTCATTTTTTACCACCTTAAGTGTAGTACCACACAGTTGGTACGTTTCTCTGAGGTTACTTCTACCCATACTGCATATCAGAAAGTACTTTGCATTTGTCAAGGTTAAACTTCAGTTGCCATTACTGTCATTAACAACCCTGCCAACCTTTGTATTATCTGCAAACTTCAATACTAAGCCTGATATACCTTCATCAATATCATTGATAAATATAGAAAATAACAGAGGACCCAAAACCGAACCCTGTGGGACTCTACTAATAACATTAGTCCACGAAGAGCAGCACCCATTAATTACCAACCTCTGTCTTCTTACCCTTAATACCATTCTGCTTCAGTTTGTACAATAGTCTTCCATGCACAACAGTGTCAAAAGCTTTCCTGAAATCCAAATACAGTCGATTCCTGTTATTTGGGACACATTGGGACTAGTGCATTTTGGCCCGATTAAGCGGCTGCACCAATTATCCGAACTTTCATATAAATAGTTAAAAATACAATGTGCACCCCCACTTTACAATTGGTTCACTGTACAATCAAATCACGTTACGACGAACTCACCACAGTAAAGTACCGTTCACTATACGATGTGTAGTAAGCGCCGGTCATTGTGATCACGTTTGTGAATTGAATTTTAATTCTATTAAACAGCGATTCTAATTAGCGAAAATAGGAGGAATATTATCCACAGGCTATAAAAGTAAAGATATATTAAGCCCAAATTTACTCTTTATTACCTTACCAATAAAAAAATTAAATAATACGTGAAAATCGGAAGAATATACGTGATAATCGGAAGAATTAATACGTACTGTAATAATGTGTACATACTAACTAAACTAGTTGACATTTCTGTTCACTGACATTTGTGGGTGGGGGTTAAAATTTAAAACAGTAAAAAGATAAGCAATCAATAACAAAGAACACGGCACACACACACAAATTGCAAGTAACACAACACGGGCAAGTGAGAACGGAGCAACAAATTACGAAGCTTTAAAAATAGGAATGAAGAGAAGATCTGAAAATTGATTTTTTTATTTGATTGAAGAGTTCATGGAAGTGTAAACACATTTTACCATAATAACCCACAGAATTCCAGCTGTCAGTATTACCACAAATTCAATAAGATCGAGTTTACTGTCCGTTTATGATAGATTTCACTAACAGAAAAGCCCAATTAACAGGTGACTGCTAATTGTTTTTATTGTTTTATGGTTGTGACCTCCAGAAATCCAACCGAACTACGTGGTACGGTCGGAGACAATCGTAGGGTAATGTCCAGTGCTGAGGTCTCCTGCCCCGATTAAACAGCATTTTGTCCCAATTAAGCGAAGTAAACCCTGGCTATTTTCTCAATTGGTTTTTGTTTTTTAAGATTTGCCCCAAATAAACGGCTGCCCCGATTAACCGGTGGCCCAAATAACCGGAATCCACTGTATATGATATCAAAATTATTTTTTGCATCCAGTTCCTTTGTAACTACATTATTTGTAACCACATGGAAGAAAGGATTCTAGGAGTTATTATATGGGCAGATATGAAGTTCTCTGAGCACTGTAAACAGGGAGCCAGTAAAGCTCATGGCATCCTATCAATGATTTATAGAATAATAGCCTGTAGAAATTGGAAATTCTTAATCCCACTTTATAATTCAATTGTAAGGCTTTACTTAGAATACTTGCAAGACTGGCAACTTCCCAATCAGAAAGACACAAATGTGAAAATGCTATCATTTAATATGGTACTGAATGGATTAACTAGTTGTGTGGAAGTCTTATAACTAATTTATAAATTATTTTAATGTGATAGTAGTAAATATTGCCCGTTGTTATGCTCTTCTAAAAGTTAATCTTCAAAAAGCATGTCATTTGATAGTGTGTGTGATTATTTCTACCTCTTACTATTTGTTTTCAGGCTCAGCACCTAGTACCCAACCAACTAAAAAAGATAGTAATGATGAAGAGTTCAGTCTACCAAGATTAAGCACACAACTGACATTGGATGAGCTTTGGGAAACCCTAAGTGACTGTCTTCTTGAACTTGCTGAGACACCGGATCATCATGCAGTACTAGTATTGCAACCTGCTGTTGAAGCTTTCTTTTTAGTGCATGCATCGTCAACAGAAAAGGAAGCTACCAAAAGGTAAATTCATTAGAAATATGAATAAGTCTTTCCAGTTAACTCTTTTGTTGGAACTACCAGGAATTATTGGCATTGACTCTTTTCAACTAGATTCCCTGATTATCCAAAAAAAACTAGATTTTCTGAATACCCAAAAAGAGTTGCCACAAATCTAATTTCTTGGATTTGGACATTTTACTCAATGGATAATCGGTCTTCAGTCCTTTTGGTTTGGTTTTCATTGGGGCATCATTGGGGCAGTACAAATGCATGGAAGTTGGATAACCCAGATAAGTATGGTCACACTTATGTGTCAACACCATCTCATGAGACACATCCTCCTCCTCGTTCTCCGTCTTCTCCATTGTCTCACTCCTTGAATAACTTGTTCTAGAAATGCTTACATTAACAATTCCTGTATGTGACTGCTTGATCTCAGCATTATTCATAATGGACATAACAATAGGTGTTAAATGTAAGGTCTTGCACACCTCCAAATGCACTCACCAGATTCCATACAGTGAATAATGTCTGTTTTCACTTCAATCGTTAGATTTGTGGCTTTTTTTTTTTTTTTTTAAATACAGTCAGTCCTTGTATAACACGTGTTTACACTACACGAATTCAATCATACACGATTTATAAATAGGGGAACGATGTCTTATATAACACGAACCGAATTCGCTTATGCACGATTCGCCTTTGTGTTTACAAGAAATGGCAGCTGAATGCGGAAGCACCCCAACTGAATACAACACGATAGGAATGAAGAGAAGATTCTAAAAATGTATTTATGTTTTTTATATCAATGGAAACACATTTGCCATAATAACGTGAAAACCAACACAATTCACAATTCCAGCTATTGGTATAATCACAAATGCAATTAGATCAAGTTTACTACCAATTTATAACAGATTCCACTAGCAGAAACGCAACTGGAAATTTTGTTTTATGATAGTAACCCCTAGAAATGTGCTTTAGTCCTTTTGGTTTGGTTAGGTCATTAACACCTCACATAGCAACTATCGTGCTATGTGAGGTGTTAATAGTGTATCTCTGCCTTTACGCTGTTGTTTATTCAGTTGCTACAGGCGTGCCTTTGTTTATGTATATCAAGCGTGCCTCCTTGTTTTGTAATTGTGCTTTATTCCCCAAAAATGAGTAAAATACTGTACTTAAAGGTGCGAAAAGGAAGCGTTGTGAAGACACTGCAGATTCAGAGAGAAAAAGAAAAGCAATATCGATTAACAGAGGCAGACTGGGTCAAAAAATTCTTACCCGAGAAAATTTATAGTGGCCTCATACTGTGGTTTATGGCCAAAATCACACCGGCCTCCGGCCCACCGGGGTTTCCCCGGTAAGGCTTATGGCTAGTCTGCCTCTTGCAATAGAGAAAATATATGAAATTGTGAAACGCTTTGAGCGAAATGAACAACCATGTGATGTGGTCTTTCATTTCGGTCTAGCACGTGCTACAGACCTAAATGAGGCAACGCCGAGAATTTCAAAGAATGCAGAGAAAATAAAAACAACTTTCACTTTAATTACACTCAAAATGTAATTAGATTAAGACAAAGAATTGGAAGAGATGGAATGGCTGTCATCTGTTTGGATAGAATATCAAACAAAAAACATGTTTGCTTACGACAGAAGTAAAAGCATTAGCAATATTTTATCGTAATAGTCGTAATAAAATTTTATTACGAAAATTTATTGTGTTTGGTAATGCTTTGGTTACAAATGTGTGTTCAGTCTTGGGTGGTCGGCACCTAACCTTATTTTTCCCATAGGGCCTGTTGTTTATATTGCATGATTTTGCATTGCACGAGTGTTTCTAGGAACACAACTATCGTGCTATACGAGGACTGACTGTATATGCAGGCACAGATAGATTCACCACTACGCTTGGAAGTTGTGTGTTTACACTTGCTCTTTCAAATTTTCTTTTATTTTTTATTTATTTTATTTTTTTATTTTTTTATTTTTCATTATTGTTTTAAAAGGCATTAATGTGAAATGCCGTTTGTTTTTTAGGAGCATTAGCAACTATAGCCATATTGCTCCAGGGATGTGCGGTGGTCATTTTCTAACCTTTCCACATCCTCCGTATTTGGTGGGCACGGCTCGAACCCTGGTCTAATCAAGAAGCGTGTGCTACGCACTGCTGCTCCTGCCCACTCAGCTACGGAGGTGCCTGTGAAATGGCATAGATTAAAGCATCATAAAGTGGGGGCCCTACCTGTATTTAGTACCATGTGTGGGTTGAAGGTTGAGAAGGTGAATGAAGATACTTGTTGACATTAGTCTTAAATTTCTATAGATTGTAATTTTTAGGAAATGTGTGAAAGGAGGTTGTTCCAGAAACAGAAGTTGAATAGATAAATGAAGAAGAAAAGTTGGTTCTGTGAGTTAAGTTGGACAGTAGATGTATGTTCGTGAATTATGGCACATGTTTGGAGGAGAGGTGGGGGTGAAATTATAAAGCCACTTCAGGAAGTGTCTATATAAAAGGCCTGCAGTAGAAACAAAATGTTTACATTACAGGAAGTGGAGAGATTTTGTAAGAGATGAGTCATTAATTAACCTAACTGTCCTGTTGTCAACACCAGCTCTTTATAATTTAAACATATCTATTAAGGTGGAATTGGGCCTCATCTGGACACATGCTATTGGTCTTGTAAGAGTATGTATCTTTTGCCTTTCAGTAGGATAAAGATTATAGCAGATTGTTTTAATTGAAATTATTTTTAAACCATGTTATAGTGAAAATTGTGCACTAGGGTTCAGTGAAGCTCCTATTCTGCACTCATTCAGCATTCACATTATGCAATGTTCTTTCTTACAAACTGATACATATTCTTATGCAAATTAAGCAGATAGTAATAGACATAACAAAAGAAAAACAGAAAATACTTTTCTTCCAGATACCAGGACATATGAGGATAAATGAAAATGAAGAAGCTGTTACAACTGCAAAATCATCCACAAGCCTTCTGAAACAACTAGTACAGGTTCCACATAATGACTACAAGTTGGTCATCCAAAACCACTGTCTTAACACCATGGTTCTTGAGTTAGAGTGCGAGGCAGCCTTTCTGTGGGGTTGCAGCAAGCTCAAATTTTTTAACATCGGTAATCAAATACAGAGACATATGTATGCATGGGTTAATGCACACATGTCGTTTATACTACCAAAGTAGATTTAATGCGTCGTTTTAATTATATCTCATATTGTGAATACCTTCACAATGAGTGTTCCATGGTTATTGTACTGCCTCGAATAAGTAACGCTTCACCTGTGGAGAAGACTAATGTTACTAATTCTCAGGGCCCCGGGTGCCAAGCAATTGTGACTGAGCGATTTATCTCTGCCTTACATTTCTCACAAAGGCACTGCAAACTGCCTTACAGTTCGCAATTCCTTTGTGAGAAATGAACACCTTGTTATGGTCTCCATCAATGTAGAGAAGGCATTTGATACCACCTGGCGGCACACCATTCTTAGAGACCTGCATACCCTTGGTCTACGAGGCAACCTGCCTATATTCATCAAGAACTTTTTATGGAGTCTTTTTTTTTTTCTATCAAGTACGATATTTTAACTCCCTTTCTAAGATATTTGCAGGAAGGAGGAGTTCTGCAAGGGTCTGTACTGAGTGCAACACTTTTTGCACTTAGAATTTACTCCATTACAAAAGAACTTCAAAATACTGTTGAGGATCTCTCTCTTTCTTGCCATTCTCAGAACATGAGATCTATTGAAAGTCAATTGCAGATATCACTAAATAAAATACAAAAGTGGGCAGTGCTCAATGGCTATCATCTTTCACAACAGAAAACTGTCGCTGTACACTTTGCAATCTACACAAATTACATACAGATCCCAAACTTCACATGTCGGACTTTACCATTCTGATTGTCAGCAACATCAGATTCTTCAGATTAACCCCCCTCGACGTCGGCACCTGTACGTGGTGAGGGGACCTCCCAGTGACGCTGCTGGACTTCCAGACTAGCATCACTGGGATCCAACGTCCACAGCCCAGGTTCCAGGCTTACATCAATGAAATCCGGCATGTTTGCCGTGCGCTGCGACCCGTGGAAATTCGGAAAGGGGGATCCTGGTGGTTGAGGGGCCCAGCTTCAATACAACACTTTGGCCCCTGCTTCGACAAGACGGGTGGTCCTGGAAGGCCCGGCTAGGATCAATCGGCTAGTAGGCTCGTCTGCGAGGGTCAACCATGTCATTGCCACGCCCCTACCCTCATGGTCCGAGGAACAGGATTCAGGCTGGCAGCGGTGCGGGTATAGTGTCTGGGTAGCCCTGGCGTCCCACTCCCGAGCGCATTTATTGCATGCCAGGTAGTGGGCGTCCTTTTCGGCTCCGTGGTGGGTGGGGAGCCCGGGCACTGAACCATATAAAAATCTCTATGAATCCTGATAAACTAAATTCTTCAGGGGGCCCCCAACCTGGTCCCTATCTGAAATCAATGAAAAGGAGACAGATAGCATTATTGCTAAAAAAGGCAGCGAACCGAATTACCATCAGGGCCTGTCCGAAGGTTCTTAATTATGCATTCCACCAATGAAACACCAATTGGTAAAATGTTGCCCTTTTTTATTCAAAAAGGGTTAGCAGGTTCACCCAAATCAGTTAAAAGGCTTCGTTCTGGAGACCTTTTAATTGAAACTAAAAATGACAGGCAATCTGAACATCTGCTCCGAACAACATCAATCGGAGGAATCCCTATAACAGTGACACCACACAGAACACTCAATTCATCGAGAGGTGTCATTTCGGAGTGGGACCTTCTCGACGTAACAGAGGAGGAAATCTGCTCCGAATTAAAACCCCAGGGAGTTATTGCCGTCAAGAGAATTACTGCGCAAAGGGATGGAAAAATTGTTAAAACCAGGAGCGTTATCCTGACTTTTAACTCTCCTAAACCTCCTGATGATATTAAAGCTGGATACATCAATTGTTCAGTGCGTCCATACGTTCCGAACCCTTTACGGTGTTTTAAATGCCAGAAATATGGACATTCTCAAATGGCCTGCCGTGGTGTCCTTGCATGCGCTTGATGCGGTGCAAAGGACGACGAAACAACAGCATGTTCAGCCGCAAAACCCACCTGTATTAACTGTGAGGGCGAACACCCGGCCTATTCACGAGCATGCCAGAGGTGGAAAGAAGAAAAAGAAATTCAACGGCTGAAGGCAGAGTTAAATATATCATACCAGCTGGCAAGGAAATCGGTCAAGCCCCCTGAATATTAACAAACCTACCTACGCCCAGAAGGTAGCAGGGAGATGTTCCGTCGGAACTCAGACGGACATGACCATTCCTCCAAAGGAGTCTTTCACTCCCATCGTGTGTTGTCTCTTAAGTTCACAAAAACCTGCACAGAAGGACCGATCAGCTGCCACTCCTATATCGGTACCTCCTAATGCTCCACAAGCAACAAAGGTAACTATGAAAGATAAGAATAAAAAAGGGGAAGTCCTCCCTAGAACCCAAGAAAACATGGATGTCGAGCAGAAGGAGGTACCCGAAGATTCAGTCTTAGAACTCTTTGCGGAGGAAGAAATGGACAGGTCCATTCTTCCCCAAAAAAGATAAATCCAAGACTGATAAAAGTAAGCCCTCAGCACCTCGGAAGCCGCCTGATGGACCCACCAAGCCAAAATAATGGCTAAATTCCTACAATGGAATTGTCGTGGATTTCGGCGAAATATTGATGACATCAAGGCCCTCCTGCAAAAGCACGAGCCAGTTTGCTTTTGCTTGCAGAGACATATCTAAAGGCAAATGATGATCCCACCATGCACAACATCACATTTTTTCAAAAGGATAGAATTGCGGATGGCTCTGTACATGGGGGAGTGGCCGTCCTTGTGGGTAACCAGACCCCAGTGCAGCCCTTGCTAATTACAACCAGCATAGAGGCTGTTGCAATTCGCCTTTCAGTGGGATTTTTAATAACTGTGTGCTCCATTTATTTGCCACCTGGGACTGACATCACCCAGGCAGACCTTGATGATCTTCTAACGCAGCTGCCTCCCCCTTTCTTACTTCTCGGGGATTTTAACGGACATAACACCCTGTGGGGTAGTGCTAACATCAACGGAAGCGGACGAGTCATAGAGCGTATGCTCAATGACAATGACCTTTCCCTTCTAAATACTGGAACAAACACCTTCTTCCACATGCCTACCCGTACTTTTTCTCCCATTGATCTCTCTATCTGCTCCCCTTCTCTACTCTCTTCACTCACTTGGGAAGTGGAGGAGAATCCATACGGAAGTGATCACTTCCCTGTGATAACCTCGTTACACAGTGGGAGACCATGTCTTCCCTTCAGGTTACCACGGTGGAAGATTGATCAGGCTGCCTGGACTGCCTTCCAACATCAGGCAATTTTTGATCTTAGCACGGTCAGTCAAGAGTCTATCAATGATGCAGTTAAGTACATCATAGAAAATATTGTCCAAGCAGCTGCAAATGCTGTTCCAAAAACATCTGCCCGGTTTCCACCATTTCCCAAACCTTGGTGGAATTCACAATGCACAGCAGCAAAAAAGGCTCAAAACAAAGCGTGGGTGATATTTCGCCGATATCCTACCACGATCAACCTTATAGCCTTCAAACGTGCAAGAGCCAAAGCACGCTATATCTGTTGTCAGAGTCAAAAGGAATCATGGATCCGTTTTACATCATCTGTTAACCAGTCTACCAACTCTAAGGTAGTCTGGGATAAAATCCGGAAAATGAAGGGAAAATATACATCCCACCCTTCTTCAATCCTAGATTATAATGGATGCGCTATTGCAGATTCAACTGCAATAGCCAATTCTCTTGGGGAAACATTCTCTAACATCTTCGTGTTCCCCAGAGTTCCTGGTCTTGAAATATAAAATCAAAAAACGGGCACTTAACTTTAAATCTAATTGCTTTTATCCCTACAACGGGGATTTCACTATTCAGGAACTGAAAAGAGCCCTCGCTCTTTCCAAAGCAAGTGCTGTTGGACCAGATGGCATCCATTATGAAATGATTAAACATCTCTCACCAAAATCTATGGATTGTCTGCTCCTTCTGTATAACAGAATCTTTATTGAAGGGCAGTTTCCGGACTCCTGGCGAAAGGCAATCGTTCTTGCCTTTCCTAAGCCAGGAAAGGATCCAAAAGTCACCACCAATTATCGTCCTATTGCTCTGACCAGCTGTCTGTGCAAAATCCTGGAGAGAATGGTTAATTCTCGTTTAATATGGTATCTCGAAACAAATGACCTTCTCTCCAACATCCAGTGCGGCTTCCGAAGGAACTGATCCACTTTGGACCATCTTATTAGATTGGAAGCATCCATCCGGGATGCTTTCCTAAAACGCGAACACTTGGTGTCGGTGTTCTTTGACATGGAGAAAGCTTATGACACAACTTGGAGATTTCACATCTTAAAAGATCTGCATAGCCTTGGCCTCTGGGCGCAACTCCCCATTTTTATTAAAAACTTTTTAGCCAATCGATCTTTCCAAATTCGTGTGGGATCCTCACTCTCTCGTCCCTTCAGCCAAGAGGAGGGAGTACCACAAGGATCAGTATAAAGTGTCACGCTTTTTGCCATCACAGAACAACTTCCTCCAACTATAAACTGTGCCCTCTATGTTGATGACTTTAGCAAATTTTGTCAGTCATGCAACATGAGGGTTATTGAAAGACAACTGCAGAAAGCCATTGATCGCCTTAATTCCTGGGCACTTGCTAATGGCTTCAGGTTCTCGCCGGAGAAGACCATTTGCATACACTTTTGTCGCAAGCGTAATCTTTATCCTGAACCTGAATTAAGGCTCGGACAAAATGTTATTCCAGTAGTGTCAGACACAAAATTCTTGGGACTTGTGTTTGATAAAAAGTTGACCTTTCTCGAACATATTCATCAACTTCGTACAAAATGCACGAGGGGACTCAATATTCTCCGCTCTCTCTCCTCAATGCGTTGGGGAGCAGATTGATGCACCCTACTACGGCTTTACCGTGCACTTGTACGACCCAAATTAGACTACGGGGCCCAGGTATACTCCTCAGCCAGAGACAGTGCCCTTCGATGGCTTGACCCTGTCCATCATCAGGCCATCCGTATCGCTACTGGAGCATATCGCACATCTCCTGTCCAGAGCTTATATGTCAAAGCAAACGAACCATCATTATCCCTTCGACGTAAGCAGTTGTCTTTAAACTATGCTTTAAAGTTGAAATCCCTGCCAGACCATCCTACGTGGACATCCGTTTTTGACCCACGTTGGGAAAACTTGTACAATATAAGACTGCCAACCGACCTTTTGGCATTCGTGTCCAAGAGCTATTCAGAGAGTTTAACATCATGGTAGACAAGGTTGCACAAACACGAAAAGAAATTCCTCCACCCTGGCATGCTCATCCCCCACCGTGCGACTTTTCCCTTAAGAAATGGGTCAAGTCTGAGACCTCATCATCTGTCTACCAGAAGTTCTACTCTACACACCAAGCTGAGTACTCAGACTTCCTGCCTGTTTACACAGACGGCTCGAAGTCTGAATCGTGCGTAGGATCTGCTGCTGTCTTTCCGGACACTATAATATATCAGCAGATTCCTCCTGAATCCAGCATATACACTGCAGAGCTGTATGCTATAGAGCTAGCCTTGGATCACATTCGAACTTGTCAATTCCAAAGGTCAATAATATATTTTGACTCTTTGAGTGTACTACAGGCTTTATTATCTCTGAGACACAATTCTCATCCAGTTCTTTGTCGGGTTCAGCAGAAGATGCATTCTCTTCATGAATACAAGTTTGATATCCGCTTCTGCTGGATTCCTAGCCACATTGGGATAAAGGGAAATGATTTGGCTGACGCTGCAGCCAAATCAGCAACACCCACTCATAATTGTTGCCTGTCAGTCCCCTATACAGACTACAGGCAAATAATACACCAAAAGATATATTCCCAATGGCAGGATTCGTGGAATAGACAGACTGCGAATAAATTATATCGTATAAAGCCTGTAATTGAACCGTGGCAGTCTAGTCTGCACAGGAATACGCAACAAGATATATTCCCAATGTCAAGATCTATGGCACAGACAGAGAACAAATAAATTATACCAAATAAAGCCTGTAATAGAAATATGGCAGTCTAGTCTGTGCAGGAATCGGAGCGAGGAAGTTGTTCTTGCCCGACTTCGCATAGGACACAGTCATTTGACACATTCTTTTCTGCTGAGGGCGGATGACCCTCCTAACCTTTTTAAAGGTTACCAGAATTTATTTTTATTGTTATTTTAATCGTTTCTTGGCGCAGTATAACCTTAGTTGTTTTTACACCAATAAACCCAAAATCAATCAATCAATTCTTCGGATTAACCCTTGACAAGAAGCTAAACTTCCTTGAACATATTAAATTTGTACGTAATACCTGTCTCAAAAAGTTCAACATACTAAGAGCTTTGTCCACCCTGTCTTGGGGAGCAGATCGTACCTCGTTGCTTTGACTATATAGAGCATTGCTACAATCTACATTTCTGCCCAAAAGAGTGTACTATGCTGGCTGGTTCCAATACAACACAGTGCATTACAGATTGCATGTGGGGCCTTCAGGACATCCATTCAATATCTATATATTGAAGCTCACGAACGCCCTTTGCACCTCCGCAGGAAAATGTTACTACTGAAGCATGCAGCCAAAATAAGTTACTGTTTGCTTCCTATTTGCCCACTCTTCATTCCATAGATCCGATCCCATACCACTTGAGGTGGATGGGATCTATGGAATAAAGTTATATCCAGTTATATTATAGGAAGCGGCAAAGCAACTAAGCAAACCCTTAGCCATAATTATGAGAGCATCCTTGGACTCAGGGGATGTTCCCACGGACTGCAGATGTGCAAATGTATCCGCAGTTCACAAAGGGGGAATCGAAGGGTGACACGAGTAATTACAGACCAGTTAGTTTAACTTCAGTTCCGGGTAAAATAATGGAGTCACTGATTAAAGATGCATTGAAGGATCATCTAGACAAGACTGCAGCAATAATTCAGATACAGCATGGATTTGTTAAGGGAAAGTCTTGTCTGACAAATTTGATAGGATATTATGATGTGGTTACAAAGGAACTGGATGCAAAAAATAATTTTGATATATATTTGGATTTCAGGAAAACTTTTGACACTGTTGCGCATGGAAGACTATTGTACAAATTGGAGCAGAATGATATTAGGGGTAAGTTGCTACAATGGATAAAGGGACGGTTAAGTGGGAGAAGACAGAGGGTGGTAATCAATGGGTGCTGCTCTTCATGGACTAATGTTATTAGTGGAGTCCCACTGGGTTCGGTGTTGCGTCCACTGTTTTGTATATTTATCAATGATATTGATGAAGGTATATTAGGCTTAGAGTCGAAGTTTGCAGATGATACAAAGTTGGCAGGGTTGTTAATGGCAGTGTGCTACTGCAACAGTATCTAGATAATTTGGGCAGATGTGCTAAGAAGTGGCAACTGAGGTTTAACCTTGACAAATGTAAAGTACTGCATATGGTTAGAAGTAACCCGAGCGAAAAGTACCAACTGTGTGGTACTACACTTGAGGTGGTAGAAAATGAAAAAGACCTCTGAGTAATTGTTCAGTCAGGTACGAAGTTTTCTGAGCAATGCAGACAGGCTGCCATGTCAGGTCATGGGGTTTTGTCAATGATATATAGGAATTTTGCTAGCAGGGAAAAGGTGATTGTCCCTCCGTATAAGGCAATGGTCAGGCCACACCTTGAGTACTGCGTACAGGTCTGGAGGCCTCATTTTAGGAAGGATGTCGATTTGCTTGAGCGTGTACAGAGAAGGGCAACAAGATTGGTGAGGGGAATGAAGGGATCCTCTTACCAAGAGAGGCTTAAGTTCTGCAAATTGCAGTGGCTGGAGACTAGGCACCTGCACGGTGATCTGATTGATGTGTATAAGACCTTGAATGGGTTGAGCACGTTGAATTCTGATGGGATCCTTCCAGTTGTTCAGATTATGAACCTAAGGGGGCATAAATTCAAATTAAGAAAAGACAGATGTAGAATAGATGTGCGGAAATTTGCCTTTAGCCAGCGTGTGGTTAATTGCTGGCACAAACTTCCATCTGTTATTGTGGAAGTTGATAGGTTCAATAAATTTAAGGAGGAACTGGACAGGCATTTGGAGGGAATGGTGTAATATTTTTTTTTTTTTTTTGGTGATGCTGCATAAGCTCATACGCTTGCTTTCTTGCATCACATGCCACTACTACTACTACTATTCCTCAACTACCTAATCTATACAGAATTAAACCTAGTAAAATAAGGCCAGCAGGCCTATGGCTTTTTGAAATATCACAGAATTGGAAAGTTCCTCTTCACAATAGTCAACAAGTAATGAATTACTTTCATCCACCTTGGACTCCCCTTCCTCAACTGAACTTTGATACTTATTTTTTTCAATGGTAAGAATATTCTACCAACTCTCAACTTGAAACAACTCCATGCAAGTCATATTCATAGCCATGTTGATTTCCTGCCAATATATACCGATGGGTTCAAATCTCAATCAGCCGTTGGAGCAGCAGCAGTGTTTCCCTCCACTATTATTTCAACTTCCCTTCCATGTGAGTATAGCAACTTTTCTGCAGAACTACATGGAATAAAATTAGCTCTTGAAAATTTGAATCTTTACTCATCTTCAAAATATTTAATTTACACAGACTCTCTCAGCTCAATTAGAGCAATGCAAAATACCTCCCATGTGAATCACCCTATTTTAAACCAAATCGGGAACTTGCTCTTGAAAATTGAACGTCAACAATTAGTGAACTTTTGTTGGATTCCAGCATATTCAAGGATAAAGAAGAATGAATTGGCGGATATATAGGCAAAAAAATCCCTCATTAGATTTTACCTCTGTCCATGATATCATCATAAAAGCAGCATGCCTCGAGCAGTGGAAAGAGCTGTGGCACACCCAGCCTAATAACAAACTTTTTCAGTTGAAACAGGAACCAAAATTTTGGCACTTGAGCATCCAAACAACTAGAAGGGAAGAAGTCGTACTTGCACTGACAAGAATAGGACATACTCATCTGACCCACCTTCATATACTCGCAGGTGATGATCCTCCTCAGTGTACATCTAACAGTCAAGCATATTCTTATTGAGAGACTCCTCCGTAGCCAGGTGGACAGGAGCAGCAGTGCGTAGCACATGCTTCTTGATTAGACGGGGGTCCGAGCCTGTGACCACCAAATACGGAGGATGCGGGAAGGTCAGGAAATGACCACTGCATATCCCCTGAGCAATGCTCCTAAAAAAAACCTTTCTCAGACTAAACTGCAAGAACCAATATCTCTTGACCATATTATTGCCGATCAGGCAAATGTTAAGGAAGTTTTTCTGTTTTCTAAAAAAAATTGGAATATTCCATCAATTTTGAATAGTTTTTCTAAAATGAAATTGAAATACTGAATTATTCAGTATTTCAATTTCAGTTCTTCAATACTGAATTATTTCCTAACACAACTCTATGGACTGGCGCACTATAGCCAGTGTAGCTTATGTGCCATTAAACTCCCATAACACACACACACACACACACACACACTTATTCTCAGCAGATACCACCACCCAGTTGCACCGTTTCGAAGCTTATTGGCTTCTTATCGGTGGGTGGGCAGGTACCCTGGTGTTGCAATAGTGACAACCCAGTTATGAAGTATAACTCCACAATGAGAGATGCCTGATGGTGTGCAGTGGTTTTGTCTAAAAGTCATTTGTTGTCTTTTACACTAAATGATTCACCCATTTGGATATCTACCTGCCTGTGTAAGGTAACTTTTTCAACTATGACAGCCATTAAAACCAAGTATCGATATAAACAGAACTTGAAACCAGACCTTTCAATCACTTTATCACAAAATATTCAAAAATAATGAAAAATATTCAATCACACTGCTCGCACTGAAAATATATTGTTATTTTTTAATCATTATCTACTTTTATTTCAATTTATAGTTTTGCATTGAATTCTCTCAGTGATTCTATATATATGTATATAATTTATAAATAAATATCACAAATCAGAGGATGTATGCTGTATACTTTTACTAAAATAGCGGTGTGCGATCAAAAAAGTTTTGAGACCACCGATATAGGGAAAGGGTGAGGCATCATTTCAGATACCTTGGCAACAGTGAACATATATTGGATATCATTCAGATTCTTATTGACAATCAACATTAATTACCATATACTTCAAATAACAGTGATATAATAATGTGTATAACCACACAAATATTAACCTTCTTATTTTTGAAAAGCGATGTCCACTTAAGTTCCTATACAGAAAACATAATATATCAAATGATCTGGGGCACTATGATCTGTGTTGCCTGTGTGCTAATAAACATCAAAAGCAGCAAATCAACTGGCATGCGCCACTTGTGTTTATTATTATCTCCAGTAATTATGTGCAATATGATCACGATTATTTTATTTCCCATATTTTTGCATATACGAGGGACATTCAATAAACTGTCTACCTACTTATGAAGGAAATGAAACTGGGGCAAAAATCTGGTTTTATTTTTCAATGTAACTCCCCTGAACTTCAATACACTTGTTCCATTTTGTTGGCAATGTGGAAATACCAGACAAAAATTCTTTGTCCTGTCTATTAAAAAATGCAGAAACAGCAGAGTTCGGTTCATTATCATCAGCAAAGCGATGTCCACTTAAGTTGATCGTGAGGTGTCAAAACAGGAAATAGTCACTTGAGGTCAGATCCGAACTGAAGGTGGATGGATAAGCTCTGTAAAATCACAGTCTCTCAAAGCAGCAGCAACAGGATATGACCTGTGCACTAGTGCGTTGTCCTGAAGAAGCATCACACCTGTGGAAAGTTTTCCACAGCATTTTTCCTTTATGACGTCCCTTAGTTGTACAGTAGGGATGCATATGACTCCCCAGCATCTGTCTGCTTATGTTGCAAGTAATGAATGTACAAAATTCCCTCAGCATCCCAAAAAATGATAGCCACAACCTTGCCAGCTGAAGGTTTGTCCGAAAATTTTTGGGCGGGGAAGAACCCTTGTGCTTCCATTGCATTGATTTTACTTGGTCTCAGGATCCCAGTGATGAACCTGTAATAATTCTGGAGGTGAAAGTTTCAGGATCCCTTCCATAAAGCTCTAAATTCTCCTCACAACACCATCTCTGATTTGCTTCTGCACAGGGGGTCAGAAATCTTGGGATCCACCTTGCACTTTAATCACCCCCAAATGTTTGTGGAGGATGGTTAACTGTACCCTCAGATTTGTCACATTCCCTAGAGATTTGGGACACCTTTAAGTGTCTGTCATTCAGCACAAGGGTTCCCATAGCTTGGCACATTTCTGGAATGGTCACTGTTACAGGCCTTCCTGGACATGTATCATCTTTGATGTACTCTCAACCCCATTGAATTTTTTTTGACTGGAATTTTGCCTGGTACTCTGAAGGTGCACCCGTTGCCATACATGGCCACCATCCTTTCACGAATGGCCTTTGGCCCATTTCCTTCTTTTGATGAGAAACTTGATGACTGAACAATGCTCCAATTTCAGCAAATTCATAATTTGGTACAGGTGTCTTCCTTCTTTTTGTTTTCAGCAGCATAACCTAAAAACATAGTAGGATCAAAATTATTTTATGATTCAAGTTGATATGTAGGAACGTGATAAATCATGAATCATTGAAATATAACTATGGGAAGTACCTTAGGTAGATAATTTATCGAATGCCCCTCATAGTGATGCAAGAAAGTATGCTGTATAATAGCATCAGGTGAAGTGCTTTCATAAGCAAAATAGGATAAAATTATTTGAAATAAAAGCACTTCACCTATGTAGAGTTTACAACCTATTTATTACTAATAAGAGTCTAAAAATCATGTTTTGCAGATGTTTTCTCCCCTATTTTTTTGTGATTGTAATTCTGGCAAACTTTGCTTCTGCAGTTTCACCTTCATAAAAAGTTTGCCAGAATTACAATCACAAAAAAAGTAGGGGAGAAAACATGATTTTTGGGCTCTTAGTAATAAAAAAAATTCTAAACCCTAAACAGGAGAAGTGCTTTCATTTCAAATAATTTAATCAGGATAAAACTGCTGCAAAATTTCCCAAGTAGCAAGTTAAACAAATTCCAAGAAATACTAAAGAACAAACTCAACAGCCCAGACTTCAACAAGTTCATCTGGAGCTTATCAGTTTGATCCTTTGTTTGCAGAATTACAATCACTGAAGCAGTGTGAAGAAAAAATCTACAGATCATATGATTTTTACACTCTTATTAGTAATAAATATATTCTAAATCCAACATGGGTGAAGTGCTTTCATTCCACTCGGCTATGCCGAGTGGTCAGGAGTGTGTTGGTGCGGTATTTGTCAAACTAATAGAACAAGCTCATCTGCAAAAAGATCTAAACCTCCCAAGCACTTCCTAATTCATTTCACAAATATATGTGGTCTCAATTATAATCTCAACGATGTCCATTTCCACTTGCAGTCTGCCAAACCCCATGTACTTTTTCTGACAGAATCTCAGTTATCGGTTGATTTAACTACTGCTCATCTCAGATGCCCAAATTATTCGCTGTATGATTAGTTTTTACCTCAAAGGTGGTACTTGTGCATATGTCCGTTCTGATATTCCCTGTCAGAGACTTGGCAATTTGGAATCTCCTCTCTTTAATCTTCTCTGGCTTAAAATCTCTCTACCTCATTGTGTCAAATTCATCTGTTGTCTCTACCGTTCTCCCAACTCCGCTAATCACTTGGGGCTCTTTGACTTCCTCTCTTTGCAACTTGACTTTCTCCCGTCCAACTTTCCTAACAGTGAGGTAATTTTCCTTGGTGATTTTAATGTTCACACTCCAGCTGGCTTCTGCTTTCTAGTCACACCAACCCAGCTGGTCGAGATGCTGAGGCTTTTGCAATTACTAATGACCTTGCACAGATTGTTCATTTACCTACAAGAATACCGGACAATCCTAATAATACAGCCAACGCACTTGATCTTTTTCTCACAAACAACCCTTCTAAGTACACGGTCGAAGTGAGAGGTCCTTTAGGCCCTACAGATCACAACTTGGTGATTGTCTCTTCTCCAATGGAGCCTTTTTCTCGTGGCTATTCCCAACCTTGTGTTGTTTTGCATTACAAGAATGCAAAATGGGATGACCTGCGAGATTTCTTTTCCTTGGTTGGATTACTGTTTTAAAACTTCTGATGTCAACGTTTGCTCAGATCATGTCAGTGAAATTATTCTTGCAGGAATGGAATCCTTTATTCCACATTCCACTTTAAAATCTTTTCCTTTATCTAAACCTTGGTTTACCAATAAATGTGTTAAGGCTGTTCAAGAGAAGAATGTTCCATATAGTAATTGACTTGTTTGTTTCTAATTCTTCAGTTTCATTTTCTGCCTACACCAAAGCTTGCAACAATTGTAAAGCAGTTATTAAACAGTCCAAACTAGAGTTTGAACAGGCCAAGAGTAGAAAACTTGCTTTTTGCCCTAATGGTAGCCAAGCATTCTGGTCCCTTGCCAAAGCTATTGGCGGCAACTTTTGCCCATCTCTGCTCCCACCTCTGTCCAAACCAGGTGATTCGGTTGTCACTTCAGCCAAGGATAAAGCTGACCTGCTAGCATCCCATTTTTCTTCCAACTCATGTATTAATGATCTTGGTAAAACACCTCCCACCATTCCCAACATGCTCCATTCAATTCCTCCTGTGGTCTTCCGTCAAAAGTATGTCAGAAGGATTTTGACGAATCTTGATGCTACGAAAGCTCCAGGTCCCGATGGTATTTCTCCACTTGTTCTCCAAACCTGTGCTTCTGAACTTACTCCTATTCTTTGCCGCATTTTTTCACTTTCTTATTCCAAAGGTGTTTTTCCTTCTGTTTGGAAATTTGCTCATATCCAGCCAGTTCCTAAAAAGGGTGACAAATCCGTCCCATCCAATTATTGTCCCATTGCAGTTACTTCTACTCTTTCTAAAGTAATGGAGAAATCAATTAACTGCCAACCCTTAAACTCCTAGAAACCTTTTGTCTGATCAACGATCGCCAGTATGGATTCCGTCAGTGTCGATCCACTGGTGATATTCTGGTGTATGTTACCCATTTATGGACTAATTCAATAGAAAGGTTCGGTGAAACCCATATAGTGGCTCTTGACTTCTCAAAGGCTTTCGATCATGTTTGGCATAAAGGTCTTCTAAACAAGCTTCCATCGTATGGTTTGCCAACTGTTTTTAGTAATTGGTTATCCAGTTTTCTCTCTGATTGCTCACTGAGGGTGATGGTAGATGGCTCTCTGTCTTCTAACTTCTCCACTAATGCCGGTGTCCCGCAAGGTTCAGTTCTTTCCCCCTCTCTTTTCCACTTGTATATTACTGACCTTCTTCCATTGACTGGAAATCCTATCTATAGTTTTGCCGATTATAGCATATTGCATACTACTTTCCATTTTGAGAAACTTTGCCCTGCTCAATCAGCTTCAACTTCTCGAAAATCTGCTACCAATTCCTCAAATGCCGATCTTCAGGTAATTCTCCGGTGGGGTAAAGACAACTTAGTTGATTTCAACCCTTCTAAAACTCAGTCTTGTCTTATATCTCGCAAAAAGGATTCTTCTGCTCCTATGCTTATCTTTAGTGACACTCCGATTTCTAGGCAAAATGATATATCTCTTTTGGGGATTACCCTGACTTCTAATCTCTCTTGGCACAAGCACATTACAAATATTGCTTCCTCTGCATCTAAAAAACTTGGTTTTCTCTTTCGCTCTCGGCGTTACTTTTCTTCCAAACAGCTGCTCATTCTGTATAGATCACAAATCCGCCCTGCCATGGAATATTGTTCCCACATCTGGGGTGGTGCCCCCAAAACCTCTCTCAGGCTTCTTGATTCCATTCAGAAGAGGACAATCAGGTTAATTAATGATTCATGTCTAACAGAGTCTCTCCACTCGCTGTCTCATAGACATACTGTTTCTGCTGCATGCCTCTTCTACAGATACTTCCATGGCCACTGTTCTTCCGAATTGGCTTCTATAATTTCCGCTCTCTCTCTTTCAAAACAGTCCGAACACGTGCTGCTACCAGCCAACATCCATTTACTGTCCAACTTCAAATTCACAGAACCAACTTTTCATCTTGCTTGTTTATTCATTCAACTGCCGTTTTCTGGAACGACCTTCCTTCATACGTATTTCCTGAAAATTACAGTCTACAGAAGTTCAAGTCCAATGTCAACAAATACTTTTTTCGTCTTCTCAACCTCCAACCCAAGCATGGTACTAAGTACTATAGGTTCTAATACCTCTCGTGTTTGGGGTTTACATTAAAAAAAAAAAAAAAAGTAGCACACGCTCTTTGAGTAGACTGGGGTTCAAGCCCATGACCGCTAAATATGATTAATATTTGTATTGATGATTTATTGTGAACTCCACTGACTTGGTGGTCATGCTGGAGTATAAACAAGAACTTTTTTTTTTTTATGATTATTATTATTTGATCAAGATAACCTGTGCAACATTGCAATTCAAATATTGCATAAAACACAATTTTAATGAAAATCCTTGATCAACAGATATAATTAAATAAATTGCATTATATGGAAATACATTTTGCTATTTTAAGCATTTCATGGTTGCAAGACTTTAATGTATTTAAATTTTATTCATCAGCTTAACGACTTTTAGCAGCAGGAGAGAATACCGCCATGAAAGCCGAGAAAATCTTCTTTCCCATATTAACCAAGATTTGGCGCCATTATCTCCATTACCGTCAGCAGCAGTAGTACCTGCAGCAACAGAGGCTCCTACAGCACCTGTTGAAAATACAAGTACAAACCTTATTGCTGTTCCACTGAGCAGAGAAAATTCAGTTGCTAATATGGGTGTAACCTTACCTCCGGATACACAAAAATTTTTGAAGTTTGCAGGTAAGGATATGATCTGAATTTATACTTACCATCTTTCTGTGATGGTTTTTAATAGTCTCATAATTCAATTTTGCATGGCTTCCTATTCCTTAAATAACTTCAAGAATGTGCTTGTGTTATTTATTTTTGGGAATTTGCTTTGGTGTTACCATTCAGTTTCATTAAAATAACTATTAAACAAGTTTACCTGAGTTTGTGGGTGGGTGGGCATGTTCTTCTAAAGTTTAATAAATAAATAATTAATATATCATAACAAGAAACTAGTGCAGCCATTGTCAAACAGTAACTCATCATATATATTTGTAAGAGTCTCAATCCCACTAGCAGGGTATTTTATTCCCTATGTTGTACATGGCCCCTTTAAAGAATTATTTAAAAGTGATTGCAGCATTTTTAAAGTGATCAACTAGTTTTTTTTTGCATATAACAATTGTATATAATTCATAAATTTGCAAGAGGTAATTCTCATGCTGACACTTATATAATTGTATTATATGCTGAATGCAAAACTATTTTTCTTATTTTGTTACTGTCTTTCCACACTTGTCATCAGGTGGTATCACACCTGCTACCACGTAGCAGGACTGGAAACCTGGAAAGATCTTCCAGGGCAAAAGAAGCAAAATCAGTTGGCCCAATCCAGGCACTACTCCTGAATCTTGAAAGAAGATCCTGTTTAACTACATGACATCCATATACCAATTCAGTTCCAGTGTCTTTCATACTGCATTCCACTGGATAGCAAATAGATAGATAGTGAATGTCTCCATTCTTCATCCTGAAAGAACTATTGAGAAGTCCAAAGACAAGTGCCTATATTCAAGTGGCATCCTGGTGGAGAATGAGTTTCAGTCAGAATGACTATTGAATGTGATAGACTTTAGGGGAAATCCATTATCATTACTCTCACACAACATCAAAGGTATCCTGAGGTTTGATCTCTAAATAGGACCTACTCTGTATTGCACAACAAGTCTGCAATATGAAGTAGGTCTGTGTTGAAGAAGAAATCTGCAATGAATTAAAGGGCCAAGGAGTAGTAATAAATCTAAAAAGAATAAAACTAATAGGCAATGGAATTATCATTCCTGCCGAAAAATCTGATACTCATGTTGGTTGCACCCAGTATGGCTGTACATTCCCGACCTCCTGTGATATTTCAAATAAATAAATTTTCAGTTATTCTTGATAAAACTGAGGTCACATTAGTTCAGTTCCATGTGAGGTCTAAACCATGAACTATATTTCTTTGTTGGTATAAAAAGCTTAGTAACTTGAATGATTAATTCTCTGAATGCCTCCCATTTACAGTTTGTAATTGGTAGCATCATCAGTGTAGTCATCTTTACAAAAGCAAAATCTCTTACCTTGACAGTAGTTATACCTTTAATTATATCATATGTTATGATTACTGTCACCTAGTAGTTCCTTTATCTGGGTGTTCTTAATACATGTTGAGTCATTGCTAATACACATTTCAAGAGTATTGCTTTCTCTTGCCTCTCTAACATGCCGCTATAGAAAACAGTCATCCAATGAATTCAGAAAATTTCTACTACTGTTTGAGGGATTGCCCACAAATTCAAGTCAATATCTGGAAAATTAGTCTCCCATTCTAGAATATTCTGATATACTCATCATGTTAATTTGGCTTATAGGAGACTGTCACTGTCATTTTTAGTTTTCCCAGTACTTACGTTCCACCAATGGTATAAACTCAACATTGCACTTACCACCCACATCATCTGAGTTCACTGCCTTAGGGCTATACTAGATGAGTGCTTAAAGCACGAGCGTCAGCTTGTGTCGTGAATGCCTCCAAAACAACAAACTACACATAGCGCCCCTAACATCAGATCTTTTCAAACTAGACAGGGTGCTTCTAACGTCTCATTGGATATCACCAGCAACTCACTTTTTCTATTCCCAGTTTCAAAATGGATGTTGTTCAAGTTGGATGTATTGCACATTTATGTATAGTATTGATTGAGAGTAGAAAGAGAAAACTACAATGGGGGCTTCATCCAGAAAATTCAAATAGGTTAAAAACAGGGCAGTTTTATGTATTATGTTAGGAACACACAGTAAGTCTTCCGAGAAGTGTTTTTTTTTTTTTTTTTTTTTTTTTTTTTCAGAATGTAGATACAGAGTTTTGATGAACTTCTAATGTTAGTTAGTGAAAAAAAAAACCAATTTGATATAGTGATGCAGAAATCAATACAGATGTTTACATCTATACTTTGTGCCGTACCGACACACCAACTTCCACTAATTGAAATATTTCTGAAATGTTGTTTTCTTTGTTTGTAAAATTATTTTATTTCTACCTGCTATTTTTATTCAGAGATTAAGGTATTTGTAAGACTTGGTGTGTTACAGAATTACTTTCAGTAACATAAAGCGTAACTTCCTCTTTGATTTTACTGCATGGGACTTCTCAGAATAAAACACCTATTACTGTCTTCCCACAGCTTGACATTTTTTTCCAAATGGAATTTTCACAAGTACTTTGCATCCATTTGAAGCGGAAAACATTCTCCACTACACACACTGTAACGGATTACTTTCTGTGCAGTGAAGGATTACTACTGTTTGATTTTATGAATGCCCATGCGAAGACACCAGTTTTCGAAGTTTGCAACTCAGCTATCAGTTTTCTTGAAATTTCGTTAGAAGATCAAATATACATCCAGAAAATATGCTGTACCAATATTGTTCCCTAAAAACAATTACAGTAAATCAATCTTTTTTTTTTTTTTATCAAATGCACATTGCAGTGTTATCAGTTTTTCTCGTTTCCAGTGTGGCTTCCAATAGATGAATTTTCTCGATTTTGTGTTAGTAGATGCAATACACATTGAAGAAACGAAATACAATCTTTTCGTTTTCCATAAACAATCTGTTGCAGTTCTTTCAGTCGTGTTTTTTATGCCACGAAACAGGTGTGTTTTTTTTTTTTTTTTTTTTTCCCCTATATCACACTGGTAACAACTCTGTACTCTGCGGCTTACTGCGTGCTTTCGTTGCTTTTCACAATACTTTTCAAAAAAGAAAGACACCAGAGTTATGTTTGAAATGAAAAGTTCAAAATTCTTTTTTGGAAGAAGACAGAGACCACACACGATTCTTTTTTGTTAACGCCAACTTTAGCTGCACTTTTTTCCTGTGAATATTCTTCAGCAGTTTTTCGATTACTGTTTTGATCTTGTTTAATAATAATAATAAGGTTCTTTAATTAACTTAAATTATATACGTTCGTGATTCTGCACACAGATAATCGGAGGAGTCTACCAATAAATTATCTCTGCAAGTGAACAAACTTGTATTTCGTTAACTAACGAAACACTTGTATTTTGTTAACTAACTAAAATAGGAGTAATATTTACAATAAATATAAGGTTCAGAACTGAGCTTTCTGATTATTTTCATCATTACGTAGTTCATCCCAGTTCAGAAACATTTATTTTCCAATTTCAGTACAACACCTTTGCCTTTATTTTTTGTTGTTGGAATAGTCTTTTAATGATGTGTTGTACAAGGGAGGTCTCCTTTCCACCTCACAAATAAACTCCTCTGTGTCAAACATCGTCTTCCCAAATTATAACAAACAAATGAATTAAGGCCAACCAAATGAATTAAGGTCTCCGCAGGTTATACAAACGCCAATGGTTCGCACTTGCAACGCCTCCAATGCCAGCTAACGTCATCCAATGTGCCAATCGAAGTGCCTGTCTAGTTTGAATGCCTTTGCCCTCTGCCTCCTGTAAAACTGGGCGTTGGAAGTCATTGCTGATGCCATGCTTCAAGCGCTCGTCTAGTATAGTCCTTAGTCTGTGCATTTGATCAAGAGTATTACTCCACCTCTCCTCTCCTGCCTCTATTCCTTTATGCATTATACTGACCATATTCCAATTACATCACTTATATCTGAGTGGCACAATATTTCCAATACCCATAATATGCCTGAATTTATTGACTTGACATAGTCTAGTGGTCAGGAGCGAGAGTGCAGTAGCATGCCCTCTTTGAGTGAACGGGGGTTCAATCTGTGACCGCTAAATACAATTCAAGTTGTATTGATGATTTATTGTAAACTCCACTGACCTGGTGCTCATACTGGAGTATAAACAGGTTTAACCAATACTTCAAATTTGTTTACTCTACTCCTAGCATTATGTACAAGCAAGTATACATGTACCTGCTTCTGCTTTTAATAACCTTAACAAAACCCATTACATGACACTACTTCCAGTGAAAAACAGTGATAATTGAAGTAACATTGTTTAATGTCATTTTGGTTACAGTGTTTATCATGTTACTGTTTAAGTTAGTTGTGTATTATCCACAGAAGGGAACAAGTTCCCCAAAATATATGGATTTATCAATACTCTTATTTTAATGTAAAGTTACAATTATGTTCATCCAGTGCAGGGTAGTATGCTTTTACTTTTTAGGATTTTCATCATGAAAAACACAGGTACAACTTACTGCATTCATTTGTAATAATGTTTATTTGTTTGAAAGAAATATTCTGCAATATTGTTACTCTGTTGTTTCAAAGGTACCACATTGCCACAGGCTTGGTGTTCAATTCATACTGTTTAAAAAATGCTCAAATAAAATGTTCTAATACACTAATGGTTATTCTCATTAATGCTATTTTGCATTTCCTCGAACTTGTGATATTTTAGCCGGGATCTTTGAAACTGCAACTTCGAGGATTTGAGAGCATATATCCATGCTCTGTAAATCAGTCTGCTCCAATTTGGCTTTATTTTCACACTTTATTCGTATTCTGGATAAGAGCCATCAAGATTGGTTGTCTTGTTTTTTAGATATTGCCAAAGCTTTTGACTCTGTTCACCTTAGAGTGCTTCATTTTAAGTTACTTTCCTATGGAGTGTTGCCACCTCTACTCGCCTGTATAATTCATTTCGGTTGTTCTCAAAGGGAGGTTTCATTCTTCACTTTTTTCCTCTCTCTTTCAGAGTGCCATAGGGCTCTCCCCTGAACCCTCTACTATTGACATTATTATTATTAGCCATATGGTGCAAGGAAGCCTGAGGATTTTGCTGCCTGGATGTGCCAAGCCCATACTCACCAGATGGGAGCCCCTGGAGTGATATTTCAGTGATATCACAAGAATGCCCAAACTTTGGATATCAAATGGCAAATATTTGCCGACTTTCTTAAATTCTTGCCACAATGGCCAATTTGGCTTCAGTAGCTCTTGTGTCATTAAGCATTTCAGTGACAACTGCCATGACAGCCGATGTTGATAAGATGTTCTGAGCATAGCAGTGTTTCAAATGAGGGAGGGAAAATAAAATTTGCGATACAAACTAAATAACTGGTGGTGCTACCCAAAAATTGGTGATGACAAGTTCCACTGTGGTAAACTCTAGGTGGTAGATGACTTTCATCAACCGGTGAAATACCACCACTTTGCTTATTGGAGGCTTAAAGTGGTGAAACCCATGTTTAATCTCTAGAGCAAAGTTTCCGACATCCCCTCCCCCCATACTTCTCCTTCAACCCATGCACGGTACTAAGTACTATAGGCTTTGATACCTTTCGTGTTTGGGGTTTTCATTAAAAAAAAAAAAAAAAAAAGTATAACGTATTTAGGGAAGATAGAAGGGGTGTTGGGGTAATGCTTATCAAAAGTAGCCTGAATGCAAAAAGAGTTTTTGCTGAGTCTGAAGTTGCATCTGCTATCATAGAATCTGTGTGGTTTGAGTTAGTTGGAAGTAAAGGAACAACGAGAATGGGAGTAATCTATAGACCAGAAGATTGAAGATTATGACGAAAGTCTTTACATGCAGATGAATGGGAAAACAAGTGTGAATGTCTTATTATGAGCGACTTCAGTCTGCCCCAGAGTGATTGAAATAAGTGGGAGGGAAAATCTTTTTTAAATAAACTAGATGATTATTATTTGTACCAGTGTGTTAGAGAAAGTAATAGGGATGAGTATAATCTTGACCTCATCATTACTAGCGATTCAGATGAAATCACAGGGCTTAAAATACAGGAACCATTGTGTCAGGAAGTGATCATGCAATCATCAGTTAGAAGATGAAGAAAAATGTTGCAGTAGTTAAAGGTAAAGGCATAGGTTTTAACTTCAGAAGATGGGATTTTGACACTTTAAGGCACTATATGACATCTGTGAATTGGGCAGATTGCCGAGGGACAGCAGATACATTTGAATTATGGAATAATTTTAAAGCAAAAATTACAGAAGCCATAATCACATCCATACCTTTAAGAAGAAAATGCAGAAGGAAGATGTTGAAATGGATGACTGCAGAGCTGGCTGGTCAAATAGAGGAGAGAAAAATAGCATGGGACAGTTACAGAGTAATGAAAAGTACTGTAGCCTACAACCGGTACAAGTTGATCTGTAATAGTACCACATACACACTGTATGAGAAAGCATGGCTAAGAGCAAAGAATGGGGACAAGGAAATACAAGTGAAGAAAGCTAATCAGATCAGAGCCTTACACATTGGGTTTGGGAAAGTTTTAGATAACCCAGCTGATGTTGCGGATGAATTGAATAGGTACTTTGCATCAGTCTTTACTGACAAAATTGTTGAAGATGCTGTGCGAGTGAGGCTGAGCCATATGAAATTAGCACTGTCATAATTACAGATGACTGTTTATTAGAAAAACTTTTGAGCATAAAGGCAAGTAAGGCTCCCGGAGTTGATGGGGTATTGAACCATCGAGGTTAATTATTTGAGTATCTTTGGACTCTGGAGATTCCTTTGGATCGTAGAAGTGGCAATGTATCGCTAATACATAAAAGTGGTTCTAAGAGTGAAGTTTGTAGAAGTGGCAATGTATCGCTAATACATAAAAGTGGTTCTAAGAGTGAAGTTTGTAACTACAGAGTAGTTAGTCTGACTTCATTGGTAGGAAAAATCTTAACGGCACCAATTAAAAGTGCAATCCAGAATATGGCATTCTGAAGGACAGAAAACATGGCTTTGTTAAGAGTAATCATGCTTAAACTTAGTAGGTTATTTTGACAGAGTTACTCATGAGCTGGATTTAGGGAACAATTTCGACAGTTTATATGGATTTTAGAAAAACTTTCACTCAGTCCCTCATGAGAGGTTACTCTGTATAAGCTTGAACAGGTTGTGATTCTTAGTAAGATTCTAAGATGGATTGATGGGTGGCTGCAGAGGATTGTAATTAATGCATATTCTTCAGATTGGTGCAATGCCAGGGGTGGAGTCCCTCAAGGATCAATTCTTTGATCACTATTTCTTATTTTCATAAATGACATTCGAAGGGATAGAAGGTGCGATGTCAATGTCTATTCAGGGGTGGTTTTTTTTTTTTTTTGCAGCAAAAGCCTGTGGCCTCCTTGTAATTGACTTTAAGTAATAGATTCGCCTGTGGCGATTCTATTACTTCAAGTCTACAGGAAGCTCATATCTTAGTGTTGTCTCCAGTTTCATCTCATATTGTCTTAGTGAAAACAATGGCTTTAAATACAAGCTGTCAGTTTTTCTCAGATGTTGGCTTAAATTTTTAATACTACTGAATTACTATGTTGATCAAGAAGAGGTTGGAGCTGTTAATCAAATCAGAGATCTTTGCTTTACTACATGATGATATTCATCCATCATCTTGTATAAGTACTATTCTTCTCAGAGATTTTCAGCTTAGTCTTATTAAACATATCTTTGTCTTCATTAGTGCAGGCTGCTGTTTTGACCCTTTTTAAGCAACTAATTATACCTGATATTGATTATTGTGCCATTATTCATTCCCCATCCCAGAAATATCGCTTAGAACTACTCGAACATATTCAAATCAGATTTATTCATTTTGTTTGTTTCAAACAATGTATCCACCACAGAGATTACATTGCTGTATACAAGTTTCGTTTAATTCCTTTGCATGTTCCTTCAAGAAAGTTACCATTTTCAATACATATTCTTCTTACCCCTTCTTAAAATAAACTGTCCATCTATGAATCCAGTATTTCATGTTGTGATATTTAATCTTCACAGATTGATATTTTCGTTCTCAGATTTAAACCAGCCAAGTTTAAATTTATAATTACATTGCAAACGTGGCATTGTAACTGCTGAGAATGTGGATGTGAGGTTCAGGCAAGTCCATTAAGCGATGGGTAGAACAGTTTAAGGGAACTGACAATATCCTGCATAAAAAAAGGGTGCAGGTCTGATTGCAATAACTGTCAAGAATGTTGAGTGCATTTGGTGGCTCATTTTCTTTCGCTGAGAACACTGTAAACAGTAATTACTGGGACGTGTTTGAGCATTTTGCAATTCTGCACATGGCAGAACATCATCCGAACATTGTTCAGCAAGATGGGGCTCCTCCTCGTTGGGCTTTGTGCGACAATCTCTCATTGAGCATTTTCCAATGAATTGGGTGTGGAGGGCCAATTCCCTCACTCAATGGATATAACTCTGCTGGACTTTTTTCTGTTGTGTTATGTGAAGGATCAGGTGCATCGTATGCCTGTTGCAAATCTTGATGAACTTCACGAGGGCATCACTGATGCATTTCCTTCTGTGATGCCTCAAAAGCAAGAAAACACTTGATATTAAATTGTAAACCATATGCTCATTATACATCCTACAAGTAGTGTCGATGTGAGAACTTAACTTTTTCAGTTGTCCTTTTTGTGTTATATAATAATTTTTAATGTTGTCACTAATTTATGGACATCCTACATATATTGAAAAATAATCAGGATAAAAAAAAATTATACATAATTGTCTGTACTCTGGAAACTTGTGTACTGTTTATTTGTTTGTCCTTGTCCAGATTATATTTCAATGTATTATGTAACTTTAAAAAAAAATTATTTTTTATTGTGCTTTAGAAACTCATAGGACAGTCCTAAATCAGATACTTAGGCAATCAACAACACCTCTCGCAGATGGACCATTTGCAGTTTTAGTGGACCACACAAGAGTTTTAGACTTCGACGTAAAAAGACGTTATTTCAGACAGGAATTAGATCGGATGGATGAAGGAGCAAGACGAGAAGACTTAGCTGTTCATGTGCGGCGTGAACATGTGTTTGAAGATTCTTTTAGGGAGCTTCATAGACGTACGCCTGAAGAGTGGAAAAATCGTTTTTACATCGTGTTCGAAGGTAAACTTTTTCAATCTTATCAGTTCAACAACTGTAATTTTTAGTTTTGTTATCCATTAGCTGAATTAGACAGTATGCCATACCAATTCATTGGAGGCCAGTGAGTTTATTAATTAAATATTTTGCTTCTTTCATCTATTTTATTTATCAGCAGCATTTGAAAATGGCATCATAAAGTATGGCAGTCAGTGGAATAAAAAGATGCTTAATGCCAGTAATCGCTCATGTTAGTTCAACCCTTAGCACCCAGCTCTAACAACAGAATTCCATTTAATATTCATTCTGCAGCAAGGTATGACAGTTCATAGCTGGCACGTAGAACATTAAGCCTGATATACCTTCATCAATATCATTGATAAGTATACAAAACAATAATGGATCCAATACTGAACCCTGGGGGCTCCACTAATAACATTAGTCCATGAAGAGCAGTGTCCAGTGATTACCACTCTGTCTTCTTCCACTCAACCATCCTTTTATCCATTGTAGCAGCTTGCCCTTTTAATGCTCCAATTTGTACAGTAGTCTTCCATGTGCAACAGTATCAGAAGTTTTCCTGAAATCCAAGTATATGATATCGAAATTATTTTTTGCATCCACTTCCTTTGTGATCACTTCATTGTATCCAATCAAATTGGTCAGACAAGACTTCCCCTTAACAAACCCATGCTGTGTCTGAATTATTACTGCAGTCTTGTCTAGGTGATCCTGTATCACCTCTTTAACCAGTAACTCCATTATTTTCCCTGAACAGAAGTAAAACTAACAGGTCTGTAATTACTCATGTCACCCTTTGTGAATTGGGGATACATTTGCGCATCTCTAGGCCCTGTGGACTTTCCCTGAGTTTGTTTACTGCCGCCGTATAAGCTTGCTTGCTTGCATCATTTGCCACTGATAATACATATCAGAACAGATTCAACCATTATTAATTTTTCTGGAAAAAAAAAAAAAAAACATCCACCACAAACTCAGGTTATGTGAGTTCAGGTTGGATGCCTTGTTATTGAGTATGTAATTCCAGTAATTTGCACAATATTCTTTATATGTGCATTAGCATGTATACACAATGCACCTCTTGTTTTCACCATAACCATCTGTCCATCTTCATGTAATAACTAATCTTTTAGGGGATGTATTTTCATTAAATTTTATATTTGGAATTTTGAAAGATTTTTCAAGTCATCTCAAATTTCATTAAAATCAGACCAACAGAAATCCAGCAGTTTTTATTTCTTTGTCTATCCACATCATCAGAGCAACTTGATTTCCACCAGATGGATTTTCACAACATTTTAGGCCCCGAGTGCCAAGCGAGTGATCATAGCGATATTTCCAAAGTGATTTGAAAGCGTTTTTTCTCTAAGCGACAGATTGTAGAGATTGTTAAAACCCTCTTTATTTATAAAATTATTTAATTTTGGCTTTTTCTAAATAAAGAACTAAGCTTCATATCAAGGAAGGAAAGACCCTTTCTTTTATATTTATATATATATAACCAATTTCTCTAACACACTAACCACTAATCTCTTATCGCTTGGTCACTGGTGGCACCGCTCCTGCCTCCACGTGGCGGGGCTGGTAGTCTGAGTATTAATCTAATACTCAGGGCGAAAAGGAGCAAATATGGATCCATTAATATCACCAACTGTAGAGCCTACGTGCTCGCATGAACTTGAGTCATCTCAAGCAAAAAGAATCAAAAAAGATGATTCTTCACATGACATACCTGCTTTTCTAATTTTACACTCTTTGTCAACGAAACCTCTTAGTAGCTTATCGCCATTTCTTGTGCAGAAAAGCATAGAGGCTGTAGCAGGTACTCCCAAAATTGTCAAACGCCTTCGCTCAGGAGATCTTCTTATAGAGACTTCCCATCCCAGTCATTCTAGACAACTCCTGAAGCAAACGACCTTCGGAGGCCTTCCCATTTCGGTAACCCCGCACAGAACTTTAAACACCTCAAAGGGAGTCATCTCGGAATGGGACCTCCTTAATGTTTCTGAGGAAGAAATTGCCGAAGAACTTAAAGCACAACGTGTTGTCGGTGCTAAAAGAATTATGACCAAACAAGATGGTGTCCTTACACCCACAAGAAATGTTATCCTTACCTTCAGCAGTCCGAATCTACCAGAATCAGTAAAAGCTGGCTACCTTTCCTGTAAGATCCGACCATATATACCAAATCCACTTAGATGCTTTAAATGCCAGAAGTATGGTCATTCTCAAACAGCATGCCAAGGTAAGACAATCTGTCCCCTGTGTGGCTCATCAGACCATTCCCAAACTGAATGTACAGCAGCTACGCCAAAGTGTCCCAATTGCCAGGGTACTCACCCCGCATATTCTAGAACTTGCGAATTATGGAAAACGGGAAAGAAAATAATGAAGTACAAGGTAGAGAAAAATGTATCTTACCAAGAGGCACGTAAACAAATATTAAATGTGATCCCTGCCAAAACATATTCCAATGCAGTTAAAAACACTAAAGAATTTTCTACACAGACTTATATTGCTATTCCTCCTAAATTATCTCTTATTCAATGGGCTAGATCCATCCTTGCGGATGGTGAGACACTAACAGCAACAAAGACAAAAAGTCCATCAAATTCTACTAATACAAAGCCATCCAAGCCACAACAAGACGTTCCAAACTCAGGCACATTATTAAAGGAGAAAGATGTTCATCGTACACAAAATAAACCAACTGAACGAACCATGGAAACCGATGAGAAATTAGACAATGATGATGCTGTTCTCATGCTTCATGCTGATGATGAGATGGATATTACTCGCCCAGTATTTTCAAAACGAGAGAAATATAAACAGGATCGAGGGAAAAACAAACGATCAGACCAATCCATCTAACCTAAACCCAAGTAATGCAGAAAATTATTCAATGGAATTGTAGAGGACTAAGAAGTAATCTTGATGAATTAAAATACCTAATGCACCAGCATGATCCTGCATGTATTTGTCTACAGGAAACTTATTTATCATCAAATTATAGCCCACACTTCTCACGGTATACACTATATAGACGTGACAGATGTTCCGATTCTCCAGCAAGAGGAGGAGTAGCAATATTAGTTCGTAGTAATGTACCATCGAAACCCATTCAGCTTTCCACTAATCTAGAAGCAATAGCCGTTCGTATTGTTCTTGGGATTAATCTCACCCTTGTCTCCATTTATATTCCACCAAACGTTTCATGTTCCATTGCAGAACTTGATAATTTACATAATCAACTACCCCAACCTGTATGCTTTCTAGGTGATCTAAATGCTCATCATCCTTTGTGGGGTTCCCCGAACATGGATCGTAGAGGGAGGATGATCGAAACTCTACTTGATAACCATCACTTAACACTACTGAATACCGGTGTGCATACTTATATTCACTTGCCTACAGGTTCTAGCTCTGTTCTGGATCTGTCCATATGTTCCTCGTCCATTTATCCTAGCTTTGATTGGACAGTATTAACTGACCTTCACAACAGCGATCACTTTCCTATAATTTGTGAAATACAGACGGATACAAACTATACATCTAACCAAAAAATTACGTGGAATTTTCACAGAGCTAACTGGGAAAAGTTTTCGAAAACAGTGCAATTTGATAACCATTTGATTCTTTCTGCATCTATTAATAATGCCACTAGACATATAGTAGAACAATTACTTGAAGCTGCTACCAGCGCAATACCGAAAGTTAACCTTACGAAACAAAGGTACAATAATTGGTGGACAAGGGACTGCTATCTTGCCAAAAGGAAACAAAACAAAGCTTGGAACACTTTTCGCCGAAATGCTACAATGGAGAACCTTATAAACTATAAACGGCTGAAAGCTGAAGCACGCCGAATTCGTCGAAAAGCTAAACAGGATGCGTGGATTCGATTCAGTTCTACCATCTGCAGAAACACTGACCCCAGAATAATTTGGAGAAAGATCCGTATCCTAAGTGGAAAGTGTCAACAAACCAAAGCCCCAATCTTGTCCTGGAAAGGAATAGATATTTCTTCTCCAACTGATATTGCAGAGGCTTTAGCACAAACATTTGCAGTCACTTCATCATCTCAATCTTATGAAGACTCATTTAGACGCAAAAAAATGTCCATGGAAAAATATAAAATTAACTTCGTTACAAAACAACCTCATTCTTATAACCTTCCGTTCACTATGAATGAACTCAACGAAGCTCTCCAGAATTCTAGAAATAGTTCTGCTGGACCAGATGGCATATTCTATATAATGCTTTGCCACCTGAACTCAAACTCAAAATCTATATTACTGAAATTTTACAATAGAATCTTTGAGGAGAATGTTTACCCTGATACATGGCATCAGTCAGTTGTGGTAGCCATAGCGAAAGCCGGGAAAGATGCTTCCTCTCCCAATAGTTATCGTCCTATATCTTTGACCAGCTGTTTAGGAAAGATAATGGAAAAGATGGTACACAAGAGACTTGTCTGGATTATTGAAGATCAAGATGCTATATCATGCCACCAATTTGGTTTCCGCCGTAACAGGTGTACAACTGATGTCCACATCAAGGTTGAAGCTCACATTCGAAATGCTTTTCTTAAGAAACAGCACATGGTAATGATAACATTCGATATTACCAAAGCATTCGATACAACCTGGAGATATGGAATCCTCCAAGACTTATACAAACTTGGACTGAGAGGTAACCTGCCTAGATTCATTCAGAATTTTCTTCACCTCAGGACCTTTCAAGTAAGATTCCAGAATGAGCTGTCCAAAATTCACACACAAGAAGAAGGAATACCTCAGGGATCGATTTTAAGTGCCACACTCTTTGCATTACGTACCAGTAGCATTATAAGAGACATCCCAGCCGCGGTAGAAGTTTATATGTATGCAGATGATCTTGCTATTTCCTGTCAATCATCAAACATGGCTACCATCGAAAGACAACTACAGATAGCAATAAACAAAATTGAAACTTGGACAGAAAGCAACGGCTATCAATTAACCGAGGGGAAAACAGCAGCAATACACTTCTGTAAATTACGATCGCTTCATCCGGAACCTGTATTAAAACTGAAAGGCAGAGAAATACCGATGACAGACTGCATAAGATTATTGGGTCTGAATTTAGACACCAAATTAAATTTTCGTAAACATGTGACCTATCTACGAACTACGTGCCTCCAGAAACTAAACATCCTTCGTGCAGTATCCTCAACATCTTGGGGTGCTGACAGACAGTCACTGCTCAATTTATATCGTGCTCTAATCCGGTCACGATTAGACTATGGAGCCATAGTATATGCATCAGCTAAAAACAGCATCTTACGGTCTGTGAACACCATTCAACACAGTGCCCTTCGATCAGCACTAGGCGCCTACAGAACCTCGCCAGTCCAAAGCTTGTATATAGAAGCACACGACCCTCCGCTTTATCTTAGAAGACAACGCCTACTCTGCCAATACGCTGCTAAAATAAGAAGCTTTCCAACTCACCCCTGTTGGGTATATCTCAACCAACCTTTATGGTCAACACTTTATGAATCCAAACCTAATGAACCCAGACCTGCTGGAATTCGTCTTCAAGAAGTAATAAAAAAGTGGAAACTCGATCTCAATAAAATTGCGGAAAATGAAAATATGCCTTTACCCCCATGGAATAGACATCATATAAACATTGATCTTTATTTTGCTCAGTGGTCAAAAAATACCATTCCACCATGTAATATCCGACAGTTGCATGCCAACTATACTTCGCAACACACTGGGAAACTCATAATCTATACGGATGGATCTAAGAGCCAATCACATGTAGGTGCAGCAGCCGTGCTCCCATCGCATGTAATTTCAGAATCCCTTCCAGTTGAGTGCAGCATTCTATCTGCAGAACTATATGCTATACAGCTTGCATTAAGTGAAATATGTCAACAGTCGTCCCTCTCTGTCCTAATATACTCGGATTCACTCAGTGCTATTTCAGCCATACAGGGTAAACGACATTCTCGTCATCCTTTCCTACAAGAAATTGACTTTCTAATCAACATCTGTCAAAAGAAACAATCTGATATAACCCTTTGCTGGATCCCAGGACACTGCGGAATAGAAGGCAATGAAAAAGCAGACATTGCAGCTAAGTCAGCATCAGAACTGCCAAACAGAACAATGCTAGTTCCACACACTGATTTTAGTCCAATAATTATTAGAGAAAGTGAAAATGAATGGTCCCAAATATGGAAAAATGAAATCAACAATAAACTACATGAAATAAAACCTAATCCAGAAATATGGAACTCAAGCATTAGAGAGAGCCGCAGAGAAGAAGTAATACTTGCCAGACTGAGAATTGGCCATACTCATTTTACTCATTTTCATCTATTGGCAAACAAAAATCCCCCACTCTGTTTTCAATGCCAAGTTCAACTTACAGTAAAACACATTCTTTTGGTATGCCCTCGATTCAGAAATTCCAGATTCCTTTGTTTTCAGAGTTTATGCAATAACCAGAATCAAGTTACTCTTCAACAGATCTTAGACAATTCTGCGAATATAGATGAATTATTTAAATTTATTCGGCAAATCAGATTTGATAAACAAATCTGAAAAAAATGTTTGATTTACATTAAAAACTTGGAAAGACACATCTTGGCTATTGATGCCCTTGTGTCTTTAAACCCTTAAACAACAACAACAACAACAACATTTTATATTTCACTCAGAACATTTTGTTAATATGCCCTAATTTCATTAAAATTAGACCAACTAATAATAATTGCCAACAGAAATTTGGCAATTATTATTTCTTTGTCCTTTTGCATATAATAACTCCCATTGGATTGATTTTAAAGAAATTTTATAGTATTATTATTTAGCAGTGGCAACTGATGCAAGAAAGCAAGCTTATAAAGCATCAGCACAAGAAAAAAATAAATAAATACCCCGCATCACCGGCGAACTAAGAAAAAATCGGGCCCTAGGCAAGATTCTCATTTCTGGCCCCACCTAGGGTTGCCACCTTACAGAAATTGGCCCTGAGTGCCAAGCGATAGTGACAAGCGATTTTCTTCCTGTGATTATAGAGCGATCTCCAAAGTGATATAGTTTCTTTATTTTCCAGTGCGGCTATTATTTATTTACTTGAAGTGGTTCTGCACTTTAAAAGTCAAAAGTAAGAACCCAGAAAGGCAATCCACCTTTCTTATTCTTTATATATATATACATATATATATCACTAACCAAATCCACTAACTTAAACAACTGCTTGGTCACTGGTGGCACCGCTCCTGCCTCCACGTGGCGGGGCCGGTAACCTGGGGGAAAAACCAACCCTCAGGGCTAAAAGGAGCAATAATGGAAACAAGTGAATTTCCACGTTTAGAGCCGAAGTGCTCTCAACATGACAATGACACCGACCATGACTTATCTCTTTCAAAGAGACTTAAAAAAGACACTAGGAAGCGGGAATAGTAGTAGTAGTAGTAGTAGTAGTAGTAGTAGTGGCACATGATGCAAGAAAGCAAGTGTAGGAGCTTATGCAGCATCAGCCAAAAAAAAAAAAAAAAAAATCACACCATTCCCTCCAAATGCCTGTCCAGTTCCTCCTTAAATTTATTTAACCTATCAACTTCTACAACGACAGATGGAAGTTTGTTCCAGCAATTAACCACCCGCTGGCTAAAGGCAAATTTCCGCACATCTATTCTACATCTGTCCTTTCTTAATTTGAACTTATGTCCCCGTAGGTTGGTAATCTGAACAAGTGGAAGGATCCCATCAGAATTCAGCGTGCTCAACCCATTCAAGGCCTTATAGACCTCAATCAGATCACCGCGCAGGTGCCTAGTCTCCAGCCACTGCAATTTGCAGAACTTAAGCCTCTCTTGGTAAGAGAATCCCTTCATTCCCCTCACCAATCGTGTTGCTCTTCTCTGTACACGCTCAAGCAAATCTACATCCTTCCTAAAATGAGGCCTCCAGACCTGTACGCAGTACTCAAGGCGTGGCCTGACCATTGCCTTATACAGAGGGACAATCACCTCCTTTTCCCTGCTAGCAAAATTCCTATATATCATTGACAAAACCCCATGACCCGCCCTAGCAGCCTGTCTGCACTGCTCAGAAAACTTCATATCTGACTGCACAATTACTCCCAGGTCTTTTTCATTTTCTACCACCTTAAGTGTAGTACCACACAGTTGGTACGTTTCTCTGGGGTTATTTCTACCCATATGCAGTACTTTGCATATGGGTAGAAATGAATCTCCAGCTTTCCTCATAATACACCCTTTGTCATCTCAACCTGTGAGCAAGCTCTCACCTTTCATCATCCAGAGATGCCTAGAAAACGCTGCAGGTTCACCAAAAATGGTTAAATGTCTCCAATCAGGAGATCTACTAGTAGAGACTTGTTACTCAAGACATTCTGATTTATTACTACAACTTACTTCCTTAAGCGGAATACCGATTCAGGTTACCCCATACAACACACTGAATTCTTCCAGAGGAGTGATCTCTGAATGGGATCTATTAAACGTTTCCGAGGAAGAAATTGTGCAAGAGCTAAAAGATCAAAATGTGTCTCATGCAAAACGTATCACGATCAGAAAAGACGGCAACTTAACTTCCATGCGAAACATAATCTTGACTTTTAGTACTCCAAATCTACTGGGTTCTGTCAAAGCAGGTTACTTGAATTGCCGCATTAGGCCATATATCCCAAATCCGCTCAGATGCTATAAATGTCAAAAGTTCGGCCATTCTCAGACAGCATGCCGTGGAGACGCTATATGTCCAAACTGCAGCTGCAAAAATCACACACAAGCAGAATGCAAAGCTCCAACACACAGTGTCCTAATTGTAGCGGCAAAGATCCAGCCTTCTCAAAAGACTGTGAATTATGGAAGATAGGGAAAAAAATACAAAAGTATAAAATCGAAAATAAAGTCTCTTACCAAGAAGCGAAAAAACAGATTAACTTAAATATGCCAAAACGCACTTATGCTTCTACCATTCTCAGACACGAATCAGTGACATGTCAGACTGAAGTATCCATCTCTCCAAAAATATCAATATCAGACTGGGCACGATCAGTACTCTCGGTCCACCATCCATCTAAACCAAATTCAATAGACCAAAGCAATAACACGCCACTCACAATTCCAACCCAGAGACCTCCGCATCATCGGGCAGCAGATAATTTGCAAAGATCGTATTCTGCTGAGATGAAAGTATCATGCCTAACAGATGATACTATCGGTCAAGAAGAACTGCTTGAAATACACGCAGAATAGTAATTGGAATCACCGTTACATTGGTCTCAATTTATCTTCCACCTAATCGTCCATATTCTATTCAGGAAATCGAAGATCTTGTGTTGCAACTACCAGTTCCCTTCTGTCTACTAGGTGACTTCAATGCTCACCACCCATTATGAGGTTCTTCCAGCTTAGACAGGCGTGGAAAGCTTGTTGAAACGTTAATAGATAGACAGGATTTAACATTGTTGAATACTGGCTCTCCTACCTATGTTCATTTTCCTACCGGATCAACCTCCGCAATAGACCTTTCCATTTGCTCTCCAGTGCTCTATCCAAGTATCCAGTGGGTAACTCTTAACGACCCTCACAACAGCGATCATTTTCCAATAATATGCAAAGTTCAAACTTCCTGTTCATTACCAACAGACAATCCAGTAAAATGGAAATTTCCAAATGCTGACTGGATAAAATATAGCACACTTGTCTTGTTCAACAACCATATCATACAGTGCTCTTCTATCAACCATGTTACTGAACATATAACAAACCAAATTCTAACAGCTGCAATTCCACAATACCAAGTCAGGAAAAGGCGAAAATTAAATTATTGGTGGAACGAAGAATGCAACAATGCAAAAAAATAGAAAAACACAGCTTGGAATCAATTCCACAAAAATCCAATCACTTCCAATCTTATTAATTATAAGCGACTTAGAGCAAGAGCCTGTTATATCAGACGGAAAGCAAAAAAAGAATCTTGGATTAAATTCGCTTCCTCAGTTAATAAAAATACAGACATCAGACTGATCTGGAATAAGATAAAATTGTTAAATGGCAAAATTCCTCCAACATCTACTCCACTAATTAACTGGAATGGACAGGAACTCTCTACTCCTGCAGAAATCGCAAATGCACTAGGATCTGTATTTTCTCAGTTGTCCTCCTCAACTTCTTATGACCAATCATTTCAAAAAATTAAAGGTGTAACTGAAAAATCCAAACTGAATTTCACTGACAGATGTGCACTAACATATAATCAACCATTTACCATGGTTGAACTTCAGCATGCTCTTACCAACACAAGGAACAGCGCCGCTGGCCCTGATGGGATATTTTATATAATGCTCAAAAATTTAAATCCAAAGTCACAGTCATCACTGCTGTTCTTCCTCAATCGAATATTCACTGAACATACATACCCAAGCTCCTGGCATCATTCCTACGTTCTGGCTATCCCAAAACCTGGTAAAGACCATTCTGTTCCTCAAAACTACAGACCAATTTCACTTACCAGCTGTCTGAGCAAAACCCTTGAAAAAATGATTCACCGCCGGTATCTTGAGTCCCAAAATTTAATCAATAACAACCAATTTGGATTAAAAAAAAAATCGATCATCATTGGACCTTATGATTAAAGCCAAAGCAAACATCAGAAATGCATTCATCAAAAAGGAGCATCTCATTATGGTCTGTCTGGATATTGAGAAAGCCTTTGACACCACATGGCATTTCGGCATTTTAAAGGATCTATATTCTCTTGGCCTGAGAGGAAATTTGCCATATTTCATCCAAAATTTCTTAGAACAAAGATCCTTTCAAGTTCGTTACCGAGGAACTCTCTCTAAAAACTTCGTTCAGGAAGAAGGAGTCCCTCAAGGGTCCGTTCTCAGTGCCACTCTATTTGCAATTAGAATTAATCACTTAACTGAACTTATTCCGAAAACAGTGGACTCATATCTTTATGCCGATGATCTCACAATCTCCTGCCACTCCCAAAACATGAACTACATTGAGAGACAATTGCAGATATCAATAAATCAGATCCAGATTTGGATGACACAAAACGGTTACAGACTATCCAGCCAGAAATCTACTGCCATTCATTTCTGTACCATACGTAAAATGCATCCTGATCCTGAACTCCAATTAGATAACCATCTTATTCCAATAGCAAATAGTATTCGTCTGCTTGGCTTAATTTTTGACAGTAAGTTAAATTATCAAAAACACATTGAACATCTCCGGACAGCTTGCTAAAAGAAAATGAACATACTCAGAGCCTTATCAGCAATAACCTGGGGAGCAGATCGTTACACCTTGCTTCACTTATATAGATCCATAATTAGATCTCGTCTGGACTATGGCGCACCTGTCTTCGATTCTGCTAGGGAAAGTGCCTTATCTCGTCTCAACCCTATTCAACATTCAGCTCTAAGAATAGCTCTAGGTGCGTTCAGAACATCTCCAGTGCAAAGTCTCTATGTAGAAGCCTACAAAGCTCCTCTAAACATCAGAAGAAAGATGTTACTATTGAACTACGCAACCAAGATTCTAAGTCAGTCGACCCATCCTAATTGGTCAATATTTAATGATCCGCCACTCACGATGTTTTATAGAAACAAACCACAAGCAACTAGGCCTGCAGGTATTAGGTTAATGGAACTAGCAGAAAACTGGAACATACAACTCAATAAAGTCCACCAAGAACCTACAGATCACGTTCCTCCCTGGTCTGTCATCATGCTGTGTTGTGACTATTATTTCCACCAATGGGGGAAAACACTCTTTAACAGGTATTAACATCCAGCAGCTGCACACTGCACATTTACAAAGTTATCCTGACTTTGCAAAAATATATACTGACGGTTCAAAGTCTGAGAATGGATCAGGTGCAGCAGTGGTATTCCATGACACTATCACTTCTGTGTCACTTCCGACAGAATGTAGCAGTTACACCACTGAATTATATGCCATAAAGCTTGCTTCGGAAAACATTTCCCATCTCTCAATCGAAAAGAGCATAATCTACACAGACTCGCAAAGTGCCCTATTAGCAATGCAAAAGATTTCCCCATCTACTCATCCGTTACTACAGCCAATCAGATCAGAGTTGATTCGTCTCCGAGATCATCGGCAAAATGTTGTCTTCTGCAGAATCCCAGGCCATACTGGAATACCAGGAAACGAAATTGCAGATGATGCTGCCAAGCATCCATCCAGCACATCCCCAATGAATTTTCTGGTCCCGTTCAGTGATTACAAAGTACATATACGAAATATATGTAAGGAACGATGGAAACTACAGTGGCAAACACACATTCATAACAAACTCTTTGAAATTAAACCTATATCGCAATTATGAGCCTCCAATTTTCGCACAAACAGGCAAGAAGAGGTAGACCTGGCCAGAGCCCGAATAGGCCACACCCATCTGCCCCATCTATTCCTGTTATCAGGTAATGACCCTCCACAGTGTTCACATTGCTACAAGCCACTCACAATAAAACACATACTCCTGGAATGCATCTTGTATGACAACTCCCGTCTAATTTCATTCACTTCTCTCTCAAACTTACAAGAATTGTCACTTGGCCATATCATAGGCGAAAATTCAAACCTTACAGAATTTTTTCTTTCTGAAACGAATAGGATTATATAACCATTTCTAACTGCTTCCATAGAAGCCAATCATATTAGTACCTAACTACTATGATAGGTGCAATATGGCCTAAGTAGCCTTTGCACCAGAAAAATCCAAGCACAAAAACAACAACTTACAGAAATTGTAATGGAGGACACAGTTGAATGTGTTTAAAAAAAAAAAAAAAAAAAGGTCTATTACTAAATATAAAAATACACGTCTTGTATTATGTTGAAAGCTAAAAAGTTTCATACTTCCACTTAAATGCTTTTAAGTGGAAGTATGGACATAAGGCTTACACTGAAATAAAATAAAATGTAATCTTGAATTGAACTGACAAAAGTGATAACTGTGGCATCAACTGGGTCAAGTTAATACTTACATTTAGAGTACTTCAAAAACTGCAAATCCAGCAAGTTGAAGTTGTTTAGTTGAAATTCACTAAAAATTGTTCTAACACTCATTATGTTTACACATACAGAATAAAACATTTGAACTCTACTATTGAAGTTGCCAACTTAAATCAAATAGTCATACCAACATACAACAGAGGCATTGATTAAATAACTAAATCTATCTATCAATGTGCAACTAATGCTATCTGGTGAATCATTGTGTATACCATGCCTGGCACGGTATACACGATGATTCACCAGACAGTGTGCCATGCAAAGTTGCTTTGATTGATCGGCACGAAACAAGCGAACATTATAAATTTATTTAAAATAAAATAATGAAAAAATGTATAATAAAACTTTTACAGGCCCCAAAGTATTACTGGCCCTAGGCAGTTGCGTAGGCCAAAGTCCCCCCCCCCTGCCCATCTCCCTCCCATAATTTGTTTAGCTCTTCTACCTTGAATTTATTTAAACTACCCACTTCCTCTTCGGAAGCTTATTCCAATAATCAAAAACCTCTGGCTGAAGAAAAACTTCTACGCATCTATCCTGCAACCTTTTTTTTGGGGGTGGGGGTTTCCTTCACTTCGAATTCATGTTCCCTTGTGTGTAATCTGAGCAAGAGGAAGAATGCCATCAGCATTGAGATTTCTCAGTTCTTTTTAAAGTCTTAAATACATCACTCAGATCACCTTGCAGGAACTGAACCTTGCTTGGTAGGACCACCCATTCATTCCCTTCACCAGTCTCATTGCCCTTCTCTGCACCCATTCCAGCAGATCTACATCCTTCCTAAGATGCCGCTTCCAGACCTGTATGTAGTACTCAAGAAGCAGCCTAACTAGCACATGGCGTAATGGAATAATCACATCCCTGACCGTGCTAGCAGAGTTTCTGGGTGCCTCCGTAGCCAGATGGGCAGGAGCAGCAGTGCGTAGCACATGCTTCTTGATTAGACCGCGGTTCGAGCCCGTGAGCCACCAAATGCGGAGGATGTGGAAAGGTGAGGGAATGACCACTGCATATCCCCGGAGCAATATGGCTTTAGTTGCTAATGCTCCTAAAAACCAAATAACAACAACAACAGCCGAGTTTCTGTATATCATTGACCAAACCCCCATCCTGGCAGCCTGTCTGCACTGCTCAGAGAACTTCAAATAGGCGCTTCTGTAGCCAGGTGGGAAGGAGCAGCAGTGCATAACACACGCTTCTTGATTAGACCGGGGTTCGAGCCCGTCACCACCAAACACGGAGAATGCGTTAAGGTCAGGGAATGACCACCGCATATCCCAGAGCAATATGGCCTTAGTTGCTAATGCTCCAAATAACAAACAAACAAACATATAGAACTTCAAATCTGAACACATGATTACTTCAGCTCTTTTTCATTTTCCACCATCCTGTATGTAGTGTCACACATTTGATACATAAATCTTGGATTATTGCTACTCATGTGCAGTAACTTGCATTTGTCAATGTTAAACTTCAGTAGTTGTCATTTCTCAGCCCATCTGCCTAATTTTTCTTGATCTTGTTGCAGTAGCCTACCTTTATTACTGTCATTAGCCAATCTGCCAACTTTTGTATCCTCTGAAAACTTAGACATTGTCAATCTTCATCAATATCATTTATAAATACAGAAAACAATGGACTCAGTACCAAACCCCATAGTGATTCCATTACTAACATTAGTCCACAAAGAGCAGTGTCATTGATAACCATTGCCTGTCATTACTCACAACGGTAATTTGTCCTTAATGCCACACTGCTCCAATTTGTACATCAGCCTTTTATATGCAACAGTATCAAAAGCTTTCCTGAAATTCAAGGGTATATGAAATCCAAGAAACTGGATGCAAAATTATTTTTTGCATCCGGTTCCTTTGTTACTGCATCTTAATGTCTAGTCAAGGTGAAACAAGATCTTAATTCAGGAAGAATAGATGCTGATAATCAGACAAGAATATTTTTCCTCTTGTTTTTCTAACATGCTGCTGTAGGAAATACTCATCTATAAATCTACAAAAGTGATGAGAGTGTGTGAGTGACCAACCCACAAATTTCAGTAAATCAATCATTTATTGCATGGGTGGCCAACTTAATTTGTGCTGCGATCTACCATCTCAAGAATTTCATTGCACATGGTTAAAGAAGTTAGTCAACACATATTGAAAAATGTTGTTTATAAATTTAAAATTAAATACAATTCAGAATTATTATTTTAAATTCATATGTATTTAAATTTTTAATTTATGTGAAGTTTGTGTCTTCATATCATCTGCCAAGCTTTCAAAATTGGGGATGTACTGTGATAAGACCAACTGTAAAGAATCTTCTGTGTGCAAGTCCGTAAGAGTAGAGCGATTCTTTGTTTGTTTCAAATACAAAAAGAGGCCAATTGACATAGATATGTGGAACCAAAACAGGAATTTAAAAGTTCATTGCATTTTTTTACAGTTGGTTACTTTTCTTGGCAAACATATTTCCAGAAATCTTTTTTTGATGGTGATCTGGCTTTTAAAAAGATATTGTTTTGCAATGTAATAATTTCATTTTCAAGTAATATTTTCTCCATGTGAAAAATCTTAGCAATTTTTTCTGCAGTTTATTTCGTATCTAAGTTGATTTCAAATGGATAAGAAATATAACGAACAATGTCTTCAATTGTTTTAAAATCACTGAATCTGGTTTCAAAATCATCCACAACTTTCTCAATTTCAGAAACATTTCTCACTATTAAATTCAAAGACAGGATATTTTTTGCAAATGATCTTGCATATTTGCAAAATGATTGAATTTTTTTTCTTTAAGATCCTTATCCATTGCCAAAAATTGATATTTGTATGCAGAAATACTACTTATCATGACACCCACATTTTTATTTTTTTCCTTGTACAGTAACTTCATGATTTCCCAGTTAATCCAAAAATACAAAAGTCCCCGACATACGTAAGAGATACGTTCCAGGTCTTCTTACTTTGTCAAGTTTTACATAACTCAGGAATGACTAATAACATATTGCTACTATATTGTTATTGACAAATCTGAATTCCATGCAATACTTGCTAATGTTTGGCCATGTTGATACATCCTTATTATAATGATTCCTTAGAGATTTAACAGAAGCGCCGTTTTGAAACTTTTGAATAATTTCAAGTTTTTGTTTAACTGAAAACGCAACTGTTTTGCGTTTCCCCATCATTTTTGCGATTCCTAAACAAACAAAAAAAAAAACTACTATAAAATTCCGACATCCCTGATATAAATAACGAAATAAAATTTGTCCTTTTGCGCTGCAACGAAACACAACGTACTAAAACAAACTAAACATCTGGTCTCCGTGTTTTTTTTTTTTTTTTTAGTGGCAGGTGTGAAGACAGCGGGGGATTACAAGATGATAGGTACACTAATCTCCCAATGACGACTTGCAAAATATCTATTCTAGTTATTACTTGAATTTTTTTTTTTTTTTTTTTGAGTCTTGAAGTGTCCCAGTTGATCCACTTCATGGTTAAACGATAGTCTGCTGCAATTCCAAATTCAGGTCACTTAATTTACTGGAAAAATCTGCCAGAAAAGCCAGATCACTCAACCACTCTGCATCTTGTAGCTACTGTTAATCATCTCCCCTTTGATCGACGAATTTTTTAATTTCATTCAGCAGATTTCGAAATCTCTGTAGAAACTTACTCAGACTCAGCCACCTCACGTGTGTGTAATATGCTATATTTTCATCGAGATGCGATTTGAAAAGTCTCTTTTGAGGAGATTGTCCTCTGATGGAATTCACGATTTTGAAAGCTGCTTTCCATAACACTTTTAGTATTTAATCTTTTTCTGACTAACACTTGTTGGTAGATCATACAGTGATAACTCAAATCTGGGAATTCGTCGTCCTTTTGGTACAGTGCGATGAATCCGGTAAGATATGAGCTTAAATAGTGGTAATTTAATTTTTTTCAGTGAAATTTTTGAATGTGTTAATTATTATTATTATTAGCCATATAGTGCAAGGAAGCCTGAGGCTTATGCTGCACCAGCCAAAAAAAAAAAAATTCCCACGTTACCCTGAGAGAGAGAGAGAGAGAGAGAGAGAGAGAGAGAGAGAGAGAGAGAGAGAGAGAGAGAAATCACCAAGAAAGCAAGAAAGAAAGAAAGAAAAGAATGATGATATCCTGCTCAGGACCCTGGATTTGTCAAGCCCATACTCACCAGATGTTGAACCCTTGTGGTTAATATATCAAAACCTCCAGTTCTTTCTTTTAACAAAACCATACCCAGCAGTTCTTCTCTAGTGGCAGAATCATCAAAAACCATACAAACAAAAACAAGCAATTGGGCTGTATCACTGATGTCTATAGATTCATCCAGTTGTAAAGAAAAGGACACACAATTAGCAATATGAGCACACAATTGTTCACTCACATTTTTACTCATTTTTTCGATGTCACATTACAGTATTTCGGGATAATTGCAGATCTTGAAGAGCACTTTTAATTTCATTTTTGTTCTTAAACTTTTCAAAAAGAGAATCTGGTATTTCTAAAAATGTCTTTGATGAATTGACCAACAGAAAATAGTTTGCATTTTTTGCAAAAAGATGACTCTCTTTAAATGATGCTACAGTTACTGCTGTAGATTGTAAGTTAGGTGTCACTTACAATCTACGAAGAAATTTTGTTGTGCAAATAATCTGGATTTAAGTTCTTCTAATTTATTTTTTCTAAGGTCGCTGTTAGGGAAAATCCGATTGGTATTTACCATGAAGTGCATTGAAGTGCCTTTCTAAATTTCCTTTTTTAGGTATAACCACAGATGCATTGCAAGTCAAGCAACAACATTTTTCTTTTATTTTCTTTAAATAGGGACATTTAGATAGAAATAGCATTCTTAAGGACACACGACATGGTTTCATTAAGGGAAATTCATATTTAATTAAAACTTAATAACATATTTTGATGCTGTTATTCATGAGCTAGATGTAGGGGAACAATTTCGATTGAGATAATTGATTTCGATTTTAGCAAAGCATTTCATTCAGTCCTTCTTAAAAGGTTACTGTATAAGCTGGAACATACGGGGATTACTGAAAAGATTCTAAAATGGATTGCAGGGCAGAAGACAGAGATTTATCATTAATGGATATTCTTCATATTAGTGGTTAAGTCAGAAGTGGGGCTCCCCAAGGATCTCTTCTTGGACTGTTGTTATTTCTGATTCATAAATGATGTTGATAAAAGGAATGATGTCAAAATTTGCAGACAACCTAAAAATTGTAAGATTCATTAATGATCAGTGCCAAGCAACACTCCTTCAGGGTGACTTGAACAGGCTTTAGGAATGGCTGAAAAGTGGCAACTGTGTTTTAATGCTGAAAAATGCAAGGTCTTACACTTGGGGAATAGCAATCCCAAAATAAATTATACATTTGAATTAAAAACAATAGAACAAGAAAGGAAACTGGGAGTTACAATATGGGCAGATAAGAAGTTTTCTGAGCAGTATAAACAGGCAGCCAGGAAAGCCCATGGTATCTTATTGATAATTTATTGAACAATATTGTGTAGAGATAGGGTGGTAATAGTCCCACTGTATAAAGAAATATTAAGACCACATATGGAACTGTGTCCAAATATGTGGACCTCTTCTTAAAAAAAAATATTGAGCTTCTTGAAAATGGTCTTCAGACCCTTTTTGTGGGCTGCAAAGCTTGGGAACCAGCACCTTAGAGGGGACCTGATTGAGGTTTTTAAGGTTCTGAGATGGGTTAGTAATGGCAGAATTTTTACCGTTATAAAATATTTCAGAATTAGGGGCCATAAATTCAAATTACAGGGGAAGCGTTTTTCACTAGATTGTATGAAATTTTCTTTCAAGTTGTTGATTACTGGAGCAATTTGCCTCTGCAGGTAGGCTGACAATTTGAAGAATTCAAAGGGCAATTGAACCTATGTGAAGAACATAATATTTATTTTCTTATTTATTTTTTTTTTCTTATTTGTTTTTTTTTTTTTTTTTTTAATAAAATGATTATATTAATCCCAAATGGAAAATATGCATTTTAGTCAAAGCTTAAATAAAACCGGCACTCACCTCATGATCCGTCTAGCTGCATGAAATATATAAAAAAGGGGGTATGGGAAGGCCTCAGATTAAAAACTAAAATCATAAGTTAAAAATCTTGGGTTAAAAATTAAAATTAAGCTCAGAGGAGGAAGAAGTGCAATCCGTCATCCTCTAGTTGTCAGTTTTAAAACATAAAACTGTAAGGGTCTGTGTTTAAATGAGAACAAGGCCAATAGTCATGAGCGATGGACTTTCTTTAAAAACATCTTCAGTTGGCACTAAGGAAATGAAGGATAGAGAACGGGCATGAACTTTAAGTATCTGAAATGTTTTGCTGAATGCTTGGTGTTTTAATGCGCAAGATTCCAATTTGGGGGGAAGGGAAGCCGGAAGTTTGGTATTGAGGACCTCAAGGTTGGTGTTAAGCCAGCACCATTCTATTATGAGAGTTTCGTGTTGAAGGAACGTGTAGCTTGATTTTAATTTAATAATGGTAATTTCAGCATCAACTGAGGGGTTATGATTGTGAGTATGCACGTATTGAGAGAGCTCAGTGTTTCCTTGACGTGTTCGGAAACTAATGTGGTAGTATGCGCATGTATTTGCAGTAGTGGATGATCCAAATTTGTTGGTAGTGTTCCTGAAGTAACATGCATTGCAATCTGGCTGGCAATTGACTAGATAAACTATATTATTAATGTCTCCCTTTGTAGTATAAATGGGTTTCTTTGTATTTGTTAAAGGGAGTTCCTAATTTGTTATAAGTGGAGGAAATTAAAGAAATATCTGTGTTAGCAAAGGCTTGACGTAAACGTCTGGTGATTTGACAGTGGTAAGGGAGGATAACATGAGTATTTGAAATGCTAGGCTTTTTTATAACAGGGTTGTTAGGGTTATGAATTTTATCCTGGACTGCTAGAATAGTTTGTTGAATTAATTTGACTGGATATTTCCTAGCTGTAAACTTTTCTGTGAGGTATTTTAACTCAAAAGCTGAATCTTGTAAATGGTAATATTTTAAGGCATTAAAGACGTGTTTATAAAGAACGGATTTTTTTATACAAAGGGGTGATGCAAATGTAAGTGTATGTATTTGCCTCTGTTTGTGTTTTTTCCTGTAGATTTTTGTACCTAGTCTATTGCCCATTTTATATATGGTTTAAGTTGAGGAAATTAATTGTTATTCGTTTCTAATTGCAGGGTATATTTTAATCTAGGGTGTATTAAATTAAACTTAATAAAAAAATTGTCGATGGTAATTTTGTCTCCAGTTAATAGAATGTCATCAGCATAACAGATGTAGAGTTTAATACCTGCTGGAAATGGTTGGAGAGTGATGTTCTACAGTGGTGAGATATATTTCAGAAAGGGGACTGATATTCCGAGACCCATAGGGAGTCCGAATATTTGTTCATAAACCTGATCTTGGAAATGGAAATGTCTAGCTTTGATTAACACAGTAACAAGATCTAAAATGCTGTCAATATTAAGTGAGGTGCAGCCGCTTAAAGTATTATCTGGGGTTAAAAGATCGTGTAAGGCTTGTAAGGTGTAATTTAAGTCAACAGTTGCCACTTCTCAGCCCATCTTAATTTTTCTAGATCCTGTCGCAGTAGCATACCGTCATTACTATCATTAGCAACCCTGTCAACCTTTGTATCATCTGCAAACTTGAACATTAAGCCTGATATACCAATCAATATATTTATTGATTATACTGTATTCCTGTATACTTATCAATATCATTGATAAGTATACCAAAACAACAGTGGACTCAACACTGAACTGTCGGGGGCTCCACTAATAACATTAGTCCATGAAGAGCAGTGTCCATTGATTACCACTCTGTCATCTCCCACTCAATGATCTCTTTGATGGTTGAGTGGGAGATGACAGAGGGTGAATACCGATCAGCATAACAACCCACAAAACTCTGAACTCTTCACAAGGAGTCATATCAGAGTGGGACCTTCTTCATGTCTCTCAAGAAGAGATCTGCTCTGAATTGAAAGACCAAGGAGTGACGACTGTCAAGAGAATATCGATGCAAAAGGATGGGAATCTCATCCCTATCCAAATTCTCATCCTCACATTTAACATCCCACGGCCTCCAAGCTCCAACAAGGCAGGGTACTTAAACTGCCCAGTGAAGATTTACATTCCGAACCCACTGAGGTGTTTTGAATGTCAAAAATACAGCCACTCACAAAGAGCAAGGAATGTTCACCTTCCAAACCGATCTGTGTAAATTGCCAAGGAGAGCACCCTGCCTACTCTAGAGCATGCCATCAGTGGAAGGATGAAAAAGAAATTCAAAAACTTAAAACAGAGCTGAATATCTTCTACCCAGAGGCTATAAAAATACATGCAACCAATAAATAGCAGGAGGCCTTCATATGCTCAGAAGGTTTCTGCCAAGTGCACTATCGGTACACAAACTGAGATGACTGTACCACCAAGAGAGTCATTCACTCTGATTACATGCTATTATTATTAGCCTGAGGCTTATGCTGCACCATCCAAAAAAATTCCCTCATTAACCTGAGAGAGAAGTAGAAGGGATCACCAAGAAAGAGAAACATGATGATATCCAGCTCAGGACCCTTGGTTTGCCAAGCCCATACTCACCAGATGCGAGCCCCTGGGGTGAATTTATTGAGTTCACAAAAGCCCGCCCAAAAAACACAGTCAGCTGCCACTCCTATATCTGTACCTCCTAGTGCTCCACCATTACCAAAACCAAGTAAGCGGTAAAGAAAAATCAACAAGACCTTGAAGAGCCACCTGTAATGCTAGACAAAATGGATGTAGAGGATAAGGAGGTACTGGAGGAATCAGTCTTGGAACTCTTTGCAGAGGAAGAAATGGACATAGGATAATGTCCATACTTCCTCAAAAAAGATAAATCCAAGACTGACAAAAGTAAGCCCTCCGCACCTTGGAAACCACTTGATGGACCCACCAAGCCAAAATAATGGCTAAATTCCTACAGTGGAATTGTCGTGGATTCCAGCGAAATACTGATGACATCAAGGCCCTCCTACAGAAACATAAGCCAGTCTGCTTTTGTTTGCAGGAGACTTAAAGGTAGCTATCCTTGTTGGACAACCAGACCCCAGTTCAGCCTATGCTACTTACAACCAGCATAGAGACTGTTGCAATTCGCCTTACAATGAGTTTTTTTTTTTTTTTTTTACAGAGCGTGTTTGGTTTTTTTTTTTTTTTTGGCTGATGCTGCATAAGCTTGCTTTCTTGCATCGTATGCCTCTACTAATGCTAAAGTGCAGCAAGAAAATCAAGACTGGAGAGAATAATGAACAATAGAGGGTTTTTTGTTTTGATTTTTTTTCTGCTTGACTTTGTATTGCACATAGCTCCAACATTTTTATTAACCTGTCCTCTTGCAGTTGGTTTTTTTTTTTTTAATCTAAGAGTAAATTTTCTGAATTGTTTCCAATAGCATGGTTTTTTTTTTAACTTTGACATTATGTACTTTTTAAACAAAAAATGTAAACTGAAATTGGAAATTTAAATATACAAATTACTTTTATTTTAATTTTAATATTTCTCAGTCCTAAATTTTATAATAGATTTTAAAATTGAATTATTTTTTTCTTACTGTATTAATTTCATTTAAATTATTTCTTAACTAATTTTGTAGGTGAAGAAGGTCAAGATGCTGGTGGCTTGTTAAGGGAGTGGTACACGATAATATCCCGTGAAATATTCAATCCTATGTATGCACTCTTCACAACTTCACCTGGAGATAGAGTAACTTACATGATAAATTCTTCCTCTCACTGTAACTCCAACCATCTCAGTTACTTTAAATTTGTTGGACGTGTTATTGCCAAAGCTGTGTATGACAACAAGTTATTAGAATGTTATTTCACCCGTTCGTTCTACAAGCATATTCTTGGAAAACTTGTAAAGTAAGTGTAGATTTCATCCGTACTGTTTTACTTTCTTATAAAATTTTTAATAAATAAATAAATAACAAAAATATAGAAACCATGATTGCAAAAGCCAAAAAGATATATAGCTAGTATCTTCAATTATTACTAAATTTATTCTTTTAGATTTTAAAATATCTTTGGCTTTTGTTCTTTTACTTTTAAAATTTATTAGTTCACAATTTCTGTATTTCCATTTATATTATCTCCACTCTTATAGTTATTGGTAATACAGTTTCTCACTGTGTATTCCATATTTTTCCCCTACAGTTTACCTTAACATATTTCTTCTTTCATATCTTCTTGAGTTATACATACAGGATGATTCAGGAGGAATAGTAAATATTTTGGGAGGTTATAGTATCGCTTATTCTGAGTAAAAAAAAAAAAAAAAAAACAGTTCATATAAACATGTGCCCAATTCTCAGTGAATGTGGAGATACAGCTGTTTGAAACTGTCACACAGCTCCCTGAATCAGATGCGACCTAGAAGCAATTATAACCTGATGCTGTTTAGTGTTAGAAGTGTTGTTAAGAATGCCGCACATCTTCAAACATGCTGAATATGCCGATATGGTGTTTGTCTACGATTTTTGTGGTGGAAGTGCTACTGCTGCTTTTAGAGAATACTGTCGATGGTTCTCCAACTGCACAATACCAGATTCAAGAGCGTTTACTAGTGTTTGCACCAAACTGTGTGAAATTGGTACAGTTCCCAGCGCTCGTATTTTTTCTAAATGTGCAAATGTACAAAATGTGAATGAAATAGAAGATATTCTTCAGTTGGTAGAACATAGTCCTACTGTTAACACACGAAGGATTTCTATGCGTATTGGTGTTCCATAGACAAGAGTATTCTGAACATTGCATGAGCACAGCTTGTATCCATTTCACATAGAGCGGGTAGTGACTGGAATTTTGTCAATGAGTAAATGCTAATCGCCGATTAATTCCATTAATACTGTTCAGCAGTGGAGCTACTTTCACCCGTAACTCTCATAGATGATCATACCTGACATCACAACGAATGTACACAAAAAGCCAAAACTTTCCAAATCATCAATGCACAACACAGATGACACTGTCAAAGATCACCCAGCTGGGGCAGAGCATAATGCCTCGCTCACTCTATAACCCATCAGACCTCGTCCCATCAGATTATTTTGTTTGGTAGACTGAAAGCATACCTGCATGATAAGGTGTTTGGGAGTGATACAGAACTTATTTCTGACATTAAATATAGCTGTAAACATCAGCCTCCAGATCGTTACCGAAGTGCATTCACTGCTTGGAAGGAATGCTGGGGAAAGTGCAGTGAATGGTGGTTCTTACATTGAGTGATATTTACACAAAGCTGAAAGTTTGTATTTTACGTATGTATGTTAAGTATGGTTACAATATCTCAGATAATAAAGATGTCGCAGCTTATAGTGAGTGCATCACTTATTGACTGACTTGCCCTTTTATTTTTAAGACAGTTACAATAAATGGTTAAAAATTTTTCTAGGCCCCGAGTGCCAAGTGTTAGCGTCCAAGTGAAATTCTTTCAGGACAAAAAGGAGCAACAATGGACCAGACAAACCAGGTTCACCTGTGTCTGTGGATCAAACTGAACATCATTGGCAGCAAGATGATTCTAATCCAGCTACTACCAAGCAACCAAAGAAAGACCGAAACCATCTCTCCACTCTTTCTAATCTTTCATTCCCTAACAGACCAACTTGTCAGTAAACTTTCTCCCTTTGTTGTATGTCTAGAACATATAGCTAATCCACTGAAAATGTTTCACTGCTTGAAATCAGGTGACCTACTTATAGAAACGACAAATTACTGACATTCAGAGTTCTTAAAATCACAGCTTTTGGAGGGATTTCCATCAGAGTCACTCTGCATTCTACTTTACATCAAAAGGGGTTATTGTGGAATGGAACCTCCCAAACAGCTGTGATGAAGAAATTGTACAAGAATTACAAAACCAGAATGTCATAAATGCCAAAAAAATCCGTATTAAAAAGGATAGAAAACTGCTATCAACCTTCTTCCAGTCACATAGCTCCCTGAGGAGCTGTTGTGGCCACCAACAAATTCCTCCATCTGCATCAATCGTGTGCTATACGAGCAGCATCACAAAGTGTCATGCCCAGAAGTTCACTGATCCCACCTTCCATCTTGTTGCAGGTCTTCCTCTGCATCTCTTCCTCTCGGTTTTCCTTCCATTATATTCTTCAACAGAAAGTTTTCCCTTCTTACTATATGATCAAAAAAACTTTTCTTTTGTTGATGCTACGAATGAGAATTTTAGGCCTGCCAATTTTATTCAATACCCACTCATTTGTTCTTTTTCAATCCAAGTAAGAAATATGCAGTATTCTCCTGTAACACCACATTTCAAATGCCTCAATTTTCTTCCTTTCAACTTTTTTCAGATTCCATCCTTCACCTCCATAAGTGGCAACTGGAAAAATTAACGAATCAGTGATTCTCAGTTTTGTCTTTAGGGGCAGATCATGATCTCTCCATAATTTTATCAAATCATTGACCAATGTTTTAGCAATTGCCTGTCGTCTCTTTACATCATTTGAGCAGTCACTATTTTAATTCCTTCTTGAGCCTAAGTAATCAAATTCATCAACTTCTTCGAAATCCTGCTCCATTGCCCTTCACTTTACTGGAACCAAGATTATCACCGATCACCATAATTTTAGTTTTACACATTCAGAAACAATCCTTTTTTCTTACTTGCTTCACATACTCTCCTCAGAGTGTCTTTAAGATGATCCTTAGAATTACAAATTAGCACAGTATCATCTGCATAACAAAGGTTGTTTATCTTCAGTCCTCCAGTTTTGATACCAGTCTTTAAATCTTCCAAAACTTCACACACAATATCTTTGGCAAAAAGATTAAAAAGGTGAGGTGAAAAAAATACAGCCTTGCCTGACACTGTTACCTATTGTGAAAAAGTCCGTGTTTCCCATGTTTGTTCTCACAGTTCCTTCCTGTTCCTGGTACAGTAGCTTAATCATCTGAATTATGTGGATTGGGAAACCCATAATAGTCAGTTTCTCATGTTGAACACAATCAAATGCTTTTGCATAATCTATAAAACAAAACGACTGGAACATTGAATTCTTTGCATTTTTCAATAATCATTCGTAGACTTAAGATCTGATCTCTGGTTCCTTTACCTCTTCTGGCATTTCTTAAGTTTTCTTGAGATTCTGTTTAATGTGATTTTAAGAAGAATCTTGCTAGCATGACAAATTAGGCTAATAGTCCTGTAATTTGAGCAAATTTTCAGATCTCCCTTTTTTGGTAGGGGGGTGAAATTTGATTTCTTCCAATCTGATGGCCACTGTCCTGTTTCCCAAATTTTTACAATGATTTTATGAAAAAACTCTACGCCCTTCTCACCTGTAGCTTTAATCAATTCCGCTGGGATTTCATCAGTTCCAGGTGACTTGCCACACGTTAGTTCTCTGGTGGCTTTTTCGACTTCTTCCTTCAGTGGTACTGGTTCATGATCGTACTCTTGAAAAGGGGGTGGCAGATCATCAGTGCCAGCAGGTGCTCAGAAGAGCTGCTCACAGTATTCTTTCCACCTTCCTTTGATTGTATTCTCCTCTGTTTAAATTTCCCATTTGGAGTCCTTAATTACATTAACTTTTGGTCGGAACTTTTGTCTTAAGGACTTAATTACATCATGCATCTTTTTAGTGTTGTTTTGTTTGTTGTGGTATTCGATTTCTTTACACTTTCGATTGATATAATCCTGTTTGTCCTGGCTTAAACAGCGCTTGATGACTTTGTTCCTGATACTGTTCGTTTCCTTGTACACCTTGGGCTTTTGCAGTTCTTCTCTGTTTGATAAATTTACGTGTCTTCTGTAATCCAAGGTTTCCTGATCTTTGACCTTTCTCTAATGCATCTATTTGTTGAAGATAATGCTTTTTGTGTTTTCCCACATTTCCCACTTCAAGTGTCAAAAGTATGGCCATTCCCAAACAGTATGCAGAGGACTAGTTATTTGTACCATTTGTGGCTCAAAAAAACATAATGATAAAGAATGCAAAACACAGTCTCATCACTGCCCAAACTGCAAAGGAGACCACCCTTCTTATTCCAGAGACTGCGTTATGTGGAAAAGAGAGAAGCAAATTCAGAAATATAAAACTAAGCATAAGGTACCAAAAAGTGAGAACATAGCAGCAGCAGTACAGAAAACAAAATTAACTGCATCACAAACTGACACCTCAATCCCCCCTCCCCTTAATATTTCAATTGCGGACTGGACTTAGACTCTGGGAGGGGTTACTTTCATTCTGTATTCGAATCATATATGGTCATCCATTGACATTTTGTGGATAGCAGTCTGCAACTGAAATGCAATCCTTTTGGAATTCACATGCATTGATGCTTTATGAAGAAGTGGTGTTTTGTTGGGTCCCTGTCTATATTTCAATTTTGTGGATGGTGGCACTCATCCTTTGGTCTGTATGTGAGTATATCTGTATGTCTGTATGTGAGTATATCTCTCCCTGGGCTAGGGAGAATAATGTTGCACCATTAAGAGTGAGTATTACGTTAGTTTCTTTATGGTTAATTTGATTGTTAGGATGCTTTGGTATACGGATAGCAAAATAACATTTTGTCAAGAATAAATAACCCTAATTATTGTATTAATTTGATGATTCTGTTTTGTGGTATAATTAATTTATTTTTCTGAAATATTAATGCTTGCAAATTATGTATATAATGTAAACATGCAGATATTTTCTTATAGATATACAGATATGGAAAGTGAAGATTATTCCTTTTATCAAGGACTTGTATTTTTGCTGGACCATGATGTCAAAGAGCTTGGATATGAATTAACGTTTAGTTTAGAGGTTAGTGTTTCAAAAAATTTTATGTATACAATAATTGAATTAGCAAATGCATTTGTGTTAAACTTACCATTAACATGAAAAAAGTTATCTATGCAGTTAATCACTTGAGAGTTCTTGGTTCCTTTTTGATTCCCTTCCACCTAAACTTTAGAATGGTTATAGTGATCAAATCTGTCTAATAAAATTAAGCAATACAGTTTTTCTAGAAGCTGCAAACTTGGTTTATCTTTATATATATATATACACACACACACACACACACACACATATACACACTCGTGTTCAAAGAAAGTGCATCACCCTTAAAATTGTAATTGTCATCCGAATAATGTAGGTATATGGCATTATTTCTTACAGATTGCACCAGATAAGATTTACACAAGTAGGTGATGACATAATATTGCATTAGCTGTTACTTTCAGCTGTATAAGCACGTTTTGCAAAAGTTGCAGTCATTCCTTTCTTGTGTCAGGGTGGCGAGTTACATGCAGTTGACGCCACGAAGAAAGAGTGCTATTGTTGCTTTACGTAAAAAAAGGATGTTCTTCCCTTCATGTTGCTTATATAGTATCTTGTCAACAGTGAGTAGATTTCTTTCCAAACTCAAGAATACTGGTTCTACTGATAGCAAAAGAGCAACCGGATTCAAACGAGTCTCTACACCAAAACAGGACCGCATTTTGAAGCACTTATGCCTTAAAAACCGTAAAGTTTTCCATTCTCTTTTCAGCTCAGACCTTTGTCTGAGCTGAAGAGAATGGAAAGAACATACGGGAGTGGTAGCAAGTGCAGTAACAGTAAAAAGATGCCTTTTCAAAAATGGACTTGTAGCCCACCATCTTAAGAAGAAACCCCTCCTCACACAAAAAATGAAAAAGGCCCGATTACTTTGGTGTAAGGAGCATGTCAAATGGACCCCTGAGCAGTGGAAGTCAGTTATTTTCTCAGATGAGAAGAAATTCAACCTGCATGGCTCTGATGGGAGACAAACGATTCGCCGTAGACGTGGTGAAGAATACCATCCAGACTGTATGGTGTCTACAGTGAAATTTCCTACCAGCCAAATGATATGGGGGTGCATTTCGTATCGCAGAGTAGGTCACCTGCAGTTTATAAAAGGTTACATAAATGCCATTGGATACCTGGCTGTAATGGAAGGCAAATTGCTACCAACCATTAGAGACCATTTCAACCTGTGAAGTAACTGCATCTTTCAGGAGGACTCTGCTCCTCGTCATCGGGCGAAAAGTGTAAGTAGGCACTTCTGTAGTTACTTTAGCTTCATTTCTGCATTAGAGGTTCGACAGTAATGTGTTTACTTTTGTTACAGGTGAAAAAATGGTTCGAAGAACGGTCCATTACAACTGTCAGCTGGCCAGGAAACAGCCTGGACCTGAATCCTATAGAGAACTGTTGGTCTCGTGTAGAATCTGCAGTTGCCAGAAAGAAACCAAAAACCATTCTTGAACTTCAGGAAGTCATAATTCCTGTTTGGAACCATGAACTATCAGTTGATTATCTTCAGAAATTGATCTTTCAGTGCCTCAACGGTGTGCTGTTGTCATCAGGGCCAGAGGCGGTTAAACTAAATATTAGTTTGCACCTGGTGAACTTTTCATTATGTTTCCCATTTAAAATAAACTGAAGCAAATTGAGGGCTTCTGTTAACATTGGCGCCTCCGTAGCCAGGTGGGCAGAAGGAGCAGTGCGTAGCACATGCTTCTTGATTAGACCGGGGTTCAAGCCCATGAGCCACCAAATATGGAGGATGCAGAAAGGTCAGGGAATGACCACCGCATATCCCCGGAGCAATATGGCCTTAGTTGCTAATGCTCCTAAAAAAAAAAAAAATTGTTAACATTTCAGCCATAACTGTCGTGTTTACCAAAACTGTTGTATAAAGGTTGGAAATGCTCATTTTGTAATATTACGACAGGCAGCAGCACATGCACAGGCAAAGATAAACAAGTGTAGCCGCATCTAATGTGAGGCTAATCATCTAATACGAGGCTAGCTGTGCTAGCCTCTCATTAACTGAATTTTGGTTCGCATTAAACGCGACCTGATATCATTATACAGTTCGCACCAAATCGAATATCGCATTATTTGAACTTGCATTAATCACGACCTAGCTGTGTGTGTGTGTGTATTTATATCACCATGGTGAATTGAAACGTAATCTTGAAAGTAGTTTATCAGATTCAGTTTCTGTGCTGTTGCTATACATATCAGTTCTTAATTTTAAAGTACAGAGTTGGTAGTAATGTTCCAAGACAGTCCCTTTAAAGAAAAACCAGATGCTAAAGTGTAATATTTCCCAAAGTAATCGGTTTGACCGGCTGTACACTTACACTTTTGAAATCGCTCATAGATCAAGCTTTTGTTTTAAACATTTTAATGCATTTGAACTGACTGCCAGAAATTCCTTTGCCACATTTCTTTTAATAAACTCTTAAAATTTATTAACCTTATTAATTTTCATTGTTAATTAATTAAATTGTATTTAAATGGAAATCATGACCCAGAGTACAGCAGCAAAGCAATGGGCACAAAGTAGCGCGAGTGCTGTGGAGGAGAACCAAATGGGCTATTCTCCGAAGCATCACACATCACAGCTTAAAAAAATGTGCAATTTGTGAAATGTTTGCGAACTTTCTGGAACAGGACTTGATCTAGCCAAAGAGGATGTCTTGTGTGTGCTAGATGCAGAGTGTCAAGAAATTAGGTGCCAACTAAGCAATCTGATGGGCGTCTATGAGAGTGTGAAGACTCAGCTGGACAGGTATTTTGAACGAACAGAAGGGTGAAGTGGAAGTGGTCATATTTTTTGGCCCGTGTGTATATTATAAATAAATAAATAAATTTTCTGTTTATACTCCGGAACGACCAAACGGTCAGAGGAGTTCACAAGATAAATTGAATACAAAAAATAGCACCGTATTCAGCAGTCACGGGCTTGAACCCCGGTCACTCAAGGCATGTGTACTTATGCGTATTTTTTTTTTTTTTTTTTGGCTGATGCTGCATAAGCTTGCTTTCTAGCATCAAATGCCTCTACTAATGCTAGTAGCACACTGCCATTGCTGTCATTAACAACCCTGCCAACCTTTGTATCATCTGCAAACTTCGACATTGAGCCTGATATACCTTCATCAATATCATTGATAAATATACAAAACAACAGTGGACCCAAAACCAAGCCCTGTGGGACTCCACTAATAACATTAGTCCCCAAAGAGCAGCACCCATTGATTACCACCCTCTGTCTTCTCCCACTCAACCACCCTTTTATCCATTGTAACAACTTACCCTTAATACCATTCTACTCCAATTTGTACAATAGTCTTCCATATGCAACAGTGTCAGAAGCTCTCCCGAAATCCAAATATATGATATCAAAATTATTTTTTGCATCCAGTTCCTTTGTAACCACATTATAATATCCTATCAAAGTATTGCAAGTCCTCCAAAAAAAAAGACAATGATTTGAGCTTCTATAGTGAGATGTATAACAAATATTTATTACAGAGTAAATTACATATATGAAGTACATAATAAACTGAATTGATGCAAACACCTTTGTTCTCATTTATAGTTATATTGGCAGTAAAAGGGTTATTTTAAAAAATTCAGTAAAGATTTTGAAAGCTCATTGAATGAGTTACAGTATTTTACATTGGTTATTATATTTTTTATTATTGGTTATTATTAGCACATTTTCACTTAACAAATGCCATCTTCACTGGATACATTAACTGTGTAAATTGGGGGGGGTCCCTGCACTTTATTTTGAGTAATATAAATGAATGACTGTTTGTGTGAAGATGGCGTGTATACCTCATTTTATTAAAAGCCTTATCAATTATTCCTTAAGAAATCCAACAATATCTGTTTGTTAATCTTTTTATGTATGAAATAAGAATAATGTTATTATTTCATTACAGGTACAGGAATTTGGGGTAACAGAAATTCGAGACCTGAAATCTAATGGCCGCAATATAGTTGTCACAGAAGAGAATAAACAAGAATATGTAAAATTTGTTTGTCAAGAAAAAATGACAGGTGCAATTCGTAAACAGCTCAATGCATTTTTGGAAGGTTTCTATGAAATCATTCCAAAACGTTTAATCTCTATTTTCAACGAACAGGAACTGGAATTATTAATATCCGGTTTGCCTAATATCGATATAGATGACTTGAAAGCTAATACAGAGTATCACAAATATCAGCCTACCTCACTTCAGGTATGTATTCTAATATAATAAAATGTAATATAATAAAGAATATTAGTATTAGTAAATGTAATGATAAAAGGAAGCAAGCCTTTGTAGCACACTGCCCAAAAAAAAAATTATTTAACTAATTAAATTGAAAATAAAAGTACCCAATGTCACTTTTCCTCATTTCATTGACCTATTTATTTCAAGTATTTATCTGATTCCTCTTTAAATTTATATTAATTTCCATATCTCACAAGTGTGGAATTTGGAGCTTGCTGGACTTGACCATGGACCATTGTTTACCATTCCTGTAATAGTGAACACCATATGGTACATTGATATTCTGAACATTTCCACCTTTCCTACAGTATATTGGTACTGTGAAGACAGGCCCTTTTTGGTTTGAGTTTGATAATGTCTACTGCACAGCGTGTAGTGACTTGGTTTGAAGATAGCAAAGGGCATTCAAAGGGGCATCCAGCCCATATTCCCCACAGGGGTCCCCGAGTGCCAAGCGATTTTCTTCCTGCAAATATATAGTGCTCTCTCAAAGTGATATAGTTTTATTTCTTTTCTAGCGTGACCTGTTCTCTTGTTTACTTCAAGTGGTTCTGTACTTTAGGGTCAAAAGTAAGAACCTAGAAAGGAAATCCACCTTTCTTTTTTTTTATTCTATATATTCATTACTAACCCTCTACTTACTTCAACAACTGCCAGGTCACTGGTGGCACCACTCCTGACTCCATGTGGCAGGGCCGGTAACCTGGGGGGATAAGACAACCCACGGGGCTAAAAGGAGAAGAAATGGAAACAAATGATTTTCCACATTCAGAGCCCAAGAGCTCTCAACCAAATGATACTCATGACTTCTCTCTTTTGAAAAGAATGAAGAAAGACACTGGTAGACAGGAATTACCAGCATTTCTGATAATGCATTCTCTGTGAACAAGCTCTCCCCCCTTTATCATTCAGAGATGCCTTGAACATGCAGCAGGTTCACCAAGAATGGTGAAGCGCCTCCAATCTGGAGATTTATTAATAGAGACCACCAATTCTCGACACTTTGAATTATTATTACATCTGACATCCTTGAGTGGAATCCCAGTTCAAATCACACCACATACCACCCTCAGTTCTTCAAAGGGAGTGATCACTGAATGGGATCTATTGAATGTTCCTGCCGATGAAATAGTCCAGGAACTTAAAGTACAAAAAGTCACTCAGGCAAAGAGGATCATGATCTGAAAAGTTGGCAGTTTAGTTCCTACCCAGAGTATAATTTTAACTTTCAGTTCTCCAAACCTACCAGCTTCACTCAAGGCAGGATATTTAAACTGCAGTGTTCGGCCATATATCCCAAACCCATTAAGATGTTTTAAATGCCAGAAATTCGGCCATTCCCAGACAGCATGCCGTGGAGACGCAACATGTGCAAACTGTGAGTGTAAAACTCATACACAAACAGAATGTAAGGCACCAACCCCACAGTGTCCGAACTGCAAGGCAACCATCCGGCATACTCCAAAGACTGCTACCTCTGGAAGTTATGGGGTAAAAATACAAAAGTATAAAATTGAAAATACAGTCGAACTTCCCTATAACGAATTCGATAAATCCGGCGAAAAAATTTGTTATAGAGAAACTTCGTTATACAAAGAATATCTTTTTTATTAGAAATTGTTATCTAATTAGAAAATTAAAACGAATATACATTTATTTTTAATATATTTTATTTCAAAAACATACTTATTTAAATTACGTTTGCACAGTACAATTAAAAAATTGTCTGATTCTCAAAGAAAACCTCACATTTGTTCAGAGCATTAAAAACATTATCAGGAACATTTTCACAAAACTGTAGACCCATACGAACCTTTTAAAAGCGTTAATCATTTCTTTGCGAGTTGGCTTTTCTAAAGGTTGTTCTGATGCGTCTCTTCAACGTCATCGTTAATTTCTTTGTGATCATGGTCACAGCTAACACTGTTCAGCAGTATTTCATCTTCATTTGGATGTTCTGCTGTGATCTACATAAACATAACTATCCATTGTTATTTCATTTTCGATGTTTCCAGACGATTCTAATAATGTCCAAAAGTTTTTCAGTTGTGAAGGGGGCAGTTCATCTTGTTCGTCCAGTCGTTGTTCGACTTCTGTATTCAATGCAAATCCCGCTTTCGAAAAACAATTTTGAATAACTTTTGCCAGTTCAAAGATGCAATCTCTAAGGTTAATTGTAACCTTCTATTTTCTGATAACGCATTGACAACCTTCATTATTATTCTCTTTCGATAATGAAATTTAAAATTTTTAATAATGCCTTGGTCCATTGGCTGGAGTTTTGACGTTACGTTTGGTGGTAAAAACAACTTCGCACTTTTAAGTTGGGCAGAAATATTGGCAGGATGTGCTGGACAGTTGTTAGTTACCAACACGATTTTCCTTTTTTCTTTTGTTATGCGCTTGTCTAGTTTTAATATCCATTCTTCAAAACTATGACTTGTCATCCATGCTTTTTTAGTAAAGGTGTAGTTAACTTCCAAAGATTTTGTGCCTCTAAAACATCTTGGGTTTTTTGATATTCCGACGACCAAAAGTCTTAATTTTTCACTTCCTGTCATATTTGCTCCAACTAGCACAGTGATTCTTTCTTTGGTTTGTTTTCCGCCAAAACATTTATCATCCTTAAAAGCAAGTGTTCTATTCGGTAAATATATAAAGAATAAACCCATTTCGTCAGCATTAGAAACATCCTTATGCTCATATTCTTCCAAAATCTTCTTTAAGGTATTGTTCCTTCAACTTCTTTGCTTACATTAACACTTTCTCCTCAAATAACCTTTTCCACAATTCTGTGGCGCTTCTTAAATTTATCTAGCCACCCAGTGCTCGCATTAAATTCAGTATGTCCAAGGGACTGTGCAAATTTCAGAGCTTGTTGCTTAATTATTAGGCCCGATATTGGGATATTCTTTTCACGTATCATTGGCACCAATTTTAGAATAGCTTTATCAACATCTTCGTATATATCTTGTCTTCTTGTTTCTTGTCTTCTTCTCCTTCAATTGCATTTAAAATTGATTCTCAATTTTTTTTAAAATCGTAGATAAACTGCTTGGGGATATGCCATATTTCTCCGCAACATCTTTTTTCTTAAAACCCTGGTCAATATCATAACAATCTTTGCTTTATCATTAATACTTAAACACTTTCTCTTCGACATTGTTTTTGCAATTGTGAAAATTACTGGACTGCAGCTCTTGCCGATACATACACCGCAAACTTCGCTGCGCTGGCCATATACTGAATTGTTAGTACAGGTACCGTCTACTCAATGACATTCGCTTGCCAATTCAACAGTATCAAATATACGAATTTGAATTTATTTTATTCTGCTTTCATTCTTATATACACAAAAGAAAATTTATGATTAACATATGCTATATGTTACTTTTCAGAGGGAAAAAAAAAAAAAAACATATGGCCTATGTGATTGATGACAAACAGAAAAAAAATCATGAAACCATCTACTGGGGGTCCAGTTAGACGAGAACCGACATATCATATAATGATTTACATGAAGGTCACATGGTACAGTTGAGGTGAGAAGCGAATGTTACTCAGTAGGCGTTACTAAAAACCGACTATGGTAGCATTCTATGTATTGCCGCTGCAGCATGCTAAAGGTTTACCGCAGCGAATTTTGCTTTCCCCTGAGCTAACATCAATTTACAAATCTACCCTATTTATTGTAAAGTATACAACCACTTTTAAGAAAACCCATTTGGTTTAATAACTGTAACAAAAATGAAACAAAGACCCTCCTACGGGTGTCAACGGCCACAAGTGTTCACTAAAAGGATAATTATTTAATTCCAGGTGCTAATGCGAAATTTCGGAGGGAAGGAGGCAGTATATTTGAGCGGCTGTTTAGCAGTAAATGCTTGAAAATCTTCAAAAATGCTTTTACTAATTTTTTTAAAAAATTCGTTAGAGAGACTAACATTTTGTTATATGGGGTTAATTTTACATGTAATTTCGTTTCAAGGTGCAATGTTTTGCGAAAAAATTCGTTAAATAGAAGTTCCACTGTACTTAGTCACCAATCAGTAGCATGTCAGGCAGAAGTGTCCATCTCCATCAAAGGTAGTCTATCAATACAGTAATACGCCACTGACAGTTCCATCCCAGAGACTTCCCCATTGTCAAGCAGTGGAGAATTTGCAAAAATCAGATCCAGTTGAAGTGGAGCAATCTTTCCCCTCAAGCATGGACACAATTGATATCACCAACTCAGAAGATCTGCTTGAAATATACGAAGATGATGATATGAAAGAAAGCAGTGACTCAGGACACCCAAATTTTTCAAGAAAAGAAAAAAAACTCGACAGATATAAACAAGCCAAACAAAAAAAGCAGCAGACTCATCTTCCACTCACAAAACCAAATGATGGAACAAATCATACAATGGAATTGCAGAGGTTTTTGCAGCAATATTGATATCTACAAACTAATTCACCATTACAATCCTGCTGCCATATGCTTACAAGAAACGAATTTAACAACAAAAATATCCATTTCTGTCAAAAATTATACTATCTACAGACAAGATCGATCTGATACTAACAGCCCCCATGGAGGAGTAGCCGTACTCATAGACTCACGAGTCCTCCAGATGCATTCAATTGCAAACACAATTGGAAGTTGTTGCCACGCATGTAGTATTTGGTATCACTCTGACACTGGTCTCAATTTATCTTCCGCCAAACCAATCGTGTACAATTCACCACCTGGAAAATCTTATTTCTCAATTACCATCTCCTATTTGTTTATTAGGAGGTTTTAATGGACATCATCCATTATGGGGTTCTCTGGTCTCAGACGGACGTGGTGAGTTCATTGAAATGTTACTTGACAGAGAGAATCTAACACTTAAATTCGGGCTTACCGACTTATATCCATTTTCCTACTGGGTCAACTACTGCAATAGATCTCTCAATTTTCTCTCTGATCCTCTTCCCAACTATAGAGTGGGTGGTACATGACAACCCTCTAAACAGTGACCACTATCCACTGATCTGTAGTATTCAAACTACCCATTCCAAACAAACAGAAACAAAAACAAAATTTTCCCAAGCAAACTGGACAGAATTTACCTGTCATGCATCTTTTGATGATGACATAGTCTTCTGCTATTGACACTGTCACCGATCATATCACAATGCAGATACAGCTGCCATCCCACAGTCTCAAATAAGAAACCATCGGCATAACAATCACTGGTGGAGTGGTGATTTTAACAAAGAGAAAAAAACACAGCATGGAACATCTTCCGCAAACATCCCACCACTGCCAACCTTATTAACTTCAAGAGACTGAGAGCCAAATCTTGTTATATCCGGTGGAAGGTGAAAAAAGACTCGTAGCTAAAATTTGCCTCCTCAATCAACAAAGATACTGATACCCGAATAATCTGGGAAAAATTAAAGGAACTAATTGGTAAATATCATATGTTGACTTCTATTATTAATGGGAATGAGATCGCATCTTCTGAGGAAATTGCCACTGCCTTAGGAACGGTGTTCTGTGAGTTGTCCGCCTCAACTGCATATCAACCTTCTTTTCAAAAAATTAAAGCTGTAGCTGAGAAAAGGAAACTGAACTTCAAAGCTACGTGTCCTTTACCCTTTAACCAACCACTCACAATATCTGAACTAGAAGAATCTATATATACCTTAAGAAATAGCTCTCCTAGCCTCAATCAACACCTCAATTCAACACCTCAATCAGAAATCACTATCTTCATTGCTAAACTTTTACAATAGGATATTCTCAGAACATATATTCCTTACTTCCTGGCAATATTCTTATGTAATAGCCATACCTAAACCTGGAAAAGTTCATTCAATTCCTAACAACTATAGACCAATTTCTCTAACCAACTGCCTGTGTAAGACTTTGGAAAAAATGGTTCACCATCGACTCATCTGGTACCTTGAATCCCAAAACAATCAGTTTGGCTTACGGAAGAATAGATCTTCCCTAGACCTCATGACCAAAGCCGAATCCAACATAAGAAATGCATTCATCAGAAATCAACATCTTGTCATGATATGCCTCGGTATAGAGAAGGCCTTTGATACCACATAGCACTACGATATCCTAAAAGATCTCCATTCTATTCATATGGGAGGCCATTTACCATACTTTATTCAAAGCTTCCTTTGGCACAGATCTTTCCAAGTTAGGTATAGGCAGGTTTTATCTCAAACATACATACAAGAAGAAGGTGTCCCTCTCTTTTTGCAATACAAATAAACAACATCACAAACAGCATTCCAGACACTGTTGACTCGTATCTCTAATTAGACGATCTTACCATATCCTGCCATTCCCAGAATATGAACTATATTGAGAGGCATCTACAAATATCCATTAATAACATCGAATTATGGATGGCACAAAATGGATACAAGCTGTCAAGCCACAAATCTACAGCCATACATTTCTGCACCAAGTGCAGAATTCATGCTGAACCTGGGTTGCACTTGACCAATCATCCTCTACCAATTGTGAACAGTATTCACCTCTTAGGACTAATTTTTATTAGAAGTTAAACTTCCAGGAGCACATAAAGTTTCTAAGAAGCACTTGCGCAAAGAAAATGAATATACTCCAGGTCATCTCCGGTACATCTTGGGATGCTGATTGTTATACCCTGCTCCACTTATATAAATCTCTAATTAGATCTTGGCTAGAGTACGGAGCACCTGTTTATGACTCAGCTAGGGAGAGAGCACCTGGCCTGTCTTGCACCCATCCAACACTCTTCTCTTAGGATAGCCCTAGGTGCATATAGAACATCACCAGTTCAAAGTCTTTATGTTGAGGCTCATGAGCCTTGACTTAGCATCAGAAGAAAGATGTTGCTGATGAACTACTCAGCTAAATTAAAAGCCTGCCTACGCATCCTGTTTGCCACTGTTGCATGATCTTCAGTGGAAACCTATCATGCAGATAAACCTAGAACAATTTGCCCTACTGGTATCAGGCTGCAGAATCTAACAGAAAGCTGAAAAATTCAGCTTGATAATATCCTCAGAGAATCAAAAGATCTGGATCCCCCGTGAACTAACTTCACACTTTCTTCTGATGAATACTTTGAGCAATGGGGTAAAGGTTCTATAGCAAATATTAACATCCAACAACTACATTTTGCTCACTCACAAAAGTACCCCCACTTTACCAAAATCTATACTGATGGTTCAAAGTGTGTCAATCAAGTGGGTGCAGCTGCTGTCTTCCCTAATACAACTGTTTCAGTTTCACTTCCAACCGAATGCAGCAGCTACACTGCTGAGCTCCATGCCATTAAGCTTGCTCTGAAAAACATCTCACTGTCAATAAATAAAAGTATAATATATACTGATTCACAGAGTGCTCTTTTAGCTTTGAAAAGCACTTCCCCACCTAACAGTCCTTTATTAAAGCGCTCATAAAACATAAGCTGATGCATCTTCATGGGCATCAGAAACTGCACATTCCAGGAAATGAATGTGCAGATAATGCTGCAAAGCATCCTTCCAACATATCCTCAACAAATGACCTAGTCCCACATCCTGATTATAGACATAATATACGAAGAACATCTGTCGAACAATGGACACTTCTGTGGAAAATGCAAACAAATAACAAACTATTTCAAATAAAACCTGAACCACAGTTATGGACTTTTAGCCTTTGTAAAAATAGAAAAGAAGAAGCAGTCTTAGCCAGAACTCACCTCACACATCTTTATCTGCTTACAGGAAACGGTCCTCCGCAGTGTGCGCACTGCTCATAACCACTTAAGTAAAACATATACTTAGGTCCCGGGTGCCAAGCAATTTTTCTCTGCGATTTATAGAGTGCTCTTTGAAAGCTTTATTTTTGTTGTGTGATTTTCTTCTGTTTTGTTCATTTAAAGTGGCTATTTGCCTAAAAAGTCAGACGTAAGAAGAAAGGGAATTCTACCTTTCTTTTTTTAGTATTTATATTAAATACTAACTTACTCTACTAACCTTAATAACCGCTTGGTCACTGGTGACGTGCTCCTGCCTCCACAATGCAGGGCTGGTAACCTGAGAGAAGAAAGTCCCTCTCCCAGGACTAAAAGAAGTAAACATGGACACTAATGACTTCCCACAATTAGAGCCAAAGAGCTCTCAACATGACAACCATGAAACTGATCATGACTTCTCACTGTCAAAAAGACTAAAAAATGATGCAAACAAGCAGGAACCTCCAGCTTTCCTGATCATCCATTCTCTGTCTTCACGACCTGTCAGCAAGCTCTCCCCTTTCATCATACAACGATGACTTGAAAATGCAGCAGCATCTCCAAAAGTGGTGAAACATCTTCAATCTGGTGACTTGCTAATAGACCTCTCACCCAAAACACTGACCTACTGTTACGACTTACATCTTTAAGTGGAATTCCAATTCATGTCACTCCACATAACACCCTGCATTCTTCCAAGGGAGTGATCAGTGAATGTGACCTATTAAACGTTTCTGAGGAAGAAATAATCCAACAACTAAAGGATCAAAATGTAACTCAGCCCAAGAGAATCATGATACGAAAAGACAGCACCCCAGTCCCAACACGTAGCATAATTTTAACCTTCAATTCACCGAATCTGCCATCCTCGGTCAAAGCAGGTTATTTAAACTTTATCCCACCTCTAAGATGCTACAAATGTCAGAAATTTGGTCACTCCCAGACAAGTTGCATGGATGGAACATGTCCAAATTGTGGTTACAAAACTTATACTCAATCAGAATGCAAGGCACAAACTCCGCAGTGTCCTAATTGCAGGGGCAATCATCCAGCATACTCCAAAGATTGTGATCTCTGGAAGTTAGGGGAAAAAATACAGAAATACCAGACTGAAAATAAAGTATCATTTCAAGAAGCTAGAAGACAAGTAAAATCAAGCATGCCAAAAACCATTTGTGCTTCGTTTACAAATCAGTAGCATGTCAGACAGAAGTGTCAGTCTCTCCCAACAAATCGATCGCTGACTGAGCTCAGTCAGTACTATCGACTCGGCCTACATCTGAATAACAGTTAGCGGACAAAGTAATAGTATGCCACTCACAATTCCAACTCAAAACCTAACCCACAGTAAAGTGGCAGAAAAATTGTACAAATCAGATCCTTTGTACAGTTCAGAACCACAACCAACAAGCATGGATACTGACAATATGCCCAACCAAGAAGATTTTCTGGAATTACATGCAGATGTTGATATGGAAGATAAAAATGATTCAGGATGCCCAAATTTTAATTCAGGACGTCCCAATTTTCCCCAATTAAATAAAATTTAATTTAAATTTAACTTATTTATTTAACTCCATGATGACAGATGGAAGTTTTTGTTTCAACTATCAACCACCCGCTGGCTAAAGGCGAATTTCTGCACATCTATTCTACAATTGTCTTTCCTCAATTTGAATTTATGCCCCCTCAGGTGAGTAATCTGAGCAAGAGGAAGAATCTCATTAGCATTGAGCTTGCTCAATCCATTCAAGAACTTATACACCTCAATTAGATCACCTCGCAGGTGCCTAGTCTCTAGAAGCTGCAATTTGCAGAACTTAAGTCTTTCTTGGTAACATCAGCCCTTTATATGAAGAATTCAACCCTCCTAATTATATGCAGAATTCAAACAACGCAAACACCATGCCCTGATCATCAGGTAATATGGAAATTCTCTAAAGCTGATTGGGAAACATATTCTGCCTCCATCTTCTTTGATAGCCAATTGATACGACTTGCATCCCTTGATGATGTAACTGAGCAGATTACTAAGCAATTACTGGCATCAGCTTCTGAAGCAATACCACAGTCTTCTGCTTTCAAACACAGAAACCTAAAACACTGGTGGAATGATGCTTGTAACATAGCAAAAAGGGAAAGAAATAAAGCCTGGAATCTCTTCCGTAAGTTTCCAACCACCAACAGTCTAATTCAGTTTAAAAGGCTTAAGGCAAAAGCATAACAAATTAGAAGAAAAGCCAAAAGAGATTCATGGATACAGTTTGCCTCTATCACAACAGATACTAGCAGTCTAATATTTGGAAAATAATTCGACACTAAATGGAAAATATCTACCGGTTTCTGTTCCAATATTAACAAAAAATGGACAAGAAATATCTTCACCTGAAGAAATAGCTAAGGCACTTGCAGAGACATTTCTCTGAAATGTCTGCCACTTTTGTAGGTGGTAGATGACTTTCATCAACCGGTGAAATACCACCACTTTGCTTTTGGAGGCTTGAAGTGGTGAAACCCATGTTTAGTCTCTAGAGCAAAGTTTCCGGCATCCCCTTCCCCCCATACTTCTCTCCCAACCCATGCACGGTACTAAGTACTATAGGTTTTGATACCTTTCGTGTTTGGGGTTTTCATAAAAAAAAAAAAAAAAAACTACAACCTAATGATGCTTCCTTTCTACAAATCAAAGCCTCAGCAGAAAGATACAAGATAAATTTCCAAACTAATCAGTCTCTTGCCTACAGTTTGTCCAGTTCCTCCTTAGGAACTGGAAAAACATTGAGGGAATTGTTGTGTAATTTTTTTTTTATTTTTTTATTTTATTATTATTTATTTATTTTATTTATATATATATATATTTTTTGGCTGATGCTGCATAAGCTCATACACTTGTTTCCTTGCATCACATGCCACTGCTACTCTACTACTATCAACGTTTTGTCTATTTGAACTCCAATCAGCATGAAATAGATCACCTAATAGCGCTGCTGGAGCTAATGGAATCTTTTATCTAATGCTGAAACATCTAAACAATACAGGTTTGAATTTACTAATAACATTCTTTAACTGGATCTTTCTTGAAGGTACGCATCCGTCTACCTGACATCATTGTGTTATTTTAGCCTTTTCCCAAACCAAGAAAAGATCAATCACTCCCACAAAATTACCGACCAATCTCCCTCACAAGTTGTCTGGGTAAAACTCTAGAAAGGATGATACACAGACTACTTACCTGGGTTCTTGAAACTGAAAAACTGCTAAAAAAACTATCAGTTTTTTTTTAATTCTGGCAAAATAGATCCAAAGTGGATCTCGTGGTGAAAGCAGAGACTAATATCTGTAATGCTTATGCGAAAAACGAACGTCTTGTGATGGTAAGTTTGGATACTGAAAGAGCTTTCGATACAACTTGGAGGTATGGCGTATTGCTAGAACTTTCCTCCCTAGGATTGTGAGGACATCTACTGAAATTCATTCAAAACTTCCTTCCACGCAGAACCTTTCAAGTACATTACCAAACAGCGCTTTCTCGTACCTTTACTCAGGAAGAAAGGGGTCCTACAAGGATCAATACTTAATGCTACTCTTTTTCACTTAGGCTGAACACCATAACTCAGAACATTCCCAATACTGTAGAACTATAGATGTATGCTGATGATTTCACTATATCTTGCAGTTCAAAAAATATTCATACCATTGAATATTTTCAACTATCCCTAAATAAGCTAGAAATATGGACACTGCAGAATGAATATCGTATGTCTGAACAAAAAACAGTTGCAATTCAGTTCTGTGAAACACGCAGGCTGCATCCAAAACCAGAACTTCGGCTAAAGAATCACCTGATCCCTCTCACCAGTAACCTTCATTTCCTAGGTTTAATGATAGACACCAAACTTAACAAGCTCAGATCTATTTCTGCCATGAAAACTGGTGCTGATAGATACTCTTCTACATTTGTATTGTGCCTTATCAGGTCTCTTCTAGATTAAGATGGTGTCTATGACTCGGCTAGGAAAAGTGCACTGACTAGACTCGATACTATCCAACGCAGTGGCCTAAGAACTGCTCTAGGAGCGTTTAGAACATCTCTTGTCCAAAGCCTTTATGTAGAGGCACATGAACCGCCACTTCACCTTTGAAGGAAAATGCTGCTTCTCGATTATGCAGCCAAAATTCAAAGTCTTCCAGCCCATCCTCTTCGTCCAATGCTTTTAAACCCTGAATGGCTGCATTCTACAACAGCAGACCGTCAGAAAATAGGCTCACTGATATTCGTCTAAAAGATTTATTGCCTGCCTGGAACATTCCATTTGACGATATACATCAAGAGACCGATGTAGCTGATCCACCCTGGTCTGTAGATCTTATTCACTGTGATACCCATTTTCACCAATGGGATAAGAAATGCCTCAAATAAAAGTATTAAACAACTTCATAAAGGCCATGCACTCAAGAATGCTCGAAGCTCCCTAATATATACAGATGTTTCAAAAACAGACTGCCATTGGTGCTGCAGCTGTCGTCTCTTCTTTTACAGTTTCCATATCACTACCGGTTTAATGTAGCAGTTATACTGCAGAATTATATGCAATAAAATTAGCCTTAGAGAATATAAACACTTTGCACAGTGCTAGCAGTGTAATATACAATTCCATGATTGCAGTATCTGCATTGAACAATAAATCTTCAATATCGCATCCCATCATATAGAACAAATCTTATCCCATTTAAATAATCTACAATGTAAATTTGGGTTGAATTTGAAAGTGTCTGCAATTCTGCCCAGACACGATAGGAGGGAGTATATGATGAGAGCCTTGTCGATCAATTCGGCCCTGGAAAGATTGTGCAAGGCTCAAGGGGTAGAATTTTTTTCAGCCTGGACTGTACTTGTTAACAGGAGAGATTGCTTCTACAGGGATGGGATACACTTAAATAGAAAGGGTGCAAGAATATTTGCTGATGCTATCGAGGCAGTGTTAGGTGGGTCGGAAAACTGCTAGCTTGGGGGGAGACAAAGACCAATAGATTGACAGTAGCCACTGGCAGAGGTGAAAGAGATTCTTGCACTGCTTCTATTAGAATGAGCAGAAGCCTGAAAAACAAGATGCATGGTATTTCAGAGACTGCTGGGAGCCATTGCGGTACAAGTAAACACATGGGTTGTGTTAGGGTAGCTAAGAATAGAAACAGGTGCGGGTATACTTGCGTGTACACCAATGCTAGGAGTTTAGTAAATAAATTTGATGAATTTGAGGTATTGCTCAAAACATCAAAGGCAGATATTGTTGGGATATCAGAGACGTGGTGTCACACAGATATAAGGGATGCAGAACTGCAATTTGGGGAGTACAACGTCTACAGAAAGGATAGGAAGGGGGGAGGGGTTATGCTATTAGTTAAGAAACACATAAAAACCAAGGAAGTGAAGCCAGTCGACATCGCTGGACAGTGCAGTGTTGAGTCAGTTTGGTGTGACATAAGCATTGGGAGATCAAAATTGAGAGTAGGAGTGTGCTATAGGCCTAATGACTCTGATGAGTATAATAAGGAACTGTACAGGGAAATAGAGTGGGCCAGTAAATCAGAGAGTCTTATAATGGGAGATTTTAATTTCCCAGATATTGACTGGAATTTGGGGGCTGGTTACTCACACACTAGCAGGGCTTTTGTGGATTTATTGGATGATTGTTTTCTACATCAGCATGTTCAGGAGGCAACTAGAGGGAGTAATACTCTTGATTTCATTATCAGCAGTGATTCTTCATGCATTAAGAATCTGCAGATAAATGAACCACTAGGTGGCAGTGATCACAGTGTGCTGAAGTGGGATTTACTGAAAGAGGTAACTACCATTAGGGGTAAAGGGGAGGGTTATTGCTTCCGTAAAGGCGACTACGATAGACTGAGACAGTATTTAAATTCTATACAGTGGGACCAACTGATGATGTTACCAACAGCAAACTCAAAATGGGAAGCATTCAAGGAACTAATCTTGGTGGCTACCAGGCTTTACATACCAACTAAGAAATATTGTTCAAGGTTTAGGCCAAAATGGATGTCAGATGAACTAATGAGGCATATGGCAGAGAAGAAAAATGCATGGGATACTTACAAATTAACACATGACACAGAAGCCTATGATAGATACAAGTTGATATGCAACCAAGTTACAAAGGAGGTTAGGCAGGCGAAGGCAGATTACGAGAAATCCTTGGCAAGGGATGCAAAGAAAAACAGCAAAGAGTTCTTTACTTATGTAAACTCTAGAAGGAAGGGGATGAATCAGATTGGTCCACTTGATATTGATGGGTCAACTGTTGATGATCCTGCTCAGGTAGCTAACAAACTAAATGAATATTTTGCATCGACATTCACACATGAGGAGTTATTCAGCAAGGGGAATGCCAGAGGTGTATACAACTCTAGCAGTAAGCTACAGAATATTGAAATAACTGGGAGTAAAGTGGAGGAGAAACTGTTGAAGATAAACACAAGAAAGGCACCCGGGGTGGATGGGATCTATCCAGTTATATTAAAGGAGGCAGCAAAGGAAGTAAGCAAACCCTTAGCCATAATTATGAGAGCTTCCTTGACTCAGGGGAGGTACCCATAGACTGGAAATGTGCAAATGTGACCCCAATTCACAAAGGAGGATCAAAGGCTGACACGAGTAACTATAGACCTGTGAGCTTAACTTCTGTTCCAGGAAAATTAATGGAGGCACTGGTTAAAGAAGCACTGCAGGATCATTTAAACAAGACTTCAGTTATAGCTCAGACACAGCATGGTTTTGTTAAGGGGAAGTCTTGCCTGACCAACTTGATTGGATACTATGATGCAGTCACAAAAGAACTGGATGCAGGGAATAACTTTGATATTATATACTTGGATCTTAGAAAGGCTTTTGATACTGTTGCACATGGAAGACTGCTACACAAATTGGAGCAGTGTGACATTGGAGGCAAATTGCTGCTATGGATAAAGGGGTGGTTGAGTGGGAGAAGACAGAGAGTGGTAATCAATGGACATTGCTCATCGTGGGACTAATGTTATTAGTGGAGTCCCTCAGGGCTCAGTGTTGGGTCCATTATTGTTTTCTGTATTTATAAATGATATTGATGATGTATATCAAGCTTAATGTCCAAGTTTGCAGATGATACAAAGGTTGGCAGGGTTGTCAAGGACACTACTGACACTACACTGCTGCAACAGGATCTGGAAAGGTTGAGCAGATGGGTTGAGAGGTGGCAAATGAAGTTTAACATTGACAAATGTAAAGTACTACACATGGGAAACAGCAACCCCAGAGCAACGTATCAACTCTGTGGACTACACTGACAGTGGTAGAGAATGAAAGGGACTTGGGGGTGATTGTGCAGGCAGATATGAAGTTCTCTGAGCAGTGCAGACGGGCTGCAAGAGTAGCTCATGGAGTATTGTCAATGATATACAGGAATTTTTCCAGCAGGGATAAGGAGGTGATTATTCCATTGTACAAGGCAATGGTCAGGCCACGCCTAGAGTACTGTATACAGGTCTGGAGGCCTCATTTCAAGAAGGATGTAGAGCTGCTGGAACGAGTACAGAGAAGGGCAACAAGATTAGTGAATGGAACAAAGGGGTGCTCTTACGAAGAAAGGCTTAAGTTTTGCAAATTACAGTGTCTGGAGACTAGGCACCAGCGAGGTGATCTGATAGAGGTGTATAAAGCCTTGAATGGTTTAAGCATGCTCAATGCTGATGGGATTCTTCCTCTAGCTCAGAAAAATCACCTGAGAGGGCATAAATTCAAATTGAGGAAAGACAGATGTAGGATAGACGTGCGGAAATTTGCCTTTAGCCAGCGGGTGGTTGGTTGGTGGAACAGACTGCCATCCCTTGTGGTGGAGGTTGATAGCCTAAATAAGTTTAAGGCTCAGCTGGACAGGTATTTTGAACGAACAGAGGGGTGAAGTGGAAGTGGGGTTTTTTTTTTTTTTTTTTTGGCTGATGCTGCATAAGCTTGCTTTCTTGCATCAAATGCCTCTACTAATGCTAATGCTAAAAATCACTGAGTGAAATTTTGCTGGATCCCAGGGCATTCTGGTATCAGAGGTAATGAGAGAACAGATCAGGCAGCGAAACAACTGGACACAACACCAGCAAAATACCAAGTGCTATATATAGATTATTTAAAGCATATTAAAAAAAAACTGTACATTTCAGTGGTCCGAAACATGTAAGTCACAAATAAACAACAAATTGATCCAAATCAAAGAGAAACCAGAATTATGGAATTCTAGCTACAGGCAAAACAGACAGGAAGAGGTTGTACCAGCGAGATTACACATAGGGCATACACGCCCAACCCATACGTACCTTTTTTTTTTTATGAGAACCCCAAACACAAAAGGTATCAAAACCTATAGTACTTAGTACCGTGCATGGGTTGAAGGAGAAGTATTGGGGGGGGGGGGATGACGGAAACTTTGCTCTAGAGACTAAACATGGGTTTCACCACTTCAAGCCTCCAATAAGCAAAGTGGTGGTATTTCACCGGCTGATGAAAGTCATCTAACACCTGACCTGCTCATGGGGGATGACCCACTGCTAGGCATGCACTGTTCATTGCCACTTACTGTCAAACATATACTCTTAGATTGTGCACATTATGCTCATATCAGAAAAAGTGCTTTCCATTCATTGTCAAGATTACAAGAACCTATATCACTTGTCCATATTTTGGAAATCATGTGAATCTAAATGAGCTATTTAGCTTTCTCAAGCAAATATGAGTACAGTGGAACTTCCCTTTAACGGACAGCCATGGGGAACGAAAATGTGTCCGTTAGTAGTAGTAGTAGTGGCATGAAATGCAAGAAAGCAAGTGTATGAGCTTATGCAGCATCAGCCAAAAAAAAAAAAAAAAAATCACACCATTCCCTCCAAATGCCTGTCCAGTTCATCCTTAAATTTATTCAACCTATCAACTTCCACAACGACAGATGGAAGTTTGTTCCAGCAATTAACCACCCGCTGGCTAAAGGCAAATTTCCGCACATCTATTCTACATCTGTCCTTTCTTAATTTGAATTTATCCCCCCTTAGGTTCGTAATCTGAACAAGTGAAAGGATCCCATCAGAATTCAGCGTGCTGAACCCATTCAAGGCCTTATACACCTCAATCAGATCACCGCGCAGGTGTCTAGTCTCCAGCCACTGCAATTTGCAGAACTTAAGCCTCTCTTGATAAGAGGATCCCTTCATTCCCCTCACCAATCTTGTTGCCCTTCTCTATACACGCTCAAGTAAATCTACATCCTTCCTAAAATGAGGCCTCCAGACCTGTACACAGTACTCAAGGCGTTGCCTGACCATTGCCTTATACAGAGGGATAATCACCTCCTTTTCCCTGCTAGCAAAATTCCTATACATACAGTGAAACTTCTCCTAACGGACACCTCTACGACGGACATTTTCAAATTCCCCAACTCACCTCCATTGTTTTAACGTGTTTGCAGCTTCTGTCTAGCGGACATTCTCTGTAACAGACGCGGACAGGCAATCTGCACTGTTTCGTTCAGATTAGCACTTAATTTGATCTCCCCGTAACGGACTGCAGGAGAGCTCACGGCCTTTTCTAGGCACTTTTCTTCCACATGTTGCCTCAATCTATTTTCTATTTCCGATTCTCTGAATTTTATCAAGGTTTACGTCGTGGTTGTAAACCCTTTTTCAAGAATTTTAAGGCACGTGTAAAACTTCTGATGAATTCGATGTGTGCGGGGGGGGGGGTGATATGGTCGGCCTTTTGTCTTTTCAGTTTCAGTTTTCAGTTTTGTTCAGTGTCGTGTGAAGTGCACAATGTCTTCTCGTAAACATTTAACTTTAAAAGATAAAGTCGAACTCATTAATGCGTATGATCGGCAAAAAAATAGTGTTCGCAATCTCGCTGCAAAATTCAAAATCGGGAAGACGCAGGTAAGCAACATCCTAAAGGAAAAAAATGAACTGCTCGAACAATTTTGGCAACACTGAAATGATCAGGTTCAAAAATCATTCCCGAAAACTGTTGGACTTCAAACTGACAATGTTACGTATTAGTGGTTTTGTCGCGCACGTGCTAAAAAAAATTCCCATTAATGGGCCTATTATTAGGGAAAAGGCTTTGGAGGTTGCGAAATCTATGGGAGTAAATGAGTTCAAAGCTTCTGTGGAATGGCTAGACAAGTTCAAAACTCGGCATAAAATTTCTTGGTAAACCGTAAGTGGTGAAGGTGGATCTGTTGATACTGGGGTTGTAACAGAGTGGACCGTCCAATTGGAAGATTTATGTCGTGATTTTGAAGCTAAGGATATTTACAACTGTGACGAAACAGGGTTGTTTTTGAAAGCTCTTCTTGAAAAAACAATGAGTCTAAAAAATGAAAAGTATCAGGGCGGAAAAATTTCTAAAGAAAGCTTGACTGTACTATTGTGTACAAATATGCTGGGAGACTTTGAACAACCTCTTGTTATAGGAAAACAACAAAATCCTCGTTGTTTCAAGGGCATAAACTTGAATCTTTTGAATGTTGACTTGAAGTCTAATAAAAAAGCGCGGATGACATGAGATATCACGAGCGACTTTAACCAAAACATCATTCGTCAAAACAGAAAAATTATTCTTTTCATGGATAATGCTGCATCTCACCCACACATTGAATTGTCCAACATTCAAATCGTTTTTCTGCCACCAAACACATCTGCAGTGTCCTTGGATCAAGGGATAATAAAAAATTTTAAACTTCACTACAAAAAACGTGTTTTAACCCGAGCCTGGTCCGCTCTGTTTTTGTCTAATTTTTAACCCTAACTCGAAAGTTGCTCCCCCCCCGAAGAAAACTAATAATTTTCATAATTTCTACTCAATTTTCCAAATTGAAACTCTCAATATACATAAACAGAAGTATATTCTTTGATTTCCTACCTTTAGCGCTCAGCAAAATCTATTAATTCACTCTAAAACAGCTAAAATGTACGATCACATTTCAATTTATTAAATTTTGATGTCGGCGAAACAAGATCCAAGCTTTGAAAATAAAACGCATTACTTCATTAGTTCAAAATTCGCGCGTCAGCTCGGCGCCTCTGGCTAAAACGAATCAACGCACGCAGAGAGATAATTGACTGGTCAAGCTTACGTTATTAGCGTTACCAAGGTGATCCAAGGAGAAAATGAAACTGTAAACAACTTTCGTGGAAAACAAACAGTTGAGCATCATTACTTGCGAACACTAATTTGCATGGCTCACTCACAACAGTAGCTTTATTGCTTTTCGTAATTGTTGTACGAAAGAATTGCAACGAATTGGTTTTGAAAAACTAAAATATTGCATTTCCTTTCTTCAATATGTATTATCTACTAAAAAAAAAAAATCAAGGAAATTCATCTACTGGAAGCAGAAAGAAAAAAACTGTCGTAAAACTGATCACTACAATGCGCATTTCATAAAAAAAAAAAAAAAGTTCGCTTTATTGTAATTGTTTCTAGAGGACTAAATCGGAACAGCAGTTTTATGGATGTATATTTGATCTTCTTAAGAAATTTCAAGAAAGTATTTCTATTCGTAGCTGCGTTATAAACTTCGAAAACTGATATCGAAGGAACTTCACGTGCATCTCACTGGTGTACAAACGAGGAAAAAAAAAATGCGCAGCTAGTAACAGATTGTGAGAACAATCCGTTACTCATAGTGAGGGATTGGGAAATTGTAAGTAATTGTTATTGAATACTTCAATATTTCCTTGATATTCATTTGATATCATCAAAAAATTTCCAGAGTAAAATTGAATTTTCATTATCACACAATGTTTGAATTCCATTCTGAGCTGCAAATGTAATTTCACTTCTCTTGCGCTGACAGAGTAGCCGTTCACCGAATGAAGAAAAACAGGGTTCATTTTCATGAAATTTCCAATTCCCTTCTTTCACTTGAGGGGAAAAAACTCCTTAGGGGAGGGAGTCCACCCTTTCTAGTCCGACCCTGGAGAGAAAGAGAGAGAGAGAGAGAGAGAAAAATAAAAAATACCCTTTTGGTGGGCAGAAGGCCAAGAGATTGTCAAAGATCTAGAGCGCTAACTTTCATTTATTTTATTTATTATTATTTATTTATTTTATTTTATTATATTATTATTTATTTTTTTTTTTTCTTGTGTTATTCTAGCAATCCATCCTGGATTGGGGCTTCCCTGGGCCGGGATAGTGCTTCTCCTCTTTTCTCCTTCCCTCTCTTTATCTTATACAAGTTTTTCTTTCCTCCCTGGGAACTTTTTTTTTTTGGCTGATGCTGCATAAGCTCATACACTTGCTTTCTTGCATCACATGCCACTACTACTACTACTAGTAGTTCCCCAGGGAGGAGGGCGTGCAGTTAGTAGGGGAGATCTTGCCCTCCTGCTAGGGACGAGTACCTGGAGGCAGTCGTCCAGGTGATCGCTGCTTCCAGGTAGCCAAAATGCCCAAATACAACATCACAATACAGAACACACATATAAGCTCACAAACAGTTTTTCTTTCCTGTCACTTTCTCCAGTGCGGGATGAAAAATTTTTTTCTCTCTCTCTTGCCTTCCTTTTCATCTGTCTTCATCCAACATGGGATATTCTTAAGCGGGATGATTTTTTTTTTTTCACGACACACACTGGCCTTACCCTGACAATGCGTAAAAACTGAACAGAGCAACGAGGCCGAGATGAACTTTTGTTCTAGGAGCCGCCCATACAAAAACAAAAAATAAATAAAGAAAATAAATAATAATAATAAAAAACAGCATTTCAGCTCTAAGTCAGCTTCATCCTAGGATGCCGAAACTGCAATTGTTTTAGAGAACAATATTTCGCATTTTTACTTTCTAACATTATGACATCAAAGCGTAACAAGCAAATATCTTCTAACGATACTTTTTTGAGCAGCCATTAGTTGTAATCTGTTAGCTTTGTATTGTTACAAATATTGCAGTTCACAAATATGAACAATACACATTTCAAGAAAGAAAGAAATTCATAGCGGATGATTTTGTTTTTCTTTCTTTTGATGCACCAGTTTCGAAGTTTAGAAGTTTATAACGCAGCTATGGGTGGAAATATTTTCTCGAAATTTGGTTAGAAGATGGAAACTGCTGTTCTGATATTGTTTACTAAAAACAATTACAATAAAGCGAACTTTTTTTTTTTATCAAATGTGCATTGCAGTGTTATCTGTGATATATCAGTATAATGCAGTGAAATATCAGTTTTACACCAGTTTTTCCCGTTTCCAACAGATGAATTTCCTTGATCTTCTGTTCGTAGGAGCAATACACGTTGAAGATAGGATATACGATCTGTTCACCTTCCATAAACTGTTATTGGTACTGTATGGCTTTATTGCTTCTTATGTCAAAAACAGTAGCTCCTGTTCGTCTTTTGTTTATTTACACTTCTCCCTTACCGTCTCAATGTATTTGTACTGGTAACGTGATATATACCTCCCACGCTTCGCTCGTATTCACGCGGAGTTGTTTATCAGAACTGCTCCTCTCCGTAAAAAGAAATTTGCGCGCTTTACACCAAGAAACGAATCAAGTGTCAGGTTTCATAAGCTCTAGGCTGGTTAGGGCGGGGGTAAAAAAATTAATTGAATAGGCCTAAAAAATTGCATACTTGATGTCACATTTTTGTCATTTGCGTGAAATTCAATAGAAGATTTTGAAAATTTAAGTGGGAAAATTCAAGAAAACAGTTCTGGCTCCAACTATAGCGAGTTTCAGCTCTGTAATTAGAGTAAAAATTATAGAATTAACTTGCTGAACCCAGTTGGGGCTGGTACGTACCCCAACGGACGGGGATATGGTTAAGACATCTCATTGCAAACATGAACGATGTAACATGTGCGAGTGACCTTGCAAAGAAAATCAGCATCCTAGATGCGATTCAGTGGATTTCCTCTTCAGTAAACGCAGTTAGAAAACAAACTGTCGTGAACTGTTTTGTAAAGTCTCGCTTCTCAAAACGCAAAAATTGAAGTTGTGAACAGCAATGTGGAGTACGTACCAAGAAGAACAAGAACTTCAACATCTATTGATAATGTACGATACTTCCGCTACAAGTGACCCTGGCTACAAAGATATAGACTCGATCCTCACTACAGAAGATGGTGCTCTAGATATCAACGACATTATCATCGATATTTTTCAAGAAGTTCCTCATGAGGATGAAGAAATGGAAGGAGGTCATTCTGTCGAAGAACATATTAACGACGAACCACTGATGAAAATAGAAGCACTCATACAAATCAATCGTTTAAAAATGTTTTTTGCCGCTGAAGAAGATGCTGAAGGACTTTCGATGGTTTCTTCACTCCAAACAAATGTTCAAAACAAAATTATCAGCCGGAAGAAGGTGCAGAAGAAAATAAGTGATTACTGTATGTATTTTTCTTAAGATAAAGTCATAATATGCATAGCGTATGTATATTATTTACAAAAATATTGTTCAAAATCTGTATATATTTTAATTTAATTTTACATTAAACGTTTAACGATTTTTCTTTCTTTTTTTTTTTTTCTCCCTCAGACTTCTTGTTAGCGGACACTTCTCTCTGACGGACACATTTTCGTTCCCCATGGCTGTCCGTTAAAGGGATGTTTCACTGTATATCATTGACAACCCCATGACCTGCCGTGGCAGCCTGTCTGCATTGCTCAGAAAACTTCATATCTGCCTGCACAATTACTCCCAGGTCTTTTTCATTTTCTACCACCTTAAGTGTAGTACCACACAGTTGGTACGTTTCTCTGGGGTTACTTCTACCCATGTGCAGTACTTTGCATTTGTCAAGGTTAAACTTCAGTTGCCACTTCTTAGAGAAAAGAAGTTAGAGAGAAGTGTCTGCTAACAAGAAGTCTGAGGGAGGAAAAAAAAAAAAAAAAAAGAAAGGAAGAAAAATCGTTAATTTGAAGTCCAACAGTTTTCAGGAATGATTTTTGAACCTGATCATTTCCGTGTTGCCAAAATTGTTTGAGCAGTTCATTTTTTTTTCTTTAGGATGTCGCTTACCTGCGTCTTCCCGATTTTGAATTTTGCAGCGAGATTGTGAACACTATTTTTTTGCCGATCATACGCATTAATGAGTTCGACTTTATCTTTTAAAGTTAAATGTTTACGAGAAGACATTGTGCACTTCACACGACACTGAACAAAACTGAAACTGAAAAGACGAAAGGCCGATTAAAATCCCCCCTTCCTTCACACACCGAATTCATCAGAAGTTTTACACGTGCCTTAAAATTCTTGAAAAGGGGTTTAGAACCGCGACGTAAACCTTGATAAAATTTAGAGAATCGGAAATAGAAAATAAACACACGATTGAGGCAATACGTGGAAGAAACGTTCCTAGAAAAAGGGCCGTGAGCTCGCCCGCTGTCCATTATGGGGAGATCAAATTAAGTGCTAATCTAAATGAAACAGTGCAGATTGCCTGTCCGCGTCCGTTACAGAGAATGTCCGCTAGACAGAAGCTGCAAACACGTTAAAACCAATGGAGGTGAGTTGGGGAATTTGAAAATGTCCGTTGTAAAGAGGTGTCCGTTAGGAGAAGTTTCACTGTACATATTATTGTAATAAGGTAGCACAACTGAGTGAAATACACTACTGCGAACCTTGGGCCCCGTATGGCATGATCCATGTCACACCGACTTCTACCACGTAAGTGTGAATACGCACTCAGCGAGGTTCACCTGGACTTTCATGGGTTCTGTATTTTTCTTTCCTATCTATCCTTTAGTTAAATAGAAAAGAAAAATATAGAATTAAATGTTTTTAGAGAGCTGTACAGAGATACAAATGTCTGATTATTAATTGTCATTTACCTGTAATTACTTATATGAATCATATAAACCAAATTAAATTATAAAATAACTAAAAACTGTATTTTAATTACAGAACGAATATTGTCAAATTGCCTGTTTTTTTTTTTTTTTTTTCAAAATACCAGTTACTTATATTAGAATGACAAGTATGCCATATCTTTGCATGTTAATGAACAACTTTAAGAACAATAAAATTTTAAAGTTCCTAAAATTGGTTTTTTCATATCATGTTTGATGGGAAAAAAATAGTCACTATATATTTGTATATACAATTTTGGGGAAAGATGATGAGAATGGCTACCTAACTGACTTTTCAGTTCTTAGAATGATATAGTACCCTGGTATATTACCAAGTTAAAATAAATGTTTGAAATTAAATACCCCACTCAAGATGGAGTGGGAACAACAAACCTCACCTCTTTTTGTTTAGAACTTTATATCAGCAATCACATTTCAATTTATGATGTAATTCTCGTTTAAGATTCAATGGTTCTGGAGAGCGCTACGGTCATTTGACCAAGCAGATCGTGCCAATTTCCTTCAGTTTGTTACTGGGACCTCTAAAGTACCTTTACAAGGTTTTGCTGCCCTTGAAGGAATGAATGGTATCCAAAAATTCCAAATTCACAGGGACGACCGCTCAACTGATCGCCTTCCTTCAGCACATACATGGTAGGTTGAATTTTATCCTTTGTGATTCTTAATTCTGTAGTCAGCAAATGTGAATCATTGTTTTTATGACTGCACTGTGAATCGATGTCTGATTTTAATACAACAGCATATGGGGATCCTCTTTCCCCCAATTTTGCCCTTGAATTAAAATTGGAAAAGAATATAAAATGATGATACTGTTATAATATTCAACTCTCTTTTTCTATATATCAAAAGTTTAACTAGTTTATTGCACACTACTTAAAATAACAATATTGATTCACTCGTCATGTGCATTTCTGTGTGCATGCAGTTGAATCCAGTGTATTCTGCAGTGACTGGCTACCCCAGGAGCTCCCATCTGGTGAGTATGGGCTTGGCACACCCAGGGTCCTGAGCTAGATATCATCATTCTTCTCTTTCTTGGTGATTCCCTTCTGCTTTTCTCTCTCTCTCTCTCTCTCTCTCTCTCTCTCTCTCTCTTTAAGTAACTCAAATTTTTTTTTTTTGGCTGGTGCAGCATAAGCCTCAGGCTTCCTTGCATCATATGTCTAATAATAATAGCGACTTCTCACACAAGCTTGATAGTCACAACAATGATGAAAGGTCCATTGATACACCCCAGTTAAAGCAAGAATGTTAATTTATTGTTACTAATAATGAGCTTGCAGGAGATTTCCATCCTGAGATGAGAAATTGTTGGAGATTTCCTACAATCATTGACATTTCTTATACTCATTAGGGTAATGAAATTAAATTTGGCTAGTTTATTTCATCATACAGTACGTGTAGACTGTATGGCTATAGATGATAGCATACATTTGAAGACGAACATCACTAAATAGCTTGTCATTACTAAAAAAGATTGGAAGCTTAAAGGATCTACTGCACTAGTACGATCAGAGCATGAAAGGTGAAGTATCCAGATCTTGAAAAAGTACTGGAATGGATAATGATGATGCATGCAAAAAATATTCCTGTAGATGGAAATCTCTTTAAAAAATTAAAAATGATACATTTGTGCTTTCGATGAATGTTGAAGACAGTAGACAAAGCTAACACTCCAGTTATAGTTCCACCAACTGTACCACATAAACCATCAGATGTTACAAAACTGAAAAGTGATTTATTTCCAACTAAGAAGACAAACAAGATCACATTACTTAACATGGATATCGATAACGATGCTGATTCAGATGAATCTATCCTAGATCCTCACACAGAAGATGTGGACACTGAATGTCCAGTTTTTCCAAGAAGAGAGATGAAGAAGAGTTCAAGAGATCAAGAAGAGTTAATGAAGGCTTGATTGCCATAAACAGTCTGAGAATAAAAAAGAATCAGAATTATGCAATGGAACTGTAGAGGACTTCGCAGTAACAATGATATCTATGAGCTAATCAGTCATCATCATCCTGTAGGCATCTGCTTACTACAGGCAAATTTAACATCACGTGTATCTCTCTTAGTTAAAAGTTATAACCTTTTTAGGCATGATAGAACTTACAAATAATACAAACAAACAAAGAACTTACAAATAATGGTCACAGAGGGGTAGCTGTCCTCCTAAATTCACAAGTACCCTTTCAGACGCATTCCTTTAAAAACCTCCATCAAAGCTGTTGATACACATATAGTAATTGGTATTACTTTGACACTTGTCTCTATCTACCTACTGCCCAGTCACCCCCTATATTTCTTCTGGTTGCCTGTGGTGGGAATCATGTCCTTGTAAGTTTCTATGAATAAAGAATTTTATTATTATTATTATTATATCATTCATGAACTCCACTGTTATTTTTTGATTTTCTTAAATGACGTTGATGAAAAGATAGATGGTGTCATGTCTAAATTTGCAGATGCTGTAAAGATCAGTAGATTAGTTAATGATCACTGCCAAGGAGAGCTTCTTCAGAGTGACCTAGATAGATTTCAGAGATGGTCAGAAGTGGCAGCTGTGCTTTAATTCAGCAAAATGCAAGGTCTTACAACTGGGGAATAGTAACCCCAAAATAACTTATACACTAGGTGGAGTTGAACTAAAGTCTATAGTGGGAGAAAGTGACTTGGGAGTTATGATACTGTCAGACATGAAGTTCTTCGAGCATTGAAGACTGGTTGCAAGAAAGGCCCGTGGTGTCCTATCGATGATTTATTGAACATTTGTTAGTAGAGATAAGGATGTCGTAATCCCATACAACAATTGTTATACTACACTTGGAATACTGTGTTCAAGTATGGAGACTACACATAAAAAAAAAAGACAGCTTCTTGAAAGGCCCCAAAGACGGATAATCAGGGCAGAGAAGAAAAATGCATGGGTTGCATATAAATTATCAGGTGACCCAAACCTATGATAGATATAAGGTAGTCTGTAAGCAAGTCACAAAGGAGATTATGAGATCTTCGGCAAAGAAAAACAGCAAAGACTTCACTTATATAAACTCTAAAAGGAAGGAGATGAATCAGATTGGTCCAATTGATATCAGTGGTTTGACTTGGATAATCATTCTCAGATAGCTGCCAAATTAAATGAGTATTTTGCATCTACATTCACACATGAGGAGTTAGCATTAGCAAGGCACATGATGCAAGAAAGCAAGCTTATATAGCATCAGCCAAAAAAAAAAAAAACACTCCCTTCTCATTTCACCCATTCACTTGCTCCAAATTTTTTTATTTTATTTTTATTTTTTTGTGTTTTTGTATGGGTGGCTCCTAGAACAAAAGTTCATCTCCACTTTGTTGCTCTGTTCAGTTTTTACAGACTCTGTCAAGGTAAGGCCAGTGTGTATTGTGGAAAAAAAAAAAAAAAAATTCATTCCACATAGAAATATCCCATGCTGGATGAAGATAGATGAAAAGGAAGGCAAAAGAGAGAGGGGGGAAAATAAGTTTTTCATCCCGCACAGGAGAAAGTGATAGGAAAGAAAAACTGTTTGTGTTTTCTGTATTGCGATGTTGTGTTTTGGCCAAAGGCCAAACATCACAATACAGATTTGGAAGTGACGACTTCTCATTGACTGCCCCTACCTACCATAAACAAAACAAAACACAACCTGCTATCACTGGTTAATCTTCACAAACAATTAACTCTAGAGAATCTGATTGGAGACAAAGCAAATCTTTCCAAATTTTTTAATTTCCTCAAGAAAACTAGAGCTTTTAATCTTTTTTTTGATCACAGATTTTTCTGACCGTACGAGAATATCTGATTTCATTTATATAATAAATGAATAGGCGCATTATAGCCAAAGCAGCTTATGCGCCATTAAACCCCCACAACAACAACATATCGCATGGCATTTTGGTATCCTAAGAAATCTCCATTGAAAAACCAAACTTGACCCAATACGTCACCCACCTTACTTCATGCAGAAAATCTTTCAGCATTGATCATTTCAAGTTCTGTATCGACAAGTCCTCTCGCAAACATACATATATATATATATAAACACACAAGAACGAGGAGTTCCACAGGTCTCTGTTCTCAGCACCACATTTTTAGCAGTAAGAGCAAATCACATGACCAAAAATATTCCCAACACTGAATTCATACCTCTGTGCTGATGATCTGACTGTTTCTTGCAGTTCACAGAATATTGAGCAGCAGCTCCAAATCTCAATCAATAGTATTCAGCTATAGATAGCATAGAATAAGTATTGACTATCTTATCAAAAATCAAGACGTTCACTTTTCTGGATCTGGATGCATCTTTCAAACAAAAGATGCGTCCAGCTACAGAGCTACACTTAACAAATCATCCTTTCACAGTTGTAAACAACATTTGCCTCCTTAGTCTGATTTTCAGTAGTAAATTGAACTTCTCAGAATACATCAAACATTTACGGATAACTTGACAGAAAAAAATGAGCCGACCGGACTAGCCGGGTGGGTAAAGTACCTGCCTGGCAACCCAAAGGTCGTGGGTTCGAATCCCACCTCGGGTTTGGATCAGAGTAGCGCAAAAACTTTGGAAGGTGCATTATGGCCACAGAAGCCGATGTGCCAACATCGGCTTCTGTGGCCATAAACCAAAAAAAAAAAAAAAAAAATTAACATGCCCAGAGTTATTTCTTCTAAATCATGGAGTGCAGATTGTTACACCTTACTTCATTTGTATAGAATCCTAATCATATCTCACCTTTATTACGGTACCCTGGCGTATGATTCTGTTAGGAAGTGTGTACTAGCACAGCTTGCCCCTATTCAACATTCTGCCCTTAGGAAAGCACCTGGGGTGGATGGGATCTATCCAGTTATATTAAAGGAGGCAGCAAAACAACTAAGCAAACCTTTAGCCATAATTATGAAAGCATCCTTGGACTCAGGGGAGGTTCCCACGGACTGGAGATGTGCAAATGTATCCCCAATTCGCAAAGAGGGATCAAAGGGTGACACGAGTGATTACAGCCCAGTTAGTTTAAATTCTGTTCCGGGTAAAATAATGGAGTCACTGGTTAAAGATGCATTGCAGGATCACCTAGACAAGACTGCAGCAATGATTCAGACACAGCATGGGTTTGTTAATGGAAAGTCTTGTCTGACAAATTTGATAGGATATTATGATGTGGTTACAAAGGAACTGGATGAAAACAATAATTTTGATATCATATATTTGGATTTCAGGAAAGCTTTTGACACTGTTGCACATGAAAGACTATTGTACAAATTGGAGCAGAATGGTATTAAGGGTAAGTTGCTACAATGGATAAAAGGATGGTTAAGTGGGAGAAGACAGAGGGTGGTAATCAATGGGTGCTGCTCTTCGTGGACTGATGTTATTAGTGGAGTCCCACAGAGTTTGGTGTTTGGGTCCACTGTTTTGTATATTTATCAATGATATTGATGAAGGCTTAATGTCGAAGTTTGCAGATGATACAAAGGTTGGCAGGGTTGTTAATGACAGTAATGGCAGTGTGCTACTGCAACAGGATCTAGATAATTTGGGCAGATGAGCTAAGAAGTGGCAACTGAAGTTTAACCTTGACAAATGCAAAGTACTGCATATGGGTAGAAGTAACCCCAGAGAAATGTACCAACTGTGTTGTACTACACTTAAGGTGGTAGAAAATGAAAAAGACCTGGGGGTAATTGTGCAGTCAGATATGAAGTTTTCTGAGCAATGCAGACAGGCTGCCAGGGCAGGTCATGGGGTTTTGTCAATGATATATAGGAATTTTGCTAGCAGGGAAAAGGAGGTGATTATCCCTCTGTATAAGGCAATGGTCAGACCACACCTTGAGTACTGCGTACAGGTCTGGAGGCCTCATTTTAGGAAGGATGTAGATTTACTTAAGTGTGTACAGAGAAGGGCAACAAGATTGGTGAGGGGACTGAAGGGATCCTCTTATCAAGAGAGGCTTGGAATTTTGCTAGCAGGGAAAAGGAGGTGATTATCCCTCTGTATAAGGCAATGGTCAGGCCACGCCTTGAGTACTGCGTACAGGTCTGGAGGCCTCATTTTAGGAAGGATGTAGATTTACTTGAGAGTGTACAGAGAAGGGCAATAAGATTGGTGAGGGGAATGAAGGGATCCTCTTACCAAGAGAGGCTTAAGTTCTGCAAATTGCAGTGGCTGGAGACTAGGCACCTGCGCGGTGATCTGATTGAGGTGTATAAGGCCTTGAATGGGTTCAGCACGCTGAATTCTGATGGGATCCTTCCACTTGTTCAGATTACGAACCTAAGGGGACATATTTTCAAATTAAGAATAGACAGTTGTAGAATAGATGTGTGGAAATTTGCCTTTAGCCAGCGGGTGGTTAATTGCTGGAACAAACTTCCATCTGTCGTGGAAGTTGATAGGTTGAATAAATTTAAGGAGGAACTGGACATATATTACATAATGCTCCAACATGTAGGAAAAAAAATCCGTCTCTTCACTGCTAACCTTTTTCAATCACATCTTCCTTGAACATTCTTTCCTCAGTCTCTGGCATCACTCCTATATAATAGCAATTCCCAAACCAGGAAAAGCTCATTCCATTCCTGAAAACTATATAACCCATTTCTCTCACCAGCTGCTTAAGTAAAACCCTGGAAAAATTAATTCACCTTCGACTTACTTGGGTTTTTTAACTCTAAAAATATAATTTTTGACAATCAGTTTGGTTTCAGAAAGAATAGATCAGTCCTGGATCTCATGGTCAAATCGGAAACAAACATCAGAAATGCATTCATTCAAAATGACCATTTCGTCGTGGTATGCCTTGATGTAGTAGTAGTAATAGTAGTAGTGGCATATGATGCAAGAAAGTAAGTGTATGAGTTATGCAGCATCAGCCAAAAAAGAAAAAAATTTACAAAACAATTCTCTCTAAATGTTTGTCCAGTTCCTCCTTAAATTTATTTAACCTATCAACTTCACCAACGACAGATGGAAGTTTGTTCCACCAATTAAGGTTTGTGAATTAGGGTTGAATTTGAAAGTGACTGCCCTGACACGATAGGAGGGAGGATATGATGAGAGCCTTGTCGATCAATTCGACCCTGGAAAGATTGTGCAAGGCTCAAGGGGTAGAATTTTTTTCAGCCTGGAATATTTGCTGATGCTATCGAGGCAGTGTTAAGTGGGTCGAAAAACTGCTAGCTGGGGGGAGACAAAGACTAATAGATTAACAGTAGCCACTGGCAGAGTTGAAAGAGATTCTTGCACTGCTTCTATTGGAATGAGCAGCAGCCTGGAAAATAAGATGCAGGATATTTCAGAGACTGCTGGGAATCATTGGGGTACAAGTAAACACATGGGTTGTGTTAGGGTAGCTAAGAAAAAGAACAGGTGCATGTATACTTGCGTGTACACCAGTGCTAGGAGTTTAGTAAATAAATTTGATGAATTTGAGGTATTGCTCAAAACGTCAAAGGCAGATATTGTGGGGATTTCAGAGACGTGGTGTCACAGATATAAGGAATGCAGAACTGGAATTTGGGGAGTACAATGTCTACAGAAAGGATAGACAGGATAGGAAGGGAGGAGGGGTTATGCTATTAGTTAAGAAATACATAAAATCCAAGGAAGTGAAGCCAGTCGACATCCCTTGTCGTGGAAGTTGATAGCCTTAAGGCTCAGCTGGACAAGTATTTCGAACGAACAGAGGGGTGAAGTGGAAGTGGTTATTTTTTATTTATTTATTTTATTTTATTATTTTTTTTTTTTTCGGCTGATGCTGCATAAGGTTGCTTTCTTGCATCAAATACCTCTATTAATGCTAATTAACAACCCGCTGCCTAAAGACAAATTTCTGCACATCTATTCTACATCCGTCTTTCCTTAATTTGAATTTATGCCCCCTTAGGTTCGTAATCTGAACAAGTGGAAGAATCCCAACAGAATTCAGCGTGCTCAAGAACATCTACATCCTTCCTAAAATGAGGCCTCCAGACCTGTATGCAGTACTCAAGGTGCGGCCTGACCATTGCCTTATACAGAGGGACAATCACCTCCTTTTCCCTGCTAGAAAAATTCCTAGGTATCATTGACAAAACCCCATGACCTGCCCTGGCAGCCTGTCTGCATTGCCCAGAGAACTTCATATCTGACTGCACAATTACTCCCAGGGCTTTTTCATTTTCTACCACCTTAAGTGTAGTACATAGAGTTGGTACGTTTCTCTGGGGTGACTTCTACCCGTATGCAGTACTTTGCATTTGTCAAGGTTAAACTTCAGTTGCCACTTCTCAGCCCATGTCCCCAAATTTTCTAGATCCTGTTGCAGTAGCACACTGCCATTACTGTCATTAACAAACCTGCCAACCTTTGTATCATCTGCTAACTTCGACACTAAGCCTGATATACCTTCATCAATATCATTGATAAATATACAAAACAACAGTGGACCCAACACCAAACCCTGTGGGACTCCACTAATAACATCAGTCCCCAAAGAGCAGCACCCATTGATTACCACGCTCTGTCTTCTCCCACTTAACCATCCTTTTATCCATTGTAGCAATTTAAACTTAATACCATTCTGTTCCAATTTATACAGTAGTCTTCCATGCACAACAGTGTCAAAAGCTTTCCTGAAATCCAAGTATATGATATCAAAATTATTTTTTGCATGCAGTTCCTTTGTAACCACATCATAATAACCAATCAGGGTTGTCAGACAAGACTTTCCCTTAACAAACCCATGCTGTGTCTGAATTATTGCTGCAGTCTTGTGTAAATGATCCTGCAATTCATCTTTAACCAGTGACTCCATAATTTTACCTGGAACAGAAGTTAAACTAACTGGTCTGTAATTACTTGTCACCCTTCGATTCCCCCTTTGTGAATTGGGATACATTTGCGCATCTCCAGTTCGTGGGGACCTCCCCTGAGTCCAAAGATGTTCTCATAATTATGGCTAAGGTTTTGCTTACTTCCTTTGCCGTCTCCTTTAATATAACTGGATAGATCCCATCCACCCCAGATGCCTTTCTTATGTTTAACTTCAATTTCTCCTCCACTTTGCTCTCAGTTATTACAAAATCATTAAGCACCCTGCTACAATTTAATAACCTTCTGCATTTTCAAACCTTAATAACTCCTCATGTATGAATGTAGATGCAAAATACTCATTCAGTTTGTTTGCTATCTGAGCAGGATCGTCAACAGTCGAACCATCGATATCAAGTGGACCAATCAATTGATCCCCTTCCTTTTAGAGTTTATATTAGTAAATAAATCCTTTATATTTTTCTTAGCGTCCTTTGCCAAAGATTTCTCGTAATCTGCCTTCACCTGATAATTTATATGCATCCCATGCATTTTTCTTCTCTGTCACGAGTCTCATTAGTTCATTTGATAACCATTTAGGCCTAAACCTTGAACAATATTTCTTAATAGGTATGAAACTTTTAGTAGCTTCCACAATTAATTCCTTGAATGCTTCCCACTTAGAACTTCCTTTAGCACAGATCCTTTCAAATCCAATACAGACAAGTCCTCTCCCATACAAGAAGGGGTCCCATAAGGCTCTGTGCTCAGTGCCACCTTAATCGCAATAAGAATAAATCATGATTAAAAATATTCCCAACACCTTGAATTCATATCTCTATGCCGATGATCTCACTGTTTCTTGCAGTTCGCAAAACATGACCTTCATTGAGTGGCAGCTCCAAATTTCAATTAATGATATTCAGCTATGGATGGCACAGAATGGGTATTGACTCTCTTGTTCAAAATCTAAAGTAATTCACTTTTGTAACAAACAGAAGATTCATCCCGATCCAGAGGTACACTTAACAAACCAGCCTATCTCAGTTGTGAACAGCATTTGTCTCCTTGGTCTGACTTTCGATAGTAAATTGTACTTCATGAAACACGTTAAACATCTATGGATGTCTTGCCAGAAAAAAATTAACATATTCAGAGTAATTTCTTCAACATCATGGGGTGCAGATCGGTACACATCACTTCGTTTGTATAGAGCCCTAATCAGATCTCGCCTTGATTACGGTGCCCACGGTGTATCATTCTGCTAGAGAGAGAGAGAGAGTGCTAGCACAATTTGCACCAATTCAACACTCTGCCCTTCAAGCTTTTATAGGCGCTTGTAGAACTTCGCCAGTTCAAAGTCTTTACATTGAAGCTCATGAACTTCGTCTAAGCCTCAAGAGAAAGATGTTACTTCTCAAACAGTAACAATGTTTGAGAAGTAACATCTTCCTCATCATCTTTTTGAGAAGTAACACCATCATCCAAAACATGGATTTTAGTAACAAAGATGTTACTAAAATCCATGGTCTACCTGTCCATCCCATTAGGCCGATACTTAATGACTCTCAGTTCACAATGTTCTATAGAAATAAACCCAGGGCAGTTCAGCCTTCTGGTCTCAGAGCCCAGGAAAACTTGGAATATACATCCTGACAGTTCAAGATTCAAATAGTACGGATCCTCCATGGTCCTCTATTAAACCACCCTGTGACAGTTATTTTCTACACTGGGGAAAGCACTCTCTTGCAAATGTCAATATACAACTACTCCATATTGCCCACACACAAGATTACATGCATTTTACCTGATGGGTCAAAATCTGAGAGTGGAGTTGGTGCAGCAGCCATTTTCTCTCATAAAACCTCCATATCACTTCCCAAAGAATGCAGCAGCTATACATCTGGATTGTGTGCCATCAAACTTACAATAGAAAATATTCTCCATCTGTCTATCCAAAAAAAAAAGCATGATATACACAGACTCCCAGAGTGCCCATATAGCTTTACAGAATACTTCTTCTCAAACACATCCTTTAATAAAGTTCATAAAATCCAAACTGATGCATTTCCAAGAACTCCAGCGAGTGGTCATTTTCTGCTGGATTCCAGGCCATGCTGGGATACCAGGAAAAAAATGTGCAAACTATGCCACTAAGCATCCATCCAACAGAGAATTGTCACAGTGTTATGTTCCATATCTTGACTACAAAAGTAACATATGAAGAATATGTAGAGAACAATGGAGAATTCATTGGCAAGCCCAAACACACAAGCTCTGCCAAATAAAACCTGACCCACGATTATGGACCTCCAGTTTCCGTATAAACAGAAGGGAACTGCAAATTGTCCATAGTCATCTTACCCCCTTGATTAGCATTAGTAGAGGCATTTGATGCAAGAAAGCAAGCTTATGCAGCATCAGCCAAAAAAATTAAAGTAAAATAAATAAATAAAAAATAACCGCTTCCACTTCACCCCTCTGTTCGTTCGAAATACCTGTCCAGCCGAGCCTTAAACTTATTTAGGCTATCAACTTCCACGACAAGGGTTGGTAGGTGGAACAGACTGTTCCACCTACCAACCACCCGCTGGCTAAAGGCAAATTTCCGCACATCTATCCAAATCTGTCTTTCCTCGATTTGAATTTATGCCCTCTCAGGTGATTATTCTGAGCAAGAGGAAGAATCCCATCAGCATTGAGCATGCTCAAACCATTCAAGGCTTTGTACACCTCTATCAGATCACCTCGCTGGTGCCTAGTCTCCAGACACTGTAATTTGCATAACTTAAGCCTTTCTTCGTAAGAGCACCCTTTGTTCCATTCACTAATCTTGTTGCCCTTCTCTGTACTCGTTCCAGCAGCTCTACATCCTTCTTGAAATGAGGTCTCCAGGCCTGTATACAGTACTCTAGGTGTGGCCTGACCATTGCCTTATACAAGGAAATAATCACCTCCTTATCCCTGCTAGAAAAATTCCTATATATCATTGACAATACACCATGAGCTACTCTTGCAGCCCGTCTGCACTGCTCAGAGAACTTCATATCTGCCTGCACAACCACCCCCAGGTCCCTTTCATTCTTTACCACTGTCATCGTAGTACCACAGAGTTTATACGTTGCTCTGAGGTTGCTGCTTCCCATATGTAGTACTTTGACAAATGTAATGTTAAACTTCATTTGCCACCTCTCAGCCCATCTGCTCAACCTTTCCAGATCCTGTTGCAGCAGCATAGTGTCAGTAGTGTCCTTGACAACCCTGCCAACCTTCGTATCGTCTGCAAACTTGGACATTAAGCTTGATATACCATCATCAATGTCATTTATAAATACAGAAAACAATAAAGGACCCAATACTGAACCCTGAGGGACTCCACTAATAACATTAGTCCACGATGAGCAGTATCCATTGATTACCACTCTCTGTCTTCTGCCCCTCAACCACCCCTTTATCCATAGCAGCAATTTGCCTCCAATGCCACACTGCTCTAATTTGTGCAGCAGTCTTCCATGTGCAACAGTATCAAAAGCCTTTCTAAGATCCAAGTATATAATATCAAAGTTATTCCCTGCATCCAGTTCTTTTGTGACTGTATCATAGTATCCAATCAAGTTGGTCAGGCAAGACTTCCCCTTAACAAAACCATGCTGTGTCTGAGCTATAACTGAAGTCTTGTCTAGATGATCCTGCAGTGCTTCTTTAACCAGTTTCTCCATTAATTTTCCGGGAACAGAAGTTAAACTCAGGTCTATAATTACTTGTGTCAGCCTTTGATCCTCCTTTGTGAATTGGGGTCACATTTGCACATCTCCAGTCCATGGGTACCTCCCCTGAGTCCAAGGAAGCTCTCATAATTATGGCTAAGGGTTTGCTTACTTCCATTGCTGCCTCCTTTAATATAACTGGATAGATTCCATCCACCCCAGGTGCCTTGTGTTTATCTTCAACAATTTCTCCTCCATTTTACTCTCAGTTATTACAAGATTCTCTAGCTTACTGCCAGAGTTGAATACACCTCTGGCATTCCCCTCGCTGAATAACTCCTCATGTGTGAATGTCGATGCAAAATATTCATTTAGTTTGTTAGCTACCTGAGCAGGATCATCAACAGTTGACCCATCGATATCAAGTGGACCAATCTGATTCATCCCCTTCCTTCTAGAGTTTACATAAGTAAAGAACTCTTTGCTATTTTTCTTCGCATTCTTTGCCAAGGATTTCTCGTAATCTGCCTTCGCCTGCCTAACCTCCTTTGTAACTTGGTTACTGATCAACTTGTATCTATCATAGGCTTCTGTGTCACGTGTTAATTTGTATGTATCCCATGCATTTTTCTTCTCTGCCATATGTTTCATTAGTTCATCTGACATCCATTTAGGCCTAAACCTTGAACAATATTTCTTAGTTGGTATGTAAAGCCTAGTAGCTTCCAAGATAAGTTCTTTGGATGCTTCCCATTTTGAATTTGCTGTTGGTAACATCATCAGTTGATCCCACTGTATAGAATTTAAATACTGTCTCAGTCCACCGTTGTTGCCTTTACGAAAGCAATACCCCTTCCCTTTGCCCCTAATGGTAGTTACCTCTTTGAATAAATCCCACTTCAGAACACTGTGATCACTGCCACCTAGTGGTTCATTTATCTGCAGATTCTTAATGCATGAAGAATCGCTACTGATAATCAAATCAAGAGTATTACTCCCCTCTAGTTGCCTCCCGAACATGCTGATGTAGAAAACAATCATCCAATAAATCCACAAAAGCCTTGCTAGTGTGTGAGTGACCAGCCCCCAAATTCCAGTCAATCAATATCTGGAAAATTAAAATCCCCCATAATAAGACTCTCTGATTTACTGGCCCACTCTATTTCTCTGTACAGTTTCTTATTATACTCATCAGAGTCATTAGGCCTATAGCACACTGCTACTCTCAATTTTGATCTCCCAATGCTTATGTCACACCAAACTGACTCGACACTGCACTGTCCAGCTATGTCGACTGGCTTCACTTCCTTGGATTTTATGTGTTTCTTAACTAATAGCATAACCCCTCCTCCCTTCCTATCCTGTCTATCCTTTCTGTAGACATTGTACTCTCAAAATTCCAGTTCTGCATTCCTTATATCTGTGTGACACCACGTCTCTGAAATCCCAACAATATCTGCCTTTGATGTTTTGAACAATACCTCAAATTCATCAAATTTATTTACTAGACTCCTAGCATTGGTGTACATGCAAGTATACATGCACCTACTCTTCCTCTTAGCCACCCTAACACAACCCATGTGTTTACTTGTACCCCAATGATTCCCAGCAGTCTCTGAAATATCCTGCATCTTATTTTCCAGGCTGCTGCTCATTCCAATAGAAGCAGTGCAAGAATCACTTTCTCCTCTGCCAGTGGCTACTGTTAATCTATTAGTCCTTGTATCCCCCTAATCTAGCAGTTTTCTGACCCTCCTAACACTGCCTCGATAGCATCAGCAAACATTCTTGCACCCTTTCTATTTAAGTGTATCCCATCCCTGTAGAAGCAGTCTCTCCTATTAACAAGTACAGACCAGGCTGAAAAAAATTCTACCCCTTGAGCCCTGCACAATCTTTCCACGGCCGAATTGATCGACAGGGCTCTCATCATATACTCCCTCCTATCGTGTCTGGGCAGAATTGCAGACACCTTTCAAATTCAACCCTAATTCACAGCTTTCTTTTCATCAGTGACCTGTATTTGTTAAGTAATTTCGCCGGTTGATACTCTGCCACATCATAGATAACGACTAATCTGCTTGAATTCTTTCACTTTATGAAACAGATAAAATTATATGATCGTTTTTGAGTAATGCCATAAGTCTCCATGCATGTGTAACATTCATATCGCTTCCTTGCACTATAAGGCTAATAATAATAATGTAATTCTTGAAGCATTCTTACACCTTTGGACAGCATGCGACGCCTGCATATTTTGATTTTCCTGTAATTGTTCCACCTTTTGGCAGGTAATCAGTCATTATTTCACCTTTCTCATCCCAAAACGCTGTCAGCAAGACCTTTCCTGCTGACACTTGGACCCTTGCCTTCTTTGGGGAGGGGGGGACCATGATGTTGCCATTCTGTGGACTGCTTTTTACTTTCAGGGTCGAAATGGTGTATCCAACTTTCACCCTGAGTGATTAGACGAGAGAATAAGTCTTCCTTGTTTTTTTTTTGGCACAGGGCTAACAACTCTTGTGATTTCTGTTTGTCAATCAGCCTTCTGAAAACCAATCAGTTATTAGGGAATCCATCTTGCACTCAATTTCCATAAATGGAGTTGGTCACAGACTGTTTCAACAGGGTCCACACTAATCTTCACCTCCTGGGACAATTCACGCACAGATATCCGGCAATCTTCCATGATTAACGACTCCACTTTTCTGATCATTCTGTCATCGATGGCTAAATGCGGACGACCTGGAATGGGCTCAGATTATACCAATGTCCAACCACACCTAAACCGTCTATGTCAGTGCTTCACAATGCCATAGGATGGGGCTTCATTCTTATATGCAGCAGTCATCTCCTCGTGGATTTCTTTAGAAGATTTCCCCTTCAAGAACAGATACCGGATTACAGCTCTGACTTCAACTTCATTAAGACACAGGGCTGAAAATTTACACCTTTAGTACAGAGATATGTATGATGCTACACACAAAATATGACTCTGCAAATATGTGAAGGTAGGGGAGGGCGATTATTGAACCACCCTCAAAATACCTTCCTTCTCAGTTATAAATTGAGCTTTACCTAATCTCCCAAACCTCCAAATCCATTGCCTAATGGCATCCGACTTTTAGGATACTTGAAAGAGTACAGGAATCAACTCATAATGCTTGTGAAGTTAATACAGAAAGTGCTAAATTCCATATTCGACAGTTATAACAAAAACAAAGTTATTAACATCAATAAGTGCTGCAATCTCACTGTACAATTTTTTTTTTTTTTTTTTTTATTGCAAGCAATCTGCTATGTTACTGCTATTTCTGAAATCCCTTTGTTAAACTGACATACTGATTAGTAGTTTCAGATATTAAATTTTACAGAAATTTATAGCCATTCTGTGTATTATAAATTATATTGATTGCTAGTTTAGCTCACTGCACTTTTTCTATTTCTTTCAGCTTTAACCAGTTGGATTTGCCAGCTTATGAAACTTATGACAAGCTCCGTTCCATGCTACTGAAGGCCATCCACGAGTGCTCTGAAGGCTTTGGTTTTGCCTGAGCTATCTGTTTTTGGCCAAGGAAATTGCAGGTTGTGGTGTTTGTTCTCAGTGCCTGCATAAGAAACTTGCCACAACAATCCAGTGACTGTTGCCTGCAGCCATCAGAACCGTTGTGTATGAACATAAATGTTGGGCAACGTGAACATTGCTAGAAACTGTGGCGAGTTCTAAAAAGAAAAAAAGCAACTGTTTCCAAAACCTCCAGAAAGCAACTGGACTGCCCATGTACAGTCTCCACTCTGTTTGTATGGCTAACCAGCTTGTACAGTAACGTCATTTCTGTATGGCCATTTTATTAGCGCCTTCTTCCCGGCAACTACAGGAGTAGTGATAACTTGTGTCACTTTGTTGTCATGCAATTGGTGTATATTCTTTACTTTTGAGTTCGACCAGAAAGTTGCAAAAATTTTGTTTCTTATACAATAATTTTTTAATTGTTTCAGATTTTCAAGGTTGGGGGAAAAAAAAAAAACTTTGTGGATTTTAATTGCTGAAGATCTCAGCAACTGTGGTTGCAGATGCTTATTTAGTGGCAACACTTGCCAAGAGTGCTGGATGAAAGATAAGGCACTGTATTTTTCATGAATGTTAATGCAGGAAGTTAAAAAAAAAATAAATAAATAAAAAAAAATAAAAACTAATAATAAAAATAAAGAGATGATCTAAAGTTGTTGGAGTTCATTAAATCTGCTTATGAGCATGTACATAAGTTGTATGTAATAATTACATCCCTAATATTTATCCTGTGCAAGTTTTTTCAAGACAGACATTTTTCTATTTTTGAAAGTTTGAGATTATTCTGTGTAACTATTTTGGGGTAGGTAATCTGCATATATGCTGAATATTAATAGCCAAAAGATCATATTTGCTCAGACAAATAAAGGTGACAAAGGTAACACTAGTCAACTTATCCCCTACTGTGCCTTAATGATACCTGCCCAGTAGGCCTTAAAAAAAGAATTGAAATAATGTGTTTTAATCTTATTATGGATAGTGTGTGGGAGGGAGGTTGAAAAAAAGTGGATGGATAGATCTTTTTAAGATGAAATTCAGTTTTAATTTGTGTGTAAGTTAATAAGGTTATTCCAAAAAAATTGCATATAATTGTGAAAGTAACACAACTACTATAACTTTCTCTCTCAAAAAAAAAATAAATAAATAATAAAAAAAAAAATGAGCCAGTCTCAGTTAAGTTTGATTCATAAAAATGTCTAAATTAATTCAGATTGGAGATGTAAAAAACTTGTACCGCATTGTCAAGAAGTCTTTTTATTTGTATGCGTTAAATAAAATCTCCATTTAAATAATTTAGAACTTAGATCAGCTATGTGTTACTTTTTAGATTTTTCTCTGGTTTTTTTTTTTTTATTTTCCTCTACATTAGCTCATGAAAATTTCATTATGTAAATAAGTGCTTGACATCTGTTAACAATCACTGGCCAATGTTTTATGCTTTTGTTGCTTCTATGCCAGTTGCATTTTTTGCCCGCTACAGAAAACATACTTATGTGTTTTTAGTAATTAAAAATTTACATAAATGTATAAAGTAAATATTCTTTATCAATTTCTTCATAAAAGTTCGTACAAATGATTTTCATTATAAATATCTGAATAATAGTTGTGACTAGTGTCAACTTATTGTCATGGGTCTGGTACTTACATACCAGTATTATTCTTATCTCCTTGGGCGTAAAAAAAGCTTTTAAAACATGCCTGTTAAAATATTGATATCATAAGGCAGAAGTGACTCTGATACTTTCAGTCCTTCCCACAAAACTAAACAAAACAAGATTGAATTTATATTTTTCACAATTTAGTGTAAATTCCTTTATTTTTCTCCATGTTTCAGAAATGATTTTAATGTTTACTGAAATTGGAAGAAAGAAGAATCAGAAAAATACAGATGCCATAGTGTAAATTCTGATTTCATTTTTCTAATGGAAATATCATTTGCATCCTGTTTTTGTATTCATTTATGAAAAAAAAAAAAATTAGAACTTAAACCTACACAGCAGTCCTCCATGGCAGTATAGTTGTTTTTTCACTTTTCACGTTTGGATGGGTCTCTTCAAATCTGTTATTTACTGAGAAATTCTTATATACTGCTTCAATCACTGTTTTCTCAAGAAACAGAATGTGCAGATTGACTAATGAATACTGTTGTACTGACATTATATGCATAGCACAACTACTACTGCCATAAGAACTTGTGCATTATGACCATTGCAGTTCATGCATCAAGAAGCTTGTTACCAACCAGACAGAAAAAGAATAAAAAATTTTAAATGTTAAACTTGTCGCTGAAACTTACTGCATAATTACATAAACATGCTTATAAGGCTTATAAGCATGTTTATGTAATTTTGAAATAACTTTATAATTCATTCGCTACTGTTAAAAGATGTTTGCCTCAGAAAAAACTTTGAGAATATATCTGAAAGTAATCTTAAGAATAGGTGGAGAAAGAGGAAGACAATTATTAACACATTTAGCACATATTAATATTCATTATTGATAGAATGGATTTACCTTATTTAATGTAATGTATCATATCCACTGAGTGATCACTGAATTAAGACCACTCCTATGAAAACTGAATGTGACCCGTTGACCACGTGAGGTACAAGAGTGCGGAGTTAGTCGACCTATGTAGCATAGATAAGGTGTCAGTGGTTCAATAGGTAGTAAAATTCCGAGCGTGATGGTAAAAGGAAGGATTTATTGGACTTTGATAGAGGACAGATTGTGGGTGCTTGATGAGCTGATGCCTGAATTTCCCAAACGGCTGAACTGGTGGGGTGTTCAAGAGCCACCGTAGTTAAAGTGTGCCAGGACTGTCGTCAAAATGGTCAAACAACGACTCAACATCAAAACTACAAAGGGCAGCGAAAGGTTGATGTTAGAGGTGAGCGCCCGGTCCGACGACTTGAACAGACACAGCACTGTTGAAGAGTTGACTACCCAATACAACATGGGCCAACTCAGAACAATATCTGGCACAACCATGTATCACACGTATGGGCTATACCAGCAGACAATCCTACGGCATACTCTCCTAACCAAGGTTCACCGGCATAAAAGACTCGCCTGGTGCAAAGAGCATGCAAGTTGGACGTTAGAAGACTGGAAGGAGGTGTGCTGGTTAGATAAGTCACGTTATTTACTCCACACCATGGATGGTCATATGGATTTGGCATCAACAACATGAGGCTCTTGATCCATTATTTATGGTATCAAAAGTGCAGGCCAGTGAAGGCGGTTGTATGGTGTGGGGCATGTTTCACTGGCAGGAACTTGGACCTCTGGTGCATGTAGAAGAATGTATCAGTGGTCTCCGCTATCGTCAACTGCTTGCTGACTGTGTACACCCTACTATGTTACACTTTTTTCCGAATGGCAGTGGTGTCTTCCAAGACGAAAATACTCCAAGCCATCAGGCACTTGTGCAAGAATGATTTGAGGAACATAGTTCTGACTTCAAACATATGGAAAGGTATATCAGGTGTCTGGATAACCAGTCACCTCCATACCTACATTGCTGACTCCATTACACACAGCTTGGTTGGCCATACCTCCCAAACGCTTCAGACATTTTGTTGAATCAATGCCACGTCGGATAGCTGCTATACTGAGGGCAAAAGGGAGGACCTGCGAAGTATTAGGTAGGTAGTCATAATTCAGTGATCACTCAGTGTATATATAACATGCATTTATTTTATGCTGATTTTTTTTATACATATTTTATATGATATCTTTATCATAAAATAACACTACGTTCGTGCCATAGGAGGGTAGATGTATAAAACATAGGTTCTTCAATTATTCGTAGCAGTGTTTAAAAAAAAAAAAAAAATTAATTACCCCTTTTTGCCATCACAATGAAGCAGCAGCATTTTGCTCCACTTAAAATAATCAGAAGAAAATTACCACATGTCCAAAGTAATATCAGCAGCAAATGTAGAAAAACATTAATGAAGAAAGTTTCAGTTTTTTTAAACCTGAAGAGAAACCTCAGGAATGAAGATGAGAAACCTCTATAACTGTAGCTACAGGAATAAACCAGTAAGCAAAATTTTAAACACTAATAAAATGATCCTTACCAAACAAATTAATAATGAATTTTATCAGTTGAACCCTCTAGAAATGTTTAACTGGAGTGTATTCAACTTGAAAGACTAGAATAGAACAAGGCACAGTATAAATAAGGCATGTGAAAGGTTTCTTATATGATCTTTTAAAATTGCACCATATACCAACATAATAAACTCCAATACTTAATGCTAAGAATAATGATTAGAGAGGCAAAGTGAAGGATCAGATAAGTGATGCATAAGTCCATCCACCTTCCTTGAAAATATATTTCTCTTTGATGGCAATATCTTCATGAAATGTTAACTGTATTCATCGATATGTCCAAGGTTATTTGGAAAAATGGGAATGGAGGAAGTATATTTTTAGAGATATTGCAACTGAGATTTTGGCAGGCTTGTAATAGATTCTCAATCAAGATTTTATTGTTGTCTTCCCTGTTATTGTCCAAAAACTATTTACAAACTTACTTGAAGGATTTACAGTTTCAAAATGTTCATCTTTGGTAACTCTCATCTGCAATCCAATGAATACACATTTAATTTTAGCTTCCCCATTTCTGTCCCTAGCTTTTACAATGTTTACTTTTTTCTTATTTTTATACTTGTAAAAGTTATAAAACTTTTACTTTTGCAGTGGTAAAAATATTTCTTCAATCAACTAATGACTTATAGGATGATTTTTCTTTCCAGCTACAGGTTTCCTACCTAGGAATGGAAAGAGGAGGTACAAATCTTAGTTTCATAATGAATGGTTTCGGATCTGCCGTCCCACTTGCACAAAAAGCAACAATATTTTATTTTATTTATTTATTTTTTTTTATGAAAACCCCAAACACGAAAGGTATCAAAACCTATAGTACTTAGTACCGTGCATGGGTTGAAGGAGAAGTATGGGGGGTGGGGGATGCCGGAAACTTTGCTCTAGAGACAAAACATGGGTTTCACCACTTCAAGCCTCCAATAAGCAAAGTGGTGGTATTTTACCGGTTGATGAAAGTCATCTACCATATAGCCAGATTTGCAGACCTAAAAGGATCGTGATAGCCAGTGGCGGATTTAGCACTTGAGAGGCCCCAGATGCAATTCAATTTTGAGGTCCCCCCCCTCTAAATATTTTCAGTACCACTACAGTGTGCATTCTACGTGCATGTTTTTACTATAGCACGCGCTCTAGATTTGGTGTTGCGATTTTTATCATTTTGGTTGCGAAATTCTTTCATACATATTTTAACTAATATTTAAATGAAACAAATCTCCAAACCAATGTTCATGTGCATAATTAAAAGAAATTTATATTATAATTATTACTACTGGGGAACTGGCAGATCGACTACTTAAATATAGTCATCTGGTGTACCCACAGAAATTAATTTCCTTAAATTTCCTAGTCCGTTGTTAAGCGTTCTACATACACATTATTTGGCATGGCACATTATCAACTTTCTATTCCTTATACAGTAGATATAAATATATTGGTGGCCGTCAACAAGGTTGACGGCCACCAGTTTGGGAAGCACTGTCATAGACAACAGTAAAAACATTATTAAAAATAAAAATATCATGCAATCTCTAAACAAAGAACAGGATCTAGTGGAAATTTGACTCATTTTTGAAACTTGGCTGATAAAATGGTTTTCAAATAACACGAGAAAAAAAATTAATTCCCAATTATAACTTGCTATAAATGTCGCGCCTCGTCAAACAATTCAGTTTTGATAAGTACATAAACAATACATAAGATATTACAGATATTTACTTGATAACAAAACAAAAATACTCCTACACTAAAACACCAAACTCTAGTAATTTGTAACAGATTTGTGAGTGAAATGTTAGTTCCGAAAGCTATTAAAAAAGACGTTGCTCCGTTACATGTGAGCCAGCGCAGTAGTGATTTCAGAGGCTTTAAAAGACTACTGCGCTTGCTTATTGGTTCCCAATTAATTGCGAATAGTTTTGAACTGCCTCCGCGAACAAATCTAATATTGTTTCTTGAGCAATATCGTCACAGGGTTCTTCACTCGTGGAATTACCTCCACTAGGAAAAAACTTCTCATATTAAATTATAGTTTCATTCAGTAACGGTAATAAAGATGAGTTTAAAAAATTTAAAGTGAAACAATTTTATTTTTTTGAGGCCCCAGGTGCGTGCCTCATATGCCTGTGCGGAAATCCACCACTGATGATAACCTTGCATGGGCAGCATGACCAGTTAGTGTAGATGGATATATTCTTCTGGTTTATATTCTCTTCCAAGGGCATCAAGCTGTCCATCAACATCATTATTGCAGTGACAATGATGTTGATGGAGTGCCTGGTGTAACTAATCATATTTGCAAATAAAGGATTATTATTATTATTACAGTAGCAAAGTGAATCTTTCATAGGAAAATATGAAGAAAGCCATTTTTGCTGTGAGTTTCATTCCTTTTGCCTAGATCCCAAAAGCTCTGTTTGTACCTTAGGTTTTAAATCATGCACAAGATCATTTAATTCATTTTGAGCTATAAGATGAAGCTTATTTGTGTGTGCGCATTCATATTCTGATGCATAGCTTATGTGGATTGTTTCCATTGGGTCATCTGTGTTTTCCTCTTCTAATAAGGAAGTTTCTGTGGGGGGGGGGGGAACTGATAGATAATGCTGTTGCTAACTGGTTGAATGGTGGACTTGGGTACTAAATCATTTTATTTATTTTATTTTATCTTTGCCCCCATCACACCATGGGAACAGCAAATTATAGCATTGTTTTATGTTTATTTTTTAACTAGCATTAAGATGTGAAATACAGTTAAGTGTAGCATGCATGAGGAGTCCACTTCTTGTCCCAATCACCAAATTTGCAGCCAAAATAAATTATGCTTTCTTTAATTATTATTATTATTAGCCATATGGTGCAAGGAAGCCTGAAGCTTATGCTGCACCAGTCAAAAAAAAAAAAAAAAATTCCGTGTTACCCTGAGTCAGAAGTAAAAGGGAATCACCAAGAAAGAGAATAATGATGATATCCAGCTCAGTACCCTGCGTTTGCCAAGCCCATACTCACCAGATGTGAGCCCCTGGAGATAAATAGAGACATTATAAACTGCCTCTGAAAGCTAATTGTGCAATCACTGTACAAAAAAAAAAAAAAAAAAAACCTAATGAAATGATGTTCTGACGTGAGTTATAGATCCATCTGACATGCAGGTGGCAATAGAATACTCTAGAAATTGCCAGAAACAGACTACTCCACTAGAATTGAGAAAACTGACTCAAGACCTCAATTAGCAACTGATATGAACGGATAAACCAAAATCATTGTATGATTTTGATGTGAACAGCTCTAATAAAATAGGGAAGAAATATGAAATATCTTAAAGTGAAGATGCTAAGAAAAAAAATGGACTTCACATTTGAAATCACCACTAAAAAAAAAAAAAAATACACTAAGTACACCCTATTTCAATTGAAAAAATTTTCATTATTGTTCAGTGTGATTGGTAGCATTTCCGGAATCCATGTTTGAAGCATGTCATCGGGGCTGATCAAGAAAGATTTGAAACCAGGGTGGTCCACCCTGTTTGTAAAGAAACATCGACACTTAAGTAATTCTATTAACTTATTGTAATAACTTTGTACATAGTAAAATTCACTTGGAAAAACAATTTACAGTACATAGCTTAATTATGTTATTCATATTTTGCATTAACTCATTGTGAACAACCATGTAACTGTCCTCTCAACACATTAATATGTTTTGATTTCTGCCAGTTAGTTTAAATTAAAATTTTCAAAAAAATTAAAGTAATTAGATAGGCTTAGATTAATTAGATTAAAATTACTAGAAACAGAATTAGGTATTGCAAAAGCACAGAACATTTAATCTACATGTTAACAGTTGTTCTTATGGGTGGGGGAGGGACAGAAAATTATGGGAAAAAAAAATGCCAACCAAAAAGAAATCTGATACACGAAAGTAAGTATTATCATCCATAAAATCTACAGTTCAATTAGTAAATTGGTTCTTAACCCTGCATTGGTGTAAACAAAATGCTAAATAAAGAAAAATTTTAAAATTTAAATTGCCATTAGTGATGCAATGTGAACCTTAATATTCCTTAGTATAGTTTTGACTCAGCATTCCTGATTTCACTGGAATTTGAGAACTATGTAAAAAAAAAAAAAATCATATCTGAGTCTTAGGTATTCTGCATACAACCACCAATGCATATAATAATAGGTTTAAGCATTTGTTGAGAATACCAAGTTTGTAATAAAAATGAACATCACAGGTCAGAAAAATTCTTTCTAGAGGGACATAGATATCTAATATTAATTTGTTTGGTTTTGATTTCCATATCTTACCTGTCATTGTTTCAGTTTGAAGGTGTTAGTTGGATTATAATTTTCTGGTCAGTAACAAAAGTTGGTGATTAAAGTGATGTTTTGCTTATCACACGTGTTATCTTATTTTTGTGTTTTTTTTAAGTCTTCCTCTGTTTCACAAATTCAGCATAAATGATTGTAATGGATGTCAAATGAAATAACTGTATATATTTGTTTATTGTCTTGAGCATCAAACAGATTTTCAATTTTCTTATCATTTGTGAGGTTCTGAAACATGTCATCGTCCACAGTTACTGAAAGTGAAACAGTTTTCAGTAAGATAGTAGATGCCATTCCAAAACAAATAACGAGAGACTATTTACGGAAACTGCACGCAGCTTTAAGCCGTATGAAACCAGGAGTAAATTTTATTTTGTTTTCTTAAAAATCCATTTATAGTTTGTTAGCCGTGTTCCTAACTGAACGTATGTTTTAGGTTGCTCTCGCTTCTCCCCTCCCCTATGAAATTTTTTTCACTTAGTTTTAATAAACACAAACACAATACATTGTTAAAGTTTTCCATTTGCCACCCCCCTCCATTTCTCATATATTTTAAACATGTCCGCCCTATATTTCTTGTTTATAATGTTCCACATATCCTATAATTTTCAAAATTTAATAATTATTTGTATATCATCATCTGTCATCGTTCCACTGGTTGACGTAAGAAGCCTCGACACCATGCCCTGTTTGTGTACTTCTCTTCATTATTGATTTCACTCCAGTTTCCTCCTCTCTTAGTGACACCAGCCTTTATCATGCCCTGCCACTTTATTCTTTGCTCCCCCCCCCAGTCTTTTGGCCTTTAATTGTAAATCAAACATTCTTCTTGGCAAATGACTCTCTTTCATCCTCTTGACATGTTCGAACCATTTAAAACGGGACCTTTCTAGCCTATTCTGGAGTTTTTCACCAATTTTCTCCCTAATTGCATAATTCCTGATTTTGTCAAGTCTTTTCTTTCCATCTATACTCCTCACAAATCTCATTTCTGCACCCTGCATTCTGCTTTCATTCTTTTACCTCATAGTTCAAGTTGCAGATGTATACATCACAATTGGAACGTTATAGGTCTCATATATAGTTTTCTTACACTTCAGTGGTATATTCCCTTTCCAGATCATTCCTATAGAAATTCCCACGCTTGTATCCTGCTCATTTCTTCGTCTATACTCCAGTTTTTGTGATGTCAAGGATAATTATAATTTGTGGACCATAATATTAATTTAGGTTTAAATTATTTGGCTGTTGGAGGACTTTTTTTTTTTTTTAAATATTTATTTTGCCTGTGTGTATTATGCCCAAATTTCATATATCTTTCTCTGTATTTAACCCCGGGGGCTCACATCTGGTGAGTATGGGCTTGGCAAACCCAGGGTCCTGAGCTAGATATCATCATTCTTCTCTTTCTTGGTGATGCCTTTCTATCTCTCTCTCTCTCTCTCTCTCTCTCTCTCTCTCACACACAGGGGGCAACTCAGGGAATTTTTTTTTTTTTTTTTTTTTTTTGGCTGGTGCAGCATAAGCCTCAGGCTTCCTTGTACCATATGGCTAATAATAATAATAATAATAAGTGATGCAAGATCATTCATAATAGCTGCAATAAATACGTTAATCCCATACAGTGATAGGCCCAGGATTTTATAGAGGGAAGCTATTCAGAAAATTAAGCTTTACTCATCATGTAGCAGTAAAAATAATTACATTATGTTGATCATGAGGGGAGGCTACAGGCCCTTTACCTGGGACCACTACTGAACTCATACATATAAAATATTTAATAAAAATGGAAAACTAGATACAGGATAAAACTACTCATATATTTAATAAATAAATAAAAAATAGAACTTGCTGATAATGTGATAAAATTGCGAAGTTAAAAGTAATAAAACAACACCAAAGCTTCTAAAGGCAACCACCTCCTTTCTTAACAGTGGAATTTTACAGTGATGATAGTGATAAATAATGTGATGGGATGAGCTATTCAATAAAGAATGATCAAAAATTTTTTTCACTGCATACTTTTATTAATCATCCATATTTTGATGGTCTTTTCAAAGTAGTCCCCATTTGATGAAGTGCACTTATTCCAACATTTCCACCATTCTTTAAAAACATGATGGAAACCATTTCTTGACGTACATTAAAAAATCACCTCCATCCCTTGTAGTGGAGGTTGATAGCCTAAATAAGTTTAAGGCTCAGCTGGACAGGTATTTTGAACGAACAGAGGGGTGAAGTGGAAGTGGTTATTTTTTATTTTATTTATTTATTTATTTATTTATTTTTTTTTTTTTTTTGGCTGATGCTGCATAAGCTTTCTTTCTTGCATCAAATGCCTCTACTTTTTTTTTTTTTTATGAAAATCCCAAACTCGAAAGGTATCAAAACCTATAGTACTTTAGTACCGTGCATGGGTTGAAGGAGAAGTATGGGGGAGGGGGGGATGGCGGAAACTTTGCTCTAGAGACTAAACATGGGTTTCACCACTTTAAGCCTCCAATAAGCAAAGTGGTGGTATTTCACCGGTTGATGAAAGTCATCTACCACCTCTAACGCTAACGTTTGACAATTGGAAACTTTTCCCTCACACCTCCTTTGACTTTGGAAATAAAAAAAAAAAAAAATCACAGGATACAAATGGCTGTATGGCAGAGGAACACATTTGACATTAATGCTGGCTAAGTACTCAATGGCAGTATGAACAATGTGAGGTTTTGCATTGTTATTATGCAGCACCCACCCACCAACCTGCATGCGTAGTTGTCGTTTGCAACAAATCTGATTCCACAAAGTACACAGTACAGTTCTGTCGTAAAATCCCATAATATGATGCAGGACAATATGCTTGTGAACCATTCCTTGAATGTCAAAAAAAAATGACCATAACCTTTCCTACAGAACACAACTTTTGCTTTTTTCAGCAGTGGTGATGAAGTAGACTTCCAAATGGATTTGTTGCTTACTCTCTGGATTAAAATGATGTCTCATCAGCCATTATCATCTTGTGTAGGAACTCAACTTTGGTAACCATCCATTGCAGCTCCTGACACCCCCCCCCCCGACGTGGGCGCCTGTACGTGGTGAAGGGACCTCCCAGTGATGCTGCTGGTTTTTCCAGATTAGTGTCACAGATCTAACGCCCATACCTTGGTTCCAGGGTTACATCATTGGAATCCGGCGTGTGCAGCCTTGACCCGTGGAATTCAGAAAGGTGGATCCTGGTGGTTGAGGGGCCCAGGCTTAATACACCACTTTGGCCCCTGCCTCGACAAGACGGGTGGTCCCGACCGATAAATTGGCGGGTGGTTCTTACTGCTAGGGTCAACTGCGTTCCAATAAATCTCCCTCCCTTTGGTCCTGGGACGGGATCAAGGCTTATTGGAAATGTGGGTATGGTGCTCCTAAGCTAACTTGGTGTCCCATTTGTGTACGCAGTACTTGCTAATTCACGAGTGGGTGTCCCCTCATAGGGCTCCGTGGTGGTGAGGTACTTAGGGCATCTGAAATTTTTATCTTACTCATGAGTAATTTAATTCCTATTTCTTCTGGGGCCCAACAAGGACCCTACCTAATTGAGATGATGCAGAAAACAATTCTGCAACAAGAGCCAGGACTGAGGATACACCACCACCATCAGTGACACCGCTTTTCCTCATTCCACTGGTGGCCCCGGGTGCTGAGCGATTTCTCTTTGTGCTTTCAATGTGACTTTTTGATAGGTGAATTCTGCGTTCTCTTTTACATTCCTCTCGTTGAGAAATCCTTTGATTTAGTAGCTCTTATATCAAAAGTACTGGTAGAGAGCAAGGAAGGAAAGTAACTTCTTTATTTTTCATATCTAATAGACTAACTCCTAATTTCGCTTGGTCACTCCAGGCACTGCTCCTGCCTCCCTGTGGTGGGGCTGGTAACCTTGGCAGAAAAGTTCATTGCCAGGGGCTAAAAGGAGCCAAGATGGAACAAAATATGTTTCCTTCTTTAGAACCGACAAGCAGTCGGCTAGACACAGAACACGAACATGACTCTTCACAAGCAAAGAGGTTAAAAACCATTTCCTCTGCAACAGAGTTTCCTGCATTTTTAATAATGCATTCATTATCAGAACAGCCTCTTAGTAAGCTATCCCCCTTTCTAATCCAAAAACACTTGGAAAGTATTGCAGGGTCTCCCAAGACGGTTAAGAGATTGCAATCAGGGGACTTACTAATAGAAACTGTCAACTGCAGACACTCTGAAAAATCTTGAAAATGACAAACTTTGCTAAAATTCCAGTAAAGGTAACTCCCATTGCAACCCTAAATACATCTAAGGGTGTTATATCTAGTTGGGACCTTTTGAATGTGACAGAAGAAGAAATTAAAGAAGAGCTAAATTAACAAAATGTAATTGCTGTCAAAATAATTGACTAAAAGGGACAATATACTCACACCCACAAGAAATATCATTCTCACCTTTAGCAGTCCAATTCTACCCTCATCAGTAAAAGCAGGATATCTAAATTGTCGTATTCATCCTTATATTCCTAATCCGTTGAGATGCTATAAATGCCAAAAGTATGGCCATTTTCAGACGGCATGCAGAGGGAACCCAGCTTGTCCCAACTGTGGATCTTCTGATCACAATCAAAATGACTGTTCAGCAAAAGAAATGACTTGTCCTAATTGCAAGGGTAACCATCCTGCTTACTCTAAAACATGTGAGAAGTGGAAAATGGAGAAAAAAATTGTAAAATATAAAGTCGAAAACAAAGTTATCAGGAAGCAAGAAAATTAATTGCACCCAGTATACCCTAACCGTACATATACCAGTATTGCAAAAAAATATCAAACAATAGCCACGCAAACTGATGTTACTGTTCCATCCAACATATCAATCTCCGACTGTGCTCGAGCTGTCCTTTCTCAGCAGCAGTCCAATATTCTGAAGCACTCAGACCAAGCAAGTAACACGCCTCTTACGATTCCAGCAAAATCTCATTTGCCAATGGTTGCTACTACTCCAAATAATGCTAGTTCAACTTCAAAACAGATTATTCAGGACGCACCGATGGATCAAGAGTACTCATCCAAACAGGAAGATCTGATTCTTGAAATATTTGCAGAAGAAGATATGGACACAGGTCGCCCCACCTTTCCAAAAAGAAATAAACCAAATCCAGAACGCCACAAGACAGCCGCGTCAGGTACAGCTTCTAAACTCAAATAATGCTTTTATTTTACAGTGGAATTGTAGAGGCTTTCGAGGCAAGATCGACGACATTCAGTACTTAATTAGACGCTACTCTCCAGTGGGTTTCTGTCTGCAGGAAACCTATTTAACTGCTCAAATTTTTGTTTCTATAAAAAACTACACAATGTATCGAAGAGTTCGGAATACATCCGATTCTGCTCGTGGTGGTGTAGCTATTTTGATTAACTCAAAGATCCCTTCTAGCCAAATCATTATTCAAACCCAATTTGAAGCCGTTGCTGTGCGTCTGATTACTCAGATTGCGTTTAGGCTAGTCTCAATTTATCTCCCACCAAGCAATACCTACTCTTATAAAGATATCGAAGAACTTCTAATACAGCTACCCTCCCCAATCTGTTTGCTAGGGGATTTCAATGGCCACCACCCTTTATGGGGATCCTCAAAATTAGATAGACAGGGCCGACTGATTGAAACTCTACTAGATAAACAGAACCTTACCATTCTTAATAGTGGTACACACACCCACATACAATTATCTACTGGACAGACTTCTGCAATCGACCTCTCGATTTGTTCTCCGATACTGTTTCCAGTCATTCAGTGGTCCGCTATGGATGATCCAATGGGAAGTGACCATTTTCCAATTGTCTGTAACCTGCTCACTACACAATCACCATTAGACCAACCCTGCAGAAAATGGAAATTTTCTAAAGCCAAATGGGCCAAATTTCAATCAGCAATAATTCTGGACAAAGAAACTATTCAGCTACAACCTATAGATAAAGTAACTGATTATATCACATCCCGTCTTTTAGTTGCAGCAAAATACTCAATTCCATTATCAAGCCCCCAAACCCGACTGCACTTCAACTACTGGTGGAACGAAGAGTGCACGAAAGCAAAGAAGGAAAAAAATAAAGCATTCAATTTATTCCGTCGATTTCCAACGACAGTTAATTTAATTAGCTACAAGAAGCTAAGGGCAAAAGCGCGGTTCATTCACAGGCAAGCCAAGAAAGATTCTTGGACTCGGTTTGCATGTACTATCAACAGAAATACAGACTCCAAATTAATATGGAAGAAAATTAGACAGCTTTCTGGGAAGTTTCCAAACATCCCTTCCCCAATTCTCTCATACAATGGGCAAGAACTCTCTGGTCGTCTAGATATAGCGAATGCCTTGGGTAAAACCTTTGCCGAAGTCTCTGCTGCATCAAATTACACTTTGAAATTCCAAAAAATTAAGACCTCCACCGAACAGAGGCCCATCAACTTTAGAACCTCACTATCACTTCCGTATAATCAGCCTCTTGAATATTGTGAACTTATACAAGCCATCAGAACAACACAAAACAGTGCAGCTGGGCCAGATGGCATATATTGTGTCATGCTGCAGCATCTCGATGAGCAAAACTTACAAATGCTGCTAGTCTTCTTTAACCGGATCTTCCTGGAAAATATTTATCCAACCTCTTGGCACCATGCTACAGTTTTGCCCTTTTTGAAACCTGGAAAAGATCCTTCCAATCCTAATAGTTACAGGCCAATCTCTCTGTCAAGTTGCCTTGGTAAAATTCTTGAAAAAATGATCCACAGTCGACTCAGCTGGATCATTGAAACTGAACAACTACTGAGTAATTGTCAACATGGCTTTCGCAAAAATAGGTCATCTCTAGATCTGATGATCAAGGCCGAATCTGAAATTCGCAATGCCTTTGTGAAAAATGAACACCTTGTCATGGTCTCTATTGATGTAAAAAAGGCATTCGATACTACCTGGCAGTATGGCATTCTCAGTGACCTACATAATCTTGGTCTACGAGGCAACCTGCCTATATTTATTAGGAACTTCCTCCAGAGCCGTTCTTTCTAGGTTCGATACCAAAACTCCCTTTCTTCTACATTCTTGCAGGAAGGAGTACCACAGGGGTCGGTTTTGAGTGCAACCCTATTTGCCCTTAGAATTGATTCCATTTCAAAAGAACTTCCAAATACTGTAGAAGCCTATCTTTATGCTGACTGTCTATCCATTTCTTGCCATTCTCAGAGCATGAGATCTATTGAACGGCAATTGCAAATGTCGCTCAATAAAATTCAAAAATGGGCTGATTTCAATGGATATCGGCTTTCCCATCAGAAAACAGTTGCAATCCACTTTTCCAATCAACGCAAATTACATATAGACCCTGAACTTCGGATATCAAATTCCACCATCCCAATTGCCAACAATATTAGATTCTTGGGATTAATATTAGACAGCAAGTTAAATTTCTTTGAGCACATTAAAGTAATATGTACTACCTGTCTGAAAAAGCTGAACATGCTAAGAGCTCTATCTGCCCAGTCTTGGGGAGCAGATTGTACAACTTTGCTGCTCTTATACAGAGCACCGATTAGGTCTCGGTTGGATTACGGTTCATGATTCTGCCCGAAAGAGTGTATTGCGCTGGCTCGATCCTGTACAACACAATGCACTGAGGATTGCTCTTGGTGCTTATAGGACTTCACCAACCTATAGTCTATATATTGAAGCCCATGAGCCCCCTCTGTACCTCCGCAGAAAAATGTTACTACTTAAATATGCAGTCAGAATACGAAACTGTTCTCCGCACTCCATCCAACCATATCTCTTTAATCCACCATTTCATAATCTCTATAGAAATAAACCGAATAAAATACGACCAGCAGGCCTACGGCTCCTTGAAATAGCACAAAATTGGAATGTTCCTCTCCAGAGTAGGCAGCACAAAGAATTATTCTCACCCACCATGGATTCCATTTCCTCAACCAGCCTACGATAATTATTTTCTCCAATGGGGAAAGAATTGCTTACCGACTCTGAATGTGCAACAACTACATGCTAGCCATATTCAAAACTATTTTGACTTCTTGCCGATATATACTGATGGTTCCAAATCTCATTCAACTGTTGGAGCAGCAGCAGTGTTTCCCTTTGCTATCATATCAGCCTCTCTTCCACCTGAGTACAGCAGCTTTTCAGCGGAATTATATGCAATACAATTAGCTCTTGAAAATTTGACTCTTCACCCCTCTGCAAAATATTTAGTTTACACCGACTCTCTCATAAGAATCACCCTGTATTAAATCAAATCAAGAATTTGCTGTTAAAAATTAAAGATCGAGTGAACTTTTGCTGGATTCCAGCACATTCAGGCATCAAAAGGAACGAGCTGGCTGATATTTCTGCTAAAAATCCGTCAACATTAGACTTAACCTCTGTCTTTATTCCAGTTTATGATTATAATTCAAACAGCATACCATGCACAATGGACAGAGCTATGGCATAAACAAACAAATAACAAACTTTTCCAGTTGAAACAGGACCCAAAATTTTGCCACTCATGCATTCAGACATTACAGCAAGAAGATGTGGTACTCGCACGGATTAGAATAGGACATACCCATCTAACACACCTCCATCTACTAACAGGCGATGATCCCCCTCAGTGTTCACAGTGCTCTGAACACCTAACCGTCAAACATATTTTGATTGATTGTCCACATTATGAACAACATCGAACTTCAACATTGCATTCTCTGGCAAATCTCCGAGAGCGGATAACATTAAATGATATTATTGGTGAAAATGCAAATATTAATGAACTTTTCTGTTATTTGAAACAAATAGGAATGTATGAACGACTATGATTAGTTTCTGACATGAAATGAGATTGAACTGTCTTCACATTAAATTTTTATTTATTTGTATTTTTTGAACATTCCTATGAATAGGCGCAATATAGCCACAGCAGCTTGTGCGCCATTAAACACCCATACCACACACACATTCCACTGGAGAGCAGTCAATTGAAAAAATGTCACCCTTCTTTATCCAGAAAGGATTAGAAGGGTTGGCAGGGTCACCTAAATCTGTAAAAAGACTGCGTTCTGGCGACCTTTTGGTCGAAGCTTCTACCACAAAAAAGCGTAAAAAATCATAAACGTCTACATCCATAAGGGGAGTACCTATCACCGTAACCCCACCCCACAAAACTGAATTATTCACGAGGTGTTATATCAGAGTGGGATCTTCATGTCTCCGAAGAAATCTGCTCTGAATTGAAAGGCCAAGGAGTGACAGCTGTCAAGAGAATATCGATACAAAAGGATGGGAATTTCATCCCTACCCGAGTTCTTATCCTCATGTTCAACACCCCACGGCCTCCAAGTTCCATCAAGGCAGGCAATCTAAACTGCCCAGTGAGGATTTATATCCCAAACCCACTGCGGTGTGTTAGATGCCAAAAATACGGCCACTCACATCTTGTCGTGGTAACCCTGCCTGTGCTCGATGTGGTGTTAAAAAGACCACGAGAGCAAGGAATGTTCAGCTCCAAAACCGATCTGTGTCAATTGCCAAGGAGAGCATGTCAGCGGTGGAAGGATGAAAAAATCCAAAAACTGAAAAGAGAGTTGAATATCTCCTACCCAGAGGCCAGAAAACGTATCCAACCAATAAATAGCGGGAAACCTTTATATGCCCAGAAGGTTTCTGCTAAGTGCACTATCGGTACCCAAACTGAGATGACTATACCACCAAGAGTTATTCACTCCGATTGCACGCTATATATTGAGTTTACAAAAGCCCACCAAAAAAAACACAATCAGCTGCCACTCCTATATCCGTACCTCCTAGTGCTCCACCACTACCAAAACCAAGTGGTAAAGAAAAGCCAAAAAGTTCAGAAGAGTCATCCGTAATACCAGAAACAATGGATGTAGAGAATAAGGAGGTACCGGACGAATCAGTCTTGGAACTCTTTGTGGAGGAAGAAATGGACACGGGACAGCGTCTATTCTTTCCCAAAAAATATAAATCCAAGACTGACAAAAGTAAGCCCTCAGCACCTCGGAAGCCACCTGATCGACCCACCAAGCCAAAATAATGGCTAAATTCTTACAATGGAATTGTCGTGGATTCTGGCGAAATACTGATGACATCAAGGCCCTCCTGCAAAAGCACGAGCCAGTATGCTTTTGCTTGCAGGAGACATCTAAAGGCAAATGATGATCCCACCATGCATAACATCACAATTCGTAAAGACAGAATTGCGGATGGTCCTGCTCATGGAGGAGTAGCTATCCTTGTGAGCAACCAGACCCCAGTTCAGCCCTTGCTAGTTACAACCAGCATAGAGGCTGTTGCAATTCGCCTTACAGTGGGTTTTTATTAACCATGTGCTCTATTTATTTGCCACCTGGGACAGATCTCCCAGGAAGACCTTGATGATCTTGTAACGCAGTTGCCTCCCCCCTTTCTTACTTCTTGGGGATTTTAATGGACATAACTCCCTGTTGGGTAGTGCTAACATCAATGGAAGGGGATGAATCATAGAGCGTATGCTAAATGACAATGACCTTTCCCTTCTAAATGCTGGAACAAACACCTTCCACATGCCTACCCGTACGTTTTCTGCCATTGATCTCTCTATCTGCTCCCCTTCTCTACTCCCTTCACTCACTTGGGAAGTGGAGGAGAACCCATACGGAAGTGATCACTTTCCTGTGATAACCTCGTTACACAGTATGAGACTGTCTTCCTTTCAGGTTACGACGGTGGAAAATTGATCAGGCTGACTGGATTGCCTTACAACATGAGGCAAATTTTGACCTCAGTACCGTCAGTCAGGAGCCTATCAATGATGCAGTAACATACATCACAGAAAATATCGTCCAAGCAGCTGCGAATGCCATCCCAAAAACATCTGCCCGGTTTCCACCATTTCCCAAACCATGGTGGAATTCACAATGTACAGCAGCAATATAGGCTCAAAACAAAGTGTGGAGGATATTCCGCCGATATCCTACGACTGTTAATCTAATAGCCTTCAAGCGTGCACGAGCCAAAGCACGCTACATTCGCCGTGAGAGTCAAAAGCAATCATGGATCCGTTTTACATCATCTATTAACCAGTCTACCAACTCTAAGGTAGTCTGGGATAAAATCCGAAAAATGAAGGCAAAATATACATCCCACCCTTCATCGATCTTAGACTATAATGGGTGCACTATTGCAGAGCCCACTGCAACAGCCAATGCTCTTGGGGAAACATTTTCAAACATCTCTGGGATATCATCCTATTCCCCAGAGTTCCTGGTCCTGAAACATAAAAGAGAAAAAGAGGCACTAAATTTCACATCGAAAGGCCTTTTTCCCCCTACAACGTGCCTTTCACTCTTAAGGAACTAAAAAGAGCTCTCTACCGTTCCAAGGCAAGTGCTGTTGGACCAGATGGCATCCATTATGAAATGCTTAAACATCTTTCACCCACATCTATGGATCGCCTGCTTGTTCTGTATAACGGAATCTATATAAAAGAGCAATTTTCGGATTCCTGGCAGATGGCACTTGTGCTTGCCTTTGCGAAGCCAGGAAAGGATCCTAAACTCCCTACTAATTACCGTCCTATAGCTTTGACTAGCTGTCTGTGCAAAATCTTGGAGAGAATGGTTAATTTTCGGTTAATGTGGTATTTAGAATCGAATGATCTTCTCTGCAGCAACCAGTGCGGCTTCCGAAAAAACAGATCAACTCTTGATCACTTAATTAGACTGGAAACATCCATTCGGGATGCTTTCCTAAAACGTGAACATTTGGTGTTAGTGTTCTTTGACATGGAGAATGCGTATGACACAACTTGGAGATTTGGCATCTTAAAAGATTTGCATAGCCTTGGTCTTAGAGGGCATCTCTCCATTTTTATTGAAAGCTTTTTAGCCAATCGATCTTTCCAAGTTCTTGTGGGATCCTCACTCTCTCGTTCCTTTAGCAAAAAGGAGGGAGTACCTCAAGGATCAGGTTTAAGTGTCACGCTTTTCGCCATCAAAGTAAATTCCATCACAGGACAACTTTAGCATTAGCATTAGTAGGGGCATTTAATGCAAGAAAGCAAGCTTATGCAGCATCAGCCAAAAAAAAGAAAAAAAAAAAAACCACTTCCACTTCACCCCTCTGTTCGTTCAAAATACCTGTCCAGCTGAGCCTTAAACTTATTTAGGCTATCAACCTCCACGACAAGGGATGGAAGTCTGTTCCACCAACCACCCACCCACTGGCTAAAGGCAAACTTCCTCCAACTGTAAACAGTGCCCTCTATGTTGATGACTTTAGCATATTTTGTCAGTCATGCAACATGAGGGTTATTGAAAGATAACTGCAACAAGCCATCAATCGCCTTAATTCCTGGGCACTTGCTAATGGCTTCAGGTTCTCGCCGGAGAGGACCGTTTGCATACACTTTTGTCGTAAGCGTAATCTTCATCCTGAACCTGAATTAAGGCTCGGACAAAACGCTATTCCAGTAGTGTCAGACACAAAATTCTTGGGACTTGTGGTTGATAAAAAGTTGACCTTTCTAGAACATATTCGTCAACTTCGTACAAAGTGCACGAGGGGACTAAATATTCTTCTCTGTCTCTCCTCTACGCGTTCGGGAGCAGACAGGTGCACCCTACTACATATTTATCGTGCACTTGTACGATCCAAATTAGACTACGGGACCCAGGTATACTCCTCAGCCAGAGACAGTGTCCTTCGATGGCTGGACCCTGTCCATCATCACGCTATCCATATCGCTACTGGAGCATTTCGAACATCTCCTGTCGAGAGCTTATACGTCGAAGCAAACGAACCACCGTTATCCCTTCGACGTAAGCAGTTGTCTTCTTTAAACTATGCTTTAAAGTTGACATCCCTGCCAGACCATCCTACGTGGACATCCGTTTTTGAGCCACGTTGGGAAAACTTGTACAATATCTGTCAGACTGCCAACTGACCTTGGTATTCGTGTCCAAGAGCTACTCAGAGAATTTAACATCATGGTAGACAAGGTTGCACAAACACCAAAAGAAACTCTTCCAACCTGGCATGCTCATACCTCATCGTGCGACTTTTCCCTTAAGAAATGGGTAAAGTCAGACTCCATCATCTGTCTACCAGCAGCTCTATTCTGCACACCGAGCTGAGCACTCCGATTTCCTGCCCGTTTATACAGACGGCTCGAAGTCTGAATCGTGCGTAGGATCTGCTGTTCTTTCCGGACACTATAATATCTCAGCAGATTCTTCCTGAATCCAGCATATACACTGCAGAGCTGTATGCTATAGAGCTAGCCTTGGATCACATTCGAACTTGTCAATGCCAAAGGTCAATAATATATTCTGACTCTTTGAGTGTATTACAGGCTTTATTATCTTTGAGATACAACTCTCATCCAGTTCTCTCTCGGGTTCAGCAGAAGATACATTCTCTTCATGAATACAAGTTTGATATCCGCTTCTGCTGGATTCCTAGCTACATTGGGATAAGGGGAAATTATTTGGCTGACACTGCAGCCAAATCAGCAGCTCCCACTAATAATCGTTGTCAGTCCCCTATACAGACTACAGGCAAATAATACTCAACAAGATATATTCCCAATGGCAAGAACTATGGCACAGAGAGAGAACAAATAAATTATTCCAGATAATGCCTGTAATAGAAACAAGGCAGTCCAGTCTGCGCAGGAATCGGAGTGAGGAAGTTGCTCTTGCTCGACTCCGCATAGGACACAGTCATCTGACACATTCGTTTCTGCTGAGGGCAGATGACCCTCCTATGTGCGAGTCTTGCGACACCATTTTATCATTAAAGCATATTTTAATAGATTGCGTTAATTTTACCCATGTTCGCAATATATATTTTACCGCTTTTACTCATCCGACTGAGCCGTGGTCGTTGTCAGATTTTATCAGACAACGACCACGTGTCAGCAGTTTTTAAGTTTTTACAAGATATATATATATACACATATATAAATTGGATAATTTACCTTTAAACTTATACTGCCTTATATATATATATATATATATATATATATATATATATATATATATATATATATATATATAACAATTTGACGAGGTAACCTTTTTAAAGGTTACCAGAATTTATCTTTGTTGGTATTTTAATCTTTTCTTGGCGCAGTATAACCTTAGTCGTTTTTGTGCCAATAAAATCAAAATTAAATCAAAATCAAGCTCCTGAAAAACCTCCATGCAAACTTGCCATTGCTCAGGTATAAGTAGTATTGAACCCAGCATGCAGAAACACATGTCAAGTGAAAATAGTCATGTAGAACACCATGCTTGCTTCCTATTGATATTCTTAACATTTCTGCCAGTTGCCTTACTGTTATACTACACTCTTCTCAAACAATTAACAGAAGCAATGTTTATCGTTTCTGAGGTAAGCAGTGGTTTGAACTCCAGGATTACTTTTTTTGATTGAATCACATCCATCTTTAAATATTCTAACCCATCTATAATATGGAAGCAATGACTCACCATAAGCTTCTTTTAACATTTCATATGCTTCAGCTGATGTTTTCTTGAGAAAGAAACAAAATTTGAGAGCAGCATACTGTTCCTCACATGTTGCATCCATTGTTACGTTGAGCAAAACAACAAGCATCAGTCCCGAGTGCCAAGCGTTCTAGTGATCAAGTGATTTCTCTGTGATTATAAAGCAATTCCTAAAGTGAAAGTATGTTACATATATCTAGAGTTTAAAGTTAATTCTATATTGTATATACAGGGTGTCTCAAAAATACATGGCATAACTTCAGGAATGAGTTCCTCATGTGTAGACAAACATTTTATATCAACATAGTTCCGGAAATGCTTGGTTTCCGAGTTTCAAAGGTCTGTCTATGACACTTAATTGTTCACATCACTTTATAGTAATTGTTCAAAATATCCACCTTCTTCCTGAATACAGGCCTCACCTCGACGTCTCATGGACTCGCGAAGACGATGCCAAATTCGTGGCATGTTTCGTATTGTCTCACAACCTGCCACAATTCGATTGAGGAGAGTTTTCACATCAGCTACCGGAGTCAAATACACCAATGACTTTAAATGGCCCACAAAAAGAAATCTAGTGGGTTTAAATCGAGCGTGGAGGCCAGGCAGTTGGTCCACCTCTCCCTATCCACCGACCAGGAAACCTTTGATTCAGGTAATTGCGGGCTAGGTGGCCGAAATGTGCGGGAGCGCCATCGTGCATAAAGTGTGCTTGTTGACGAATGATCAGTGGTGTCATCCAAGAAATCAGGCATGTTGTTTTCCAGAAAGTTTCTGTACGCCTGCCCTGTGAGTTTGTTTGGAAGTACATGGGGCCCAAATAACTTATCACCAAAAACACCCATCCAGATGTTGAGGCTGAACCACTGTTGGTGATGTGATGGAAGAATTGCATGTTGGTTTTCCTTAGCCCATACGTGCTGATTGTGAAAGTTTTGGATTCCGTCTTGTATGAACTGTGCTTTATCTGTGAATATCACTAAGGCAGGAAAGTGAGTAGTTGTACCACACTGCTGCAAGAACCACTGGCAAAACATTACTCGTGCAGGGTAATCTGCTGGTGACAAGGCCTGTACCCGTTGCAGATGGTAAGGATACAGTTGGTGTTCTCGCAACATTCTCCAAATAGTCGAACATTCCAGCAGGGATAAGGAGGTGATTATTCCATTGTATAAGGCAATGGTCAGGCCACACCTAGAGTACTGTATACAGGTCTGAAGGCCTCATTTCAAGAAGGATGTAGAGCTGCTGGAACGAGTACAGAGAAGGGCAACAAGATTAGTGAATGGAACAAAGGGTTGCTCTTACAAAGAAAGGCTTAAGTTTTGCAAATTACAGTGTCTGGAGACTAGGCACCAGCGAGGTGATCTGATAGAGGTGTATAAAGCCTTGAATGGTTTAAGCATGCTCAATGCTGATGGGATTCTTCCTCTAGCTCAGAAAAATCACCTGAGAGGGCATAAATTCAAATTGAGGAAAGACAGATGTAGGATAGACGTGCGGAAATTTGCCTTTAGCCAGCGGGTGGTTGGTTGGTTGGTGGAACAGACTGCCATCCCTTGTGGTGGAGGTTGATAGCCTAAATAAGTTTAAGGCTCAGCTGGACAGGTATTTTGAACGAACAGAGGAGTGAAGTGGAAGTGGTTTTTTTTTTTTTTTTTTTTGGCTGATGCTGCATAAGCTTGCTTTCTTGCATCAAATGCCTCTACTAATGCTAATGCTAATGCTAATTAAACAGCCAGTTGCATTGCTAGTCTGCGTGTGCTAATTCCAGGAGTGGCATGCACAACATCCAAAATCTCTGCTTCAGGAGTCATAGATCTTGGTCGTCCTCTGTCGGCAGCACGAGATGTAAAGGTCTCATGTTCACAAAGGCGGCGATGGATACCTTCAAACGTTTTCTTGTCTGGACATCGTTCTGGGAACCTTTCGTGATACAAACGAGCCTCTAGAGCATTTCCGTCCGCCAAACCGTAAAGTGCATATCCGCTTGCTCCTGATTTGAGTACGTGGTCAGAATGGAAAACCACCAGATTCTGTCCGTACCTTGTGATGAAGGAAATAACGCCTGGACTATGGCGCGCCTGTTTTCGATTATGCTAGGGAGAGTGTTTTATCTCGCCTCAACCCTATTCAGCTCTTAGAACAGCACTAGGTGCGTTCAGAACATCTCCAGTGCAAAGTTTTTATGTTGAAGCCCATGAACCTCCTCTAAATATCTGGAGAAAGATGACGCTGTTGAACTATGCAACCAAGATCCAAAGCCAGGTGGCCCATCCGAATTGGTCAATACTTTATGATCCGCTGTATAGGACCCTCTATAGGAACAAACCACAGACAGTTCATCCTGCTGGTATTAAGCAAAAACATCTTGCAGAAGATTGGGATATACACTTCAATAAAATCTTGCAAGATCCTACAGATCCCGACCCTCCATGGTTTGTCATCATGCCATCTTGTGACAATTATTTCCACCAGTGGGGAAAACACTCTCTATCAGACTGTAACATCCAACAGCTACACATTGCGCATACTCAACATTATCCCGACTTCGCTAAAATATATACAGATGGATCGAAGTCTGAGGGTGGATCGGGTGCAGCAGTGGTACTCCCTGATACTATCACATCTATATCTCTTCCAACAGAGTGTAGTAGCTACACGACTGAATTATATGCCATGAAGCTTGCATTAGAAAATATTGTCCATACGTCAATTCAAAAGAGCATAAAATACACAGCAAGGTTCCATATTAGCATTGCAAAACAATTCGCCACCTACTCACTCGTTAGTAAAGCATCAGCAAAAGGCTATCTTCTGCTGGATCCCAGGCCATACCAGAATACCAGGAAATGAAATTGCATATGATGCTGCCAAAAATCCATCCAGCTCAGCTCCAACGAATTCCCTAGTACTGTTCACAGATTATAAAATAAATATACAAATATATGTAAAGATCAATGGACTCTTCAGTGGCAAGCGCAATTTCATAATAAACTACTCCAAATAAAACCTTTACCAAAATTATGGGCTTCTAGCCCCATTGCAAACAGACAAGAAGTAATTCTAGCCAGAGCCAGAATCAGCCATACTCATTTAACCCATTTGTTCCTTTTGTCAGGGAATGACCCCTCCTCAGTGTAATCATTGTCATACACCACTCACAGTCAAACACATAGTTCTGGAATATACTCTATATGATAATGCTCGACTGGTGTCATTCAGTTCTCTGTAAAGGAACATTTGTCGCTTACTATATCATAGACGAAAAATCAAATATCGCAGAATTCTTCTCCTTCTTAAAACGGATAGGATTGTATAGTCCCTTTTAACTGCTTCTAAATCAACAAACGCAGGCAGTATGCATCACTTTCATAAGTGCAATATGGCCTAAGTAGCCACTGCACTTAAAACCCCATCATCATCAACAACAACAACCCTTGAAGGGGTTGCAGTACGCATAACCACTAGATCCTCATAACAGTAATAACAATGTATGTTCCACCAAACCAAAGTTTGGCCCCGGGTGCCAAGCGAATTCGAGGTCAAGTGTTCAAAGTACGATTATATAGCGATTTTTCTCACCGATAAAAGTTCATTTTAAGTTAAATCGTTCTCTATTCATTCATTTATAATACAGTTCTGCACTTGGGAAGTCACAAGTAAAAACAGAAATCAGATTCACTTTTCTTTTTCATTACATGTATTACTTTCTTTATTTACTAACCAACTAACTTATCTAACCGCTTGGCCTCTTTGTGCACTGATCCTGCCTCCCCGTGGTGGGGCCGGAAACCTGAGAGGGGAAAGTCAACCCCCAGGGTAGAAAGGATCTAACCATGGACTATGACGATTACCCAGAGCTTGAGAAGCCTAGGCGCTCATCCAGTACTGTCAGCAATGCTGACCATGAAATTAACCATGACGCAACAAAGTCTAAACAACTGCATAGACACAGACCAACAGGAATGCCCATCATTCCTTATCTTACATTGTCTGTCAGACAAATCTACGAGCACTCTCTCACCATTTCTTATACAGAAATGTTTGGAAAATGTGGCGGGCTCTCCCAAAATGGTGAGAAGACTTAGATCTGGAGACCTCTTTGTAGAAACAGTGAGTCATGCACATTCTGAGAGACTGCTGAAACTAACGATATTTGGAGGACTATCCATTCAAGTCACCCCACAGGCAACATTAAATACTTCCAAGGGAGTAATTGCAGAGTGGTGTCTGATAAATGTAAAAAAATGAATGAACGGGCCCAGGAACTCAAACATCAAAAAGTGGTACAAGCCAAACCCATCATGATCAGGAAAGATGGAGATCTTATTCCCATCTGCAACATCATCCTGACATTCGGAACACCTATCTTACCATCCAGTGTAAAAGCTGGCTATCTCAACTGCTGAGTACGACCCTTTGATGCTACAAGTGCCAAAAATTTGGGCATGCGCAAATGGTTTGTCGAGCAGATCCAGTCTGTCCAAACTGTGGGTTAAAAGAACATTTGCAAACAGACTGTGATGCCAAACCACCGCACTGTCCGAATTGCAAAGGCGCACATCCAGCCTACTCCAAATCATGCGACCTCTGGAAAGCAGGAAAAAAATCCAGAAGTACAGGGTAGAAAAAAATTCACATGCCAACACTTTACACACTGACCAAGAGGCAAAAAAGCAAATTATGTTCAACGCACCCATCAACGGTGAAACAAACTGAAGTATCAGTTCCCCCAACCATATCGATTGCAGATTGGGTCCGATATATACTGTCATCATCGATGAAACAGACTCCAATGGAGCAAAAGGTAGCAGATAGAGCCAACAACACTCCAGTCACAGTCCCACCAACTACCACACATAAACCATCAGATATTTCAAAATCGAAAGCCGACTCAGTTCCAAGTAGGAAGACAAACAACATCACTTCATTAATTATGGACACCGATAATAATGCTGACCCAAATGAACCTATCCTAGACCTTCACGAAGAAGATGACATGGATACTGGACGTCCAATCTTTCCAAGAAGAGAGAAAATGAAACTCGATGGCCACAAACAGCCCGTGAATAAAAAAGAATCAGAATCATCCTCATGTAACAAAACCAAATAATGCACCAAATCATACAGTGGAACTGTAGAGGAATTCGCAGTAACATTAATGATATCCATTAGTTAATTGATCGTTACCATCCCGTAGGCATCTGCCTACAAGAGAGAAATTTTACACGGCATGTGTGTCTCTCTCAGTTAATAATTATGCACTTTTTAGGAAAGACAGAACTAAAAATAATGCTCACGGAGGGGTAGCCATACCCATAGACTCACCAGTACCTTGCAGACTCATTCCTTTACAAACCTCCATCGAAAGCTATTACAACACATATAGTGATTGGTATTACTTTGACACTTGTCTCTTTCTACCTATCTCCCAATCACTCCTATACCATACATGAACTGGAAGATCTTATTTTGCAGTTGCCAACCCCTATCTCTTTATTGGGCGACTTCAATAGGCACCATCCATTGCGTGCTCCCAATGCAAGATGGACGAGGACAACTTATCGAACAGCTTGTTGACAGACAAAATCTGACTATAATAAACACCGGCCTGCCAACTTACATCCATCTCTCTACGGGTAGAACTTCTGCAATAGATCTCTCCGTCTGCTTTCCGTCCCTCTTTCCTAGTATTGAGTGGACGGCCATCGACAACCCACTCAATAGTGATCACTTTCCGTTAATATGTCAGATTCAAACAGCACATTCTATAATGTCCGAAAACTACGTAAAATGGAAATTTTCCAAAGCAGATTGGGCAAAATTCATTTCCCGAGTGTCCTTTGATGAACAGATCATCGAAACCTGTCCTATCGATACAGTTACCGATCACAATACGAGACAAATATTGACTGCTGCATGCACTGCGATTCCACAATCACAGTCAACAATCCGTAGAACCATAAATTATATGGGGAACGAGGAGTGCAAAGGTACAAAAAAAGAAAAAAAAACCGAGCACGGAATCTGTTTCGAAAACTTCCGACCACCTCCAATCTTATAAACTACAAGTGGCTCAGAGCCAAGACCGATCACATTAGGAAGAAAGCTAAAAGAGAATCATGGATTCGATTTGCGAGCTCTATTAATAAAAATAATGATTCAAGAATAATATGGAGAAAAATAAGACAACTAAATGGCAAATTTCCACCATTATCCTCCCCACTTCTCAACTGGAATGGGCAGGAGCTTCCTTCTCCTACAGATATAGCGAATGCCTTAGGGACTGTTTTTTCACAGTTATGTACCTCAACAGCATATGATCTATCATTCCAGAAGATCAAAGTATTAGCCGAAAAGTTCAAACTGAACTTCAAACCTACGAGTACATGTCCTTTACCCTATAATCAACCACTTACAATGCTTGAACTTCAAGAAGTCATACCTACCTCAAAAAACAGTGCTGCAGGCCCCGACGGAATATAGTACATAATGCTCCAACACGTAGAAAAAAAAAATCTGTCTTTTCACTGCTGATCTTTTTCAATCCCATCTTCATTGAACATTCTTTCCCCAGTTCCTGGTATCGCTCCTATATTCAGTGCCGCTGCGATCCTATATGCCGCCCAAAAGCGAAATCAAATTTGTCGACCAAAAATATTTGATTAAAAAATAAATTTAGGCATAAATAATTATTATTAATTTACTAGTACTGACGCAGTTTTCTTGATAGGTATATCTCGAGTCAGGGCGGATTTAGAGGGGTGGACAGATATGGCTTATTACCCACTTAACCATGCGTATAAGTGAATGTGTAAAACGTTCCTAGGTCTATCTAAAAAAAACAAACAACTTAAAAACCTGGTCGTCATGCCTCGCCTTAAGATGATAATTGGATACGATAGTGTCTGGAGTTCTAACTTTTTAGAATTTTTGAATAGTATGACGTCGCAATCATGCTTCCCGAAGTTACTACTGCAGTAAGTATGATTGCAACAATACAAATATTTGTCAACAATTCTTTTTTCGTCTCGCATTTTCGTTACATTCCATTGTTAGGCTCCCCTAACAGCCGCGTATGTCGCTTCAACTACAAGATGGATGCTATTTTACAGAGATATTTAGATACGTTGCACTCTCGCAAGTATTATGTCTGTGAATGATCAATAAAATGATCAATAAAAAAGCTCTTTTATTTCGTAATCGATATATACAAATCAAAATAAATAAAGGCGAAGGATGTTTGGCATAAACCATCTACTGCGCGTGCTCGGCACACTCGCAATTTTTTTATTTGTCTTTTTTTTAACAACTAGGGAAATATAATGAATACATTTTTTCATGATAAAATTTGAATATTGCGAATAAAAAATAACATGAATTATTTCCCAAATCACAAATAACATAAAAACTATCACAAAATATTCCCCAATATAAAAACAACCACTCTAGAAAAAGTACACAAAAATCACAGATTACACGAAAAAAAAATTATTTCACAAATATTCAAGAAAAATTTATTCTAAAATTGCCAATTTACTTCTTCATTAATAACTTATCCTTTAAGGATAAAACAATGCATTTAATAACTTGTCACGAGTTAATTTTTTTACTTTCGATTTTGATTCCTTCAAATTCTTTCCACTCCAACATGCTCTCAATTTTAACTTCATAATTTCCTTCAAAATTTTTCAATTAGCAATAGCATCGATAGTTCGAATAATTAATTTATCTGCTTTTCCCATAGTGACTCTGTAAAGTTTCAGAAAGGTAAGAGAGCTCCTGCAGGATGTCGATCATTAGTGCTAAATTGTTAAGAAATTCCAAATTTAAAAGTCGATTTAATAATCCGGAATATTTAACTTCTGATTCAAAATGTTTGCACAAAGCGGAGAAAGCATAGATGGAAAAATTTACTGGAAGGTGTGGAAAGGGGGAACCACAACACAGGTTGACCAGAGGCTATAATCCGTGTCGATAATCCTCTTAATCCTCTGACTGGCTATGGAAAGCATATTGACTATCGCGACTTCTCGGTATGTGACTGTATAGGTTTTACGGACACCACTAACATTGTGAAACGGTAATCCCTTTCACCCTTAATCCGCACTTTCTAATTACCTAAATTGCCTAAAGGCCAGAGGTGAGAACAATGCATACAAAGTTGTCTCTCCTAATCCGTTCGTTACATGGAAATTTTCTTCGTTCAACGGAAACTATTTTAAATGTTCGTTAAAAACATTTAAAAAACGTTAAAGAAGTTCGTTAAACACAGGTCCGACTGTAATTAAATCAAAAATGAAACAATTTTAAAATACATAATCGATCGATTGCGCCATGAAAATGCTGGGAATGGGGTCCCCGCTCACCCCACCGTAGTTTCGGCTCTGGATGCTCAATAACTACATTCAGGATTTCATTTGTAAAATAAATGATCGTCTCAACAATGGGATCTCGCGAGCCACTATAGCTCACCACTGGGTTTAACATAGAAACGAACTAAAACTCTAACAACCAAAAAAATTAAGTTGTAAACACGTGAAAACAGATTTTTTTTTTTTGCCACAATATCAACAAACCGATCAAGGAAAAACAGTGACAGTCACTTGGTTGAAGATGAGAGCTGCTCCCTGATGATACGTCTTCTGTAGGCTTTGTCCTCAATGAATTTCTTGTAGTCAGCATCCATATCTTGGATGTTTTGAAGCATCTCCATTGGCAGGAATCTGTCGCCCTTTCTGAGCCTCCACGCCACGGGCTGTAAAGAAGGGAGGGCCCTTAAGGGTCTAGGGGGGGTTCTCCAATTATAAATCTGCCAAAAACTTGGCATGTTGATTTCACTCACTATCATTTTAATGGTGACGAGTAAGCAGAGGGTGAAGATCCACCTGAGACATTTCTATAGTTCAGAAGTTTGGTCATTTCTGAAGTATGTGTGAGGGGTGGAAGCTTGTGTTTGAAGAGCACCCACCGAAGAAGCCAGTACTCATCAGATGAGATGGCTTTTAGCATGGTTTTTGCTGCCAACGCCTAGATTTCAGAAGATCCGTAATGACTGGCTGAAGAAACCGGTAAATATATTGAATGGTATACTGAGACTCTGTGAAGGAGGTGTTGTTTGGCAAGCCATCTGGATCGGTAGACCTTGTCGTGAATATCTGCCACATGGTGGTTAAAGCTGAGCTTAGGGTCAAAGAAGACCCCGAGATCTCTGTGCTTGGTTACTGGAGGGATGGAGGTTCCATGGATTTTCAAGTTTAGTTGGGTGTGGTTTGAGTGAGGACACCATTTGTACAGATTTATTTGGGTTAATCTGGAGAGAGAGAGAGAACTGTGCTAACTACGTAACAATTTAGGCTGTTGTTGATGATGTCAGAAGCAGTCTCAGGTTGGTGTGTCCATGGATCCAATAGAGGAGCTTCAAATCATCTGCATAGCTGAGAAAATCCATTTCCTAGCACAGGAATAGGGGGGATGGCAGCAGTAAAGAGGAGCCCAGACAGAACTCTGCCCTGGGGAACACCTACACTGACTTTCCTAGTAAAGGATATTTTATTCGTCGTCAGGTGAAGATCCTTGGTTATAAGAAGCAACTTTAAGAATTCAAGGATATTTCCTTTAATCTGGTATCCCTCTTCACATAACTGAAGGAGGGGGCTGGATGTCAATGCAGTCGACGGCAGACTGGATATCTAGATACACAATTGCCATCTCCTCCCTGTCTTGTAGAACCTCCAGAATGGTGTTAGTAGTTGCCAGCATGTTGGTGATGGTGGACCTGCGTTAGTGCATAATGAATAAATTGTGAATTGCATGGGAGAACCTGGTTGGTTAAGATGGGAAGAAGGTACTTCTCCATAACTTTGAGGATGTATAACACTTTCATAATTGGCCCGATCTGTGATACTGAGGTAGCATAACAGTAATCTTACTCCATTACAATAAAATAAAATGAAAATTATAATGTTACACAAATTTGTTTCCTTGATTTAAGAGACGCGAATTTATTAATTATTTCATTTATGTTTATTTGTTTCAAATGATCATTTTCTATTGAAATTATTGCCAAATTTGAGAGGCTTTGTTGAGACCTGTCGTAAATAATTTTTGATTAATTTTAATTTTGACAAACTGTGTTCAACTGAGGCAACTGAAACTGGTAAAATTAAAAAAACTGGCATTAGCATTAGTGGTGGCATATGATGCAAGATAGCAAGCTTATACATACAGCATCAGCAAAAAAAAAAAAAAAGGTGAGGAAAAACCCATTTCCCATTCACCTCTCCATCCGCTTCAAAGGTTTGTCCAGTTCCTCCTTGAATTTATTTAAGCCATCAACTTCCACAACTACAGATGGAAGTTTGTTCCAGCATTCAATCACTCGCTGGCTAAATGAAAATTTCCGCACATCTATTCTACAACTGTCTTTCCTCGATTTGAATTTATGCCCCCTCAACTGTGTAATGTGAGCAAGAGAAAGAATTCCCATAACCATTCAGCTTGCTCAAACCATTTAAAGATTTAAACACCTCAATCGTTTCTTGGTAAGAGCACCCATTTGTTCCCCCTCATTTGCATAAATTCTTAATGCTACATTTGGAAAAGTATCTGTAAAATCGTTTTTAAAAATATATTGTAACGCTTAAAAGGAGTAATATTGTTTTTAACATAAATTTGAAGCATTCTTCAAATTATGCTAAACCATCAATAACAGATTCATTACGATCAATGTCACTTAATTTAATAATCTTTTCAATGGTTTAATAAATCGTCTTATGACCGTTTTTTTAATTCAGAAATATAAAATATTTAAAATATTTCTAAACCTTTCAGTTAACTAGAAAATTGGTGTCCATAATTTGAAAGGAAAAATTAATTTTGAAATTTTGTTTCGGATCCTGAATAGTTTCCTCTCTACTTTCATAATCGAAATGACATATTTTCAATCTTTTTCTTACAGTGCTTGCTTCTGGAAACCAAGCGTCAATGCCAATGATAGTAGCCATATTATTAGCCGAATCAAGAATTTTTTGGAATGCTTCCTCTGCTTTATTTTCTTTAAAACATTCCGTGATTTCCCATTCGTAATGTACGGCAATGACATTCCATGTTTCCCATGCTATTTGATTCATATGCAGAAGCACTGATGAAAGAGTTCAAAGAAGAGCAGAAAGGAGGTGTAAAAAGTAGGAGGAGAGAAGATAAAGACAATATGATTTGCAGATGACTAGATAATTGATTGCTAATAATGAAGAATTACAGAGCTCCTTGGATATCATGAACAGCACAATAAAGGAGTACAATATAAAGATTAACAGCAATAAAACCAAGGCAATATTAATTTCAAAGTGGCCAGGAAGAAGAATCAATATAACATTAGGTGGAATGATATTGGAACAGGTCGACACATACAGATACTTGGGAAGCATAATTACAGGAAATGGAAAAAGCCTGGAAAATATAAAATCAAGAATTGCAATGGGTATTTAGTAAGAGAAAAGAACTATTGAGAAGAAATTTCAAAGAGTTAATAAGGCAAATGGTGACAACATTAATATGGACTGTTGTACTATATGGCTCCAAGACTTGGACACTGGAAAAGAGGAGATGTCAGTGTGGAAGAGAACAGAGAGGGTGAACAGGGTGAGTAATGAGATTTTGAGGAAAATAGAAGAGAGAAAAATTAAGAAGGAAACAAAATAACTTTATAGAACAGGTATTGAGAAGAGAAAGCATGTAGAGGAAAGGGATTGAGGGGTAGATGTGTGGGAAGTAGAATTGGAATGATGGATTGGATAATAACAGGAAATTATGCAGGAATCTCGATGCTAAGAAAGCTCCAGGTCCGATGGTATTTCTCCACTTGTTCTCAAAACCTGTGCCCCTGAACTTACTCCTATTCTTTGCCGCCTTTTTTTCACTTTCTTATTCCAAAGGTGTTTTTCCTTCTGCTTGGAACTTTGCTCAAATCCAGCCAGTTCCTAAAAAGGGTGACAAATCCCTTCCATCCAATTATCGTCCCATTGCAATTACTTCTATTCTTTCTAAAGTAATGGAGAAATCAATTAACTGCCAACTCTTAAACTACCTAGAAACCTTCGGTCTGATCAACGATCGCCAGTATGGATTCCGTCAGTGTCGATCCACTGGTGATATTCTGGCTTATGTTACCCATTTATGGACTAATTCAATGGAAAGGTTCGGTGAAACACAAGTAGTTGCTCTTGGCATCTCAAAGGCTTTCGATCGTGTTTGGCATAAAGGTCTTCTAAACAAGCTTCCATCTTACGGTTTTCCAACTGTTTTTAGTAAGTGGTTATCCAGTTTACTCTCTGATCGCTCACTGAGGGCGATGGTAGATGGTTCTCTGTCTTCTAACTTCTCCACTAATGCCGGTGTCCCCACCAAGGTTCAGTTCTTTCCCCCACTCTTTTCCTCTTGTATATTAATGACCTTCTTCCATTGACTGGAAATCCTATCCATAGTTTTGCCGATGATAACACATTGCATTCCACTTTCCATTTTGAGAAACCTTGTCCTGCTCAGTCAGCTTCTTCTCCTCGAAAATCTGCTACCAATTCCTTAAATGCCGACCTTCAGGTAATTCTCCAGTGGGGCAAAGACAACTTAGTTGATTTCAACCCTTCTAAAACTCAGTCTTGTCTTATATCTCGCTAAAAGGATTCTTCTGCTCCTATGCTTATCTTTAGTGACACTCCGATTTCTAAGCAAAATGATATATCTCTTTTGGGGATTACCCTGACTTCTAATCTCTCTTGGCACAAGTACATTACAAATATTGCTTCCTCTGCATCTAAAAAACTTGGTTTTCTCTTTCGCTCTCGGCGTTACTTTTCTTCCAAACAGCTGCTCACTCTGTATAAATCGCAAATCCGCCCTGCCATGGAACATTGTTCCCACATCTGGGGTGGTGCCCCCAAAACCTCTCTCAGGCTTCTTGATTCCATTCAGAAGAGGGCAGTTAGGTTAATTAATGATTAATCTCTAACAGTCTCTCCACTCACTTTCTCATAGACGTACTGTTTCTGCTGCATGCCTCTTCTACAGATACTTCCATGGGCACTGTTCTTCTGAATTGGCTTCTATATTTCCCGCTCTCTCTTTGAAAACAGTCCGAACACGTGCAGCCACCATCCATTTACTGTCCAACTTCAAACTCGCAGAACCAACTTTTCATCTTCTTCGTTTATTCATTCAACTGCCCTTTTCTGGAACAACTTTCCTTCATACGTATTTCCTGAAAACTACAGTCTACAGAAGTTCAATGTCAACAAATACAGTATCTTCTTTCGTCTTCTCAATCTCCAACCCAAGTACGGTACTAAGTACTATAGGTTCTAATACCTCTCGTGTTTGGGGTTTACATAAAAAAAATAATAATAAATAAATACATAAAAGGGCTTAAATTTAAATTAAAAGAGACAATTGTAAGGCAGATGAATGAAAATTTGCTTTCAGCCAGGCTAATTGATTGTTGGAACGAACTACCATCTAGTGTTTTGTTTTTTTTTTTTTGAGTAAATTTAAGGAAGAATTAGGAAATTATTAGATGAGATGTTATTTGTAAGGCAACACAGCAGCTTAATTTTTCGTATTCAAATAGAATGTGAGTTTTATTTGTTACATTTTACATTTTTTTAGTTATAAATAGAAATACTAAAAAAAAACTGTCCCAAGAAAACTATTTCTTGCATGCAGTGCAAACACCAATTTATGGTGCAACAAAATTTATCTAATTTTGTAACCTTCCCTAGTGTTTGGGGGGCCCAAACATTGCAGTACCTAATCATGTGACTCGATTTAAGTTATTATTCAGTGCAAGACATCCCAGTTTGTCTTAATGCAGTATAGTAAAAATATTTAAAAAAAAAAACAAACTTGTTTTTGTATTTTCTCACTAGGTAGGAATTTAATGACATAAGATGCCCAACCCTCTAACTTTATCATTAGAAACACATTGTTTAAAATGCTTAAAATTTGTTTATTTGGCACCGTAGGCTGATTATCTCATCAGCTCAGTGATATTTGTGGTAAATACATTAATTTCATATGATCATTAGTTGAGTATATTCAAAATTAATCTGGTATAGCAATGTACCAGATTGGATTAAGGCTGATATTATGAATCTCCACATCCAGATACAATTATCAGATCTGTAATAAAAAAAAAAAGAGTGTAATTAGTTGCACTGAATTCCATTCAGTCAGTGTGTATATATATATTTTTTTTTTATAACATATACAGACACATTTTTATGAATCAGTTTCTAACACTAAAGTGTTGTGTTATCATTGTCCATTAGCCTTTTATTATTTCTATAGTATATAGAAATTATAATAAAATATTATTAATTGTATTAATTATATATTAAGAAAAGTAGTATATTTTGCAACACACATTATCTGAAATTGGCTTTATTCCGCTCAAAAAACATGGATATTTAAACTAGAATCCTCTGAATATTTATATCTGTCTGTTTGCAATATTTGTCTATCAGGGATGCATTATCTGGAATGTTCATTCGCTTAGTGATTGGTACCACATTAACTATCCAGCTTTTTTTTTATTATGAAGACAAATGCAGTTATGTGTCCAAGACAACTTGTAGATAAAAAAAAAAAAAAAAAAATACTATTTATAGCACAAAAATTAAAGCAGCAGACTAATAACAATTATATTTGTACTTGGCAAGGTGGAATTCTGCTACCTGAGCATTAAGATACCGTGATAATCAAATTAAAATCATGAAAATGATTTTATTTTAGAGTGTCACTTGCCTTTAGCAATGCAACCACATGGCCCTCCACCCAGAGAGACACCTTCACGCCTGTGAAAAAGGCTTCGAGTGCCAAGTGATCTTTCTAGTGCGATTTTCTAGGGTTATTCCTAGAATGAGTACAAGTGCTTTCATAAACCCTCTACTGCTTGCAACATTACTGCTTCCCTTGCTGAGCAATATCACTGCTTCACAGCTAGCAACGTTACCGCTAACCCCGCTTGCAACGCACTACTCTCCTCTTCTGCTGACTGCTCCTGTCTCCAAGTGGCGGGGACGGTAACCTGGGAGAAGGAATTCCCTCTTCCAGGGCTAAGAGGAGCAATGATGGATTGCAATGAATATTCATCACTGGAGCCAAAGTTAGTAACTTTCTCTCTCAGAACACGAGTCGAATCGTCTGAAGAGACTATGGAGATGGATAAACAGGATTCAGATATGCCAGCATTTCTTATAATGCACTCACTGTCCACACAATGTCAGCAAGCTATTGCCTTTTCTAATAAAAAAATGTTTAGAATCGGTTTTTGGATCCCCCTAAAATGGTGAAGCGTCTCCAGTCTGGAGACCTTCTAATTGAAACATCAAAACATCACATTCAGAAAAATTGTTAAAATTAATGACATTTAACAATATTCCAGTGTCAGTTATGGTCATTAACACTCTGAACATCTCTAGAGGAGTTATCAACAAATGGGACTTACTGTCTCTGAATAAGAACTAGTACAAGAGCTAAGCAAACAAAAGGTAACACATGCAAAAGAATAATGACTAAGAAAGATGGCAACCTACTACCAACAAGTCCATCATTTTAACGTTCAGTACTCCGACACTTGCATCTTCTGTTAAAGCAGGTTACTTAAACCGCAAGATTCAGCCTTACATCCCGAATGCCATTTGCTGCTTTAAGTGCCAAAAGTACAGGCATTCTCAGATGGTGTGCCAAGGCAATGCTGGTCCTATTTGTGGCTACAAGGAGACTGTGCAACTTCTACTCCTACTTGCCCAAACTGTAAAGGAAGCCATCCTTCATTTCTAAAGTGTGTGACCTTTGAAAAACAAAAAAAGTAAAGAAATATAAAGTGGAGCATAAAGTCATATACCCTGAAGCAAGAAAGCAAATACAGCTAACCATGCCTAGCTAATCATACGCATCGGTCACCAGAAACATCCACTCAGCTGCAACTCAGTCTTCATAGACCCGAAAATTTCCTTTGCCACTTGGGCCAAAACTGTGCTAATATGCAATAAGAAACCAACAGTCAATGAAGCCAGCAACACACTGATCAGTATCCCAATTGATGCAATCTCAACCTTGCCCAAAACAACAAAATCAGCTACTTTTCAAAACCAGAAAGTGAAACCATGCATTAGCAACATGGAAATGGAGGTTCAGTCAGAGGATGATGACACAGAACTAAAGTTACATGCTAATGATATCATGGATACAGGATGCTCAATGTTTCCCAGAAATGAAAAATCAAAAGTAAGCAGACAGAAACCTCAGAAAAAAGTCAGTCAAAAGTCAGTCAGATCAATCTTCCTAACAAGCCCAATCAACGAACAAATTCCTACAATGGAATTGCAGACGATTACACAGTAATGTAGATGACCTGAATGATTTACTCATACAAACTAATGCAGTAGGTGTATGCTTACAGGAAACATTTTTATCACCAAAAGTTTCTCTCAAATTCAAAAACTATACTATGTTTAGGCGAGACAGGGATGTTGGCACACCTGCTCATGGAAGGTATCTATTCTTGTCAAAAATAGCATACTATACCTTCAAGACATCTCCAACTACAAACCTCCTTAGAAGATGTAGCAGTTCAGATGGCAATATCATTAGTACATGATGTAAGAAACAAGCTTATATAGCTTCAGTCAAAAAAAAAAAAAAAAACACAAATCTTCTAATTTAACCCATCCACTCGCTCCAAATGTTTGTCTAGTACTGCCTTGAATCTATTTAAGCTATCAACTTCTACAATGACAGATGGAAGTTTGTTCCAGCAATCAACCACCTGCTGGCTAAAGGCAAACTTCTGCACATCTATCCTACAACTGTCTCCTTAATTTGAATTTCTGCCCTCTCAGGTGATTATTCTGAGCAAGAGGAAGAGTCCCATCAGCACTGAGCATGCTCAAACCATTCAAGGCTTTATACACCTCAATCAGATCACTTGCAGGTGCCTAGTCTCCAGACACTGTAATTTGCAAAACTTAAGCCTTTCTTCGTAAGAGCAACCCTTTGTTCCATTCATTAATCTTGTCCTTCTCTGTACTCACTCTAGCAGCTCTACATCCTTCCTAAAATGAGGCCACCAGACTTGTATACAGACTTGTACTCAAAGTGTGGCCAGACCTCCTTATCCATGCTAGAAAAATTCCTGTATATCATTATCAAGACACAATGAGCTACTCTTGCAGACTGTCTGCATTGCTCAGAAAACCTCATATCTGCCTGCACAATTACCCCAAGGTCCTTTTCATTCTCTACCACTGTCAGTGTAGTACCACACAGTTGATACGTTACTCTAGGGTTAGTGCTTCCCATATGCAGTAATTTACATTTGTCAATGTTAAACTTCAGTTGCCTCTCAGCCCATCTGCTCAACTTTTCTAGATCCTGTTGCAGCTGTCCATTTATATCCAACTGAATTATCCTTGCTCCCGGACTGAACTTGACAATCTTATCACACAACTACCACCTCCTATATGTATACTTGGTGATTTAAATGGATACCGTCCATTGTGGGGATCTTCCACCATGGATATCAGAGGCCAGTTAATTGAATCATTCCTGGATAACCATTATCTGACTGTATTAAACTCTGGCTCTCCAACTCATGTTCAACTACCTACAGGTACAACATCTACCATATCCATCTGTTCAGCATCACCTTTTCCAAGCATGGAATGGTTAGTGCTGAACGATCCATTCCACAGTAACCATTTTCCTATCATAAGTTCAATTCAAATGCAGGTCATGTCATACTCAACAACTAGTATGTACAGTAAGGACATATTGATGATGTAACCGATCACATTACCTGCCACATACTATCGGCAGCTGAAAATTCCATTCCAAAATCCGACCAGCGCAAATGGGTACACCAAAACCAGTGGTGAAATGAAGATTGCCCCAAAGAGAAAAAAAACTGTGCTTGGAACCAATTTCGCAAATTCCCAACTACTGCCAACCGAACTGTTTTCAAAAATCACATTATTGAACTTCTAATTCCATCTGCTTTAATATACACTGACTCGCTGAGTGCTGTCTCCGCCATAAACAGTAATATCGACTCCTCTCATCCTATAACAAAAAAAAAAAATGCATTTTAAATTATTTGCATGTAATCAGTCAAACCAAATTGTGACATTCTGCTGGATCCCAGGTCATTCTGGGATAGCAAGAATTGAAAAGGCAGATCTTGCCACCAAACAACCAGATACTTCTATTTTAAAGACTAAGTTCCATATACCAATTTCAAACCAATCATCAGTAAAGCATGTTACAATAGCTGGTAAATAATCTGGAGAGGTTATCCAGGGAACAAACTTTACCAAATAAAACCATATCCAAAGCTGTGGCTCTCCAGCTTTCAGAAAAGCAGACGAGAAGAAGTAATTCTAGGAAGGCTAAGAATTGGGCATACTCACCTCAGGCACCTCTATCTATTAATGAATGACAGAGCTCCTCAACGCACATCATGTCATTTAATGTGCAACTGACTATTCGTCATTTATTAGTGGACTGTCCTTGCCTTCCAATATCCTCTCAAAAGCTTTAAATCATGTGCACAGTCTTCACTAATATTAATGCATATCTTGGAGATGACCCTAATAAAACAGAACTGTTTTCCTTCCAAAATAACATAGGAATATACCATAAAATATAACAGGTATTACCTATTAACCATTAGAAAGACACAATCTGGCCCTAGCAGCATATATGTTATTAAATTTCATCACAACAACAACCTGGGAAAAAAAAAAAAAAAAAAAAAAGAGTGCCACATCCCAAATAAGGGAAATAAAGACAGGGTACCCACAAGCATCTCTTCTTCAGAGAACGTCAGCAGCTGAGAATTCCAAAAGGATAGCATCTCCATCATTTACTGCTATAGAGTAAAATGTCAATATACAATCTAAATAGACTAGAAAGTAAAAGCTAAATTCAAAAATAACATGTGTAAAGCAAATTTACACGGCTGCTCCAATTAGCAGGTCTAATAAACCGAATGCAAAAATGCAAGTAAGCCTTGAAAACCAAATTATAATAAATAGAATTAACATAAATCAATCAATCAATCAAAAAATTAAAGTTCATTAAAGTAAACTAAATAACAGAATAAGTTAAAACAATGAAGAAAATGAGGAGGTGGTCATTAGCATACCATTTCATTTATTGTGGGTGTGAGGGTACATCTTGTGTAGGATTGTGCAATTTGTACTGTTTGAGGTGAGTGTGTCACTTTAGTTTATTTTTATTCGATTGTTGGGTTGTTTTTAAACTAAAGTAGCAGAATCTCACCTTGACAGGTACAACCTTAATTTGATGCTTTAATTTTCATGGTCTAATTAGTTTTCTTTTTTCTACAACAGTATCTTTTTAGATCAAGGTGGTAGATGACTTTCATCAACCGGTGAAATACCACCACTTTGCTTATTGGAGGCTTGAAGTGGTTAAACCCATGTTTAGTCTCTAGAGCAAAGTTTCCGGCATCCCCTCCCCCCATACTTCTCCTTCAACCCATGCATGGTACTAAGTACTATAGGTTTTGATACCTTTCGTGTTTGGGGTTTTCATTAAAAAAAAAAAAAAAAAAAAAAGATACATAATTTTAAGAGAACATGCTTATTTTTCTTCATTAATTTGTTGTTTTTTTGTTTTGTTTTGTTTTTACGGGAGGGTATTTTGTTAAACTCAGCAAAAACATGAGAAACCATATGATTTCATTTCTTTCTTTTTTTTTTTTAGGGTGGTGGAGGAGGAGGAGAGGAAATTTTGTAAAAACAAGGTAATTTCCATGACTTTTCTGATGCTTGCAGATGAGTACCTTCCCCCCTAATGGAGTAACAGAAGAGAAAAGGAAAACATACATCATATATAGAGTTATCGGATATTTGAAGTTAAAAAGGAGGTTGCCAAAGTTGAAAATGTCATAAGTACTGAGGTTCACATACAAAAACAAAAATTGCTTTCCCCTTGCTGCAGGCACCTCCGTAGCCAGGTGGGCAGGAGCAGCAGTGCGTAGCACACCTTTCTTGATAGACCGGGGTTCGAGCCCGTGCCCACCAAATACGGAGGATGCGGAAAGGTCAGGGAATGACCACCGCATATTCCCGGAGCAATATGGCCATAGTTGCTAATACTCCTAAAAACCAAATAACAAACAAACCCTTGCTGCAGGCACCTCCGTAGCCAGGTGGGCAGAAGCAGCAGTGCGTAGCACACCTTTCTTGATAGACCGGGGTTCGAGCCCGTGCCCACCAAATACGGAGGATGCGGAAAGGTCAGGGAATGACCACCGCATATTCCCGGAGCAATATGGCCATAGTTGCTAATACTCCTAAAAACCAAATAACAAACAAACCCTTGCTGCATTAAACATATATCATGATTGTAAGCAGACAATTAATGCAGGTGTAACACAGTCAAAGTGCACATGCGTGCATGCACACACACATGGTAGAAATATAAAATCTTAGGGAATATCAGAAGGCTGGAATCTCATGAAATTCACCTATAGGTAGCAGGTTGTTGAACACTGGAATAAGTAGCCACCCAATAGAGGCAGTGAGTCTGCCTAAATTCAAAAAAGCAGAACTGGATGGTCACCTTATGGGAATAGTATGAATATTCTGTGTTGTTTTATTTTATATTATTGTTTTCTTTTTCTTTTATGGCTGATACAGAAAAAATCTGCTTCCTTGCATTGTCTGGCCTTAGTAATAATAGTACTGCAATAGGTAATTTTTTTTTTTTTTTTTTTACAATTACATGGCTTCTAAATATCTATTAATTTTCAATTTGTGTTTAGTATATCTTCACTTTCAGAATCTTTTCCTTCATTTTTTCAGGAAGAGGAAAAAAATGAAAATAAAAAAAAAATTTAGGTTAAATTAATTTTATCAGTAACCAAAAATTTAAAAATGTCCAATAAAAATAACTATCCAATGTAGCCAAGTGGTCAAGCATGAGAATGCAGTAGCATGCAAGCTTGAGTGGACCATGGATCAAGCTCACATGACTGCTAAATATGGTTGGCAATTGTATTCATTGTCAAAATGATTAGTTGTAAACTCCTTTCACCCAGTAGTCAAGCTGCAAATTTATTCCAGGGCTATCACTGCAAATTCTCCTCAAATGTATCCAGCACTATCACTGCAAATGCAGGGCTATCACTAACCCAAGTACAAATTTTATAATCTTTGTTCCCATACTTTTCATTTTCCTTCCACTATTTATTTCAACACTCTCAGCTACTAAGGATACTGAGGGCGGGATAGTACTTCTATCCAAATTTTATCTCCTGTTAGCAGAAATTGCCTGTGAAGACATCAAATACATTTAGACCAAATGAATGTGTGTGTGTGTGTGCGTGTGTGTGTGTAAGCACACACACGCACACCATAAGTTTAGTTCACCAAAAAAATTGCTTTTAAAATAGTTAATCATCAACCCATAATGTAAAGTGATGTGAAGTTTCACAAATAAGCTTGAAGACTACATTCTCATAACAGTAAATATCAAGTATTTTATTACAGAACAACAGTTCATTCACACTTCTCAACAGCAGTATACACAAATTCTGTGGTTTAACACAATTATAGACAAAGTAAGCCAAATGAAGAAAAGATTACACAATGTGCAGTAAGACAGATCAACTAGCTCTAGTTGATCACCAACAGAAGCAAGCATAACCTTGTCCAAACTTATAAAGCAGCATAATCTAAAATAATTACTAAAGTTCAGAAAATAATGCTTTTTAATGGCTTAAGTTCAATAAAGGTGGAGAGTTTGAACTATAAAAACAGATATGTATTATTAGAGAACTAAGGAATACTATTAACAAATCTCATATGCTACTTATCATTACATACAGTTAGCATCTAACAACAGCTTGATAAACCATATACAGACATGTAACACCCTTCCACAGGAGTGAGCAATAAAAAAAAATTAACCAGGATTTTTAATATATTTTTACTATTCAAAGTGGACTTAGCATACCTTAAACAAATGATTAATTATTTGGTCAGTCTATGGACAGTCAGAAATGTACTCTCAGTCAATTAACAATGGATTCTTAGTAACAACAGGCTTTCTAAGGTCAAATGTCAATCACACATAACTAATTATCTTAATGTTGAGCTTTGCAATGTTTCCAACATCAAACAACAGAGTCCCACAAATTGTACATAAGATTCCTTGGGGGAATGTGTTGGAATCCAAGTACAACATACTATGTGGGACTAAGTGCAACTCAGCCTATATTAAACAGTGCAAATTAACAAGGTGGGGAACATTGTTTTTGAATCCTTTATTACCTCAGGGTTTACAAATATATAGAAGGGGGGAGAACTCATAAGCCCTAATAGACAATTTGCATCATTTGAGTGCTCATCCACATGAGCACTTAAATGATGCCACATGAGCACTCAAACATCCTAATGCCATGCATTAACAATCATGCTATAAAGCCCACAGAAACTGTCAAATTCCCAAAAGTAATCTTAGATTCAAGTTTAATCTATCTTTCAAAGATTAGAATGAGTAAGTTCATTCAGATCAAAATGGAAATCTGAAAAAGTGAAATGACTTTTTTTTTTAATGAGAACCCTAAAAACAAGAGGTATTAGAATCTATAGTACTTAGTACTGTGCATGGGTTGAAGGTTGAGAAGATGAAAGAAGATACTTGTTCACATTAGACTTGAATTTCTGTAGATTTTAATTTTCAGGAAATGTGTCAAGGGAGGCTTGTTCCAGAAAACAGAAGTTGAATGAATAAATGAGGAAGAAGAAAATTTGGTTCTGTGAGTTTGAAGTTGGACAGTAAAAGGATGTTGACTGGTTGCTGCATGTGTTTGGACTGCTTTGGAAGAGAGAGAAAGAATAATAGAAGCCAATTCAGAAGAACAGTGCCCATGGAAGTATCTTTACAAAAAGGCATGCAGCAGAAACAGAACATCTATGATGTTCTGTTTCTGCTGTGAAGAGAGAGACTGTTACAGAAGAGTCATTAAGTTCCCACATCTTCAGATGTGGGAACAATATTCCATGGTAGGGTGGATTTGCGATTTGTACAGAGTGAACAGAGTGAAAGAGAAAACCCAGTTTTTCAGATGCAAAGGGAGCAATATTTGTAATGTGCTTATGTCTGGTAGAGAATGAAAAGGATCTGGGGGTAATTGTGCAGGCAGATATGAAGTTCTCTGAGCAGTGCAGACGGGCTGCAAGAGTAGCTCATGGTGTTTTGTCAATGATATACAGGAATTTTTCTAGCAGGGATAAGGAGGTGATTATTCCCTTGTATAAGACAATGGTCAGGCCACACCTTGAGTACTGTATACAGGTCTGGAGGCCTCATTTCAAGAAGGATGTAGAGCTGCTGGAACGAGTACAGAGAAGGGCAACAAGATTAGTGAATGGAACAAAGGGGTGCTCTTACGAAGAAAGGCTTAAGTTTTGCAAATTACAGTGTCTAGAGACTAGGCACCCGTGAGGTGATCTGATAGAGGTGTATAAAGCCTTGAATGGTTTGAGCATGCTCAGTGCTGATGGGATTCTTCCTCTTGCTCAGAATAATCACCTGAGATGGCATAAATTCAAATTGAGGAAAGACAGATGTAGGATAGAAGTGCGGAAATTTGCCTTTAGCCAGCGGGTAGTTGGTTGGTGGAACAGACTTCCATCCCTTGTCGTGGAAGTTGATAGCCTAAATAAATTTAAGGCTCAGCTGGACAGGTATTTCGAACGAACGGAGGGGTGAAGTGGAAGTGGGTTTTTTTTTTTTTTTTGGCTGATGCTGCATAAGCTTGCTTTCTTGCATCATATGCCTCTACTAATGCTAATGTCAAGAGAGATTAGAAGTCAGGGTAATCCCCAAGAGAGATATATGATCTTGCCCAGAAATCAGTGTCATCGAAGATAAGCACAGAAGCAGAAGAATCCTTTTTGTGAGACGTAAAACAGGACTGAGTTTTAGAAGGATTAAAGTCAACTAAGTTATCTTTGCTACACTGGAGAATTACCCGGAGATCAGCATTTATGGAATTGATAGTGGATATTTGAGAAGTTGAAGCTGTTTGTGCAGGGCAGGGTTTCTCAAATTGGAATGCAATGTCATTTGTTAATGGTCTTATGTTTTACAAATTTCACACAGATTTATATTTTTTTAAATTAGCTTTTCACTGTTTTAATCTACTATGTAAGATTCCTCTGGATAACATTATCATTGGCATATGAGCAAGGAAGCAGGCTTATACAACATCAGCCACAAAAAACCCTCCCCATTTCACCCATCCATTCACTCCAAAAGTTTGTCGTCTAGTTCAGCCTTTAATTTATTTATGCTGTCAGTTTCCACAATGGCAGATAGCAGTTTATTCCAGCAATCAACCACCCACTGGCTAAAGGCAAATTTCCGCATCTATTCTACAACTGTCTTTCCTCAATTTCAATTTATGCCTCCTCTGGTGCAGAATCTGAGCAAAAGGACAAATGCCATCAGCACTGAGCCTGCTCAAACCATTCAAGGCCTTATACACCTCAATCAACCTTGATTTGCCACCACTAAGGAATAGTGGCATGTGATGCATTCCTTGCTTACTTTAGCACTAAAGAAGACAGGCAAGATATCATAAAGCAGAAAATAATTGTCAGTCACTCATAAGACTGGTAAAGATGATAAAAATGTCAGACCTAGTTAATTCTGATTTTTGTTAACTGTGAAAATGATGACTGAAGAGTTAAATATAGGTAACAAAACACCTGTTCTGAAGGAAAACTTGAACATGAGGAAAGTTTCTGCAAATATTATGCTAAGCATTTGGGTGATGAACAGAAACAGTGAAGATTTAAATTGTTCTGATATTTCACAGAAAGCTAGGAAAAAATTACTTTTTAGTCATTTTAAAAATCCATCTTTAAAGAACAATAAACTAATTCATGTACATTTATTTAAAAAAAAAAAAACAATCCCATTACTTTATTATCACACACACACAAACTGCATACACTCCTGCTTTGACCATGACTGCTCAATTTATTAAACAAAAATGTTAAAATACAATTTTTAATTATTTTTTAATTCAGAGTTAAGTTTTAGAAATTGTGCACTTATAAAAATATGTTGCCCTAGTGTACATTTGTTCAAGTTTAAATATGTTTTTAATTTGTTTGATTTATGCATAACAGTACACATATAAGAAAGATTCTAAAATAAAATCCATAAATATTGGCTACCTTGTTATTTTGTATCATTTAAAGTAGGTTTAACTATATGCCTGCCCTTATAACAGATAAACTTTGTTCAACGCATGAAATTTGATGATTCAAGATTCCAGAAAATATATAATTTTCATAAATCTCTTAAAAAGATTAAAACAGAAAGTCAGCTTTAAGTTACCTCGGGAGCATTACAGATTTCTGTAACACAGTAGCCTATTTTCTTATTAATTACTAGCTATTTATCAATTTTATAAAAGAGAAACTAAAGATTATACATCTGAAAGAATGTCAGTTGGAGCATTCTAACCTCCTCCAAAGGGCTGTTGATCTCACTTTGATGCCTTCATACCAAGTGGTAAAAGGAATGAGAAATATCAGAAAATGGAACACTATTCTGAGTTCAAATATACGTAAGGCTACCTCTTCAGAACTCCAATAACTAATATGGTGGTGGTATCATGATGAAAATCATCTTCCACCTAATATTCTCTATGGCTACAGAGGATTTACCTTTTTCCATGAACGTTACATTACAAACTCTGCCTGCATTAGCTCACAGCTGGATACTTCCTCTTTCAACACAGGTAGATTAATCCTCCCCACAAAGGTTAATAATAGGCACCATTTATCCTCAGCATTTACCTGCATGCTGATAAAAGAAAAGGATCTCACAGCCACAGATAGAAGAGACTTTCCCAGTATTCTATACATGCACACAAACAATTCAGAGACTGGTGTGACCTAAATATTAGTTGCAATGGTATTTCTAGCTTGGTAGTTGGAACCATTCATACTCCTTAGAATATTCATGCCCCATCCCCCTCAGGTATCAGTACTACCTTTGTTCATATAAACAAACTGATACCAGAGAATTTTATATGAAAATAGAAAACAGACTAAAAATTATAACTTAACACAAAATACTATGAATAAATGGTTCAAATATCCAAAAATATGATCTATAGTAGTGATTTCCAGACAAGTAATTTAAAAAAAGAAGCAACTTAAAAAACAAACTTTTTTATTTCTTGAAAATCAAATATCCCAACTAGGAGTGATATTAAGCCATTAAAAGAGCAGATTCAACAAATAAATTCTGACACCTCTCAAAAATTATTACTTCATATTCTTCAAGCCATATGCATATATTATATTCCATGAATTTATATTTTATTTAAACAGCTCATAACATTATCTTTGGCAAACATCTTTCACATTGTAACTTTTAGTCTGGATTCCAGCATGACTCCATGTATCAGTTTAGTAAAACATTGGTATTTCTAGCTTCTTAAAACTTGTATACATCCTCCTTAGAATATATATAAGTTTCAGTTTAGTAAGAAGCTTTGTAACGAGAAAAGTTGATGAAAATTATTCTGGAGTCAACTGGCACAAACTGTCTTGCATATTCCATGGCAGTATGTAAGATAAAGGTTAAGGAAATGCTGAAGTCCTACAGCACAAGAATAAATAACATAAAATTCTAATAATATATACTTTAAAAAATCAAGTAAACTAAAAAAAAAGTTGCCATTACTACCCTAATACAAGGTGAAACTCAGTAAAAGAGACTTAAATATAACAAAAGGTTTGTTAACATAACAAATACAGTACTTGGGTTTTCAACACAGACCAATTTCCTAGGTTAGGTTACTGTGATCCAATCCATATGCTAGTGCAAAAAAAAAAAAAAAAAAAAAAAAATGCATAGTACTTCATTAAATGAGCACTTTTCAACTTAGCTGCAATAATAATCAAGCTGTAAAAATGCATAGTACTTCATTAAATGAGCACTTTTCAACTTAGCTGCAATAATAATCAAGCTGTAAATTACTCTGTCCAGGAACCATAAGAAGAATATAAAAAGATAACTTTAAAATTTAATAGAAATTTCACTTCACTAAAATTTCTTGTAACGACCAACAAACTGGTTAAATTAGACTTTATTAAAATAAAATACAATATAAAATAAAAATACTATATATATAAATAAAGCACTAAAACAAAAAAAAAAAAAAAAAAAAAGTGTTTCAGAGCATGATGTGGGTTCTCTGTACCACCAATCTTGAACACTCTGCTGTTGCTGAGCATTATTGGGTCAAGCAACATAACCCTGAAACACATAAAATATCCCTGGTGTGATATTCAAACCGTCAACTACTCACGTGATTACCACCAGTGCTCATGCCTTGAGGCACTCCATATAGTAGCAGTCATGCTGTGAATCGCAATAGGGGAGTTTGCATACACCCCATTATGGAGTCTACCATTCTACAGTGCAACGAGCGCTGCCATGCACTATGCATGCGTAATACTGCATCACCGGCACTGGAGTTGTGATTTTATGATCATGCCCAGTCATCTCTGTTACATTCTTCTTCAAGAAGAGTGTTTCCATTTACAATGGGTTTCCTCAGCCTACAAGTTATTTTTTGGTAGGAATTTTTTCCTGCCGTAAAGTGCAGTTCAAGGTATCTTGGTCAGTTAAACCTCAGGCTGTCATGCGCTCCTGTACTCCATCCATCCATGTCCTCCTAGGTCTTCCTCTTCTCCTTCTTCCAGGAGGTATCCATCTTCCGTTATATTCCCAGTTCATATATACTCAGTACACCATACACTAACTAGTTGATGAAGCGACACCCTGCCCTGAAAGCTACTATTTTATTCTTTATTGTATTTTAATGTTTTTACTATTCTATTTATTTTATCGCATTTATTGTATTTTAATGCTTTTATTTTATACCTGTTTTAGTGCTTTTATGTATATATTTTATATTGTATTTTATTTTAATAAAGTCCAATTTAATCAGTTTGTTAGTCATTAAACGAAATTATAGTGATATGCAGATGATGCCCAAAGCCCCTTTTCTAAAGAAATTTCACTTTTTTATGCAGATCTCACATTCATCCAATAAATAAGTTAGCCCAACTGAAATAGTATTTAATTACTAGATTCTGTTTTATAAAGTTTTCTTTTACCTCTCTGCTATAAATATATTGTTTGATATCTTCTTACTAGGCATCTCTGATTAATTTGAGGTCAAGTTTTAAGTGTATCCTACAACAGTGTGGAAGAACTTACTGGAGTCACATAACCTACTTGTTGTCACATAAACACATCAATACCCTTCTGACTGAATGAATTTTGCTAAAAATTAGTGCATGAGGTCCTTAAAATATATATCAACTGGATAATCTGAAATATTACTTTCTTGTATGCATTTTTATCTAACTAAATAAGAGAAATTTTGATGATATCATAGTGATACACACTATTAGTATGAATGAATTGTGATTTATAGAGTTGCCTGTCAGAGTAGAAACATAACAAAAAGAAAAATTGGATATGTGTACTCTTCAAGCACAAAGGCAGCTAAAGAAGAATGTACAGCAAAATACATGAACATTCAAAACAGGTGTGCACTGAGTAAGATGATGTGTTCTATGCATAAGATGCTACACCTAAGAAAAAAAAATACATATGAATAATATAAGTAATTCAAAGGGATAGACTGTCATTACAAACAACACCATCAGGGGACTACACCTAGAATAGTGTATCAAGGATGTAGCATTTCATATACATTTGAACTAATGCTAAGTATTTAATATGAATTTTGAATAAGCAATAGTAGAATGGTAGCCCTATGCTTAAATTTAGAGAAAAATGTTCGAAAGCAAAAGTTTTGTTTAAAAATATAATCGTTCACAAAATAAGATACCTGAAATTGGAGATCATTAGAATTTAGAACAATAAAAAAGTAAGCCAGTATAAAGACAGAATAGGGTTGAAAAAGGTACAATGCAGCAGAAATCACTGAAGAAATGATTTCTGCTGCATTGCGAGTGCTTGATCTAGGAACAAACGTAAGTGGAAGATCCTCAAGGACTCAAGTATCTTGTTACCTGTCAAGTGATGCACCCCTAATTCGGGTCCCAGATAAGAATGGTCAAGTGCATACTGCTCCGGTTGAAGGTGATCTAGTTTTATTGGAAGATGCTATTGTCAGGGAAATGGCTAATATTTTTTGTAATAAAGATATGTGGACCAGAACCAGGGTATGTTTGCCAGGAACAACATTTGATGTGTTACCAACAGACTGTCAGATTTTAGGGGGGGGGGGGTAAAGAGAGCATTATTATTCATGTGGGGATTAACGATATTAAATGAACACAATCTGATTATTTGTTGGATAAATATAGGACCGTGCTGAAAAAATGCTGTGAGTTAGATCAGAGTGTATATGTATCTGCAATTCTGCCCAGACACAATAGGAGGGATTACATGCTGAAAACCTTTGGATTAACTTGAGACTCGAGGGAATCTTCAAGACTCCCACAATATAACAATTGGTAGAGTAGTTAATGATCAGTACCAAGCAGTACTCCTTCAGAATAACCTGAACAGGCTGAAAGAAGGTTAGAAAAGTGGCACTATGTTTTAATACAGCAAAATGCAAGATCTTACACTTGGGAAATAGAACCACACAATAAATTATTAGCATTAGCATTAGTAGAGGCATTTGATGCAAGAAAGCAAGCTTATGCAGCATCAGCCAAAAAAATTAAAGTAAAATAAATAAATAAAAAATAACCACTTCCACTTCATCCCTCTGTTCGTTCGAAATACCTGTCCAGCCGAGCCTTAAACTTATTTAGGCTATCAACTTCCACGACAAGGGATGGAAGTCTGTTCCACCTACCAACCACCCGCTGGCTAAAGGCAAATTTCCTCACATCTGTCTGTCCTCAATTTGAATTTATGCCCTCTCAGGTGAGCAAGAGGAAAAATCCCATCAGCATTGAGCATGCTCAAACCATTCAAGGCTTTGTACACCTCTATCAGATCACCTCGCTGCTGCCTAGTCTCCAGACACTGTAATTCGCAAAACTTAAGCCTTTCTTCGTAAGAGTACCCCTTTGTTCCATTCACTAATCTTGTTGCCCTTCTCTGTACTCGTTCCAGCAGCGCTACATCCTTCTTGAAATGAGGTCTCCAGGCCTGTATACAGTACTCTAGGTGTGGCCTGACCATTGCCTTATACAAGGAAATAATCACCTCCTTATCCCTGCTAGCAAAATTCCTATATATCATTGACAATACACCATGAGCTACTCTTGCAGCCTGTCTGCACTGCTCAGAGAACTTCATATCTGCCTGCACAACCATCCCCAGGTCCCTTTCATTCTCTACCACTGTCAGTGTAGTACCACAGAGTTGATACGTTGCTCTGGGGTTGCTGTTTCCCATATGTAGTACTTTACATTTGTCAACGTTAAACTTCATTTGCCACCTCTCAGCCCATCTGCTCAACTTTTCCAGATCCTGTTGCAGCAGCATAGCGTCAGTAGTGTCCTTGACAACCCTGCCAACCTTCGTATCGTCTGCAAACTTGGACATTAAGCATGATATACCATCATCAATATCATTTATAAATACAGAAAACAATAAAGGACCCAATACTGAACTCTGAGGGACTCCACTAATAACATTAGTCCACGATGAGCAGTGTCCATTGATTACCACTCTGTCTTCTCCCCCTCAACCACCCCTTTATCCATAGCAGCAATTTGCCTCCAATGCCACACTGCTCCAATTTGTGCAGCAGTCTTCCATGTGCAACAGTATCAAAAGCCTTTCTAAGATCCAAGTATATAATATCAAAGTTATTCCCTGCATCCAGTTCTTTTGTGACTGCATCATAGTATCCAATCAAATTGGTCAGGCAAGACTTCCCCTTAACAAAACCATGCTGTGTCTGAGCTATAACTGAAGTCTTGTCTAGATGATCCTGCAGTGCTTCTTTAACCAGTGCCTCCATTAATTTTCGGGAACAGAAGTTAAACTTACAGGTCTATAATTACTTGTGTCAGCCTTTGATCCTCCTTTGTGAATTGGGGTCACATTTGCACATCTCCAGTCCATGGGTACCTCCCCTGAGTCCAAGGAAGCTCTCATAATTATGGCTAAGGGTTTGCTTACTTCCATTGCTGCCTCCTTTAATATAACTGGATAGATTCCATCCAGCCCAGGTGCCTTTCTTGTGTTTATCTTCAACAATTTCTCCTCCACTTTACTCTCAGTTATTACAAGATTCTCTAGCTTACTGCCAGAGTTGAATACACCTCTGGTATTCCCCTCGCTGAATAACTCCTCATGTGTGAATTTCGATGCAAAATATTCATTTAGTTTGTTAGCTACCTGACAGGATCATAAACAGTTGACCCATCGATATCAAGTGGACCAATCTGATTCATCCCCTTCCTTCTAGAGTTTACATAAGTAAAGAACTCTTTGCTGTTTTTCTTCGCATCCTCTGCCAAGGATTTCTCGTAATCTGCCTTCGCCTGCCTAACCTCCTTTGTAACTTGGTTACAGATCAACTTGTATCTATTATAGGCTTCTGTGTCACGTGTTAATTTGTAAGTATCCCATGCATTTTTCTTCTCTGCCATATGCCTCATTAGTTCATCTGACATCCATTTAGGCCTAAACCTTGAACAATATTTCTTAGTTGGTATGTAACTTGGTGGGGTCGAATTAAAAACTGTAGAGAAAGAAAGGGATCTAGGAGTTATAATACAGGCAAATATTAAGTTTTTTGATCAGTGTAATCAGGTAGCCAGGAAAGCCCATGGTGGCCTATCGATGATTTATCGAACATTATCCTGTAGAGATAGGGAGGTCATAGTCCCACCATACAAGGCAATTGTAAGGCCACATCTGGAATATTGTGTTCAATTATGGAGATCTCATTTGAAAAAAAGAAACTGAGCTTCTTGAAAGGGTCCAAAGACAGGCAACTCGCATGGTGAGATCAGCAAAAGAGTAACCATACGAGGAAAGACTCCAATTATGTAGATTACAGAGCGTGGCAACCAGGCACTTCAGAGGTGACCTGATTGAGGTTTATAAGGCTCTGAAAGAGTTTGTAAAATGAATGAAGGCGGAATTTTCACCGTTATAAAGAATTCCAGAATTAGGAGGGCATACATTCAAATTGCCTCCGTAGCCGAGTGGTCAGGAGTGGGAGTGCAATACCACACGCTCTTTGAGTAAGTCGGGGTTCAAGCCCCTGACTGCTAAATATGGTCAATCTGCCAATCAGCACTGGACTGGCGTGGCAGATTGTGGTCCATTACCTTCAACATGAATTGTTGAGGAGGCTTCCATCCTGCAGTGGATTGATAATGGCTGCTGCTTGCTTGCTTACTTATATTCAAGTTATAGGGGAAGAGGTTTAGGCTAGATTGCAGGAAGTTTTCTTTTAGCTAGTAAGTCATGATTGCTGGAACAGGTTGCCTTCACAAGCAGTTGAAGCTGACAATTTGAATAAATTCAAAGGTCAACTGGATAGTTACCTATGTGAAGAGGGAAGCAAATAATTTGTATTTTCTTCTCTTTTTTTTTTTTTTTTGGCCAATGCAGCAAAAACCTGTAGCTTCCTTGCACTATATGGCTATTACTATTACTAAACATAAATTTAATAATGGCACATCTATAAAATAAGTAACCATAAACAATTTGTAATGAAACAAACAATGTATAAACTAATAGCATCTGAGGGAAGCCAGCAAGTATGAACACAATATGCCATACAACTGAGAGATAAAGAAAAAACAATTTGGTAGGCTTTGAAATGCAATGGAAATATGAAATGCATTGCTTGAAGTTGGGAGAAAATTTCTACTAATGAGACAATGGTGACCTACAACAAGAGCAAAAGGCTCTCAAGAACCCCATTTTTAAACAATTGATACCATTGAATGAAGTTATAATAACAGTAAAAAAATCAAAAGCATGAAAGGAAATCCATTTTTAAGCAACAATTGATAACATAAACCAAATTAGTAATAAAAGTTATATATATATATAAAACAATGGAGAAAATCACAGAAATTAAAGATCCAGTAGGTCCAAAAGTTGGATCTACTGGATTTAATAATAGATGTGTAATACTTAAAAGTTAAAGAAATCATGAGGTGAAATTAACTAGAAATCAGATATGAGAAAGAAGCACAATTTACATGCAGTAACAGAGGAAAAGAGCTACCAATTGCAGATAACAGAATAGTATCATACAAAAGAAAGATAAAAAAAGAGTTTTATTTAATTCCATACTCAAAAATAAGGAATTAAAAGCAATATACCAGAAGCAACTCATGCTAAATACTTAATGAAGCACATGATAACACACACACGTCTCAAGCATGAGTTTATTTTTGCCTTTGATCTAAGTATGCAAAACATTTTTATGACACACAACTTGTCATACAAACTGCATGATGGGAGAGGAGCAAAATAAATAGCATAATTTGTTGCAAATTTCATACAGTTATTACAAGCTACAATGTTTTAATAACTTTCACTATTTTGGTGACTGAAGATATAGTTATAGGCCACTGATGCATAACATAGGCCTCAAAATGACCCCATAAAAAAATGCTATGGCCCAAGTTGGTTTGAATATTTAAAGATTGTTACAAATTTTAAATAAAAAATGGAATATTACAACATTGATTAAATAAATAAATTTCCATTTATACTAGGTTTGGCCACTATGAACAAAGGAGTTCACAAGTTTGTCGTAATTGTTTTTTTTTTTGGAACAGATGAACTATCACTACCACAACAGTTAACAATGGACCATTGTGAGTGGTCCCCAATGCAGTGCTGTGAGTGCCATAGTGTCCACAAAGACTCTTTTGGGTACTGTGATTTTGCAGAAAGATTATAATGAAAGCCATAATATGAGCAGGGAACATCATACATTAAAATTATCAACTTGCAAGGTATATTAATGCTATGCACATGCAAAGGCATATCAGAATTTCTTTATCAATAATAGTTGACTTCCTAGCTGAATGCCAGCATCACACAACATGCACTACACATGTCATTCCAAGCTTACCAGTAAGCTTGTGAGAACACAGTGCAAATGTGTGGAAAGTGGGCTGTACTAGCATATTGTTGTTATTTGGGTTTTTTTGAGCATTAGCAACTAAGGCCATATTGCTCCGGGATATGCGGTGGTCATTCCCTGACCTTTCCGCATCCTCCGTATTTGGTGGTCACGGGCTCGAACCCCGGTCTAATCAAGAAGCATGTGCTACGCACTGCTGCTCCTTCCCACCTGGCTACGGAGGCGCCTAACATATTGTGTTCTTGCACTTTGTGGTTTATTATACTAAAATGGATTAAGTTAATTGGTTGTTGCCAGCCATTCTCTGAAACTTTCAAATGTGCCTGTAGGCACAAAAGGTTGGAGATCATTGGTTTAGTACTTCACTATTCAAGGAGATTCACCATTGCCTTTTGTAAAGATAAAAAAAAAAGTATAATTACATAAATTTGGAGTCTCTTTACATGCTTTGACTTAAGCTATATTGTGCTATAATTACCTCATGATGCACATGCGAGTGTCTGCATATATTATTCCATGACTACACATACAATTAAACACTGATTGATAAAAATCACATTTTACAGACTGAGCAATACACATTCCACTAATGATTTCTGGTTTAGCAAAAGCAAGGTTTTGGAAATGTTTATTTAATTGGAGAGATAAAAATGCATCTTTCAAACAATAAATACTTTGCCTAATAATGCACCAAAGTAGTTCATATAAAGTCAGCCAGTGCACATCATATGCAAAACTGTTCCATGGTCCCACTATAGTTTTCTGACTAAGCAAAAGCAAGGTTTTGGAAATGTTTTTATTTAACTGTAGAGATTAAAATTTTTCTTAATGAAAAAGAACCATTAGGAAATAATGTTGAAGATGCGATTTTTCCTTTTTATATGCAAGTTTTATGAAATTAAATCTCAAAGTGTATGGAAAAGCCATCTTGAATCAAAACTTTCTGGTAGTTTTCCAAATTAAATTTTCATTGTTTTATTCACACTTTACATAGCAGATTAAAAAAAAAAAAAAAAACACAACTCCCTTCTGCTGTAGATTATGGTAACAATTCTTGGAATGCCATTTAAAGAAGTTCAGCAACTACACATTCCACTCAGCCTCCTTAAATTTAGACTTCAGCTCTTCACTAGTTGAAGAGAGTTGGAAATCTGGCACCTTCATATGAGGCTTCGCAAGACTTAGAAAATGTCCTGAACAACATTTGTCTCCTTCATATTCCAAAAATTGCTCTTTCAATGACTGTTGCTGCTGCATGTTGCTAGCATACTGTTGACTATTCTTCTAGTATTGCTAGAAGATTTCTAGTTGTTGAAGGTATTAGTGTTGTTGAAATATTTTGCGAATTGGCAAAATCATTCAACAATACTAGAAGAATAGTATTAAATGATCCTTTTGCTTTAAAAGGGCCATTTAACTATTTGTTCCTAATATATGTATTTTAACTTTTCTTAATGCAATCAGTGAGAAAATAGATGCACTAATTAACTGATTATACGGCTCTTTGAAAACAAGAAGTTATATATCACTGTTACAGATAAAAGAAGATGACATACTTATACAGTAAAACCTCACTAATTTGGACTTCACTAATTCAGACCCTCTATAATTTGGACCACCTTCTTTTTTATGTATGTATTTTACATATGTAGAAATTTTTTCTAGAAAAGATTTTATTGATACAAATCCAAACTTTTTATAGAATGGTTTCATAATCACTTTTCCAAAGAAGAAAAATCATTCATAAGGAACAATTTAGTGCAAATGAAAACATTAAGACATTTTTATTGTTATGTAACGCTCCTGCACATCCTTCAATGAAATTTTATAAAGCAATAATGACAGTATTGAGTGCCTTTTCTTACTTCCCAGCACCACAGTCCTCATACAACCTATTGCAGAGTCATACTCAGTTGTAAACATTTATATTGAAATAAATAAATGAAAAATTTTGGATTCTGATAAGGAGAAAAGACAGCGGCCAATATTAGAAATTATAAAATTAAAAATGGGCTAATTAATGAATGTGCTATTTATAGTTAAGATGAAGCAAAAGCAGAGTACAAAAGTAAGTAATGGAAATCGCTATTAAATTATGACTTGTATTTATTTAAATGGAATAAAAATATAAAGAGTGTCAAATTATATTGCACTAATGGCAAAAAAGATAATGTGAGTGATGCAAGAAGAAGATGAAATATCGATAGTATTTCAAGGGTGAAAAATCTATAGGTGAAGTGGGAAGCAAAAAAATAAAATAAAGTAAAGAAGATTAAATTAAATTACAGAAAGCCAGAAGCTGCCTTGATACTCTTATTAAATTTGCTAGTTTTGATGAGGAATTCAAAAATATTTTTATGGTCTAAACAAAATGAAGAATAATGTTATGAAAGCAAAAATAACAGGACCTTAATTCAACATAAAATTTCCAATTTCTTCGAAAAAAAAAATAAAAATAACAATTAAAGAGGCATCTACAGCTAATTAAATTTATAGTTTAACACATTAATTAAAGTTCTGTTTTAAAAAATCATTCTCTTCATGTTCCATTTGATTTGAACATTTTGATAAAATTTTGTTTTGAATATAAACATGTAATGGAAAATGGCTAAATGTGAATATATTCGACTGTGAATAAATTTTCTCTTTTATGAACTACAATTTGAAAATTTTTACATACAATTATATTCTATAATTCAGGATTTTCACCAACTTACACTACTCCTTCACCTCTTCCTTTAGTCTGAATTAGTGAGGTTCTATTGTATACATGCAATTAGCAAAAAGTACTTTCAAAGAATGACTCAAACCTGATAAGGTGAACATTTGAAAGTATATTACAAGGTCTAAACAGAAATTAGTCTATATATTATTACTAGATAAAGGATTATAAAAAAAAAAACCAAAAAAAAAAAAAAAAAAACCCCAAATAATAACAGAATGTTCACATGCCTTCAGCAGAAAGACAAATTAACTACTAAAATGTTTCAAAATACTGTATAAATAAGTGACTAGAATGAAATGTTATTATCAATCATATATTCAATTAAGCTTTCACTGGCACTGCTGTATTACTAGAAATTCTTTGAGCATGTGAAATTATAACAGACATAAATTTAATCAACGCAGAACTACTAATGAGTTCTATGATTCATCTTTGGAGTGTGTATGGGAGATTAACAAATGAAAATTTTCATATGTTAATGTGAAATTTTCTAAATGCTAAGATATGAAAATATATTTTTCTTAAGTTGTTCCTTTATTAATTTTACATACTAAATAAGATTACTCAATACTGATAACCTCTAATAGTACACACACATATATGTATTTTTTTTTTTATAGCTACCTTAAAGTCTATATACAAATATAAGGAAATGAAATTTGTGATGGTTATGGTTGTAATAATTAACCCTATGATTATTTGAATCTAATTTAAGGCTCTATTCTACTTAACTCAGTCAGTGTACTGTTTTCATTTTTTTTCTGATTAAATATCCCATTTAACTGGAATATGTAATCTGCAATAAAAATAAATTTTTACACTTCAGGTCAAAAAAAAAAAAAAAGTTCAAAACCTTACATCTAACAAAACAGATAAAAATATTAATCTGCATTCCTTGTACTTATAATCCCACCCTAATTAAGAAATAGGTGAGAAAAGCATAAACAAATAACTGCTATTATCTATAAAAATAATCTAAAAATAAATATCTTGAAGATCTTCAAACTATACAACTACAAAAGAACTTGGTCCATTAAGAGTATAAGAAGTAATACCCCTGACAATAGTGATGGTGCTACAGCATTAGTTTTCCAGCCAGTCGATGAACAAATAAGCTTTGGTATAACAGTCACATTATAAGATGTATTTGCTGCATACGTGCAAGGACCACATGAATCCTTATCAGGACATTTATCATCTGGTGTACACCAACCATATACAGCAATATAGTAATGACCTGGTTTTACCATTGGATCACCTTGAGTAAGTCTCACATACCTGAAAAAGTAAAAAAAATAGCAGCTGTTAATTTTTGGCTACTACCAGAACCAGTTAATGCTTATACATGATCTTCAAAGTCTCATTACAGTAGGTCCTTCCAATTAATTAAGGGTGGGCTCACTTAATAATAATTAAAATGAAATGGGGTAATCTGCTTAGACAGCCTGTCATTGGCAACTTGTCCAATTTCTAATAACAGGCTTGCACAAGATTGACTAAGTCAATGACAGCACATCAATCTCAATATGAATGAAAATCTGTTTTAGGAATCAGCTTACTGATTACTTCTGAATCAAGCATTGAATTTAAAACTAAGTAGCACAATGAAATTATTAATATTCATGTACATATTATGTTAGGAATATGTTTTAAAAATATATTCAATAAGATGACAGACAAGTATTTGTAGTAGAATGTAATATAGTTTACTGGTCAATTTGAAGTAATATTAATTACTTCAAATAGAAGTAATTATACTTCAAATCTGACCAGAAAAGATCATTACACAGCTTAACTGGCAATACTGACTGCAACAACAGGTGCTGTTGTTGCAGTCAGGTTCGACGAGTTTGAAAACAAACAGAAGTGGTATGTTGTGGTTCAAACTTTTCCTAACAGATGTTAGTACACAGACTGTCCAGTACGCTGAGAGATTGCAAGTAACAACAAGTTTCATTAGTAGCATTAAAATTCCATGTCACAATTTTGCAATGGAGCAACAAACAAACGTCAAATTTTGCTTTAACTGGGAAAATAATTTGCAGATAAAGGAAACACTGGTTGACAGTGACCACAGTGATTTGATATGGGATTAACTTAAAGATGTAACTACCATCAAGGATAAAGGGAAGAGTTTTTGCTTTCGTAAAGGTGCCTACAGTGTTCTCAGACAGTTTAAATTCTAAACAGTGGGATTAACTGATGATGCCACCAACGGTGAATTCTAAATGGGAAGCCTTCAGGGACTTAATCTTGGAGAATACTAAGCTTTTCATACCAACTAAGAAATACTGTTCAAGGTTTAGGCCTAAATGGATGTCAGATAAATTAATGAGACCTGCGGCAGAGGAGAAAAATGCATGGGAGGCATATAAATTATCAGGCAACACAGAAGCCTATGGCAGATATAAGCTAGTCTGTAATTAAGTCACAAAGGAGGTGACTTCCCATAATTATGAGAGCTACTTTGGACTCACTTGAGGTCCCCATGGACTGGAGGTGTGCAAATTTATTCCTAATTCACAAAGGGTGACACAAGTAACTATAGTCTTGTTAGTTTAATTTGTGTTCCAGGGAAAATAATGGAGTCACTGGTTAAAGAAGCATTGCAGGATCATCTAGATAAGACTGCAGTAATAGTTAAGACACAGCATGGGTTTGTCTTGTCTGACCAATTTGATTGGATACTAAAATGTGGTCACAAGGGAACTGAATGTCAAAAATAATTTTGATATCATATACTTATATTTCAGGAAAGCTTTTGATACTGTTGCACATGGAAGGCTGCTGTACAAATTGGAGAGGTATGGCATTAAGAATAAGTTGCTACAATGGATAAGGTGATGGCTGAGTGGGAGACGACAGAGAGTAGCAATCAATGGACACTGCTCTCCATGGACAAATGTTATTAGTGGAGTTAGATAATTTGGATCTAGATAATTTGGGCATATGGGCTAAGAAGTGGCAACTGAAGTTCAACCTTGACAAATGCAAAGTACTGCATATGGGTAGAAGTAACCCCAGAGAAACGTACCAACTGTGTGGTACCACACTTAAGGTGGTAGAAAATGAAAAAGACCTGGGAGTAATTGTGCAGTCAGATATGAAGTTTTCTGAGCAATGCAGACAGGCTGCTAGAGCAGGTCATGGGGTTTTGTCAATGATATATAGGAATTTTGCTAGCAGGGAAAAGGAGGTGATTGTCCCTCTGTATAAGGCAATGGTTATACACGCCTTGAGTACTGCGTACAGGTCTGGAGGCCTCATTTTAGGAAGGATGTAGATTTGCTTGAGCGTGTACAGAGAAGAGCAACACGATTGGTGAGGGGAATGAAGGGATTCTCTTACGAAGAGAGGCTTAAGTTCTGCAAATTGCAGTGGCTGGAGACTAGGCACCTGCGCGGTGATCTGATTGAGGTCTATAAGGCCTTGAATGGGTTGAGCACGCTGAATTCTGATGGGATCCTTCCACTTGTTCAGATTACGAACCTACGGGGACATAAGTTCAAATTAAGAAAGGATAGATGTAGAATAGATGTGCGGAAATTTGCCTTTAGCCAGCGGGTGGTTAATTGCTGGAACAAACTTCCATCTGTCGTTGTGGAAGTTGATAGGTTAAATAAATTTAAGGAGGAACTGGACAGGCATTTGGAGGGAATGGTGTGATTTTTTTTTTTTTTTTTTTTTGGCTGATGCTGCATAAGCTCCTACACTTGCTTTCTTGCATCATGTGCCACTACTACTACTACTACTACTAGTTCCCCAGGGTTCAGTGCTGGCCCATTGTTGTTTTGTGTATTCATCAATGATATTGATGAAGGTATATCAGGATTAATGTCCAAGTTTGCATATGATACAAAGATTGGCACAGTTGTTAAAGACAGTAAAGACAGTATACTACTCCAACTGGATCTAGATAAGTTGGGCAAATGGGCTGAGAAGTGGCAAATGAAGTTTAACATTGATAAATGCAAAGTACTGCATATGGCTAGCAATAATCCAAGATCAATAACCAACTGTGTGGTACAACACACAGGGAAGTGGAAAGTGAAAAGGACCTGGGGGTAATTGTGCAGTCAAATATGAAGTTTGCTGAGCAGTGCAGATGGGCTTCCACAGCAGGTCATTGAGTCTTTTCAATGATATATAGGAATTTTTCTAGCAGGGACAAGGAGATGATTATCCTGTTGTACAAGGCAATGGTCAGGCCACACCTAGAGTACTGTGTACAGGTCTGGAGGCCTCATTTTAGAAAGGATGTAGAGTTACTAGAAGAAGTACAAAGAAGGGCAACAAGATTGGTCAGAGGAACAAAGGGGTGCTCTTACCAAGTAACGCTTAAGTTCTGCAAACAGCAGTACCTGCGAGGTGATCTGATTGAGGTGTATAAGGCCTTGAATTGGTTGAGCAAGCTGAATGCTGATGGGATTCTTCCTCTTGCTTGGATTAAGAACCTGAGAGGGCGATTTCGAATGAATTTAAGGGTGAAATGAGTTTTTTTTTTTGGCTGATGCTGTATAAGCTTGCTTTGTTGCGTTGTATGCCTCTACTAATGCTAATAAATAGGCACAATATTGGCATTAGCATATGATACAAGAAAGCAAGCTTATGCAGCATCAGCCAAAAAAAAAAAAAAAAAAACAACACTTCCACTTCACCCCTCCGTTCATTCGAAATACCTGTCCAGCTGAGCCTTAAATTTATTTAGGATGCTATTAACTTCCACAACAAAGGATGGAAGTCTGTTCCACCAGCCAACTACCCGCTGGCTAAAGGCAAATTTCCGTACATCTATCCTACATCTGGATACCTCCCAACTTTACTTTACTGGCTATAACAAGGTGGATACGTTTGAATATTAAAAATACTTAAACATTTATTTCCCTGTTATGTGTTACTATCTTGTAATACATATATCGTGAAATAAATATTTACATGCAGATGAACAAATCTGAGACATCCTGTATTATAGAAAAATTATTCTATGCATTAAAACTAGTCCCTCCCCCTTTCCAATGGCTTTATATTTTTATGTATGCATGTCCATACACAGTGATGCAATCTTTATTCTCTGTGACTATCTAAAGCACAATATTGTATTTTAAAAGTGAACAGACCCATTATTTCTTCTTTCTTTACTTAAGATTATATTTAGCTTTTTTTCTTTCTTTTTTTTTTATTGCATGCTGCTAATGTAAAATTAGCAATATCATATTGCTAATCAATATCATATATACCAATTAACACTTACCTATGCTGTATCTGAGCTAGCATCCATGCCATAGACTGTTCTGTTGGAAATTCTTCTGTAGGAGACACCACTAATTCAGGCCATGCATACGTTTTGGGGCATTCTTTTGGATCTATGCAATTATTTAAATGAATATCCACCTAAAAAAAAGATTTCACATATTATATCACTGATAATTTGAACAATGAAATGGGGAAAGATAATTTTTGAAATATCTAGCATTCAATATGCTGAGTGGACACTTTATTAGGTATTCTAACCTAAATGTACACACACACACAAAATAGGGATAAATGTAAGAGTTTTGCCAGATCAGATTAATGCCATCATCAATAGTAGATTGAACATTACATCAGTCTGTAATCTAGTTATAGTAAAAGTATAATATGTACTATATAGATGCTGAATATGTATATAAACATAACAGTATACTGCGTTTTACTATTTAACATAATATAATTAACATAATAACAGAAATAAACCTATAATTACTAATTATATGTTTATTTCCAGGGTATGGCATTGTAGACCTACATAGGCTATCTTAGTTTTTATAAGTTATATTGGCCTTCTGGCCCGCAGTATACTGTTATATTTTTATACATATTCAGCATCTATTATATAATCTTTATTGTATACAAAAGTGTTATACAATAAAGATTATATATAGGATGTTTTATGTGAGCAATTCAGTGCAAGAATGGATAAAACAAAAGATTTCAGTGACTTTGAATGTGGCATTATAGTTTGTTCAAGACATGCTAGTATTTCAGGAGCTGCATCCTGATGAGGTTTTCAAGTACAACTGTGTCTTGGGTATCCGAAATTATTATTATTATTATTATTAGCCATATGGTGCAAGAAAGCCTGAGGCTTATGCTGCACCAGCCAAAAAAAATTCCCAAGTACCCAAGTCCCAAATTCCCAAGAGAGAGAGAGAGAGAGAGAGAGAGAGAGAGAGAGAGAGAGAGAGAGAGAGAGAGAGAGAGAGAGAGTCAGAATTAATTAGAAAGGAATCACCAAGAAAGAGAAGAATGATGATATCCAGCTCAGGACCCTGGGTGTGCCAAGCCCATACTCACCAGATGTAAGCCCCTGGGGTTAAATGCTTATATGATGTACCAAGATTGGTCCAAAATCAAATAACATGCAGCTAACAGCAATCTCGTGGTCAGAAACAGCTTGTTCATGTGAGAGTTTAATAGAGGCTAACAAAAAGGCTAGTCAGTCATCAAATAACCCAGTACAAGTGGTTAACCAATAAGGCATTTCGGAAGGCACAACTCATCAGATCCCATCATCCATCCCAAGGACATTACAGCCAACAACCAAACCCTGTGAGCAAAAAAAAAAAAAAAAAAAGGATGGCTAGCATGCGTGGGAACACCATTTTGTGACAGTGGAGATTTGAAAAACACTGCTTGTATGATGAATCCCAGTTCCTTCTGTTTCACACTGATAGGAGGACAGGAAAGGGTTTAAAACAACAAGTCCATGGATCCAGGTGGTGACAGTGTAATGGTAGTGGGAAGTGTTTTTATGGTGCACATTGGGCTCTTTCAATGTTTGGTTGTTGAAAGGGCCCAATTTCCACAGGTTATCTAGAAACTGTTTCTGACCAGGTGTATCCCTTCAATGGCTGCAGCATATCTGTCTGTGAATGGATTCTTCCAAAAGGAAAGTGTGCCATTTCACAAGGCCAGAACCATACAAAACTGGTTTCAGGAACATGAGTGAATTCAGCCTCACCAGATCTCAATCCAACTGAGCACCTATGAAATGAGGTGGAATAAGTTCTTCAGAGTAGAGATCATAAATCGTTCAATTTGAAACAACTGGGGGAAGCAACTAAGTCACTGTGGACCAGCTGCCTTCAAAACCTCCCCAGTTCAGAGCTTGTACGTGGAAGCACACGACCCTCTACTTTATCTTAGAAGACAAAGCCTACTCTGTCAATATGCTACCAAAACAAGAAGCCTTCCAATTCACCCCTGTTGGGTATACCTCAACCAACCTCTTTGGACAACACTTTATGAATCCAAACCAAATGAATCCAGGCCTGCTGGGATATGTCTTCAAGAAATAACAGAGAAGTGGAAAATTGATCTTAATAAAATTAAAGAAAGTGCAAATATGCTTTTATCTCCATGGGATAAAGTTGATATAGACACTGATCTATACTTCACCACTCAGTGGTCAAAAAACACTATTCCATCATTTAACATCCAACAGCTACATGCCAATCATACTTGTGAGTGCGATTTAGAGCAATCTATACAGATGGCTCTAAATCGCACTCACATGTTGGTGCAGCAGCTGTTTTCTTTTCACATGTAGTTTCAAAGTCTCTGCCACTTGAGTACAGCATACTTTCTGCAGAATTATATGCCATCCAGCTTGCATTAAGTGAAATATGTCAGCAATCATCAATTTTGGTCCTAATATATATATATATATATATATATATATATTCTGATTCGCTCAGTGCTATCTCAGTCATACAGGGTAAACATCATTCATGTTTTTTTTTTTTTTGGTAGTTGTTGGCGCATCGGCTTATGTGGCCATAATGCACCTCCTAAGGTTTTTGCAGTACTTTGATCCAAGCCCGAGGCAGGATTCGAACCCGCGACCTTTGGGTTGCCAGGCAGGCAGGCACTTTACCCACCCGGCTAGCCTGGTCGGCCATCATTCATGTAATCCCATGCTACAAGAAATTAGTTTTCTAATTAAAAACTCTGTCAAAAAAAACATTCTGTAATAACTCTTTGCTGGATTCCAGGACACTCTGGAATAGAAGGCAATGAAAAAGCAGATAATGCAGCAAAGTCAGCTACAGAACGGCCAAACAAAATAATGATAGTACCATACACTAATTTCAGACTAATTATTATTAGAACTAGTGAAGACGAATGGGCCCAGATATTGAGAAGTCAAACCAATAAACTGCAGGAAATAAAACCGAATCCACAAATATGGAAATCAAGCATTAGAAAAAGTAATGCTTGCCAGACTACAAATTGGCCACACTCACCTCACGCATCATCATCATCTATTAGCTAATGAAAATCCTCCTCTCTGTTTTCAATGCCAAGTTCAGTTTACAGTGAAACATCCTATTAGATTGCCTATACAGTAATACCCCGAAGTTACGCGATAGGTGGGTCCGCCGAAAATCGCGTAAGTCGAATTCGCGTAAGTCGGGGTACAACTTTGCATATAAATACATATAAATTTTGCTTAATTGGGACCAAGGACTAACAAAAACACTAGTTTAGAAGAAAAATATTAATAAAATTGCAGTTCTTTATACATATTAATACAAAATATGTATTAAAAAACAAATGACTTACGTAAAAAAGTTATTTCGATGTCGATGGCTTCATAAAATCTAACAAATTCGTCTGACGACACAGCGCCTTCTTTTTTTCACGCAGAATTTCTTCGTAGCAAGCTAATAATTTTTTTATTCCTTGCTTTGTAGCTATAACGCGTTCTTCGTTGGAGTCTATGTTTTCTAAAATTTTTAAGCCCTTTACAATTGAGCCCTTTTCAATTTTCAACCTGTCAAGTTTGCAATTGTCATGTGCTTTTCGCCGTTGTTTCATTTAGGCCTGTAGCACGTGCAATATCGCATGGCCTTTCATTTCGCTCAAAGCGTTTCACAATTTCATATTTTTTCTCTATCGACAGAGGCGGACTGGCCATTAGCCTTGCCGGGGAAACCCCGGTGGGCAGGAGGCCGGTGTGATTTTGGCCATAAACCATAGTATGAGGCCACTATAAATTTTCCCCGGGTAAGAATTTTTGATCCAGTCCGCCTCTGTTTATCGATAATTGCTTTTCTTTTTCTCTCTGAATCTGCAGCGTCTTCACCAGGACGCTTCCTTTTCACACCTTTTAAGTATTTTACTCCTTTTTAGGGAATAAAGCACAATTACAAAACGAGGAGGCACGCTTGATATGCATAAACAAAGCTGCGCGCATGTAGCAACTGAATAAACAACACCATAAAGGCAGAGATACACTATTAACACCTCACATTTCTAGGGGTTACTACCATAAAACAATAAAAATCCAGTTGCGTTTCTGCTAGTGAAATCTGTTATAAACTGGTAGTAAACTCGATCTAATTGCATTTGCTATTATATTGATAGCTGGAATTGTGTTGGTTTTTGCGTTATTATGGTGAAATGTGTTTCCCCTTCACTGATATAAAAAACATAAAAGCAGCAAAGTTGAATTTTGTTCATCTTTCGCTCTCATTCTCCGCCGTCGCACCGTATATCGATAACATATGAAAAACGACCTTGAAGATAGTGGGCGGCAGCGTTGCCAAACGAAAAAATCAAGAACCGCGTAACTCCGAGTTCGCGTAAGTCGGGGTAGCGTAAGTCGGGGTATTACTGTACTTCAGAAATTCCAGATCCTTTTGCTTCCAGAGTCTATGCAATAATCGGAATCCATTTACTCTTCAACAGATATTAGACAACTCTGCAAATCTAGATGAACTGTTCAATTTTATTCGGCAAATCCAATTTGACAAATAAATCTGAAAGAATTGATTTTCATTAAAATAAAACATGGAAAGACACATCTTGGCCTTTGATGCCCTTGTGTCTTAAAACTCTTAAACAACAACCTCCATACCAGCATAAATCCAGGCTATTTTGAGAGTTAAAGGAGAACACACTTGCTATTAGGTAGATGTACCTACCTAAAAGCAAGTTTGTTTATCAAACGGCTTGTTTGGCACAAACTGATTGATAAATAAACTGCATCAACTGTTAATATATTTGTATAAGTATATATGCTGTAAAAGTGGCCTAACAACAATTTAAAAAAAAAAAAAGAAAAAGGCATACAAAGCCATAACAAAAACTAATGTCACAGAACACAATTGACAAAAGTGAAAACAATTCCTTGCTCCCTCCCATCCGTTCCCAGTTTAATTTATAAGTTGAGGCAAGAGAGAAAAATATTTAATACTAATGTTTAATACTACTACTGTGCAAGCACATAACAGCATAAAATTTTTATGCATTCAATAACATACTCACATTATAACAAGAAGAAGGCAGACAAAAACGATGGTATGTATAGTTTCCAGCTGGCACAATCCCAGACTCTGTCTTATTAAAAATATCTTTGGTACGTGGATGAACATGTGTCACTTGCTGTACTTTAATCTTATATTCTGTATCTGCAAGAAGAAAAAAAAAAAAAAAAAACTTACCAATTAGATGCTTACAATAAATCATCCAATTTTATAATCAAAAGTAAACAAATCCCAAAATAAAAATGATTAACAATGAAAATTAATAAGGTTAATAAATTTAATTGATTAATAGACTATACTATACAATACTATACTATGCTAATGCAGTGATAAGTATTACACTATCTAGTTTTATATTACACCTTACACTGTGTCAAGTTCAAGATATTTTTATGTTTAAAGTAGATACTCACAATGATCAATTATTTGCATAATTATGCAGTCAGTTATTGTTATTTTCTTTTATACATATCTTCTTTACTTACCTTTGCATTAAAATTACCAACTATGTTTACAAGATTATATAAACTGACTGTCTGGAGTTTTTCATAGAAGTTCTTAATAGCTCCTTCAGTGTCTCCTATTAATGCATATGCATTTATAATAGCCATATTACAAAATTTTCCCTTCATTCTTATCTTAAACTCTCTCATAAATTGACTCAAAGACCAGTACACATTTCCTTTGTTCCTTGTCTACCATAAAACAAGTTTTGTTCACTCCTATTTTCTTGTCATTACCACTATAGTACACTGCATAATTTCTTTTATTAATCTATTCTATTTGCCCTCTACCTCCTGGAGTGCAACTATATTTAATTTTTACTTTAAAATCCTTCTAGCACATTCTGCTCTCCATTCTGCTCTTGAGGCCATACCTCAAGCTGAATAAATAAATAAAAAACTCATCTACAATTTCTTTCATCTGGCAGCACTAACAGTACATATGCCAGGAGAAATCTAATCATCTCTATTCCTATATCCTCAGTGATTTCCAATAGAGCCATCCAATTTAAATACACTAAATTTTCTTAATGGTTAATATTCCGCAAAGGCTGGTTGCCAGCCACATATCCCCTCCTTACCCACCCACAAGTACCTTGGAAAACTTGTGGAATTGTCAATTACACTAACTATAGTCATATAAGTCAATTACACTAACTATAGTCATATAAGTCAATTACACTAACTATAGAGTCATACATATCTTTTAAGACTAACTGTATTACCTACTTTTTATCAACTACTTGAGGTGGCTAGTACTTGCCTTTACATAGAACCATCAATGAGTTCAGGAAAAATAATGGAGTCACTGGTTAAAGAAATAATGCAGGACTAGTTACAGAAGAATGAAGTTATACTGCAGTCATGGGATGGATTTGTTAAGGGGTAATCTTGTCTGACCAATCTCTGACTGGATACTACGACATGGTAACAGAGGAACTGGATGCAAAATATAATTTTCACATCTAAAATCTAAGCATCGTATACTTAGATTTGAGAAAAGCTTTTAATACTGTTGCACATAAAAGATTGCTATAAAAATTGGAGCAGTGTGGCATTAGCAGTTAGTTAATGCTATGGAAAAAGGGATGGTTGAATGGGAGAAGATAGAATTGTTATCAATGGGCACTGCTCTTCTTGGACAAATGTTATTAGCAGAGTCCCCCAAGGTTCAGTGTTGGGCATATTTTTATTTTCTGCATTTATTAATGATACTGATGAAGGCATATCAGGCTTAACGTCTAAGTTTGCAGATGATATGAAAGTTGGCAGGGTGGTTAATCACAGATCAGAATATGATACTGCAACAAAATCTAGATAAGTTCTTCAAATGGAGAGATACATTAAAATACTAAGAACAATAAAAACCAACAACAATTAAACAACAATAAAGATTTAAAAATAAGGTAGTTTTTTGGTTTTTTTTTTTTAATAATTCAGACTTACCCTGTTGGCCTGTATGTACATCTTCCCCACAATAGGCATGAACACCAATGTAAAACTGCCCGGGGCTGAAGTTGACATCCCAACTTGATATGGTTAGATTTTCAGAGCCCCATTTGTAGGATGACCAAGCCAGACTTCGAAATGTTGGGAATTCATATGGATCCTTGCTGACATACAGATTGGGCTCTCCTTTTATTTGTGTAACCTATAAAAATGTCATACTTTGTATAACATGAAAATTTATGTGCAGAAGGAATCTGGAGAAGTTCTAATATAATGAATTAATGAACTAATTTAACGAACACAGAATAATGGAAAGCATGATTAATATTAGGAGTGATGTGTTCAACACGAGGCTCAAATAAATAATACAGTATTAAAATATTTAGGTAGATCAAGGTCTCTTTCAAGCCAACATATATCGAGTAATACCACAAAAAATGCTAATATTCTTGTAGTCTACCTTGTAAACTCCACTGACCCAAAGTGGGCATATTCTGGTGTATAAACAGAAAAAAAAATTTAAGTCACTCAACACTAATTTGAACATTTTAAGAGAAAGGATGAAAACTAGTTTAAATATCAATGACCAGGGGCAAAGGTTGATGACATTGTAGAGCGGATATCATCTTTTAAGGGCACAAAAGGTGATATAGTTGTACACGTTGGCACTAATGATATTAAGAGTAGGAGACCGGCGGAATTACTTAATAAGTACAGGTCACTGTTGAAAAAAATTAGGGTTGAATTTGAAAGTGTCTGCAATTCTGCCCAGACACGATAGGAGGGAGTATATGATGAGAGCCCTGTCGATGAATTCAGCCCTGGAAAGATTGTGCAAGGCTCAAGGGGTAGAATTTTTTTCAGCCTGGTCTGTACTTGTTAACAGGAAAGACTGCTTCTACAGGGATGGGATACAATTAAATAGAAAGGGTGAAAGAATGTTTGCTAATGCTATCGAGGCAGTGTTAGGTGGGTCGGAAAACTGCTAGATTGGGGGGAGACAAAGACCAATAGATTGACAGTAGCCACTGGCAGAGGTGAAAGAGATTCTTGCACTGCTTCTATTAGAATGAGCAGAAGCCTGAAAAACAAGATGCATGGTACTTCAGAGACTGCTGGGAGCCATTGCGGTACAAGTAAACACATGGGTTGTGTTAGGGTAGCTAAGAATAGAAACAGGTGCAGGTATACTTGCGTGTACACCAATGCTAGGAGTTTAGTAAATAAATTTGATGAATTTGAGGTATTGCTCAAAACATCGAAGGCAGATATTGTTGGGATATCAGAGACGTGGTGTCACACAGATATAAGGAATGCAGAACTGGAATTTGGGGAGTACAATGTCTACAGAAAGGATAGACAGGATAGGAAGGGAGGAGGAGTTATGCTATTAGTTAAGAAATACATAAAATCCTAGGAAGTGAAGCCAGTCGACATCGCTGGACAGTACAGTGCCGAGCCAGTTTGGTGTGACATAAGCATCGGGAAATCAAAATTGAGAGTAGGAGTGTGCTATAGGCCTAATGACTCTGATGAGTATAATAAGAAACTGTACAGGGATATAGAGTGGGCCAGTAAATCAGAGAGTCTTATAATGGGGGATTTTAATTTCCCAGATATTGATTGACTGGAATTTGGGGGCTGGTCACTCACACACTAGCAAGGCTTTTGTGGATTTATTGGATGATTGTTTTCTACATCAGCATGTTCGGGAGGAAACTAGAAGGTGTAATACTCTTAATCTGATTATCAGTAGTGATTCTTCATGCATTAAGAATCTGCAGGTAAATGAACCACTAGGTGGCAGTGATCACAGTGTGCTGAAGTGGGATTTCTAATGGTAGTTACCTCTTTGAGTAAAGAGGTAACTACCATTAGGGGTAAAGGGAAGGGTTATTGCTTTCGTAAAGGCAACTACGATGGACTGAGACAATATTTAAATTCTATACAGTGGGACCAACTGATGATGTTACCAACAGCAAATTCAAAATGGGAAGCATTCAAAGAACTTATCTTGGAAGCTACTAGGCTTTACATACCAACTAAGAAATAGTGTTCAAGGTTTAGGCCTAAGTGGATGTCAGATGAACTAATGAAACATATGGCAGAGAAGAAAAATGCATGGAATACATACAAATTAACACGTGACACAGAAGCCTATGATAGATACAAGTTGATCTGTAACCAAGTTACAAAGGAGGTTAGGCAGGCGAAGGCAGATTACGAGAAATCTTTGGCAAGGGATGCAAAGAAAAACAGCAAAGAGTTCTTTACTTATGTAAACTCTAGAAAGAAGGGGATGAATCAGATTGGTCCACTTAATATCAATGGGTCAACTGTTGATGGTCCTGCTCAGGTAGCTAACAAACTGAATGAATAATTTGCATCGACATTCACACATGAGGAGTAATTCAGCGAGGGGAATGCCAGAGGTGTATTCAACTCTGGCAGTAAGCTAGAGAATCTTGTAATAACTGAAAGTAAAGTGGAGGAGAAATTGTTGAAGATAAATACAAGAAAGGCACCTGGGGTGGATGGGATCTATCCAGTTATATTAAAGGAGGCAGCAAAGGAAGTAAGCAAACCCTTAGCCATAATTATGAGAGCTTCCTTGGACTCAGGGGAAGTACCCATCGACTGGAGATGTGCCAATGTGACCCCAATTCACAAAGGAGGATCAAAGGGCGACACAAGTAATTATAGACCTGTTAGTTTAACTTCTGTTCCTGGAAAATTAATGGAGGCACTGGTTAAAGAAGCACTGCAGGATCATCTAGACAAGACTTCAGTTATAGCTCAGACACAGCATGGTTTTGTTAAAGGGAAGTCTTGCCTGACCAATTTGATTGGATACTATGATGCAGTCACAAAAGAACTGGATGCAGGGAATAACTTTGATATTATATACTTGGATCTTAGAAAGGCTTTTGATACTGTTGCACATGGAAGACTGCTGCACAAATTGGAGCAGTGTGGCATTCGAGGCAAATTGCTACTATGGATAAAGGGGTGGTTAAGGGGGAGCAGACAGAGAGTGGTAATCAATGGACACTGCTCATCGTGGACTAATGTTATTAGTGGAGTCCCTCAGAGTTCAGTATTGGGTCCATTATTGTTTTCTGTATTTATAAATGATATTGATGATGGTATATCAAGCTTAATGTCCAAGTTTGCAGACGATACGAAGGTTGGCAGAGTTGTCAAGGACACTACTGACACTATGCTACTGCAACAGGATCTGGAAAGGATAAAGCTGACCTGCTAGCATCCCATTTTTCTTCCAACTCGTGCATTAACAATCTTGGTAAAACACCTCCCACCATTCCCATCACGCTCCATTCAATGCCTCCTGTGGTCTTCCGTCAAAAGGATTTTGAAGAATCTTGATGCTAAGAAAGCTCCAGGTCCCGATGGTATTTCTCCACTTGTTCTCAAAACCTGTGCTCCTAAACTTACTCTTATTCTTTGCCGCCTTTTTTCACTTTCTTATTCCAAAGGTGTTTTTCTGCTTGGAAATTTGCTCATATCCAGCCAGTTCCTAAAAAGGGTGACAAATCCCTCCCATCCAATTATCGTCCCATTGCAATTACTTCTACTCTTTCTAAAGTAATGGAGAAATCAATTAACCGCCAAATTTTAAACTACATAGAAACCTTCCATCTGATCAACAATCACCAGTATGGATTCCGTCAGTGTCGATCCACTGGTGATATTCTAGCTTATGTTACCCATTTATGGACTAATTCAATAGAAAGGTTCGATGAAACACAAGTAGTTGCTCTTGACATCTCAAAGGCTTTCGATCGTGTTTGGCATAAAGGTCTTCTAAACAAGCTTCCATCTTATGGTTTGCCAACTGTTTTTAGTAAGTGGTTATCCAGTTTTCTCTCTGATCGCTCACTGAGGGTGCTGGTAGATGGTTCTCTGTCTTCTAACTTCTCCACTAATTCCGGTGTCCCCCAAGGTTCAGTTCTTTCCCCCACTCTTTTCCTCTTTTATATTAATGACCTTCTTCCACTGACTGGAAATCCTATCCATAGTTTTGCTGATGATAGCACATTGCATTCCACTTTCCATTTTGAGAAACCTTGTCCTGCTCAATCAGTTTCAACTTCTCGAAAATCTGCTACCAATTCCTTAAATGCTGATCTTCAGGTAATTCTCCAGTGGGGCAAAGACAACTTAGTTGATTTCAACCCTTCTAAAACTCAGCCTTGTCTTATATCTCGCTAAAAGGATTCTTCTGCTCCTATGCTTATCTTTAGTGACACTCCGATTTCTAAGCAAAATGATATATCTCTTTTGGGGATTACCCTGACTTCTAATCTCTCTTGGCACAAGCACATTACAAATATTGCTTCTTCTGCATCTAAAAAACTTGATTTTCTTTTTCGCTCTCAGCGTTACTTTTCTTCCAAACAGCTGCTCACTCTGTATAAATTGCAAATCCGCACTGCCATGGAATATTGTTCCAACATCTGGGGTGGTGCCACCAAAACCTCTCTCAGGCTTCTTTATTCCATTCAGAAGAGGGCAGTTAGGTTAATTAATGACTCATCTAACAGCATCTCTCCACTCGCTGTCTCATAGACGTACTGTTTCTGCTGCATGCCTCTTCTACGGATACTTCCATGGGCACTGTTCTTCTGATTTGGCTTCTATAATTCCCACTCTCTCTTTCAAAACAGTCCGAACACGTGCCGCCACCAGCCATTTACTGTCCAACTTCAAACTCACAGAACCAACTTTTCAGATTCCTCATTTATACATTCAACTGCCGTTTTCTGGAACAACCTTCCTTCATACGTATTTCCTGAAAATTACAGTCTACAGAAGTTCAAATCCAATGTCAACAAATATCTTCTTTCGTCTTCGCAACCTCCAACCCAAGCACGGTACTCAGTACTATAGCTTCTAACACCTCTCGTGTTTGGGGTTTACATAAAAAAAAAAAAAAAAAAAAGTTCAAGAAAGCAAGCTTATATATAACATCGACCAAAAAAAAAAAAAACTACATTGTTTACCCATCCATACCCTCCAAGAATCTGTCTAGTTCCTTGAATTTATTCAACCCCATCCACTTCCACAGCAGGTGGAAGCCTGTTCCAACGTCAACCACCTGCTGGCTGAAGGCAAACTTCCACATACCTATCCTGCAACCATCCTTTCTCAACTTGAATTTATGTCCCCTTGTGTGTGGTCTCAGCAAGTGGAAGAATGCCGTTAACATTTAGCTTATTCAATTCATTCAAGGCTTTAAACACGTCAATCAGCTCTCCCCGCAGGTGCCTAGTCTCAATACACTACAATTTGCAGAAGTGAAGTCTTTCTAGGTAAGAGCACCGTTTTGCTCCCTTCACCGGTCTTGTTGCCCTTCTCTGCATCCATTCCAGCGGGCGCCTCCGTAGCCAGGTGGGAAGGAGCAGCAGTGCGCAGCACATGCTTCTTGATTAGACCGGGGTTCGAGCCCGTCACCACCAAATACGGAGGATGCGGAAAGGTCAAGGAATGACCACCGCATATCCCGAAGCAATATGGCCTTAGTTGCTAATGCTCCTAAAAACCAACAAAACAAACAAAACAACAGTCCATTCCAGCAGATCTACATCCTTTCTAAAGTGAGGCCTCCAGACCTGTACAGTGTATTCAAGATTCAACCTAACCAAATATTCCAGTAGGGTAGTTGGTTGGTGGAGCAGACTTCCATCCCTTGTTGTGGAGGTTGATAGCCTAAATAAATTTAAGGCTCAGCTGGACAGGTATTTCGAACGAACGGAGGGGTGAAGTGGAAGTGTTTTTTTTTTTGGCTGATGCTGCATAAGCTTGCTTTCTTGCATCATATGCCTCTACTAATGCTAATTCCTGTAATACTCTGAAGTAACAGGGTCCTCAAAAGTGAACAGTCCAAACAGGTTCCAACCTCCCAACAATTGCTATCCCAAGCGCATTAACTGACTTTAAATTTATATGTATGGATTATCAAGTGCATTATGGTGATAACAATGCTATTAAGCTTGAAACTGTCTCAGTCCAAATGTTTTGTTGAGAAAATTTTCATTCCCATCAATCTTTTGGATAAAAGTCTCTGCTAATTCCATTCTTTTCTTTCAGACCTGATGTAATTTTGATATATAAACTTTATACCTTTAACTTTATCCTGAATCTTTTAAAATTCTAATAACAGAAACCTGTAACAATTTCAGTTCAGATGATAGCCATCATGATGACTTTTGAGAAATATTCTTTCTCTTTACAATACTTTTCAACTTTCCCTGTGTTTCTAAGTAGTTCTTAGAGAACACTGCATATTAGAGAGGTGGAACAGGACCAGGGTATGTCTACCAGGGTCAAAAGTTTATGACGTTGTAGGAAGATATCATCTTTTAAGGGTATAAAAGGTTAGGGTGAAATTTGAAAGTGTTTGCAATTCTGCCCAGACATGATAGGAGGAAGTATATGATGAGAGCCTTGTCAATCAATTCGGCCCTGGAGAGAATGTGCAAGACTCACGGAGTAGAATTTTTTTCAGCGTGGTCTGTGCTTGCTAACAGGAGAGACTGCTTCTACAGGGATGGGATGCATTTAAATAGACAGGGTGCAAGAATATTTGCTAATGCTATCGAGGCAGTGTTAGGTGGGTCAGAAAACTGCTAGATTGGGGGGGACACCGACTAAAAGATTAACGGTAGCCACAGACAGAGGTGAAAGTGATTCTTGCACTGCTTCTACTGTATTGAGCAGCAGCCTAGAGAGCAAGTTGCTGGGGACTTCAAGAGCTACTGGGAGTCATCATGGAACAAGTAAATACAAGGGCTGTGTTAGGATAACTAAGTGTAAGAACAAGTGCATGTATACTTGCATGTACACTACTGCTAGAAGTAAAGTAAATAAAATTGATGAATTTGAAGTGCTGATCAAGATATCAAAGGAGGGGGTTATGCTGTTAGTTAAGAAACACAAAATCTAAGAAAGTGCAATGTTGAGTCTGGGGTGACAAACAGATGGACTGGAGATGTGCAAATGTATCCCCAATTCACAGAGGGGGGTTCAAAGGGTGACACAAATAATTATAGACCTGTTAGTTTAACTTTTGTTCAGGGGAAAATAATGGCGTCACTGGTTAAGGAGGTGATACAGGATCACCTAGACAAGACAGCAGTAATAGTTAAGACATAGCATGGATTTGTAAAGGGGAAGTATTATCTAACCAACTTGACTGGATACTACGATGCTGTCACAAAGGAACTGGATGCAAAAAATTATTTGGATTTCAGGAAAGCTTTTGATACTGTTGCACATGGAAGACTGCTGTACAAATTGGAGCAGTATGACATTAAGGGCAAGTTACTGCAATGATAAAGGGATGGTTGAGTGGGAGACGGCAGAGAGTGGTAATAAATGGACACTGCTCTACATGGACTAATGTTATTAGCAGAGTCCCCCGTGGTTCAGTGCTGAGTCCATTGTTGCGCCGACCGGGCTAGCCGAGTGGGTAAAGTACCTGCCCGGTAACCCAAAGGTCGCGGGTTCGATTCCCGCCTCGGGCTTGGATCAAAGTACTGCAAAAACCTTGGGAGGTGCAATATGGCCACAGAAGCCGATGCGCCAACAACTACCAAATCAAAAAAAAAAAAAAAAAAAAATCCATTGTTGCTTAAGTGTATTTATCAATGATATCGATGAAGGTATATCAGGTTTAATGTCCAAGTTTGCAGATGATACAAAGGTTGGCAGGGATGTTAATGACAGTATGCTACTGCAACAAGATCTAGAAAAGTAGTAGTAGTGGCATGTGATGCAAGAAAGCAAGTGTATGAGCTTATGAAGCATCAGCAAAAAAAAAAAAAAAAAAAAAAATCACACCATTCCCTCCAAATGCCTGTCCAGTTCCTCCTTAAATTTATTCAACCTATCAACTTCCACAACAACAGATGGAAGTTTGTTCCAGCAATTAACCACCCGCTGGCTAAAGGCAAATTTCCACACATCTATTCTACATCTGTCTTTTCTTAATTTGAAAATATGTCCCCTTAGGTTCGTAATCTGAACAAGTGGAAGGATCCCATCAGAATTCAGCGTGCTCAACCCATTCAAGGCCTTATACACGTCAATCAGATCACCGCGCAGGTGCCTAGTCTCCAGCCACTGCAATTTGCAGAAATTAAGCCTCTCTTAGTAAGAGGATCCCTTCATTCCCCTCACCAACCTTGTTGCACTTCTCTGTACACGCTCAAGTAAATCTACATCCTTCCTAAAATGAGGCTTCCAGACCTGTAAGCAGTATTCAGGGCTTGGCCTGACCATTGCCTTATACAGAGGGATAATCACCTCCTTTTCCCTGCTAGCAAAATTCCTATATATCATTCACAATACCCCATGACCTGCCCCGGCAGACTGTCTGCATTGCACAGAAAACTTCATATCTGACTGCACAATTACTCCCAGGTCTTTTCCATTTTCTACCACCTTAAGCATAGAAAAACTTCAGTTACCACTTCTGAGAAGTGGTAACTGAAGTTTAACATTCACAAATGCAAAGTACTCCATATGGGTAGTAGTAACCCAAGAGAAATGTAATGCACCAACTGTGTGGTACTACACTCAGGAAGGTGAAGAATTAAAAAGACCTGGGGTAATTGTGCAGCCAGATATGAAGTTCTCTGAGCAGTGCAGATGGGCTGCCAGAGCAGGTCATGGAGTTTTGTCAATGATATATAGGAATTTTGCTAGCAGAGACAAGGAGGTGATTATCCCTTTGTATAAGGCAATGGTTGGGCCACACCTTGAGTACTGTATAAAGGTCTGGAGGTCTAATTTAGGAAGGATGTAGAGTTTCTAGAACGAGTACACAGAAGGGCAACAAGATTGGTGAGAGGAACAAAGAGGTGTGCTTACGAAGAAAGGCTTAAGTTCTGCAAGTTGCAGCATCTGGAGACTAGGCACCTGCGAGGTGATCTAATTGAGATGTATAAGGCCTTGAATGGTTTGAGTAGGCTCAATGCTGACGGGATACTTCCACTTGCTCAGATTAAGAACTTGAGGGGGCATAGGTTCAAACTGAGGAAAGACAGTTATAGAATAGATGTGCAGAAGTTTGCCTTTAGCCAGCAGGTAGTTGATTGCTGGAACAGACTTCCTTCTGTTTTTGTGGAAGTTGATATCTTAAATAAATTTAAGGCTGAACTAGACAAACATTTGGAGTGACCGGATGGGTGAAATGGGAAGGTAAGGTTTTTTTTTTGGCTGATGCTGTGTATGCTTGCTTTCTTGCATCATATGCCTTAACTAATGCTAATCACTGCTAGGAGGTCTGGAATACATTCAGTCCTCTCAAATCTTAATTGTTTGGTGAATTGTTGTTTTTTTTTTATTGAGCAAATGAAAATGTTTTGGCCATTCTCTATGGATAAGAGTCACACTACCAAGTCTTAGAAAAGCTCCACTATTATAATTCTTTCTTCCTTATCCAGTCACTAAATCTTTCTAAAATTTTAAGAAACCACAAAAAGACAAAACAGTTACGATTCTGTGAATGAAATTTTTAATCAATAATTGCAAACTTCAATTTATCCACAGATTCCCCATAGTAGATCAAATTCCTGGAAAATGTATTAGCAAAAGTCCAACCATAAAGTGACTACTTTTCTAGTATCTGATCTGCTAACCATTATCCGTGAAAGAACTTCTGATTGCATCACTGTTCTCTTTCAAAACATTTGAATAACAATATCCTAAGCTATTACAGTAATCTACTTCTTTACAAACACCATGCATTCCTACAAAGTGATTTGTAAATCAAAAGTTCATAAATTGAAAGCAATTTTCGATTCAATTACCTATAATCCCAGTGAATTGCACAGTTGTTGCAATTACTGCCCTTTCAAACCAGGTGGAAAAGATCTAGATCTGAATCCTGTCAAGACATGAGGAGGTTAGTTGCAAGTTGCACGATTTTCCCACCCCAGGCAAAGTAAGGTTTTTTACCCAGCAAAATACCAACAACAAGCAGACCACAGAATATGCGACAGACACAATGCATTGATATCTCACAACCTTAGTGGCTTTTGTGAAAAACCAAAAACAATAACATACATATAATTAGAAAATGCATATCAAAAATTTTTTTCATATCTTTTTACAATATTACTAATGCATTCTTTATTTATTAAATTCATTATGCTTTATTTTATATACAAAATAATGTGCAGCACTGTATTATATTATGCAATGATAAAAAAATAACACAACACTACTGACAGAAAACATAACTGCCAATAAGTCACTCTCATTCTGACAGTGACCAATTACCACAATTATCAAATTTGAGAGTTTATACTATATTTATTTATTTAAGTTTCTTTTCTGAAATTTAGTTGTAATATTTATTAAATTATAATAAAGTGTTGTGCTTTACAATAAATATCAGAAAAAAAAAAAAAAATTCTATTCTCTCTCTCACTCTCTCTCTGGGAATTTTTTTTTTTTGGCTGGTGCACACAAGCTTCCTTGCACCATATAGCTAATAATAAAAAACCACTCCCATTTTACCCTTCCATTCGTTCCAAATACCTGTCCAGCTCAGGCCTTAAATTTATTTAGGCTATTAACTTCCACAACAAAAGATGGAACTTTATTCCACCAACCAACTATCCACTGGCTAAAGGCAAACTTCCAAACATCTATCCTACAACTTCCTCCTTCCTCAATTTGAATTTATGCCCTCTCAAGTGATTATTCTGAGCAAGAGCAAGAATCCCATCAGCATTGAGCATGCTCAAACCATTCAAGGTTTTATACACCTCAATCAGATCACCTCGCAGGTGCCTAGTCTCCAGACACTGTACTCTGCAAAACTTAAGCCTTTCTTCGTAAGAGCAACCCTTCGTTCCATTCACTGATCTTATTGCCCTTCTCTGTACTCTTTCCAACAGTTCTATATCCTTTTTAAAATGAGGCCTCCAGACCTCTATGCAGTACTCAAGGTGTGGCCTGACCATTGCCTTATACAAGGGGATAATCACCTCCATATTCCCGCTAGAAAAATTCCTGTATATCATTGACAAGACACCATGAGCTACTCTTGCAGACAGTCTGCACTGCTCAGAAAACTTCATATCTGCCTACACAATTACCCCCAAGTCCTTTTCATTCTCTACCACTGTCAGTGTAGTACCGCAGACTTGATACATTACTCTGGGGTTACTGCTTCCCATATGTAGTACTTTACATTTGTCATGTTAAACTTCATTTGGCACCTCTCAGCCCATCTGCTCAACTTTTCTAGATACTGTTTGCCTTTTAAATTTGCCTTTAAGGAAAGGCCACACCTTGGAAATTAAGGAAATTTGCCTCTAGCCAGCGGGTGGTTGGTTGGTGGAACAGACTCCCATCCCTTGTGGTGGAGGTTGATAGCCTAAATAAGTTTAAGGCTCAGCTGGACAGGTATTTTGAACGAACAGAGGGGTGAAGTGGAAGTGGGTTTTTTTTTTTTTTTTTTTGGCTGATGCTGCATAAGCTTGCTTTCTTGCATCAAATGCCTCTACTAATGCTAATGCTAATGCTGTTGCAGCAGTGTACTGTCATTAGTGTCCTTAACAACCCTGCCAACCTTCGTATCATCTGCATACTTGGACATTAAGCTTGATATACCATCATCATCAATATCATTTATAAATACAGAAAACAACAATGGACCCAACGCGGAACCCTGAGGGACTCCACTAATAACATTAGTCCAAGATGAGAAGTGTCCATTGATTCTGTTCTTCTCCAACTCAACCATCCCTTTATCCACAGCAGCAATTTGCCTCCAATGCCACACTGCTCCAATTTGTGCAGCAGTCTGCCATGTGCAACAGTATCAAAAGCCTTTCTAAGATCCAAATATATGATATCAAAGTTGTTCCCTGCATCCAGTTCCTTTGTGTCCACATCATAGTATTCAATCAAATTGGTCAGGCAAGACTTTCCCTTAACAAAACCATGCTGTGTCCGAGCTATAACTGAAGTCTTGTCTAGATGATCCTGCAGTGCTTCTTTAACCAGTGCCTCCATTAATTTTCCTGGAACAGAAGTTAAACTAACAGGTCTATAATTACTTGTGTCGCCCTTTGATCCTCCTTTGTGAATTGGGGTCACATTTGCACATCTCCAGTCCATGGGTACCTCCCCTGAGTCCAAGGGAGCTCTCATCAATATGGCTAAGGGTTTACTTACTTCCTTTGCTGCCTCCTTTAATATAACTGGATATATCCCATCCACCCCAGGTGCCTTTTTTATGTTTATCTTCAACAATGTCTTCAACCACTTTCCTCTCAGTTATTAAAAAATCATCTAGCTCACTTGCAGAATTTAATTCACCTCTGGCATTCCCCTCCCTGAATAACTCCTCATGTGAATGTAGAAGCAAAATACTCATTTAGTTTGTTAGCCACCTGAGCAGGATCATCAACAGTTGAACCATCAATATCCAGTGGAACAATCTGATTCATCCCTTTTCTTCTAGAGTTTACATAGGTAAAGAACTCTGCTGTTTTTCTTTGCATCCTTTGCCAAAGATTTCTCATATTCTGCTTTTGCCTGCCTAATCTCCTTTATGGCTTGGTTACAGACCAGCTTATATCTATCATAGGCTTCCATGTCACCCATTAATTTATATGTATCCCATGCATTTTTCTTCTCTGCCATATGTCTCATTAGTTCATCTGACATCCATTGAGCAATATTTCTTAGTTAGTATGTAAAGCCTAGTAGCTTCCAAGATAAATTCTTTGAATGCTTCCCATTTTAAATTTGCTGTTGGTAACATCATCAGGTGGTCCCACCATATAGAATTTAAATACTGTCTCAGACCACCGTAGTCGCCTTTACGAAAGCAAAAACCCTTCCCTTTACTCCTGATGGTAGTTACCTCTTTGACTAAATCCCACTTAAATACACTGATGCTGCCACCTACTGGTTCCTTTATCTGCAGATATATATATATTCATTATTGAGAGCATCCTTGGATTCAGGGTAGGTCCCTATAAATTGGAGATGTGCATGTCTTTTCTATTCACAAAGGAGGGACAAAGAGAAAAAAAAAAAGAAAGTCTTTTATTTAGAGTAATAAAAGACCTAAAAGTCTGACCTCTATAAAGTATAAAATATATTGCTCACCTCTGGAGGAATGGAATTAAGAAAAAAGAAAATTGCAAACAAGAATTCTTGTTTGCAATTTTCTTTTTTTCTTAATTCTGCTCCTCCAGAGGTGAGCAATGTATTTTATACATGGATCCCCGGAGTTGGAGGCCTCTTTAATCTTAGTTTTATTTCTGTTCCAGGAAAGTAATGGCGTCAATGGTTAAAAAAAATAATGCAGGATAATCTCAACAGCAATGCAGTTACACTGCAATCACAGCACTGACTGGTTAAGCAAAGATCTTGCCTGACCAATCTAATTAGCTACTATTATACACTTACAAAAGGAACTGGATACAAAACAAAATCTTGATACCCAATTCCAAGATTTCAGTAAAGCTGTTGATACTATTCTGCCTACTGTACAAATTGGAGCAGTGTGGCTTCAGAGGAAACTTACTGCTGTGAATACAGAGATGATTAAGTAGCAGAAGACAGAAGGTGGTTAAAATGAGCACTACACTTCCTGGTGTTATTGGCAAGGCTCCTTATTGTTTTCAACATTTATTATGTACATCAAGCTTAATGTCTAAGTTTGCAAATGATATGAATGCAGGGTGGTTAATGACTGGAATCTGAGTATACTACTGCAACAAGATCTAGAAAAATTAGACAAACAGGTTGAGAAATGGCAGTTGAAGTTTAACATTTTCAAATGCAAAACACTGCATATGGATGACATTATCTCAATTGTGTGGTACTACACTCAGCATAGTGGAAAATGAAAAAGACCTGGGGGTAATTATGCAGTCAGATATGAAGTTCCCTGAGTGGTGTAGACAGGCTGCCAGGGTAGCTCATGGGTTTTGTCAATGATACTTTGCCAACAGGGACAAGGAAATAATTATCCTGTTGTAATAAGGCAACTGTTAGGCTATTTCCATACAGGTCTGATGACGATGATGATTTTTGGTTTTTATGGAGCAAAAACATCAAAGGTTATAATGTCCCATACAGGATTGGAACCCTCGTTTTAGGATGGGATATGGATCTGCTGGATGGGTGCAAAGAGAAACAAGATAATTCAATGTCACAAAAGGGTGCCCTTACCAAGAAAGACTTCAACATCTGAAAACTCAGCACCTGGTTAGGGGTCCATGACTGAAGTGTTTAAGGTTTTAAGTGGATTGAGTACACTAAATGCTGATGGTATTGCTAATCTTGTTTGGACTATACACATAAAGGGACATAAATTTAAATTGAAAAAGTATGGTTGCAGAATAGTTGCACAAAAATTTGCTTTTGGCATAATAGTTGCACAAAAACTTGCTTTCGGCATAATAGTTGAACAAAAACTTGCTTTCGGCCAACCAAATAATTGATTGTTGGCACAAACTGCCATCTGATGCTGTGGAAGTGGATAGTTTTGTTTTGAGTTTTTTTTTTTTTGGCTTGCAATCAGGGCTGCCGTTATGCACAGACAGGAAGGGGTTGCCTGGGGTGCCAAATTGAAAAGGGCGCCATTTTTTTTTTTTTACATCATGAGACCAAAAAATAACAATTAGATTTAGCTTTGATATGAAGCAATCATTTCTTAACTTGTATAATACTGCGAAGTGACTACCACTATAAATGTAATTACACTGTCAAAATAACAAAATGCTGTGCAAGCTAAGATATTACTGCATCCTACCCAAGTCAACTATGTTTGTTTTTTGCTCTCTCACTATGGGCAAAAAAATATTTTGCTTGTGGCAGCCCTGCTTGTGACGCTGTATAAGCTTGATTCCTTGCATCATTTGTCACTACTAATACCTAATACTACTAATATTTACATCCTTTTCTCAATAGACTTTTTTCATTATTTCAATAAAAAAAAATTGTTTTAACAGAAAAAAAATTGACTGTTTATAAGTATTTGTGAAAAAGTGTCTCATGCCTTTACAGCACTTCCTATTCATAAAATATAAATAATTCTTTTATACAGTTATCTTTCCACTGGAACATCTCTCCTTTAAAACTTTATAAACATGTCTTGAAGTTTGGGCATACCAATGATAATTCTAACTGCAAATCAAGTCTGAAAAGTTCTCTGGAGCAACCATCATCTAAACTGCAGATAAAGAACTATAAATAACCAATTTATCTAATCAGAAAAAGTACGGGAGGAAAAAGTTGATTCATCACTATGAAAAGAATTTAGGACAAAGTAGGTGTACTATATAGATTTTTCATTTGGCAATAATGGGAAGAAAAGCATGCTCTTATAATTTCGTTTTTAAAAAAATTAAAATTCACTATTAGAAAAAAATATATATACACTATATAAGACATGGAAAACACCACGGCCATCTTTTCAAAGCAATGCATTAAGCCATACCATAAAGTGCATATGTTTCAGACTGAACACTACAATCTGAATCCTACATAGATACAACCATGGAAGGTGGGTCCACAAGGCAGAATAATTATTATAAACTAATTATTAAATCATCTACATTGTCATAAATATAAACAGCCACATATCGAATTTCGGTGTACAGTACTTATCCAAATATTACCTTTTATAAGTTGTAAACTACGCCAGAAATACATAACTTGATACTACAGAAATTATAAAAATATAACTTTATAATATAGAAATATCTCAATCATTCATTTATTGGCGGTAATGAAATAAAATAGAAATACTGAAAATAAAAATAATAATATGCATACGGCATATCAGTTCTGTTGAAATACTGAAGCTAAGCAAAAGGGTGTGGATAAACAGATGGGCATCTATATGAAAACCGTATAAAGCATCTATACGCTAAATACAATGCAACACTATTGGATGAAAATATTTGGTTAGTCTTTATCCACAGAGTAGTAAATCTTACTACATGAATAACTGCTGCGATAAGGAACAAACAATTTCAAAAAACCGAAACTACAGATATTGATAAGCGCGAAAAGAAACTTACTGAAAAGAGCGGTGAGTTGTCGAGACCTTGACGCACAATTTTTTCTTTAAATTAAACTGCTGTATAGTCATAGCCAACTCTTAAAAGGCAACGTCTTAATCGTTTATCGGAAGCTGCGTATTTCAAAGGCAAACGCTCTTACAGCATCATGGAATCCTGAAGATCACGTTCTTTCGTCCGTACTTCAGTTTCACACGATTCTTTTTGCACAAAGAAAGAAACTCTTCCCTCCACAAAAAATCATGTATAACACGCGATAAAGTACACAATTAACAGAAACTCTCTGTATTTCTACGAACCTTACCTGAATATTAAGATCGTCACAGGGATCTTCGACCATTACCTTAAAATAACCATAGTCATCGCATTTAGTAGTGTGCGGTCCGCTTTCAACTCCCAAATTTAGTAGCTGATGCTTAACTTTATCATCTTCTTGACTAGTCTGGACAATCAAAAATAAAGTAAAAACATATACTACTGAAATCTTTTCCATAACTATGGCAGTATTCGTCTCACCCGCACAAGCGGGTATTCAGCACGTGGTAGGAAGCGAGGATGCCAAAAACAATAATGTATACTCGCCTCGCTGTCTTCGCGTAATGTACGAGAACCCTTCCGACTAAACGCACCTGAGACACCGAAGTTATCCTATATGTCGTAACTCTGTGGTGAAACCAACCGCAATTTCTATGAATTTATGTCACAAAGGATGGCAAAAAAAAAACGAAAAACAACTGATGTTATCGCACATTGACTTCCGATATCATTTCGTCGGAAGACAGATTTCATTAAAAAAGATAATGGACTGGAATTCGTGGAAACACTGCATACATGATTTCATCAAACAATAAATAAGTAAACAAAATAAAATATTCTTTATTACAATGTAGAATATTTGTTATTTCTGTGACCATTTCTTTACATTGCAGAGGAAACCATGCTATTCACTGGTGGATTTTCTAAGGGGAGAGCAAAGCAGCGTTCGGAAAATCATTAAGCTTTAATCACCATGTAACAACAGAACCGGGCTAGGGTGGGGCGAGAGGGAGGTCAAACCCAGGTGCAGCATTTTAAGAGCGTATTCGACCAGTTATGTATTTTAAAATTGCTTCATTTTTGATTAAATTACAGTCGGACCCGTGTTTAACGAACTTCTTTATAGCGATTTTTTTTAATTCCTTTTGGTAATTACATTTAAAAGTTTCTGCAGAATGAAGAAAATTTCCATAACGTTTATGAAAAATTATGAAGGATTACAGACACAACTTTGTATGCTTTGTTTCGCCTTTGGCCTTTAGGCAATTAGAAAGCGCAAATTAAGGGTCACAGGGATTATGGTTTCACAATGTAAGTGGAACGTAAAACGTATGCAGCCACCTATCCCACATATATAAGGTCTCTGTAGCCGAGTGGTCAAGCTACTTGGCCATAAGTACACGTGCCTTGAGTGACCCGAGTTCACGTCTGTGGCTGCTAAATACGGGGCTGTTCTGTCATATTTATGAACTCCTCTGCACGTTTGGTCGCCCCGGAGTATAAACAGAAATTTTTTTTTTATTTTATACCTAGAAGTCATGCTGTCAACTGTTTTCTATAGTCAGTCAAAAGATTAAGGCGTATTCACGACACGGATAATAGGTATTGGTCAACTTGTGTTCTTTGTTTAAAATTAAAAAAAAATATTAAAAATACTGAATTATCTTTGTACATGATTTTAGAAATTTTTGTGAGTGAAAAATATTATAAATTCGGGATTTATAATCACTTTGTAGTTATATGTATTTTCTTTGCAGTTTATATAGAATTAAATTCTCTCTAGATATAAACGAATATTTGTAAGTTTCTTTTTCTTTGATATTTTTGTTTTGTTATTTAAATTATTATATTATTATTTAATTTTATATTATATTATTTTATTTAAATTATATTATTATTTATATTATTTTATTTAAATTACATTAGATTATTTTATTAATAAATAAAATAAAAATAAATTATCTGTTTATACTCCGGGACGACCAAACGGTCAGAGGAGTTCACAAGATAGACAGAATACGAGAAACAGCACCGTATTTAGCAGTCACAGGCTTAAACCCCGGTCACTCAAGGCACGTGTACTTATGCACCCACGCGATGGACCACTAGGCTACGGCGGCCTTCAATATAATGTAAATCGTAGACCGTTGCAATAGTAATTTTTATAAATTCATAACGATTGCAGAGGAATTTTCCCAGAGCGCCGAGCTTCAGGGGCGCAAACTGAAGAAATCATCTATCACAATCAGGGGCGCCAGGAAGACATGTTTCCTCCCAGGCGCCAACTATCCTAGCTACGTTACGGAAAGATTGACTACCTGCATATAATGGAGGCGTACTCAGGGCCGTTTTAAGAACTCTCGGGCCTCCCAGCGAATTTCCAAATTATTATTATTATTATTAGCTATATTGTGCAAGGAAGCCTGAGGCTTATGCTGCACCAGCCAAAAAAAAAAATGTCTAGGTTACCCTGAAAGAAAGAGAGAGAGAGAGAGGTAGAAGGGAATCACCAAGGAAGAGAAGAATGATGATATCAATGTTTTGTAAAAGCTCATTCTCTATTGCCATTAAACTTAAATGATTTAAACGCGACTGGTTCATGTTATTTCTATATTCATTCTTTATTAACTTTAACTTTGAAAATGAACGTTAACCGCCTGCGTTTGTCACTTGTTGTTATTTGGTTTTTAGGAGCATTAGCAACTAAGGCCATATTGCTCAGGGGATATGCGGTGGACATTCCCTGACCTTTCCGCAACCTCCGTATTTGGTGGACACGGGCTCGAACCCCGGTCTAATCAAGAAGCTTGTGCTATGCATTGCTGCTTCTGCCCACCTGGCTATGGAGGCGCCGCGTTTGTCACCATCATGCTCAAAAAAATTCTCATTGCAATTTCAATATTTGGAAATACATTGAAGGTGTTTTCCCGTTGCATATGAGTTTATTTAAAGAGAGCCAAAAAGATTATTCGTATATCATTATGTTCCGTGTTTGCGGTGCTTTCGACCGCAACGTAACATATGGAACAGAGGGTCTTTTAAAAAATTATTTAAGATCAACAAGTGAGGCCCCAAGTAGGCCGAGGCCCCTGGCGTCCACCGGTGTGCACATGCATTAAAGCAGCCTAGGGCGTACTTAAAACACTTTTGCCCCAGGCGTAAGATTGCCTAGTTCCGGCTCTGTGTAGTAATAAAAATCGTCCACATCATTTTGATCACTGGCAGCTATAGCAGCCTTCCCAATGATCTTTAGCCCCTACCTGGGACTGCAACTCTTACTATTCAATTACTGGGCTTCTTCATTGAATGAGTAACTTGTAGAAGATTTACAAATGTGTGCATGCTATATATTCACATACAGTAATATACATACAGTATTCATTTAATATAAATGAATTTAAAAATATACAATTAATTATCATTTCTTATGATGGTTTTGTAGACTGATTTCTTTATTTTTATGCAGCGAAGGTTCCCAACAGTTTCTGAAGCGGGGGGGGGGATTAAAACAGTGCTCCTGTAAAAATCATGGAGCTTTAAAACAAAAAAGATGTTAAAAGCAAAACCAATGCCATGCTTGTTAACCACCTGCAAAAAATGGAACAAGGAAGTGGTACAAAGCATTGGCGTGACAAAAACTGTAACAAGAAATAGAAGCGATACCTAAATGTGAGAGAAGATAAGTAAAATAACTACAACTATAATCATAAATAAAAAGTAAACGACTAAAAACAAAAAAAAAAAAAATTAAAAAATAAAGATGAAATACCGGTAAGTAAAATAACCACAACATTAATACGATTTAAAAAAAAAAAAAAAAAAAAACTGGATTTAATTCCGTTACTGTCAACGCGGACAGGGGTGATCCCAGGTAGGAGTTAAATGACTTTAACTCTCCATTGTGATAAAAAAAAAAAAAAACTTGGATTTTCCATAGAACTATACTTTTAGTAATGACCACTCTTATACCACTTGAATATTAGTTATTAGTTATTTAGTTATTATTATTATCTATATCACGCAAGGAAGCCTGAGGCTTATGCTGCACCAGCCAAAAATAAATTCTGAGTTACCCTGAAAGAGAGAGAGAGAAATTTCAACCTACCTACTGCATCGAGTGTGGTACAGGATTAAAGTCACTTGCGTTCAGACTTTACACAGAGGGACCAGTTCCAAAAGTCAGAGAGAGAGAGAGAGAGAAGTAGAAAGGAACCACCAAGAAAGAGAAGAATGATGATATCCAGCACAGGACTCTGGGTGTGCAAGCCCATACTTACCAGATGCGAGCCATAAACAACCACCCACCACTGGATGCAAATGCCAAAGCAAAAACAAATCCACCTCCATAGCTAGATGAAGATGAGACGTAGAAATATTCAACATACTGCATCGAGTGTGGTGCAGAATAAAAGTCACTTGCATTCAGGCCTTACACAGAGGGATCGGTTCCAAAAGTCAGAGACAGTCTCCTGCAGACAACACTGGAGTGAGTGGCGCAGTCTCCCGTAAGTCTACCACAACTGAAGGGTAAGACCACCCAGCTGAACTAGCTGGAAGTGCTTCCTGTGCAACTGCGCTAGTGATCACCCAGGAAGGAAGAAGCAAACACATGAAGTGTGGCATCTAAATGAATATATCCATCATGCGAACATACTCTGGTATGCAAAATTTAAGGACCAGTCAAGTTTGCACCTGTAACTTCTCATATGAGTGGCCTGGATATGGGAAAAGCATATCAAATGAATCTCGTGAGGTACAGAAATGATGAAGGAAACAACACCGACACAACAACAGAAACAAAACGGTACAGAGGGACTTTATTCAAAAATGGCAACATATCACTGGGCTGCCATGATATAGATGCATCACTGCCAAAGATGAAACAAAGGGAAGAGGTGGTCCTTAGTAGGAAATATGCCCACCCCTAATGTCGATGCATGCGTTGCACCGCCTGTCCATCAATGTTGTTGATAAGTTCTTGCGGTAACATCGTCCATTCCTCTGTCAGCGCCATCTTCAGCTGGTGAACATTTTCTGGTGGCTGTGGACGTGCCACTAGGCGTCTCCCCAGAGCGTTTCATATGTGATGTGTTCGATGGGATTTAGATCAATGGAACGGGCAGGCCAGTCCATGCGAATAATGTTCTCACTTCCCCTCAAAAGCATATATCAACAACTGCAGTGCGATGGGGTGTGGCGTTATCATCCATAAACACGAACTCAGGGCCAATGGCACCTCGGAACAGACGCACACGTGGAAGGATTACCTCAGTACTGGAGCGTGCACCGGTTACAGTACCGCCTTCTAGTATCTGGAGTTGTGTATGTCGATCCAAGATAACGCCTCCCCAGACGAGAACACCTCGACCGCCATACCGATCCCTTTCAGTGATGTTTGCGGGGTGATACCGTGTGCCAACTTCTCGCCAGATTATCTGACGTTCAGAATTGCTGCTGAGACTGAATCTACTCTCGTCAGTAAAGAGTACCTTAAGTAAAGATTTTGCGGTAACCTTTAGAAATAGTGTTAGTCCTTAAGTTTTGCACACCAGTGTACTAGAAATAACGAAGCTAGAGGCAGAAATGGAAGTAAAGATTGTGGTAACCTTTAGAAAAAAAATAGTGTCAGTCCTTAGGTTTTAAGCAATTTCCGACTGTTCACATCACTAAATAGCAGACCAGAGACGGACCATCGTTGAGAACAACCTGGTAGCTCCAGCAATCTTGGAAAAATTTAAGCAGGTTGTGAGCGACAAACTAAAAATAACAACGAATTCAGACACAACGGAACCAGAACTGGAAGAGGAACAGCAAGTATAAGAATTACACCCGGAGCAGCCGAAGTGGAAACAGACAAGATCGCGATATCCACAATAGATGAAAGTGGAAGAAAGACGTAGCAAAATTCAAGGGAATGGACCCGACAAAGACCAACACCATATCAAATAATACTGGATTACCTTAACAACAACGAAGTAACACTAAACACCATCCACACAGCCATTTAGTGTGCCACTGTAGCATCCACTAGGATGACCGGAAGAGAAACCAGAAAACAACATAACACAAAACCCAAAGACAAGGAACCACCAGTCTTAGAAAGAAGGCAACAGCATAAGATAGAAGAGGAAGGAGGAAAGATAGGCCAACTGATCAAGTACCAAAGGGGTAACAGAAGTAAGAAGCTGATCAGAAAAGTGCAGGCCATCCTGAAGAAAGACAACACCCAGAGAAAACATGACACCTATAATCAGAGGATTGAAAAATACCTTGATATCCTCAATCAGAAATTCCTGGCACTCAACAAGAGGCTTTCCCAGAAGAAAACAGACAACAGGATATTTGATGAAAACCAGAGCGCCTTCTGTTGGTTGTTGTTGTTGGGTTTTAGAAGCATCGGCGACTAAGGCCATGTTCCGTGCATATTGTCTGTAAATTGCGTGTGTTCTGAGGTCGATTTTCTGTTTACTGGATGAAAAACCAGAGTTTCCGAGAGAAAAAATCATACTACCCGCATACTGAGACCTGAGACCGATTAACTCAGCCACATTGTGAACAAAGTCCATAAAACTTCCACCTGCCATCGACGTGATTGAAACTAAGGTCTTTTCCACCTGGTGTGGGGGAGAACGATGATCCCTCCAACTGTGCTACCCACGAGGGCCCTTCTACAAGAAAATCGGACAAGAGGAGAAGGAAAGCAACATACCCTCACCCTCCCAACCTGAAGGCACTCGAGGATTTCTGGAGTAACTTGTGGAGCAGCATAGGTAACCATAACGGCCGTTTCCCCTGGATAGTGCCGCAACCTGTACACGCCTACATCGACAGCCGCAATGCCTTAGACTTCTTGCCTCATAGCTGACTGATAGAGACGCTGAAGTTCTACAAGATCAACCCAAAACTGACACACTTCCTCAAAGCAACCATGGCAAAATAAAGGACCACCATCAAGGTCGAGAACATCCTGACCAGATCTATCCGCATCGGAAGAGGAATCTTCCAGTGTGATACCTTGAACTCACTATGGTGCTGTCTAGCTTAACCCACTGTCCACCATGCTCAATAACAACAAGTATGGATATACCCTAAAATAAAGGAGGAAGAACCTGATGCACATAGATAATGTCAAACCCTATGCCGCATCCGAAAATCAATTCCAACACCTACTCGGGATCACTGAAGGTTCAGCACTGGAATCAGGATGCAATTTGTCCTAGGCAAGTAGAAGATCCATGGATTGCATCACGGAAATCCATTCGGCCGAAACAACCAGCTGAAGGTTGGTAAAGAGATTAAAGCCATGACAGAGAGAGAGAGAGAGAGAGAGAGAGAGAGAGAGAGAGAGAGAGAGAGAGAGAGAGAGAGAGACCTACAAATATCTTTGAATGACGCAGGCTCAACAGTTAGAACACAAGGAGATCAAAGCTAGCCTGCCGGAGAAATAACATCGGAGACTGAAGAGCCTGCTAAAATCAAAACTGAATGGTGGAAACATGGTGAGAGCCATGAACACTTACACAGTTCCGGTACTAGCGTACACTTTCCAGGTCACAGATTAGATTAACACTCAGCTGGAAGAGATTACGAGATCGACCCGAATAATGATGACCAAGATAAATTCACAGACGCAATCTGAGATTGAAATCAGAACATTTAAAACAGTTATCCAAACCAAGGAAAAGAAGATTAGAAATCTCATAGGTTATCCCATTTTGCAGTCTTGTAAGGCAAAACAACAGAGAAAAACTGCAAATGGCTCCTAGAAAAAGATACCATTATACAAAAGACCATTTCGGAGTTCTGATCACTGTACTTAGAGGACCACTCACCTCAACTGTGAGTGGAAGAGCTGAAAGACGAAATAAGATCAACAGTATTAGTATTAGTATTAGTGTTAATAGGGACAAATGATGCAAGAAAGCAAGCTTATTGAACGTCAGCCAGAGACAAAAAAAACTACCCATGTTACCTGTCCATCCATTCCAGTAATTTTTCTAGTTCTTCCTTGAATTTATTATTCTTCTTCTTCTTCTTATTATTATTATTATTATTATTATTAACCATATGGTGCAAGGAAGTCTGAGGCTTATGCTACACCAGTCAAAAAAAAAAAAAAAATTATGAATTACCCCGAGAGAGAGAGGGAGAGAGAGAGAAGGGAATCACCAAGAAGAGAAGAATGATGATATCCAGACTATCTCTTCCACAACAACAGGTCTGCACAGGTAGCAGAGTAGAATCATCACCGTCCTCCGCACAACGAGTGGTAAAGGCCCTGGTTCGAATCCCGTCGATGACACAAGGAACTTTAATGTGTTTATTTCACTCCGTGTCTGAGTTAATCGATCTGAGGACAGCAAGATTTTTTCCCCCCGAACTCTGGAATTTTCGTCCAGCAAAGTAGGCAAATCGACCAGAGAACACATGCAATTTACAGGTTATCCCATTTTGCAATACACAGTAGATGAAATAGCTTTGCCGGTGACCGTAAGAAATATTTTTTTTCGACAACAACAACAGGTAGAATTGTTGGTTGTATGGTCTGCTATTCTGGTAGGTAAATCGGTAATCGATTTGAATGTGAGTTTATTAATAATTGCAACAGCCTCAGCATCTCGAACAGCTGAGTCCGTATGAGTATAAAACTGAAGTCAGCTTGATTCGTGAAAATTACTATCTCCTAGAAAAATTCCTAGAAAAACTCGTGCATTAAGAATTTGCAGATAAAGGAACCACTAGGCGGCAGTGATCACAATGTGCTGATGTGGGATTTACTCAAAGATGTAACTGCCATCAGGGGTAAAGGGAATAGTTTTAGCATTAGCATTAGTAGAGGCATAAGATGCAAGAAAGCAAGCTAATGCAGAATCAACCATAAAAAACCCTCCCATTTCACCCCTCCTTTCTTCCAAATACCTGTCGAGCTCAGCCTTAAATTTATTAGAGGAAGAATCCCATCAGCATTCAGCTTGCTCAACCCATTCAAGGCCTTATATACCTCAATCAGATCACCTCGTAGGTGCCTACTCTCCAGGCGCTGCAATTTTCAGAACTTAAGCCTTTCTTGATAAGAGAACCCCTTATTCTCCTCACCAATCTTGTTTCCCTTCTTTGTACTCGTTCTAGCAACACTACATCCTTCCTAAAATGAGGCCTCCAGACCTGTACACAGTACTCTAGGTGTGGCCTGACCATTGCCTTGTATAACGGGAAATCACCTCTCTGTCCCTGCTAACAAAATTCCTATATATCATTGACAAGACTCCCTGACCTGCATTGGCAACCCGTCTGCACTGCTCAGCGAACTTTATATTTGACTGCACAATTACCCCAGGTCTTTTTCACTCTCCACTTTCCTGAGTGTTTTTGGATGCAAAGCGGAACAGCAAAGATGTCTTTACTTATGCAAACTCTAGAAGGAAAGCGATGAATCAGTGGTCAACTTGATATCAATGGTTTGACTGTTGATGATCCTGCTCAAATTACTGAAAAACTAAATGAGTATTTGCATCTACATTCATGAGGAGTTACTAAGGGAGGAAAATGCGAGAATTTTATCAAACTGTAAAAGGGTGCTTAATGATTGTGTAATAACAGAGAGCAAGTGGAGGAGAAATTGTTGAAGTTAAACATTAGAAAGGCGCCTGGGGTGGATGGGATCTGTCCAGTTATATTAAAGGAGGCAGCAAAGTAAGCAAGCAAACCCTTAGACATAATTATGTGTCTAAGCACTCAGGGGAAATCCCCAGGGACTGGAGATGTGCAAATATATCCCCAATTCACAAGGTGGGGGGGGTCTAAGGGTTACAGGAGTAATTACGGAACAGGTCGCTTAACTTCTGTTTGGGAGAAAATATTGGAATCACTGGTCAAAGAAGCAATGCAGGATCATCTAGACAAAACTGCAATTATAGCTCAGACCCAGCATAGGTTTGCTAAGGGGATGTTTTGTTTGACCAGTTTGATTGGATGATATGATGTGGTGACAAAGGAACTGGCTGCAAAAGATAATTTTGATATCATATACTTGGATATTAGGAAAGCTTTCGACACTGTTGCACATGGATGACTACTGTTCATATTGGAGCAGTATGTCATTAAGGACAATTTACTGCTGTGGATAAAGGGAGAGTGGGTGAAGACAGAGAGTGGTAATCAATGGATACTGCTCTGTGTGGACTAATGTTATTAGTAGAGTCCCCCATGGTTCGCTGTTGAGCCCATTGTTGTTTTCTATATTTATCAATGATATTAACGAAGGTAAATCAGGGTTAATGTCCAAATTTGAAGATAATACAAAGTTGACATAGTTGTTACTGACAGGACACAGTACACTACTGCAACAGGATCTAGAAAAGTTAGGCTGATCGCCTGAGAGGTGGCAACTGAAATTTAACATTGACAAATGTAAAGTACTACATATGGATAGTAGTAATCCCAGAGTAACGTCCCAACTGTGTGGTACTGCACTCAGTGCAGTCGAGAATGAAAGACTTTGTGGTAGTAGTGCAATCAGATATGAAGAATGATATTCAGAATTTTGCTACCACGGATAAGGAGGTAATTAAGGAGGGTGGCACGAGTAATTACAGACCAGTTAGTTTAACTTCTATTCCAGGTAAAATAATGGAGTCACTGGTTAAAGATGCATTGCAGGATCATCTAGACAAGACTGCAGCAATAATTCAGACACAGCATGGGTTTGTTAAGGGAAAGTCTTGTCTGACAAATTTGATAGGATATTATGATGTGGTTACAAAGAAACTCGATGCAAAAAAATAATTTTGATATCATATATTTGGATTTCAGGAAAGCTTTTGATACTGTTGCACATGGAAGACTACTGTACAAATTGGAGCAGAATGGTATTAAGGGTAAGTTGCTACAATGTATAAAAGATGGTTGAGTGGTAGAAGACAGAGGGTGGTAATCAATGGGTGCTGTTCTTTTGGACTAATGTTATTAGTGAAGTCCCACATAATTCGGTGTTGGGTCCACTGTTGTTTTGTATATTTATCAATGATATTGATGAAGGTATATCAGGCTTAGTGTCGATATACTAAACCTGATATACCTTCGAAGTTTATCGACAGGCTTAGTGTCGATAAACTTCGATGTCGAAGTTTACAGATGATACAAAGGTTGGCAGGGTTGTTAATGGCAGTGTGCTACTGCAACAGGATCTAGAAAATTTGGGCAGATGGGCTAAGAAGTGGCAACTGAAGTTTAACCTTGATAAATGCAAAATACTGCATATGGGTAGAAGTAACCCCAGAGAAACGTACCAACTGTGTGGTACTACACTTAAGGTGGTAGAAAACGAACAAGACCTGGGAGTAATTGTGCAGTCAGATATGAAGTTTTCTGAGCAATGCAGACAGGGTAACAGGGCAGGTCATGGGGTTTTGTCAATGATATATAGGAATTTTGCTAGCAGGGAAAAGGAGGTGATTGTTCCTCTGTATAAGGCAATGGTCAGGCCACGCCTTGAGACTTGCTTAAATGTCTGGAGGCCTCATTTTAGGAAGGATGTAGATTTGTTTGAGCGTGTACAGAGAAGGGCAACAAGATTGGTGAGGGAATGAAGGGATCCTTTTACCAAGAGAGGCTTAAGTTCTGAAAATTGCAGTGGTTGGAGACTAGGCACCTGCGCGGTGATCTGATTGAGGTGTATAAGGCCTTGAGTGGGTTGAACACGCTGAATTCTGATAGGATCCTTCCACTTGTTCGGATTACGAACTAAGGGGGCATATATTCAAATTAAGAAAAGACAGATGAAGAATAGATGTGCGGAAATTTGCCTTTAGCCAGCGGGCGGTTAATTGCTGGAACAAACTTCCTTTGTTGTGGAAGTTGATAGGTTAAATAAATTTAAGGAGGAACTGGAGGCATTTGGATGGAATGGTCTGATGTTTTTTTTTTTTTTTTTTGGCTGATGCTACATAAGCTCATACACTTGCTTTCTTGCATCACATGCCACTACTACTACTACTACTACTACTACTATTATTATCCCCTTGTATATGGCAATGGTCAGACCACACCTTGAGTACTGTATACAGGTCTGGAGGCGTCAGTTTAGGCAAGATGTAGAGCTGCTGCAACGACTAGAGAGAAGGGAAAGCTGATGGGATTCTTCCTCTTGCTCAGATTACTCACCCGAGGGGGTATAAATTGAAATTGAGGAAAGATACATTCGTTGTACAGTAGATGTGCGGTAATTTTCCTTCATCTGTCATAATGGAGGTCGACAACTTAAATAAATTCATGGAAGAACTGAACAAACATTTGCAATGAATTGTGGGTGAAATGGGAAGATTTTTTTTCTTTCGGGTGATGCTAAAAAAATTTGCTTTCTTGCATCATAAGCCTGCGAATGATAATTACTACTGCGAATGATAATTATCTCACTGTTAAGAAAGTTGAACTGGGGAAAGTCAAGTTTCAAAGGGTTTCAAGCGATTAGTGCAATTGAGGGTTCTATAGAGTAACAGACGAATTTGATGAAATAGGTGAGAAAAATTTTAAGCCAGAGAAGATCGTAAAGCGGAGATTCCAAATTACTAAGTCTCTGTCAGGGAATATCAGAGCAAACACATCCACAAGTACCTCTTTTGAAGCAAAAAGAATCGTACAGCGAATAATTAGGACAACTGAGATTAGCGGTTGTTGAAATAATCGATAATTGTGATTCTGTAAGAAAAAGTAATTGGGGCTTGCCGGACTGTAGGGGTAATGAAAATCATTGAGATTGGAACTGAAACCAGATATTTGTGCTATGAACGAGGAAGTGTTTGGGAGATTTAGATCTTTTCGCAAATATGATATTGATCAATGTGTAACAGGCTTAATGTCCAAATTTGCAGATCATACAAAGGTTGGCAAGGTTGTTAATGACAGTAACGACAGTATGCTGCTGCAACAGGATTTTGAAAAGCTGGGCATATGGGCTGAGAGGTGGAAACTGAAATTTAACATTGACAAATGTAAAGTACTGCAAATGGTAGTAGTAACCCCCATAGTAACGTACCAGCTGTGCGGTACTACACTCAGGGTAGTGGAAAGTGAAAAAGACCTGGGGTAATTGTGCCGTCAGACATGAAGTTTTCTAACCAGTGCAGACAGGCTGCCAGAGCAGCCCAATGTCTCTTATCAATGACATACAGGAATTTTGCTAGCAGGAATAGCGACGTGATTATCCCTATGTATGAGGGAATGGTCAGGCCACACCTTGAGTACTGGATACAGGCCTGGAGGCCTCATTTTAGGAAGAATGTAGAGCTGCTGGAACGAGTACTGAGGGGAGCAACGAGATTGGTGATGGGGAACAAATGGTTGCTCTTTCCAAGAAAGACTTAAGTTTTGCAAGTTGCAACGCCTGGAGACCAGGCACCTGTGAGGTGGTTGAGGTGTATAAGCCTTGAATGGTTTGAGCAAGCTCAGTGCTGTTTGTGATTCTTTTTCTTTACAAATATTATGCACCTAAAGGGACATAAGCTGAAACTGAGGAAAGACAGTTGTAGAACAGATGTGCGGAAATTTCCCTTTAGCCAGCGGGTGGTTGATTGCTGGAGGAAACTTCCATGTGTTTTTTGTGGAAATTAATAGTTTAAATAAATTTAAGGAAGAACTGGATAAACTTTTGGAGAGAATGGACGGGTGAAATGGGAAGTTTTTTTTTCTTGCATCATATGCCTCTTCTAATGCTAATGCTAATAAGTTTGTTGTGTTAGTTTGACCGTTCATGATGTATTCAGTAGTAAAAGTTCAAGTTGTATTCAGTAGCGTTTTATGAAAATTTTGGACATTAGCATTAGTAGAAGCATATGATGCAAGAAAGCAAGCTTATACAGCATAAAAAAAAAAAAAAACCTATCTATTGGGGTCACCCATAATGTTAGTTCAACTACCCATGTATATTGTGTCTGTAATCACGTGTCTCCTCTGTTCGATTTGCCTATTTTGCTGGACGAAAAAGCCTTGCTATCTACGTCTGAGACCGACTAACTCAGCCACGGAGTGAAAAGCCTATTAAAGTTCCTTGCGTCATTAATGGGATTCGAACCAGGACCTTTTCCACCCGGTGTGTGTGTGAGGGACGGTAACGATACCACTGTGCATTATGGAATTGGGGGGGGGGGGTGCTGGAGCTATGCTCTGGTGACTAAACATGGGTTTTGCCACTTCAAGCCTCTAACAAACAAACAAACAAAGAGCTGGTATTTTACTGGTTGTGAGAGTTATCTACCTCCTGGTGAATTAGTAGGTATCAGTCGAGGGTTTTTTTCCTTCCGGAAACGTATAGCAAACCGACCGAAGAAAAACAGCAATTAGATACTGAAATCTTATTGACTTAATTGCTTTGGCGCTTAATACACATATTTAACCTAATCAATAATAACTGCACCGTTCTGGTGCCTCAGAGACCTTGGTCCCATCTATAAACTACGTCTAAGTATATTCTTCTATTCCCATTATCTCGATCTCTTTCTGATTGTTATGATTAAAAAAATTAAATAAAACTATCTGTAAACTTAAGCTTATTCATTTGATATGTGTAAGTGTCTGGTAATTATTCTTCTAGAAGTTGTGCCCAATTTTCTGAACTTGAGTATTTAATTATCAGAATTTGTCGCTCATCTTCGTAGCATCTGTATATTAATTTTTCATTTACGTAATTATTTAGTAATATTTATTTATTCAAAAATGCAATTAATGGTTAGCCATTAATTGCATTTTTTTAAAATAATTTTTATGACTTTCAATGTAATACCCTTAACAAAACTAAATGAAAACAAAAATTCTTGATTTAAAAGGTCATTATCAGAGTATTTTGTGGAATTTTCACCATTGGTACTCAGATGTTAATGCATTTTCTAATTTACAGCCAGTTGATTTTAAGTTCCTTTGCTCTGAAGTTCGTCTGAAGTTCGTAAGATTTAAAAAATATAACAAAAATCGAAAGAATTTTGTTACTTTTCGTGAAAGAACTTACAGAATATTTAAAGACTTTTGTTTAGATTAAAAGAGAAAACATCCATAAAAGTTGTTATTTTAGATTGCGTTAGTAATAAAATAGCTGTTACACAGACGTTGCAAAAGTGAAGTGACGTCATACAATGTCGTTCATTGCCCCTGGAATTACACCCAACCCATCTCGAGCGATAGCACGGGCACAGGCCCTACCCTGAAACAGCATTCCCTCCTAATTCTTATTACAACTCTACGAATCGAAAAGTAATAATAATAATAAAATGCAATTATGATTTTTTGTAACAAATTATTGTTTCATTTTCGATCACGTCTATCATCAAAATCACATTTCAAGCAGAATTTTCGGTAATTTCTGCTTAATTAAATGCTTCTTTTCTTTCTTCTTTTTTTTTTTTTTTTTTTTTTTGCTGGTACAGCATAAGCCTCAGATTTCCTTGCACCATTTAGCTAATAATAATAATAATTTGTATATTTTCTAAAATTTTTATCTACCCTTTACAACCATGCCAAACCAACTGTTCGCCCTCCTGCGGTGTCAGATTTGGGCTGTTTGAGGTCACCATTGTATCAAAACTATGTTACATAACTGAAAGGAGGTCGATATGTGGTTCGTCATCTTAATACATAATAATTCGGGAAAAAAATGTATTTTTATACCACTTGAAATTATATCACTCAAAAATTACGAATCATCTCAAGAAATAGTTCTTGAGGTTGTTGCAGACATTCTCTCAAGCACAGACAAGCTGTGCTTGCTACCTGGGAGTCTAAAACGCTGATGGAACTGATATTCGGTTTTACGCTCAAATCAAGAGGACCCAATTTCGGGGAAGTTCGGACGGTATCTGACAGCCAAATCCTCTGCTTGAACCTTCACGATAGTGGGACTGTTAGTAATCCTGAGTATAACCCCTATGCGCAAGCAAACTATGGATGACCACCCTGGTGTGAACCAATGTAAGCAAGGGTTGAAGTGTGCCGCCCATACCACACGGAGGAATGCCGCCCCTCTGTGTTACCAAGCAATACTAGGAGGTAGACGACTCTCATAAAATGGTGCAATGCCACCACTTTACTTATTGGATGCTTGAAGTGGTGGAACCCATGTTTAGTCTCCAGAGCTAAGTTTCGGTCAACTCTTCCATCATGAAGTATGACTGATGTCTTTTGAGGTTATGATGACCACCATGGCGAGATAAAAACTTCCTTACATTTCGAAGGTACAGCTCTAAAACGGTGTTCGCAGGCCGGCCGCTATTAGTACATGGGACCGAACCTATTTTAAAGACTTTTGTTTAGAGACACAAGAGAAAACATCCAAAAATGTTGTTATTTTTAGTTTCCGTTAGTAATAAAATAGCTGTTACATAGACGTTACCAAAGCGAATTCATGATTATTCATGCATCAAGAATTTACAGATAAAGGAACCACTAGGTGGCAGTGATCACAGTGTACTGATGTGGGAGCTAATTAAAGACGTAACTACCATCAAAGGTAAAGGGGAAGGTTTTTGCTTTCGTTAAGGCTACTACAGTGGTCTCAGAGATTTTTAGGTTCTATAAAGTGGGACCAACTGATGATGTTACCAACAGCAAATTCTAAATGGGACGCATTCAACGAAGTAATTTTGGCAGCTACTAGGCTTTTTGTTTCAACTAAGAAATACTGTTCTAGGTTTAGGCCCAAATGGATGTCAGATGAACTAATGAGACTCTTGGCAGAGGAGAAAAATGCATGGGATGCACATAAATTGTCAAGCGACACAGAAGCCTATGGTAGATAAAAGCTAGTCTCTAATCAAAGTTATGAAAAATATTTTAAAAGTATGCAAAGGAAAACAGCAAAGACTTTTTACTTATATAAACTCTAAAAGGAAGGGGAGGAATCAGATTGGTGCACTTGATATCAACGGTTTGACTGTAGATGATCATTCTCAGATAGCTGCCGAACCAAATGTGTATTTTACATCTGCATTCACACATGAAGAGTTATTCAAGGAGGAGAGTGCCAGATGTTTATCAAACTCTAAAAGAGGGTTAAATGATTTTGTAATACCTGAGAGCAAAGTGGAGGAGAAATTATTGAAGTTAAACATAAGAAAGGCACTTGGGGCAAAGGGATCTATCCAGTTATATTAAAGTAGTTGGCAAAGGAAGTAAGCAAACCCTTAGCCATAATTATGAGAGCATCCATGGACTCGGGGGAAGTTCCCACGGACTGGAGCTGTGCAAATGTATCTCCAATTCACAAGACACTGGTCTGTAATTACAGACCACTTAGTTTGACTTCTGTTCCAGGGAAAATAATGGAGTGACTAGTTAAAGAAGCATTGCAGGATCATCTAGACAAGACTGCAGCAATAACTGAGACACAGCATGGGTTTGTCAAGGAGAAGTCTTGTTTGACCACTTTAATTGGATAATATGATGTGGTCACAAAGCAACTGGAGGCAAAAAATAATTTTGATATCATATACTTGAATTTCAGGAAAGCATTTGATACTGCTGCACATGGAAGACTACTGTACAAATTGGAGCAGTATGGCATTAAGAGCAAGTTACTAAAATGGATAAGAGGATGGTTGACTGGGAGAAGACGAAGCGTGGTAATCAATATGTACTGCTCTACGTGAACTAATGTTATTAGTGGTGTCCCTCAGGGTTCTTTGTTAGGCCCATTGTTGTTTTCTATATTTTTAAATGATATTGAGGAAGGTATACCAAGCTTAATCTCAAAATTTGCAGATGATACAAAGGTTGGCAGGGTTGTTAATAACAGTAATGACCGTTTACTGCTGCTGCAAAAGTTGGGAAGATGGGCTGAGAAGTGGCAACTGAAGTTTAACATCGACAAATGCAAAGTACTGCATGTGGGTAGCTGTAACCCCAGAAAAATGTACCAGCTTTGTGGCATTACACTCAGGGTAGTGGAGAATGAATGAGAGCTGGGGGTAATTGTGCAGTCAGATATGAAATTTTATGAGCAATGCAGAGAAGTTGCCAGAGTAGGTCATGGGGTCTTGTCAATGATATACAGGTATTTTACGAGCAGAGATAAAGGGGTGATTATTCCCTTATATAAGGCAATGGTCAGACCACACTTGAGTACTGCGTACAGGTGTGGAAGCTTCATTTTAAGAAGGATGTAGAGTTGCTAGAACGAGTACAGAGAATGGCAACATGACTGGTGAAGGGAACAAAGGGGTGCTCTTATGAAGAAAGGTTTCAGTTCTGCAAATTGCACCTTCTGGATACTAGGAACTTGCGAGGCGATGTGATTGAGGTGTATAAGGCCTTGAATGGATTCAGCAGGCTCAATGCTGATTGGATTCTTCCTCTTGCTCAGCTTACAAACCTGAGGGAGCATAGATTCAACAGAGGAAAGACAGTTGTAGAGTAGAAGTGCGGAAGTTTGCTTTTAGCCAGCGGGTAGTTGATTGCTGGAACAAAATTCCATCTGTTATTGTGGAAGTTGATAGCTTAAATAAATTCAAGGTAGAACTAGACAAATATTTGGAATGAATGGATCAGTAAAATGGGAAGGGTTTTTTTTTTTTTTTTTTTTTTTTGCTGATGCTGTATCAGCATGCTTCCTTGCGTCATGTGCCTCTATTAATGCTAATGCTATTGATAGCTCTTTTGGAGACCGGATCAGCTCGTGTACAGTCTTGCTACGTCTACGCTGCCAGATAGTGACACTTGAGAGAGTCCGAGTAGTGTGTATGCGTGGGGCATTTCTGAGGGCATGTTATGTGAAGAATCTGGATATATTCTTACCACGTGTACGCCATGTCCAAAAATTTCATTTTTGTGTCAGTTCTAATCTTAATGATGTCCATTTCCACTTGCAGTCTGCCAACCCCCATGTACTGTTTCTGACAGAATCCCAGTTATCGGTTGATTCAACCACTGCTCATCTCAGTTGCCAAAATTATTCGTTGTAAGATTCCTTTCACCTCAAAGGTGGTGCTTGTGCATACGTCGGTCCCGATATTCCCTGTTAGAGACTTGGTAATTTGTAATCTCATTTTTCAATCTTCTCTGGCTTAAAATATCTCTACCTCATTCTGTCAAATTCATCTGTTTTCTGTACCGTTCTCCCAACTCCACTAATCACTTGGAGCTCTTTTACTTCCTGTCTTTGTAACATGACTTTCTCCAGTCCAACTTTCCTAACAGTGAGGTAATTTTCCTTGGTGACTTTAATGTTCACAACTCAAGCTGGTTTCCGTTGTCTAGTCACACCGACACAGCTGGTCGAGATGCCGAGGCTTTTGCAATTACTAATGATCTTAAACAGATTGTTCATTTACCTGCAAAAATACCGTACAATCCTAACAATACAGCCAACACGCTTGATCTTGATCTTTTTCTCACAAACAACCCTTCTAAGTACACGGTCGAAGTGAGAGGGCCTTTAGGCACCTCAGATCACAACTTGGTGATTGTCTCTTCTCCAATGGAGCCTTTATCTCATGGTTATTCCCAACTTCGTGTTGTTTGGAATTACAAGAATGCAAAATGGGATAACCTGCGAGATTTCTTTTCTTCTTTTCCTGGTCGGATTACTGTGTCAGAACTTCTGATGCCAATGTTTGCGCAGATCGTGTCAGTGAAATTATTTTTGTACGAATGGACTCCTTTGTTCCACAGTCCACTTTAAAATCACGTCCTTTATCTAAACCTTGGTCAATAAATGTGCTAAGGCTGTTCAAGAGAAGAACGTTGAATATTGTAATTGGCTTGTTTCCATTTCTTCAGTTTCATTTTCTGCCTACACCAAAGCTCGCAACAATTGTAAAGCAGTTATTAATCAGTCCAAACTAGATTTTGAACAGGCTGAGTAGAACACTTGCTTCTTGCCCTAATGGTAGCTGAGCATTCTGGTCTCTTGCCAAAGCTATTGGCCCCAACTTTTGCTCGTCTCTGCTCCCACCTATGTCAAAACCAGATGGTTCTCTTGTCACTTCAACCAAGTATAAAGCTGACCTGCTAGCATCCCATTTTTCTTCCAACTCATGTATTAATGATCTTGGTAAAACGCCTTCCACCTAACACGCTCCATTCAATGCCTCCTGTGGGTTTCCACCAAAAGGATGTCGTAAGGATTTGGACGAATCTTGATGGTAAGAAAGCTCCAGGTCCTCATGGCATTCCTTTGCTTGTTCTCAAAATCTGTGCTCCCAAAACTTACTCCTGTTCTTTGCCACCTTTTTTCACTTTTTTATTCCAAAGGTGTTTTTCCTTCTGCTTGGAAATTTGTTCATATCCAGCCAGTTTGCTCACATTGAAATTTGAAATTTTGCTCATTGAAATTTGAAATTTTGCTCATTGAAATTTGCTCATATCTTAAAAAGGGTGACAAATCTCTCCCATCCAATTATCGTCCCGTTGCAATTACTTCTACTCTTTCTAAAGTAATTGAGAAATCAATTAACCGCCAACTTTTAAACTATCTAGAAACCTTCCTTATGATCAACGATCGCCAATATGAATTCCGGCAGTGTCGATCCACTGGTGATATTCTGGCTTATGTAATCCATTTATGGACAAATTCAATGGAAAAGTTTGGTGAAACTCAAGCAGTTGCTCTTGACATCTCAAATGCTTTCGATCGTGTTTGGCAGAAAGGTCTTCTAAACAAACTTCCATCTTATTGTTTGCCAAGTGTTTTTTGTAATTGGTTATCCAGTTTTCTGTTTGAACAGTTTCATCCAGTTTTCTGTCAAAGAGCCATCTACCATCACCCTCAGTGAGGGTGATGATAGGTCACCCTCTGTCTTCTAACTTTTCCACTAATGTTGGTGTCTCCCAAGGTTCTGTTCTTTCCCCCAATCTTTTACTGTTGCTTATTAATGACCGTCTTCCATTGACCGGAAATCGTATCCATAGTTTTGCTGATGATAGCACATTCCATTCCACTTTCCAGTTTGAGAAACTTCGCCCTGCTCAATGAGCTTCAACTTTTCGAATATTTGCAACCAATTCCTTAAATGTCGATCACCAGGTAATTCTCCAGTGGGGAAAAGACAATGTAGTTGATTTCAATCCTTCTAAAACTCAGTTGTGTCTTATATCTCGCAAAAATTATTCTTCTGCTCCTATACTTATCTTCAGTGACACTTCAATTTCTAAGCAGGATGATATATCTCTTTTGGGGATTACCCTGACTTCTAATCTCTCTTGGCACAAGCACATTACAAGTATTGCTTCCTCTGCATCTAAAAAACTTGGTCTCTTTCACTCTCGGAGTTACTTTTCTTCCAAGCAGCTGTTTACTCTGTACAAATCGCAAATCCACCATACCATGGAATATTGTTCCCACATCTGGGGCCTTGCCCCCAAAACCTCTCTCAGGCTTCTAGATTCCATTCAGAAGAGAGCAGTTAGGTTAATTAATAACTCATCTCTAACAGAGTCTCCCCACTCGCTTTCTCATAGACGTTCTGTTTCTGCTGCATGCCTCTTCTACAGATACTTCCATGGGCACTTTCTTCTGGATTGGCTTCTATAATTCCGCTTTCTCTTTCAAAACAGTCCGAACACGAGCCGCCACCAGCCAACATCCATTTACTGTCCAACTTCAAACTCACAGAACCAACTTTTCATCTTCCTCGTTTATTCATTCAACTGCCGTTTTCTGGAACAACCTTCCTTCATACGCATTTCCTGAAAATTAGGTTACAGGAGTTCAAATCTAATGACAACAAATATCTTCTTTCGCCTTCTCAACTTCCAACCCATGCACGGTCCTAAGTACTATAGGTTCTAATACCTCTCGTGTTTGGGTTTTCATAAAAAAAAAAAAAAAAAACAAAGAAAAGAAAAGAAATAATACCATTTGCAAGACAAATTCAATAACACAGCAACAAAAGTCGCTCTCCCCGCTGCAGTTTGCGTAGTTATTCTTCCATCTTTTCATTATATCGGCTACTGTTGACTTTGCGAGATTCAACTGCTGATGTGACATCCAACAACTACGCCTTATGCAAAGTACCCGTGCTACACTGTGTTGTGATAGCATCACTTATAAAAATTGCCTTAACAGTTTATATAAATTGGAAACATTTTGGAACACTCTGGTTCCTTTATCACTGGTCCTATATAAAACTTTACAACAGATTTGCAAAAGCTTACATGAACATTATACGGACGTACACAAAACAAGGGTCTCTGTTTTTTTGAGTCTTTGTATATCTTATAATTTTCTTTTTCTGTAGTGTTATATTCGTTTCTCTTTCTCCTTTACTGCTAAAGCCAGTGTATCATTCTCTTTTTGCCCCCTCTTTGCTATACCATTTCTTTCTGTTCAACTTATTTGGAGCTTCAGAGAATGTGGCTTTGTCCTCAACACTTCCTTTCTCTTTCTCTCTTTCTTAACCACTTTGCAAATGGTCACATTTTATCAAAGGCGTCTTCATTGAATTTTTTCTGATTCAATAGCCAATTTGAATAATGTCAATATTTTGAAAAATTCTGTAACTGTTTCCCTACTGTCTGCACATGTTCTTGTTTTGGTATTTTACTGAAACAATTTTCCAATTTAAATTCCGTTACTGTTAGAGTCTCATCTTGACTCAATCATTCTTTTTCTTTCATCGATTGTAATTTCGTTATGTACTGTTCTATGCACCCTCCCTGACACACCCCTTTGCCCTAATAAAGCTGCTAAACTGATAAACCCAATCTATCCTCCGTTATTTCGACCTGCCCTTTCCTGTTATTATTTCCACAGAGCTAGTCTTACAAATTTATTCAATTCACACTCATCTCTGTCCGGTCTTTCGTCAATCGTATCCCTATGATGTCTGGTTCGTGATGGCACTTCTATTATTAAATGGCCATTTAATTTTGTACATCTTTATACACTACTATTTTAAATTAAATAAAATTATAACATATATAAAATAAAAGTTTATTTTAGGTACTAGCTTGCGAGTGGAATGTCATAAAGTTTCGACAACTTTTGCTCTTTTTTCTTTGTTTTTTAATGCACTGTCTTAACTCCTGTTACTCGTACTTGTCAATGCTATCTACGTGCATTCATCTCCTATAACAGAACTAAGTTAATCATGGTTGGCAATCCGCCAATTTTTAAGATCCTATTCTGTTTGTGGCTAGTCAACTTTGTACCTTCTTTCTGATATAAATATGTATGTATGTTATCTAACATTCCCAGGAATGATCTCCTCTAATCTATTTAGTATATATATATATAGTTTTTTTTTAATTAATAAGCAGAAGCACTTCTTCTAGACGCTATTGACAACAATTTGTTTTGCACCCTGAATGCAGTGTAAAGGCAGAATTCGCAAGACACAGAATACAAGAAACAGCACCGTATTTGGTAGTCACGCGAACTTGAACCACACTTACTCAAAGCACGCGTATATTTATGCACCCTCGCGCCTGACAACTTGGTTAAATTAGCCGTTACCAAACTTTGCATTCTACACTTTCTAAGCCGTTCTTAGTTACCCCTTCACCAGTCTGGATGCCCTTCTTAGTACCCCCTTCACCAGTTTGGATGCTCTTCTTAAAACTCATTCTATAAGCTATATGTCTTTCTTCAAGTATGATCGCCAGACCTGAACGCGATGTGAACCAGACCTGAAAGGACCATGTTCATACATAAAAGGGCAATGATATCCCTCTTCGCTACTTGCAAAGGTTCTATATATCATATCTGAATACTATGCGCCTTCCTAGACGACTGTTTACATTGCACTGTAAATTGCATATCTGGTCCCCCAAAGTCAACCTGAACCACTTTTAACACCGCTTCCCTTAGCTTATAAGTAATCCTGGATTTATCTTAAAATTTACCAGGTATTAGACAGCTGTTGCTAATACCAAATCATCTCAATATTAAAATTTAAAAGTTAAAGTTTGAACATACACGTAGTCAATTAATCTCAAACTAATTTACGATAACTGACATTAATTATTTATTTCTTCTCTAACTAAATTCTCTTTGACACCAACGCATTCTCTATAAGTTTGTCTAGCCTCGTCTCATGTGATTCATTGTTAATGAAAATGTTCTGTAGTTTACAATGAACAGTGCAAAGGAGTTATTTTTTGTTTCTTCCTACATCAGGTCCGGCACTAAGTACCTCTTTAATCTTTCCTTATGAATGGCTCCTATCCCCTTTCTCTAAATTACAATACTTTTTTTCACAAATCACAGGGAAATATATTACATATACTGTATTTTTTAATAATGCGATCCCTTTTGTCTTGTCTGACCAATTTGATTGGATACTATGATATGGTCACAAAGGAACTGGATGCAAAGAATAATTTTGATATCACATATATTTGGATCTTAGAAAGGCTTTTGATACTGTTGCACATGAAAGACTGCTGCACAAATTGGAACAGTGTGGCGTTGGAGGCAAATTGCTGCTATGGATAAAGGGATGGTTGAGTGGGAGAAGACAGATAGTGCTAATTAATGGACGCTGTTCTTCGTGCAGCGTCCATTGAGTAGCACGTTATTAGTGGAGTCTCCCAGGGCTCAGTGTTGAGTCCATTGTTGTTTTCTGTATTCATTAATGATATTGATGATGGTATATCAAGCTTAATGTCCAAGTTTGCAGACGATACGAAGGTCGGCAGGGTTGTTAATAACACTAATGATAGTACGCTGCTGCAACAGGGTCTAGAAAAGTTGAGCAGATGAGCTGAGAGGTGGCAAGTGAAGTTTAACATTGACAAATGTAAAGTACTGCATATGGGAAGAAGTAACCCCAGAATAACGTATCAACTGTGTCGTACTACAGTGCAAGTGGTAGAGAATGAAAAGGACTTGGGGGTAATTGCGCAGGCAGATATGGAGTTTTCTGAGCAGTGCAGACGATCTGCAAGAGTAGCTCATGAGTGTCTTGTCAATGATATACAAGAATTTTTCTAGCAGGGATAAGGAGGCGATTATCTCCTTGTATAAGGCAATGGTCAGGCCACACTTTGAGTACTGTATACAGGTCTGGAGGCCTCTTTTAAGAAGGATGTAGAGCTGCTGGAACGAGTACAGAGAAGGGCAACAAGATTAGAGAATGGAACAAAGTGTTGGTCTTACGAAGAAAGGCTTAAGTTTTGCAGATTATGTCTAGAGACTAGGCACCTACGAGGTGATCTGATCGAGGTATATAAAGCCTTGAATGGTTTGAGCATGCTCAATGCTGATGGGATTCTTCCTCTTGCTAAGAATAATCGCCTGAGAGAGCATAAATTCAAATTGAGGAAAGACAGTTGTAGGATAGATGTGCGGAAGTTTGCCTTTAGCCAGCGGGTGGTCGATTGCTGGAACAAACTTCCATTTGTCGTTGTAGAAGTTGATAGCTTAAATGGATTCAAAGCAGAACTAGACAGACAATTGAGGCGAGTAGATGGGTGAAATGAGAAGGGTTATTTTTTATTTTATTTTATTTTTTTTTTTTTTGGCTAATGATATATAAGCTTGCTTTCTTGCATCATATGCCTTTACTAATGCTAATTAGTAGTGTCAAATGATGCAAGAAAGCAAGCTTAAAGAGAATCAGCCAAAAAAAAAAAATAATAATAATAAAAATACACACCTCCTCTGTCCATCTCCTCCAAGAAATTGTCTAGTTCTTCCTTGAAAGGATCTAATCACAGCAACGAGTTCCTTAATACAACTTGGCACTATAAGCCATTTTAGAATAGCTTAGGTTTTGTCTAAAAACATATTCCTTTCTTTTTTAGAATTCGTAAAATCTAATGATTTATTTTTAAGGGCAACACTTACAGGTGCTACACAAAATTAACGAGAATGTATTTAAATACAAAAAGGCGTTTAACTTGAACTTCAGCCGATGGTCAGGAGCGAGGACGCAGTAGACAGAGGTTCAAGCGCGTGACAGCTAAATACGATTAACGATTGTATTCCTGATTTATTATAACTCCTCTGAACTTGTAGCCGTGTAGGAGTACAAACAAGAATTTATATTCAGATACTCATAATAGTTAAACTAACTGGTGTATTTCGTCATGTAAAATGCAAATCAGTGGTTCTTTCTGAATCACTGCAGAACATTTGGTAACAAAGTACTGGATGTGACAAATTTTAATTAAACCTACCTAAAACGAAATTTTATGAGCATTTACAAATTTTGAAGCTAGAATAAAGGGAGGTGAGGTGAAGTGATGTGGCAGGGCAACATTTGGCTTAAAACCTCGAGGCTAGTCATTGAGGGAAGCATGTTTGGATTCTTTTTTCTTTAAAAATGCAATTTTCATTGAATATCCAAGATATAGGAAGGATGTAGAGTTGCTAGAACAAGTACAAAGAAGGGCAACAAGATTGGTGAGGGGAACAAAAGGGGTGCTCTTACCAAGAAAGGCTTAAATTCTACAAAATGCAGCGCCTGGAGAGTAGGCACATGCGAGGTGATCTGATTGAGGCCTTGAATGGGTTGAGCAAAATGAATGCTGATGGGATTCTTCCTCTTGCTCAGATTAAAAACCTGAGGGGACACAGATTCAAATTGAGGAAAGACAATTGTAGAATAGATGTGCGGAAATTTGCCTTTAGCCAGCGGGTAGCTGATTGGTGGAACAGATCTCAATATTTTGTAGTGCAAGATGATAGCCTAAATAAATTTAAAGCTGAGATGGACTGGCATTTGGAACGAATGGAGGGAATTGGAGTTTTTTTTTTTTTTTTTTTGGCTGATGCTGCATAAGCTTGCTTTCTTGCATCGTATGCCTCTACTAATGCTAATGCTAATATCGTTAAATCCCTTCATTTGTGCTTCATGTCCATCTTTGGAACCCTCTTGGATAGCACAGTTGGTATAATCACTATCCTCCCCGCACTGAGTGGAAAAGGCCCGAGTTCGAATTCCATCAATGATGCGAAGAATTTTTGTAAGCTTTTTTTCACAACGTTGTTTAGTTAGTCGGTCTCAGGTGAGGGCAGCATGGTTTTTTCTCCCGGAAACTCGGGTGTTTCGTCAACAAAAAGGCAAATCGACCACAGAACATATGTAATTTACAGACATATTATATGCATATAAATTACATGATGGACCTAAAAAATTCTAACAACTACAAAACGATCTTTAAAAATAAAGTAAATAAAGCAAACATTAGGAAATAAAGGAATTGTAATCATATTGGACATATGATTACAATGATCTAAGGCCATATTGTTCGATTATACTGTCTGTAAATTGCATGTGTTCTGGAGTCTATTTTCTCTTTGCTGGATGAAAAACCAGAATTTCCGGAAGAAGGAACTATGCTACCCTCGCCTGGGACTAACTTACTCAGCCACGTTGTGAAAAAAGCCCATAAAAATTCCTCACGCCATCGACAAGACTCGAATTCATGTCTTTTCCACCAGGTATGGGGAGGAGGGCGATTCTACCAACTGTGCTATCAACGAGGGCAGAATAAAGTAGAGAAGGGGGGTGGAGTACTTGTTTCCTCACTGCAACACAGATATTTGTGCTTTCGAAAAAGCATCTTACCAAACGGTTGGTCGTAATTTTAAAATATAGCACTTCACACCTCGTATATCTTGATTTAATCTGTCTGTTTGCCTGCCTGCCTGCCTGTCTGTCTTATTAGGGCCACCAATGTCCAAACTAACAAGCCCGTATGTATTATGTCCACATAAATTGCGTGTTTTCAATTTGCTTCCTTTTCTGGACGGAAAACCCGAATTTCCGGGAGATAAAAACATTACAGTCTACGCATGAGACCGACTATACAACTTGATTCTAAACTAAACTACTAAACTATTATATTAGGGTCACCTAGAAAGTTACGTTCAACTGCCCATGTATAGTATCTGTAAATTGCGAGTGTTCTCTAGTCGATACAACTTGATTCAACCAAACTATTATATTAGACCATCCAAATATTTAGCGACAGAGTGAAAAATTCTCATTAAAGTTCCTCGAGACATCGATGGGATTCGAACCCGAGCCTTTTACACCCTGTGTGGAGAGGACAGTGACGATACCACTGTGCTACATGCGCAGACTAACCAACTTGATGCAACAAATATGAAAGAAAGAATATTATTATCAATTTATTAGATGCCAAACTATTACTAGTGGCTAAATAATACCACTTTTAACTTCGCTGTTAATCAATAAGTAAGCACTATTAGAAAATAAATTCTATTTGCTTTAATAATGTTGGAATCCTGTAATCGGAAAAAAACAACTTTATTTTCTGCAATTGCTTAGACGTTGCTGTGCACTAAGACCTGAGTATAAATATTGAAGAAGAAACATGTTCTGTCTGTTGATGAGTGACATACATATTGCAGAATTCCGCAATTATTGGAATGCTCTCGTGAGCATTCCACTAATTGTAGAAAAAGACTTGAGTTCGTATCCCGTCGATGACATGAATTTTTATGGGCCTTTTTCACATCGTGGCTGAGTTGGTCAGTCTCAGGCAAGGGTAACATGGTTTTTTTTCACTCTTGGAAACTCGGAAAAAAATATATATTCGTCCAGCAAACAGAAAATCGATCACAGAACACATGCAATTTACAGACAGTATACAAGGACCAATATGGCCTTAGTCGCTGATGCTCCTAAAACCCTACTACAACCTACTAAACCCCACTAATTATTGGAATGATTAAATTAGCTAAATACTAAAAACTATATCTAAATAATAAGGTCGGATGATCTGCAAGGAAGTGAGGCTGATAACACATGCATGGATGTATATCCGTGAAAGGATGTACATGTATATCCGTCACCATTAGGTGACGCACCTATATCCTTCAAAACTAAGCCTGGATTCGACATGAAAAAACAATGTGAGCTCATCTTAAATGCCTTCCCGATTAGCACAGCGGTTATTATTATTAGCCATATGATGCAAGGAAACCTGAGGCTCATACTGCACCAGCCAAAAAAAAATTCCCGGGTTACCCCGAGAGAGAGAGAGAGAGTCAGAAGTAAAAAGGGATCACCAAGAAAGAGAAGAATGATGATATCCAGCTCAGGACCCTGGGTTTGCCAGAGTCAGGCAACCCCAGGGTCCTGAGCTGGATTATGGCAATAATCCAGCTCAGGACCCTGGTGTTCGAGTTCGGTGTAAGGTGTTCGAGTTCGCTTCCCGTTATGGGCTATTTTTATACCTTAGCTGTTTATTGGCTGGTCTCAGACTGTAGTTTGGCATTCTTCCTGGAGAATCGTGGGATTTTTATCCTGCATGATGATAACCTATTATCAATAATTTCAGAATGTTGGACTGTAGAAAATTGGCATTTTTGACTGGATGAAAAAAAAAAAAAAACTCATATTACGATTACCCGAGGACAACCTCATCTATCCATATACATTATGTGGAAAATTTCGTGTGTTCTGTGGCCTGTTTCCTGGATGAAAACCCCAAATTTGAAGAAGAAAAACACATCATTAACAAAATTTCAACCTGGGCTTTCTTCCCCAGTGTGGGAAGGATGACAAATATAACCACTGTATTACCCACAAGATATTTTATTGGAGAAAGTCAAAGTTCCCAGTCATTTGTAGGTATGAGCGAAAGATAAAGGCAACAAACGAATTTGGCAGAAGGAGATCGAAGGCTATTGAGCAAAAAAAAATCGAAAGTGATTTTCGATTTCGGAAATTAGAAAGTTTCTGACATGGAATATCAAAATGCACATACTTGTATGCAGGGAATATATTAGAAGTAAGTGGGGGTTTACACTACTCATCAAAATGAACAGAACAAAATGTTTTCATGAATATTTTATTGTGAACAATGTCGCCGAAAGCGAATATTTGATATAATATGCATCCTGGCATACAGATTCCGAGTATCCAACAGAAATCCATCTATCGCCTTACAGAGCTGCACATTACGCAAATTATTCATCCTATAAAATCACGGGTTGCGACCACATCACTTCATTCCCGTGTTTTGGCTTGCTCTGTGGGATAGCCACATCTCCAGTACTCAGGATGGCAAGTCATCGTTCTTTAGATGATTCTTTGAGATATCGGGCCTCTAGAATATTTCAAGTTGGGCAGCCACAGACGAAGGTGACACGTTGGTTTAATGTGTCACGCTGTGTCGTCTCGGCACTATTGACATACCTATGGTGTAGATGCACCAAGGCTTGGAGGGGAGGGTGGGGCAAAAGAAAAAACGAAAATTACATCAAAAATAAATAGCGTTCCAGCAGGCCCAATTTCGTATTGTTGGTCTACTGACTTCAGTATTACTATGTGAGAATTCACGTTTTCAATTTTAACTAAAAAAAGGGTCCGCAAAGATTGTTAGTGTATCTTTAACGAATAGCTAATTTAATATTTGATAAAGAACAAACAAGAAATAATCAACATGGATTTTCTTTTAAAGAAATTTAATTAATGATAAATTTAAATGATCGAGAAACAGGTGCTTGAGACTAGTTAGAAACTTTTTTTTTTGTAATTTTTATAATTTTACCTAATGGTTGTAATCCTGTACCCGGCGTATTTATTACAATGACAATACTTTGTTTAATAAATTAGATTTTATTATTGCACTGGTAGTAATCACGAATATAATTTTCCAATATTTTATGATTAAATAATGTTTAATAAAAAGTAGAAATTTTAATTCTGTTGGATGAAAACACTATGGAAGGTACAATTCGTTCGGCTGCAACAACAAAAGGGTGAAAGAGGACACCTGAGACCATATCGCATTTCCCCATTGTTCGGTTGTCCATGACCTATGCAGAAGGGCATTGGCCGGTATCACGAGCCCTTTGTTCACAGTAATCTGACTATGGCATCCAGATAACAGCACATGTTTTCTTCTGAATGTTTTCATGCAGATAGGTCAACCACCACCACCATTATTGGATTCAGCACATTCATACACTTGATGAGCCGCTGTTGCTCGTCTGTTGCGCTTTGAAATCCGGCTAATCATCGGACTTCCCTTTGCCGAGTGTAAATTGTTAACCGCTATTAGTGAGTTCTTCCATCTTTTTCAATGATGACCTTGCCAAAGCAGCTCCAACGATGGTACCCCATTTCCAAGTCAGTGAGGTCTGTTTGTGTAGCCATGCTATCTGCTAATTCGGATTAGCAGATAGGTCGCCCAGTCTATGGCACAGCCTCCTTTTCAGGACCGTTAAAATTAGGGGGACTGCGTGATTAACACGCAGGCGGTAAAATTTAGCCTCGAGTTTTTCGTTTAGCAAAACAGGCAACCGGACCAGAGTGTATACACAATTTATGGAAATAATACATTTTGGTGGACAAGGTCGTTGTCGAGTACCCCTAATATGATAGGTTTTTTTGGTTTTTTTTTATATCTTATTAGTGGAGTCATTCGAAGTTCAGTGCTGAGCACTTAACTATTTTCAAAATTTATGAATGATATCGATGAAGGCATATCAAGCTTAATAACTAGGTTTTCAGATGGTACAAATGTTGGTAGGGTGGTTAATGACAATAACCAAGGTATGCTACAACAAGATCTAGAAATATACCGGTGTGAAAAATTTAAGGACCAGTCAGGTTTTCACCTGTAGCTTCTCATGGGAGTGACCTGGATATGGGAAAAGCATACCAAAGGAACCTCGTGAAGTACAGAAATGATGAAGGAAACAACACCGACACAATGGAAACAAAATGGCACAGAGGGACTTTTTTCAAAAATGGCAACATAGCACTGGCTGCCACGATACAGATGCATCATTGCATCATTGCCAAAGATGGAACAAAAGTCAGAGGGGGGGGTCCTCAGTGGGAGATAAGGCCACTCCCTAATGTTGATGCAGGCTTTGCACCGCCTGTCCATACTTAGAGCAACGTTGTTGATAAGTTCTTGCCTTGCGGTAACATCGTCCATCCCTCTGTCAGCGCCATATTCAGCTGGTGAACATTTTTTGGTGGCTGTGGACGTGCCGCTAGGCATCTCTCCAGAGCATTCCATATGTGTTCGATAGGATTTAGATCAATGGAACGGGCAGGCCAATCCATACGAACAATGTCCTCACTTTCTAAAAGCATATATCAACAGCTGCAGTGCGATGGGGTGTGGCGTTATCATCCATAAACACGAACTCAGGGCCAATGGCACCTCGGAACAGACGCACACGTGGAAGGATTACCTCAGTACAGGAGCGTGCACCGGTTACAGTACCGCCTTCCAGTATCTGGAGCTGTGTATGTCCATCCAAGATAATGCCTCCCCAGACGAGAACACCTCGACCGCCATATCGATCCCTTTCAGTGATGTTTGCGGGGTGATACCGTGTGCCAACTTCTCGCCAGATTATCTGACGTTCAGAATTGCTGCTGAGACTGAATCTACTCTCATCAGTAAAGAGTACCTTAAGTAAAGATTTTGTGTTTGTAACCTTTAGAAATAGTTTTGGTCCTTAAGTTTTGCACACCAGTGTATTAGGCAAATGGGCTGAGAATTGGCTATCGAATTTTAACATTGACAAATGCAAGGCATGCATATAAGATGACAGTAATCGTAGAATAACTTACTATTATGTGATACCACACTGCAGGTAGTTCAGAACGAAAAAGATCTGGGCTGTAATTGTGTAGTCAGATATGAAGTTCTCTGAGCAATGCAGACAGGCTGCCAGGACAGCACATGGGATTTTGTCAATGATGAACAGTAATTTGGCTAGCACGGATAAAAAGGTGATTATACCATTGTATAAAGCAATTTGATCATAAGAAACCCATATGATCAAAATAATGTGGATTTTTATTTTGTTTTTTAACTGCTAGATGATTATTAAAACTTAATGATTCTCCAAAATGGTCAAGCCACATTTTGAGTACTGCATACAGGTCTGAAGGCCTCATTTTAGGAAAGATGTGGAGATGCTGGAACGAGTACAGAGAAGGGCAACGAGATTGGTGAGCTGAACAAAGGGGTGTTCTTATCAAGAAAGGCTTAAGTTCTGCAAATTGCAGCTCTTGGAAATTAGGCATCTGCCAAGAAACCTGATTAAAGGTTTTAAGGCTTTAAATGGATTGGGGAAACTAAATGCTGATGGCATCCTTTACTGTTTCTCGGACTATACACACGAGGGGACAGATTTAAATTGAAAAAAGGATGGTTGCAGGATAGACGTATGAAAATTTGCTTTCAGCCAAGAGTAGTTGATTGTTGGAAGAAATTTCCATTTGATGTTGTTGAGGCGATTTATTTGAATAAACTTAAATAATGATTATGAAATGTTAGAGGAGATTTATAGTTTTTTTTTTTTGCTGATACTGTATAAGATTGCTTTCTTTCATCATATGCTACTATTAATACTAATATGTGATAAGGCCTGTTCACTAAATTCAATTGTCTATTAAACTTTAAAAAAAAGAAAAAACTCATATAGTTCGAAGTTGTCAGAATGTTATAAAAAAGTTCTATGAAAGTTCTACAAAATAATAAAAAAAAAAAAACATTAAAAGTTGTAACATTTACTTTACTGCACTTACCAGTTGTGTTTAGTAGAAGAGATTGAAATTTTGTATGCTGCGTAAGAAAGTGGGTAGCAGATTCAAACTGAATGGAGCATATTAAGAATCTGAAGAGCAGTCGCCTACCCTCGCTGGTGTTTCTCATGACACTGTAGTATTGATGTCTTAAAGACTTAATCCTTTTCAGGCTAATACAGTATAAAATCTTATTATCTGATACTGTATTGATGGATGGTCTGCGTGGATAGCACAGTGGTATCGTCATCGTCCTCCCCACACCGGTGGAAAAGGCCCGGGTTCGAATCCCTTCGATGAGGCAAGGAACTTTAATGGGCTTTTTTCACTCTGTGGCTGAGTTAGTCGGTCTCAGTAGACAGCAAGGTTTCCCCCAGAAACTGGGGTTTTTTCGTCCAGCAAAACAGGCAAATCGACCAGGGAACACACGCAATTTACAAACATATCATATAAACGGGTATATATAAGAAATTATGAATGGCCCTGATATAATAATAACATTTTAGCTGATGAATATCATTAGACTGTGGCGGTTACCTCACAGGATACTGTACATAAATAACGTCTTGTTCAGTGGAAGTTCCAGGATTTTCTAAAACAATCTTCTGGAGAATCATTAAGTTTTAATAATCATGTAGCAGTAAAAAAACAAAATAAAAATCCACATTATTTTGATCATATGGGTTTCTTATGATCAAATGACACGATTATTTATACCACTTGTTTCGGCCTTTACCCAGTCAATATTTTAATAGTCAGCAAGCATCTCCTGGAAGCATGCTTTTGTTTTAATGAACCTGTACAGCCTTTGATTACCATTTTTAATACGATATCTCACAACTTAAATGTCACGCAATATCCTCGCGAGAGAAGTGACTCTGTAATATCAGATATAAAAGACCACGAGATAAAATAATAATAAAAAAAATTACATTAAAAAACCCAGATTACCAACTTTGAAATGGATTGATTAATTATTTATTAATACAGGAGAAAAGTGAGAAGAGATACTGTATGTTCACATTTTTGATTATGTTCACCTCCGAACCATTTAATCGCAGAGGCCGGATTTACCACGGTGCAGTACTGCAGTTGCTCATGATTCCCCAAAGTCAGGGAAGGATCATGCAACAATACAGTTGCTGTTGATCGGCCCCTGACACTTTATTCTTATGGCTTCTAAAAAAATATATGGCAGATAGTCTGGGGACAGAGCCCAAGACTATCAAAAAATCGAACATTGCTTTCCCAAGTATTCCTAACAACAAAATATAAGTAAAATAACAAAGTTGTTGTAGTAGGATTTTAGCAGCATCGGCACTAAGGCCATATTGCTCCGTGTATATTGTCAGCCCTGGACAGCAAGATAACTTTAGATAGAATCAGTAACATTTTCCTCAACTGCTATTAAATTATATCATCATATGACAGGCCCACGAGAGAAAAACTCAATTGCATTTTTATCTCTCCCTATCTCTATCCTTCTTCAATCCACGATATCCATCATCCTCTACCAAATCATCCAAAATACCAATTCTCCTTCTTCCTATCTGTCTCTTGTACATCACTTTAACAATGCCTTTGAAGAAATTCTCCCCTTCCTCAGTACATATCAAATTCAATTGTCCCTTATTTTCCTTCTAGCATTTATCATACCTGCCCGCCCATTTAATTTTTCACTTTTTTATTTAACTAATCTTTTCCTTAACTTGATATCCATTTTCCCTGTAAATATCTGCTTCCTCTTCTCCAATGCTATCACACAAATTGCAGTTCTAATTCTAATTTCCTGACTATTTCTCCAACACATTACTAACAGATTACCAACACATCGGTATTCATCTGCTTGTAATATCATCCATTTAAATAGTTATTTCCTTTCATTCTTTGCTACCACCATAATTTTAATCTTATCAAAATGAATTTCATCCCAACTTTCCTTGTCTTTGCAGCAAAATCTGTTCTGTATCAGGAATTAATTAAATTATTTATATACTTATATTTATACTGGCCACTTTGTATATACCTTAGTGATTCTACATATTATGTGATGTAGGCATTGCCTGTAGTGTTTGTTAAAGGTCAAAACTCAGTCATTTATAATTTTAAAATTCATAAAATTCATTCATTTGTGATTTAAATTCATTTATGAATGGATTGAATAAATATCTCGATATAATGCAGTAGTGAAATATATTTACCGATAGATGGCAGCATAATCCAACATATAATGAAAATGAACTAGAGAGATTGAAATACTGTATAATAATTTTAATTATTGGATTAAAACCAATCCAATTCACATGGCTTCTTTAGTAGAGCTTGAGATAATAATTTAGGCTGATCAGGTTTTCGGGGATGAATATCGAAACAAATCGCACTCTGAAGTTTAAAAATCAGGACATTTCTGGGACAAATGTTTAATTAAATAAGAAAATATTAAATATCAAAATACATTTTACAAAAATCAAAATACATTTTACATTAAAAAATTAAGAGATAATCCAATTCGTAAATATTAGTCGTATTCTTCAGTAGCTCCTATTTCGTTAGAAGATTTTATGTTTCAGAAGAAAGTTAAAAATTCCAAACAAGTAATTTATAACAGTTGTTATTTGCAGATCGCTTTCAGTGTAGAGCCATGGGTAGGTACGTATTAAAAGTTTTAGAAGCTTAATAAGCGATTAAGGCCATATTGCTCCGAATATAAATTGTGTGTGTTCTGTGGTCGATTTTCTGTTTGCTGGAAGAAAAAACCGAGTTTCCGGGACAAAAAATCATTAGTTAGTCACGTTGTTAAAAAGGCCCATAAACATTCCTTCCGTCACCGAGGGGACCCGAACTCGGATCTCTTCTACTCTTTCCTTGTGGATAGGACGGCGATTCTACCAGTCAGTCTTGGGCGGTTTCCATCATTTCATCTCTTGGAAACTCTGATTTTTTATAGGTCATCATCATCATCATCTCTTGGAAACTCTGATTTTTTATAGGTCATCATCATCATCATCATCATCATCAGCCATTTTCAATCCACTGCAGGATGAAGGCCTCTCCAGCAACTTTCCAGTTCCTTCTGTTTTGTGCAATGGCCAACCATTTACCACCCTCAAACCCATGAATTTCATCTATCGATCTCCGTTGTTGTCTTCCAGGTTTTCTTCTAGCTCCTCTTGGGTACCATTCTGTTATTTTCTTAGTCCATCTGTCATCATGTCATGTCTTCAAGCTATGTGTCCTGCCCAAGACCATTTTAGTTCTTTAGTTTTGATAAGAATGTCCTTTACTTGGGTTTTCTGCCTAATCCATGTGTTTCTCTTCTTATCTAACAGTCTGATTTCCAATATAATTCGTTCCATTCTTCGCTGTGTAGTTCTCAGCTTCTATTCCATTCTTTTGCTGAGTGCCCAAGTTTCACTTCCATAAGTCATGGTGGGGAGTATACAGTGGTTCAGTATTTTACATTTCAGACAAACTGGGATATTGCTCTTCAGTATGTGACTATATTTCCTGAATGCTATCCATCCAAAATTTATTCTTCTCTTGACTTCCAGCCATTTATCATTATTACAGCTAATGACTTGTCCCAGATAAGTATATGACTCCACCTTTTCAATTACTGCTTCTTCAATCATTATGTCCCTTTCTATGGCATACTTGTTCATCATTACTTTTGTTTTAGCCATATTCATCTTTAGTCCAAAATCCTTACTAACTCTGCATAACTGATTAAGATTTTCCTCTAATTCTTTGGGATCGTGGCTTATGACCACAATGTCATTGCAAATCGTAAATGGTTTAGGTACTCTCCATTCACATTGACTCCTTTCTGCGACCAGTCTAATCTTCTGAAAGCTTCCTCAAGGGCAGCAGTAAATAGCTTCGGAAATATTGTGTCTCCTTGTCGAACTCCTTTCTCAATTTTAAATTTGCTACTGTCTTTGTCTAGCCTAATAAAGGAGGTAGCGTTCTCATATATTTTCTTCAAAATCATAATATATGGGGTATCTATGCCTTGTCTTTCCAGTGCCCGAAACATTGCCTTATGCTGTATGGAGTCAAATGCCTTTTCATAATTCACAAATGCCCGGCATAATGATGTTTTATATTCATTTGCTTTCTCTATTAGCTGTGATATTACATGAAGGTGATCCATATTTGAGAATCCTGTCCTAAAGCCAGCTTGCTCTTTCCGTTGATTCTCATCATTCTTTCTAATCTGTTAGTAATGACCCTTGTGAACAACTTGTAGATGTGGGATAACAAGCTAATTGGTCTATAATTTCCAATTTCTGATTTATCTCCTTTCTTATGCAGCAAAACTATGATTGCATTATTCCACTGCTTAGGCGTCACATCTTTTCTAATGCACTTTGTGAAGAGCCTTGCCAGTTTTTGTGTTATGTCTCTTCCTCCCAATTTTAACAACTCTACAGTAACTTCATCTTCCCCCGGGGCTTTCTGATTCCTCATTTTCTTCAACGCATGTTCTACCTCATCAGCAAGAATATCGGGTATGTTGTATGTGTTGCTAATTTGCAATCCATCTTCCCCACTGCTGGCATCAGTGGTTCCCTCGCTCCTTGTATAATTCTCTATAGTAGTCTTCTGCTATTTGAATTATGCCTTCTCTGCTATTTATAAGTACACCATCGCTATTCTTCAGTTTCAGTATCATTTGTCTTTCTGCTCATGGCTGCTGATTTAAGTCCTTTGTTTTCTCTTAATGTATTCTACTTTTCTTGTGTTAAATCTTCTTATGACCTCTCTCTCGTTCTAATAGCTTTGCATAACTCAGTATACTCAATTTTCTCCTTGTCAGTGTTTATCTTGCTCTTCATTTGTCGCCTTCGGTTCATTATAATAATTCTTGACTAATTTTTTCTTCTTTGGATTTCTTTTTCCCTATAGGTTTCTTGGGCTTTATCATTTTCAGAAAGTTGTAATATTCCTTGTCGATATCTTGGTCCGGAGCAGTCTGCAGAAGCTCAAACTTGTTCTTAAGTTCCAGTACATACTGCTTTTTCTCCTCTTCTGTTATCTCAAAGACCTTTGTATTATTTACTCGAGTCAGTTTTTTCCTTTATTTTCTTACATCTATATCAAGTGTGCATCTTACCATTCGGTGATCATTTCCAACATTTACCTTATTCAGGGCGGTAACATCATTCACGATATATCTTCTGTTTTTTATACAGCAAACAGATAACCCAAATGATAAATACAAGCTATTACAAATACCCCATACGGACTCTTCAAAGCCTTGTCGCTTTGGCGCTTATTATATATCACAACCACCTTTTGAGCATTAGGTTATTAGAATGTTATCTATTCATCTTCTCAGAAACGTTAAGAAAATTGGGCAAGAAAAGCTGAGTAGCACTCTAATTATTTCGACGTGCTACCGAGCACTTTAAAATAATTAAAGTTTCAATTTATAACCTTGATCAACGCCATAAGATTTAAAGTTTTGTAAATAACATACATTACATACATAACAATGTGCAATAATATCATATTCGCTTCAAAGTGAAATTGAAATTATTTCTCTCTCCATGAGATATAACAAAATCGGGCGATTTAGCTATAAACCTAAAATGTGGCAATCCTAGTTATTAACTATCGTTTAACAATTTTAATTTTAAGCCAGAAACATTCCTTTGGATGGCATAGTTGGTGGAATCCACAGGAATGTTTCTGGCTCAATATTGCTCCGTGCATATTGTCTGTATATCACTAGTATTCTGTGGTCGATTTTCTGTTTTGCTGGACGAAAAACCCGACTAACACCCAAAAACCCCACGTTGTGAAAAGGACCAGTAAAAATTCTTCACGTCGTCGACGGGACTCGAACTCAGGTCTTTTCCACCCGGTGTGGAGAGGACGGCAATCCTACAAACTGTACTACCCACAAGGGCTTGAGTTAGTCGGTCACAGGCGAGGGTAGCATGGTTTTTTGTTTTCTCCTGGAAACTCTGCTTTTTCGTTTAGCAAACAGCAAATGGACTACAGACATTATATGTTCAGAGTTGCTGATGGAGCAATATGGTCTGAGTTGCTGATGGCGCAATATGGTCTGAGTTGCTGATGCGCCTAAAACCTAACACAACTACAGTGGGGTTAGTATTAGTAAAGGCAAAAAAAAAAAATTAGCTAATGGGGGAAACGCTGGGTTCCGTCACAACAACACATGAATGATGCAAGAAAGCAAGCTTATACAGCATCAGTCAAAAAAAGAAAACCTTTCCATAAATTCCATTTCACCCATCCATTCGCTCCAAAAGTTTGTCCAGTTCTTCCTTGAATTTATTTAAGCTATCAGTTTCCACAACGACCGATGGAAGGTTCTCTCAGCAATCAAACGCCTGCTGGCTAAAGGCAAATTTCCGCACATCACTTATATAACCGTCTTTCCTCAATTTGAATTTATATCTCCTCAGGAGCGTAATCTGAGCGAGAGGAAGATCGCATGCATTTTTCTTCTCTGCCGAGAGTCTCATTAGTTCATCTGACATCCATTTAGGCCTTGAACAATATTTCTTAGTTGATATGAAAAGCCTAGTAGCTTCCAACTAATTCTTTGAATGCTTCCCATTTAGAATTTGCTGTTGGTGACATCATCAGTTATTATTATTATTATTAGCCATATGGTAAAAGGAAGCCTGAGGCTTATGAGGCACCAGCCAAAATAAAAAAAAAAATTATGAATTGTCCGAGAGAGAGAGAGAGAGAGAGAGAGAGAGAGAGAGAAGTAGAAGGGAATCACTAAGAAAGAGAAGAGAAGAGTACCAGGGGTTTCCCCCATCTCCGCGTTCTGACAATGTTCTGTTTCACACCCACATTGCGGGTGTGAAACAGAAGATTGTCAATGCTAGAGATTTAAAGGTATATGGATTTTGTACATGTGTAGTGTCGTGTACCGTTGTTCCTCTGGTCATTTAGCCACTGGGCCCCTAATGGGACCCAACGTTGCCCGCACTAATAAATCAACATAATAAGTATTTGTATGTGTATTTGGGATTTCATCTGTGCTTTTATTTACTATCAGTGAGTGAATTTTCCTGTATTCCTTATAATAGCCTGAATTCTTCGACCCAGTGAGGCATCAAAAGCAGGAATGCTAGTTAATGTTGACTCAATTACTTTTCACAGTTGTTGCAAATTGGATGGTCTGGATCTCTACTTCGAAGAGCTTGTTCCACCTCATTGGACTGCGATCTTTTGAGAGCGGAGGTCAATGCAATAGCACCGACCTCCTCGTTTGCACTCTTACGTATTTCAAACCATTTCTATATAATTATGGCATTGTGACATGAGATCTTATCCTGTTAGAAGAACTAATTCGCCACTACCCGCATGATGGCATGCGCTGAAACAATTTCCAGCTAACCTGTGGCTTCCAAATGTATTAGTATTAGTACTGGCAAAAGATGCAAGAAAGCAAACCAAAAAAAAAAAAATCCATCCCCTCCAATAATTTGTCTAGTTCTCCCTTAAATTTATTAGAACTATCCACTTCCACTACAATGAAGGGAGGATTATTCCAGCAATCAATCATCCGTTGGCTGAAGGCAAACTTCCGCACGTCTATTCTGCAACCATTCTTCCTCAATTTGAATTTATGTTCACTCATGTGCATAGGCCTTCGTAGCCGAGTGGTCAAGGGCGGGAGTGCAGTGGCACACGCTCTTTAAGTAGAACGGGGTTCAAGCTGCTAAATATGGTCAATCTGCCAACCCGCACTGGACCAGCGTGGCAGATTATGGTCAAATTTCCCTCAACATGAATTGTTGAGGAGGCTTCCATCCTGCAGTGGGTTGATAATGGTATTCAGTTTACCTTTTTTTTTTATGTGCATAGTCATATCTGAGCAACAGGAAGAATCCCATCAGCATTGAATTTCCTCAAGCCAGTCAAAGTCTTAAACACCTTAATCAGATCACCTTGCAGGTGCATAGTCTCCAGATGCTGCAATTTGCAGACTGAAGCCTTCCTTGGTAAGAGCACCCCTTTGTCTCCCCCCTCACCAATCTCGTTGCCCTTCTCTGTACTCGTTCCAGCAGCTCATCTTTCCTAAAATGAGGCCTCCAGACCAGTATGCAGAATTCAAGATGTGGCCTGACCATTGTCTTATATTAAAAAGGATAATCACCCCCTTATCCCTGCTAGCAAAATTTCTGTATATTATTGAAAAACTCCGTGAGCTGTTCTGACAGCCTGTCTCCACTGTTCAGAGAATTTCATATCACACTGCACAATTACCACCCAGGTCCTTTTCATTTTCCACTACCCTGAATATTTCTAGATCTTGTTGCAGCAGCATACTTCATTACTGTCATTAACCACACTGCCAACCTGAGTATTATCTGCAAACTTAGACATTAAGCCTGATATACTTTCATCAATATTATTAATAAATACAGAAAACAACAATGAGTACAGCATTGAACCCTGTGGGACTCCACTAATAATATTAGTCCACGAAGAGCAGTGTCCATTAATAATTATTCTCTGTCTTTTCTAACTCAGCGTTCCCGTTATCCATAGTAGTAACTTACCCTCAGTACCACACTGTTCCAATTTATGCAGCAGTCTTTTATGTGCAACAGTATCAGCCTTTCCCGAAATCCAATTATATGATATCAAAATTATTTTTTTGCATCCAGGTCCTTTGTTACCGCATCATAGCGTTCAATCAACTTATCAGACAAGATCTCCCCTTATCGAACCCTTAACGATGCTTTATAAGCTTGTCTTCTTGCATCATTTGCCACTACAAATAAACTGGTGTGCAAAACTTAAGGACCAACACTATTTCTAAAGGTTACAACTGATGATGTTACCAACAGCAAATTCAAAATGGGAAGCATTCAAGGAACTAATCTTGGAAGCTACCAGGCTTTACATACCAACCAAGAAATATTGTTCAAGGTTCAGGCCTAAATGGTTGTCAGATGAACTAATGAGACATATGGCAGAGAAGAAAAATGCATGGGATACATACAAATTAATGGGTGACATGGAAGCCTATGATAGATATAAGTTGGTCTGTAACCAAGTCACAAAGGAGATTAGGCAAGCAAAGGCAGATTATGAGAAATCCTTGGCAAAGGACGCAAAGAAAAACAGAAAAGAGTTCTTTACCTATTTAAACTCAAGAAGGAAAGGGATGAATCAGATTGGTCCACTGGATGTTGATGGTTCAACAGTTGAGGATCCTGCTCAGGTGGCTAACAATCTAAATGAGTATTTTGCATCTACATTCACACATGAGGAGTTATTCAGGAAGGGGAATGTCGTAGGTGAAGTAAACATTGGCAGTGAGCTAGATTATTTTCTAATAACTGAGAGGAAAGTGGAGGAGAAATTACTGAGGATAAACATAAAAAAGGCACCAGGGGTGGATGGGATCTATCCAGTTATATTAAAGGAGGCAGCAAAGGAAGTAAGCAAACCCCTAGCCATAATTATGAGAGCTTCTTTGGACTCAGGGGAGGTACCCATGGACTGGAGATGTGGAAATGTAACCCCAATTCACAAAGGAGGATCGAAGGCTGACACAAGTAATTATAGACCTGTTAGTTTAACTTCGGTTCCAGGAAAATTAATGGAGGTACTGGTTAAAGAAGCACTGCAGGATCATCTGGACAAGAATTCAGTTATAGCTCAGACACAGCATGGTTTTGTTAAGGGCAGGTCTTGTCTGACCAATTTGATTGGATACTATGATGTAGTCACAAAAGAACTGGATGCAGGGAATAACTTTGATATTATATATTTGGATCTTAGAAAGGCTTTTGATACTGTTGCGCATGGAAGACTGCTGCACAAATTGGAGAAGTGTGGCATTGGAGGCAAATTGCTGCTATGGATAAAGGGAAGGTTGAGTGGCAGAAGACAGAGAGTGGTAATCAATGGACACTGCTCAACGTGGACTAATGTTATTAGTGGAGTTCCTCAGGGTTCAGTGTTGGGTCCATTGTTGTTTTCTGTATTTATAAATGATATTGATGATGGTGTATCAGGCTTAATGTCCAAGTTTGCAGACGATACCAAGGTTGGCAGAGTTGTTAAGGACATTATTGATACTATGCTGCTGCAACAGGATCTGGAAAGGTTGAGCAGATGGGCTGAGAGGTGGCAAATGAAGTTTAACATTGACAAATGTAAAGTACTACATATTGGAAACAGTAACCCCAGATCAACGTATCAACTCTGTGGTACTACGCTGACAGTGGTAGAGAATGAAAAGGACCTGGGGGTAATTGTGCAGGCAGATATGAAGTTCTCTGAGCAGTGCAGCCGAGCTGCAAGAGTAGCTCATGGTGTCTTGTCAATGATATACAGGAATTTTTCTATCAGGGACAGGGATGTGATTATTCCCTTGTATAAGGCATTGGTCAGGCCACACCTTGAGTACTGTATACAGGTCTGGAGGCCTCATTTCAAGAAGGATGTAGAGCTGCTCGAACGAGTACAGAGAAGGGCAACAAGATTAGTGAATGGAACAAAGGGTTGCTCTTACGAAGAAAGGCTTAAGTTTTGCAAATTACAGAGCCTGGAGACTAGGCATCGGCGAGGTGATCTGATAGAGGTGTATAAGGCTTTGAATGGCTTGAGCATGCTCAATGCCGATGGGATTCTTCCTCTTGCTCAGAATAATCACCTGAGAGGGCATAAATTCAAATTGAGGAAGGACGGATGTCGGATAGATGTGCGGAAATTTGCCTTTAGCCAGCGGGCAGTTGGTTTGTGGAATAGACTCCCATCGCTTGTTGTTGAAGTTAATAGCCTAAATAAATTTAAGGCTCAGCTGGACAGGTATTTCGAACGAACGGAGGGGTGAAATGGGAGTAGTGGTTGTTTTTTTTTTTTGTTTTTTTTTTTTGGCTGATGCTGAATAAGCCTGCTTTCTTGCATCATATGCCTCTACTAACCACAAAATCAAACTGCCTGTGGCGATTTGCATAACTGTGGCCATTCAGTAGAAAGCTGGTGCACATGCAAAAATTCGAATCGTGATGAGAGGGCTCACATGAACAGATAAAAGCAGCAGTTCAGCAGTTATGTGCAAATTACTGAATGGTGAGCACGATCGTTAGAGACGTTCGATTTGCTTCATACAGTGGTACAGACAACGAAATGGCCAGTAGACAACATCTGGATCACTTTACCCGGGGTCGAATAATTGGGAAGCTCGAGGAATGTCGAAATGCTAGGATTGTGGCTGCAGAGTTCGGTATCGCCCAAAGGACTGTACTTGTTAACAGGACAGATTGCTTCTACAGGGATGGGATACACTTAAATAGAAAGCGTGCAAGAATGTTTGCTGATGCTATCGAGGCAGTGTTAGGTGGGTCGGAAAACTGCTAGCTTGGGGGGAGACAAAGACCAATAGACTGACAGTAGCCACTGGCAGAGGTGAAAGAGATTCTTGCACTGCTTCTATTAGAATGAGCAGAAGCCTGAAAAACAAGATGCATGATATTTCAGAGACTGCTGGGAGCCATTGCGGTACAAGTAAACACATGGGTTGTGTTAGGGTAGCTAAGAATAGAAACAGGTGCAGGTATACTTGCGTGTACACCAATGCTAGGAGTTTAGTAAATAAATTTGATGAATTTGAGGTATTGCTCAAAACATCGAAGGCAGATATTGTTGGGATATCAGAGACGTGGTGTCACACAGATATAACGGATGCAGAACTGCAATTTGGGGAGTACAACGTCTACAGAAAGGATAGACAGGATAGGAAGGGAGGAGGGGTTATGCTATTAGTTAAGAAACACATAAAAACCAAGGAAGTGAAGCCAGTCGACATCGCTGGACAGTGCAGTGTGGAGTCAGTTTGGTGTGACATAAACATTGGGAGATCAAAATTGAGAGTAGGAGTGTGCTATAGGCCTAATGACTCTGATGAGTATAATAAGGAACTGTACAGGGAAATAGAGTGGGCCAGTAAATCAGAGTGTCTTATAATGGGAGATTTTAATTTCCCAGATATTGACTGGAATTTGGGGGCTGGTTACTCACACACTAGCAGGACTTTTGTGGATTTATTGGATGATTGTTTTCTACATCAGCATGTTCGGGAGGCAACTAGAGGGAGTAATACTCTTGATTTGATTATCAGCAGTGATTCTTCATGCATTAAGAATCTGCAGATAAATGAACCACTAGGTGGCAGTGATCACAGTGTGCTGAAGTGGGATTTACTCAAAGAGGTAACTACCATTAGGGGTAAAGGGAAGGGTTATTGCTTCCGTAAAGGCGACTACGATGGACTGAGACAGTATTTAAATTCTATACAGTGGGACCAACTGATGATGTTACCAACAGCAAATTCAAAATGGGAAGCATTCAAAGAACTTATCTTGGAAGCTACTAGGCTTTACATACCAACTAAGAAATATTGTTCAAGGTTTAGGCCAAAATGGATGTCAGATGAACTAATGAGGCATATGGCAGAGAAGAAAAATGCATGGGATACATACAAATTAACACATGACACAGAAGCCTATGATAGATACAAGTTGATATGCAACCAAGTTACAAAGGAGGTTAGGCAGGCGAAGGCAGATTACGAGAAATCCTTGGCAAGAGATGCAAAGAAAAACAGCAAAGAGTTCTTTACTTATGTAAACTCTAGAAGGAAGGGGATGAATCAGATTGGTCCACTTGATATTGATGGGTCAAGTGTTGATGATCCTGCTCAGGTAGCTAACAAACTAAATGAATATTTTGCATCGACATTCACACATGAGGAGTTATTCAGCAAGGGGAATGCCAGAGATGTATTCAACTCTAGCAGTAAGCTACAGAATCTTGAAATAACTGGGAGTAAAGTGGAGGAAAAACTGTTGAAGATAAACACAAGAAAGGCACCCGGGGTGGATGGGATCTATCCAGTTATATTAAAGGAGGCAGCAAAGGAAGTAAGCAAACCCTTAGCCATAATTATGAGAGCTTCCGTGGACTCAGGGGAGGTACCCATAGACTGGAAATGTGCAAATGTGACCCCAATTCACAAAGGAGGATCAAAGGCTGACACAAGTAATTATAGACCTGTGAGCTTAACTTCTGTTCCAGGAAAATTAATGGAGGCACTGGTTAAAGAAGCACTGCAGGATCATTTAGACAAGACTTCAGTTATAGCTCAGACACAGCATGGTTTTGTTAAGGGGAAGTCTTGCCTGACCAACTTGATTGGATACTATGATGCAGTCACAAAAGAACTGGATGCAGGGAATAACTTTGCTACACAATAACTTTGCAATCTGGGAATAACTTTGCAATCTGCTACACAAATTGGAGCAGTGTGACATTGGAGGCAAATTGCTGCTATGGATAAAGGGGTGGTTGAGGGGGAGAAGACAGAGAGTGGTAATCAATGGACACTGCTCATCGTATCGTGGACTGAGGTTATTAGTGGAGTCCCTCAGAGCTCAGTGTTGGGTCCATTATTGTTTTCTGTATTTATAAATGATATTGATGATGGTATATCGGGCTTAATGTCCAAGTTTGCAGATGATACAAAGGTTGGCAGGGTTGTCAAGGACACTACTGACACTATGCTGCTGCAACAGGATCTGGAAAGGTTGAGCAGATGGGCCGAGAGGTGGCAAATGAAGTTTAACATTGACAAATGTAAAGTACTACATATGGGAAACAGCAACCCCAGAGCAACGTATCAACTCTGTGGTACTACACTGACAGTGGTAGAGAATGAAAGGGACTTGGGGGTGGTTGTGCAGGCAGATATGAAGTTCTCTGAGCAGTGCAGACGGGCTGCAAGAGTAGCTCATGGAGTATTGTCAATGATATACAGGAATTTTTCCAGCAGGGATAAGGAGGTGATTATTCCATTGTATAAGGCGATGGTCAGGCCACACCTAGAGTACTGTATACAGGTCTGGAGGCCTCATTTCAAGAAGGATGTAGAGCTGCTGGAACGAGTACAGAGAAGGGCAACAAGATTAGTGAATGGAACAAAGGGGTGCTCTTACGAAGAAAGGCTTAAGTTTTGCAAATTACAGTGTCTGGAGACTAGGCACCAGCGAGGTGATCTGATAGAGGTGTATAAAGCCTTGAATGGTTTAAGCATGCTCAATGCTGATGGGATTCTTCCTCTGGCTCAGAAAAATCACCTGAGAGGGCATAAATTCAAATTGAGGAAAGACAGATGTAGGATAGACGTGCGGAAATTTGCCTTTAGCCAGCTGGTGGTTGGTAGGTGGAACAGACTTCCATCCCTTGTGGTGGAGGTTGATAGCCTAAATAAGTTTAAGGCTCAGCTGGACAGGTATTTTGAACGAACAGAGGGGTGAAGTGGAAGTGGGTTTTTTTTTTTTTTTTTTTTTTTGGCTGATGCTGCATAAGCTTGCTTTCTTGCATCAAATGCCTCTACTAATGCTAATGCTAATGCTAAAAAGCATCGTCCCACGTGCGTGGTCGGCCTTGAGAACGACAAGTGCAGCTTTCCGAAGGACCAGCGATGGTCGTCCACGAAAAACAACACCCAATGATGACCGCCAGATACTCCTACAGGCCAAGAGGGACTGACAGCAGGATCCATTGCAAACCAAGAGGGACTGACACCAGACAGCAGGATCCATTGCAAACCAGCTGCACAGGACGCAGGATATCGCGGTTTATTGTGGCCAGGGGACTCCACAAAGGTGGACTGTTTGCCCGACGGCCAGTACGCTGTGTCCCATTAACACCTGCCAAGAGGGACTGACAGCAGGATCCATTGCAAACCAAGAGGGACTGACACCAGACAGCAGGATCATTGCAAACCAGCTGCACAGGACGCAGGATATCGCGGTTTATTGTGGCCAGGGGACTCCACAAAGGTGGACTGTTTGCCCGACGGCCAGTACGCTGTGTCCCATTAACACCTGCCCATCAGAGACACCGTTTACAGTGGTGCATCGAACGCGAGGACTGGACAGCAGCGCAATGGGGTAAGGTACTCTTTACTGAAGAGAGTAGATTCAGTCTCAGTAATGATTCTGGAAATCAACTAATCTGGCGAGAGGTTGGCACACGGTATCACCCCGCAAATATCACTGAAAGGGATCGATATGGCGGTCGAGGTGTTCTCGTCTGGGGAGGCGTTATCTTGGATGGACGTACACAACTCCAGATACTGGAAGACGGTACTGTAACTGGTGCACGCTACTGTACTGAGGTAATCCTTCCCATGTGCGTAGTTCCGAGGTGCCATTAGCCCCGAGTTCGTGTTTATGGATGATAACGCCATATCCCATCGCACTGCAGCTATTGATATGCTTTTGGAAAGTGAGGACACTGTTCTTATGGATTGGCCTGCCCGTTTCACGATCTAAATCCCATTGAACACATATGGGACGCTCTGGGGAGACACCTAGCGACACGTCCACACCCACCAGAAAATATTCACCAGCTGAAGATGGCGCTGACCGAGGAATGGAATGGACGATGTTACAGCAAGAACTTATCAACATTGTTCTAAATATGAACAGGTGGTGCAAAGCCTGCATCGACATTAGGTGGGCATATCTCCTACTGAGGACCACCTCTTCCCTTTGTTCCATCTTTGGCAGTGATGCATCTATATCATGGCAACCAGTGCTGTTTTTCCATTTTTAAATAAAGTCCCTCTGTACCGTTTTGTTTTCGTTGTTGTGTCGGTGTTGTTTCCTTCATCATTTCTGTACCTCACGAGGTTTCTTTAGTATGCTTTTCTCATATACGGGCCACTCCTATGAGAAGCTACAGGTGAAAACCTAACTGGTCTATAAGTTTTGCACACCAGTGTACTTTTATGGAAAAAAGCAACTACATTGCTTTTTTCCATAAAATTTGTATAGAAATTTGAAATAATAATTATCGGATTTCTAATCGTTCGATTTTAATAAAGTTTAGGATGGTTCAACAAATCTTTTTCCAAGAACGAAAAATAAAATTTCATGAAAGTCTGTCTGCTTGGAATCCCTCTGTTATATTCTGGTGGATGGACGGACAGACCGACGTACAGGCATGATGAAGACAACAGGCGCTTATGAATACATGCTAATGTACCTAAAGAAAGACTCCCGTGATTTACTCACTCATCCAAACGTCATATGGATGATGGAAAAATTAAGGGTTAATAATTATAAGAGAAATACAATCAACTGCAAACATGCGGTGCTTACACGTTTTTTCTTTTTTCTCACAATTTAAAAGAAGAATTCTCTAACAGGCACAGATATATACCGCTCGACAAAATTAACAGAACGCGTAGTGTTCTGTTAATTTTGTTAATGTAACTCGTGCAGCTTGCAATGAAGAGGGACAAAATTTGGTATAGTGGTGTACCATAGAATAACGATGAAATGAGGAAACAACGAGAAACTTTGGACAGGTATGCGGGACATTTACAGGGATTATATAAGAATTGCCAAAAAAGTCACATTAGAGAGTCGATACAAGATGGTCGAAAATATGGTCACATCACGTCACAATGGTGTATGATCTCTTCCAAAGGCTAAACAGACCTAACAGCGGTGAACCATGCTAGATATAAGGGAGTCTATAAGATTCTGTGGCAATACTCCACTAGCGCAAACCTTAGCTCACAAAGTCACCGAGGACTTGGCTGTCGGCGTGCAATGCGTCGCCCAAGGACCCCCCCCCCCCCCCACACGTGTTCCTATTGAAAATATGAAGAGCGGTACGGCCGTTGATCATTATTCTGCGCCATACGAGAACACCGCCTCCAACGTAGGTGGCCCTTTTTCTGATGTTGGTGAGATGGTACCGTGTTCCTCGTTGTTTCCAGATGAAATAAGGTCTAGAAACTGTTTGTAGGCAAAAACGGGACTCAGTGAACAGGAATGTATCCCTTTATCTGATGTTGGTGAGATGATACAGCGTTCCTCTTTGTCTCCAGATGAAATAAGGTCCAGAAACTGTTTGTAGGCTAAAACGGAACTCATCAGTGAACAGGAATGTACCCCATTTTGCCAGGGCTCATGGCAGCAGTTTTGATGAACTCTGCGGTGGTCTGGGGTTAATAGGATACAAACCACTGGCTTTCTTGAATAAAGTCCACTTGAATTGAGACTTCTTAACACGGTCTGGTTGGAAATGTTTTTTTCCTGTGGCTGCAACAACCTAAAGAGACAGTTGATTACAGGAGATTGTACGGTTCCGTCTTGCTATTTGAGCCAGATAGTGGTCTGTTCTGGATGGCCAAGGTAACCCTTGACCGAGCTTGGCTAGCTCTTCTTTTAATGGTTCCGCTCACCTGAAACTGCTTCCATAGTGCCGAGACGACACTGCGTGGCACATTAAGCCAACGTGCCACCTCCAGCTGCGACTTCAAGTCGTCTAACGGCCTGAAATCTCAAAGAACCATCTAAACGACTATGACTTGCCATCCTGAGTACTGGAGATGTGGCTATCCCACTGAGCAAGCTAAATGATTGGAATGAAGTGATGTAGTCGCAACTCGTGTTTTTATAGGCATAAATAATTTGCATAATGTGCCGGTCTGTAAGGTAGTAGATCGATTTATATTGGATTCTCAGAATTTGCATGCCAGGATGCCTATTATACCAGATATTCGCCTTCGGCGACACTATTCACAATAAAATATTCTTGAAAAACATTTTGTTCTGTTAATTTTGTGGAGCAGTTGTATTAACTTGATTGAAGTTTTGCATACTTCGGGATACAATGCAAATATTGATTCAAACACTGTCAAAAAGTTTGAATTTTCAAAATATGGCAGAGAGTTAATTGATCTCGGGGAAGGACAGCAAGTTACCTCCCCACCTCCCAAAAACTCATATTTATTGTCCATCAAACAGGTAAATCTACTGACAAAAAATGTAATTACAGACAATGTACTGACGCCTAACAGCCTTAGTTGCATCATTCGTACCAGAACACTTTTTTTTTTAAATCAATAATGGAAATTTTTCTAGTAGAGACAAAGAAGTCTTTGTTCCAATATAAAGGATCATTGATTATGGCATACTTTGCGCACTGTTACAGGTTTGGTGACCCCATTTCAGTTGCGATGTGGAACTGCTGGAAAATATTCAGCGAAAGGCAACAAGGTTAATTATTGATATTAAAAGATATTCCTACATAGAAACTTCGGTCTTTTGAGTCGAAAAAGACTGGAGACCGAATCCTGGAGACCGAGACCGGATCGTTTGATCGAAGTATTTGAAGATTTGAAAATTTTGAAATGACAGAAATATTGGGACACCATTAATCTGGACAAATAAAAATTATTTCATCGAAATGATTATTAACGATTAGAACAACTTTCTACCAAATATTAGAGAACTAAAGAGCCACAGTAAATTTAAAGAAAGGTTTGACTCAGATGAAATCAGGTGACAGTTTTTTAATTATTAATTTAAGATTTATGTGCACCATGTCCATAGCTCTAAAATCCAATTTCCATCACCATGCTATCGTTTGTACCAAACGTAGGTATATATTTTTATTTTGTAGTTGCGGTTGCCTTAATTACTAACAAAAAACACAAAAAAAGGTGCGCTTACTGGGAAACAGCTTTATTGAGGCACAAGGCTATCAAGTTCCAAGACGGTGTACAGGATACGTGTTTGTAGAATAAGTGGTTTGACTGCTTCCTCCTTACATCCCTCTAAACTTGTTTCTACCTTGCTACGTGAGCAGCAACAGGAAAAAGGAGGGAAAAAAATTCTTTGAAAAGTAAAACAGCTAATTTAAGAATTATTGCCACGATACTCTTCTCGGAATAACCAATTAAATAAAAGAAGAAAAGGTTTTTCCATCGAGGGTTTTTACTTCGAGATAATCATATGGTATGAGGAATGCTAACAACAACTTTGTAACTCAGATTCACTTGTTAATTTTTTTAAAAATTTAAGTGTAAAAATTCATTGAGGGATCAAATAACATATGCTTTAATGCACATTCGAGCCACACTTTAATTTTTTTGTGGTGTTAATAAAGGTTAACATTCTGCAGTGCTTCCGAAAGGAGAGAAGAGGTCAGGTGCAGAAAGAAAGAAATTTTCAGAATTAGGTTGACTTCCTTATAATAGAGGCGGTCACAACAGCTTTGAAACCTAAGAGGTTGCGTCCACCAGAATGAAAGCTATTTGCAGTGGTATGTACTTGTATATCGCAACCGTGAGTACATATACTTAAAGATCGTGCATTATTATGCAAAATTTATCTGCATGCTGGAAGTGGATGAAATGATCTTGCTTACCAGCAGACCGAAGTGACTGTATACACCACACGCACATTAGTGAATCTATTGACTGAGTTCTCTGATTACTTTTATATCGTGGGGTTTTCGCGTATGCAATCGCTGGATTTGTCTTTTTTTATCTGTGGGGTGAACTCAAGACAAAGCTTACTCAAATAACTACCATACGCCCTCGTAGATAGCACGATTGGTATAATCCCTGTCCTTGCCACACCGGGTGGAAAAAACCTGAGTTCGAATCCAGTCAATAACGGGAGGAATTTTTATGGGTCTTTTTTACAACGTGGCTGAGTTACTAGGTCTGAGGTGAGGTTAGTTTTCTCATGGAAACTCGGGTTTTTCGTCAAGCAAACAGCAAATCGATCCCAGAACACACGAATTTGCAGACATATTATATACAGTGCAATATGGCCTAACTTGCTTATGCACCTAAAACCTTACAACCAACCAACTGACCAACTCGCATACTCTAGCTTTTAAACACCTCGTTTTTAATAAAACTTTGTTTTATTCAAAACCGGGTTACATTTTAATTGGGTGGCCCTGTATAAACACAAAATTCCCTTTGAAGTTCATACTGAGCTATGATTTGAACTGGCATTGGTTCTTTGTACACAGTTGTACAACACTCTTGTATGACTATTTTCAGGCCATCTGGTTTACTATAAAAAGCCAAGGTGTAGCTTTGTTTTGCTTTCTTTAGTAAGTGATATAAAATCTCAACTTGGGAAACTATCATTTACTGTACTAGAACCATTTACTTGTATATTAACTTTTACTGAGTCTTCCAGTAACCTGCATGGAGCTAGGTATTCCTCAAATCATATTAATGATACGGTGATTAGTTACTTTTGTTGGGCTAGAGGGTTCGTTATTGCATCTCAATATTGCGTGAATTCTATCGTCGGTTTGTCTGTTTGCCAGATGATTGTAACTGTAACTGATCAGTTCTTCATATGCTATTTTTAAGTGTAGTATTAAATTGATAATTGCGCTGTAGGGAAAGCTATTATATTAGGGTCACCTGGAATATTAATTCAACTACCCATATAAATTGGGTGTGTTCTTTGGTCGATTTGCCTGCTTTTCTGGGCGAAAACTCCGGTTTTCCAGGGGGGTTCCTTGCAATCGACGCCTGAGACCGACTAACTCAACCACGGTGCGAAAAAGCCCATAAAAATTCCTCGCGTCATTGACGGGATTCGAACCAGGGCCTTTTCCACACGGTGTAGGTAGGACGGTGACGATACCACTGTGCTACCGCGCAGATCAATGTAAGGAAAATGTCATAATTTATAACTGAGAATCCTGCTCTTTAGTTGACCCTAGAATGGAGTAAAGTTTAATTTCCCAATATATATTTCCCGCTTGCATTTATGCCTTAATCAAACTGTTATATGTAAGCAGAAATACAGAGAGGCCCTCGTGTGTAGTACAGTGGGTAGAATCGCCGTCCTCCCCACACCAGGTGGAAAAGAGCTGAGTTTGAGTCCCGTCGATGACGTGAGGATTTTTTATGGGCTTTTTTCACAACTTGATAAGTTAGTCGGCTCAGGCGAAAGTTACAGACATTATATACAGACAGTAATTTTTCTATAGGTCAAAGAGGTTGCTCTAATGCACAGCCCCTCTGAAAGAAAAATTCTGGCTACGCTAATATAAGTATGCATTGTTTTTACAAAAAAAAAAAAGTAGCTTCCTCGCATGAGTTCTATTTATATTGCAAAAACTTAAAAGAAAGCTTTTTTCCCCCTCAAATTGAGGTCATGCACTAACTCTTCTCTCATAAAAGGGTTATTGCCTTTCTCGATCTAGTTTCGTTCTTAAAAAAAAAAAAAACTTCACTAGCTTCCTGATTATAAATATCTTAGTGCAACATGCATGCAAACACGGACAACGTCATACATACTCACAGATAACTTGTGAAATCATCGGTGTTTCCTGGTGATATCACTATTTGTTCCCAACCTGATACTTTTCCTTACTTCCAGTTTGGAATTCTAAAAAGTCGCAATATGAAACTTGTCCACAAGCTCCTTAAAAATACAGAAGAAATCTGAAGCATTTACAGACGAAAAATGAAGAAGCAGTTGGTGTTCGAGGCTAGAAAAAGCTTCAGGTCAATAAACGATTTTCATTCAATTTCAGGAAGACAAGAGAAAAATCTGTATATAAATCACAATAATTTATATAGTTCTTATAAAATATAATTACAATTAAATTGTATGTCTGGCCATAAAATAATTAATAGTACGAACACAGCTTCATAATAACTGTAGGATTATTTAACTTTATTACCACATTATTACGTATTAATATTTGTACACTCATTTAAGCTGTCTTCATTTGAGAAACAGACTATGAAATAATGTCTTCCAAGAACTCATTATTTCGATTATCTTAAAACAAGCTTTTAGATAATCGTCATATATGTGGTTATATGTAGTCAGCGTATAGTTAAAGATAATCTGTGAGAAGTAACGGTGCTATCAGTGCCAAACAGAACATACCAACCAACGGGGCTTTCTAAAAGAAAATATATAGGAATTTTTCTAGTAGGGATAAGGAGGTGATTATCCCCTTGTATATGGCAATAGTCAGGGCACACCTTGGTATACAGGTCTGGAGGCCTCATTTTAAGAAGGATGTAGAGCTGCTGGAACGAGTACAGAGAAGGGCAACAAGATTAGTGAATGGAACAAAGGGTTGCTCTAAGAAAGGCTTAAGTTTTGCAAATTATAGGGTATGGAGACTAGGCACCTGCGAGGTGATCTGATTGAGGTGTATAAAGGCTTCAATGGTTTGAGCATGCTCAATGCGGATGGGATTTTTCCGCTTGCTCAGAATAATCGCCTGAGAGGGCATAAATTCAAATTGAGGAAAGACTGTTGTAGGACAGATGTTTGGAAGTTTGCCTTTAGCCAGCGGGTGGTTGATTGGTGGAACAAACTTCCATCTGTCGTTGTAGAAGTTGAGAGCTTAAATAGATTCAAGGCAGAATCTTAAATAGATTCAAGGCAGAAATAAAGAGGTTTTTTTTTTTTTTTTTTTTGGTTGATGCTCTATAAGCTTGCTTTCTTGCATCATGTGCCTTTGCTAATGCTAATTACCAAAAAGGTCACATTACAGAAGTCAATACTAGATGCTCGAAAATATGGTCACATCACTACGGTATGATCTCTTCCAACATCTAAGCAGGCTTGACAGCGATGAACCATGCTCAATATAAGGGTTAAAGAATTAACCCTTATATTATATTAACTATAAGATTCTGTGAAAACAAATCCCATTCTTCTACCAGCGCAGACAGGGGAGTTGGCTGTCGGCGTGCAATGAGATGCCAAAGGGCTTCCCGCACGTGTTCGATCGGATTTAAGTCTGCTGATCATACTGTGCACGGCAATCGTTGGATATCTTCAGTCTGAAGATATTCCGCCACCACTTGAGCTCTTTGCGCAGTGGCGTCGTCATGCATGAAAAGAAAATCTGGACCAACGGAACCTCTAAAAAGTAGCACATAGGGTTTGAGGATCTGTTCTCGGTACCGCTGCACAGTTATGGTATCCCTATCAAAAACACGAAGAGGGATGAGTCCGTGGATCATTATTCCGCCCCCTACACGAGAACATCTCCTCCACGGTAAGTGTCCCTTTCTCTGATGATAGAGAGAAGGTACTGCATTCCTCATTGTCTCCAGATGAAAGAACGTTTAAAATATTTTTGTGGGCTAAAACGGGACTCATTAGAGAACAGAACTGTATTCCATTTGTCAGGGCTCCAAGTGACATGTTCATGGCACCAGTTTCGATGAGCTATGCGTTGGTCTCGGGTTAATGAGATACAAACCACTGCATAGAATGTCTTCCATAGAATCCTCTTGAACTGAGCCTTCTTAACACAGTCCGATTGGAAATATTTTCACTTGTAACCGCAGCAACCTCCTAGTTCATTCCACAAATATATATGGTCTCAGTTCCAATCTAAAAGATGTCCATTTCCACTTGCAGTCTGCCAAACCCCGTGTATTTTTTTTTAACAGAATCTCAGTTATCGGTTGATTCAATTACTGCTCGTCTCAGTTGCCCAAATTATTCGCTGTGTGATTTCTTTCGCCCCAAAGGTGGTACTTGTGCATATGTCCGTTCCGATATTCCTTGTCAGAGACTTGGTAATTTGGTAATTCTGTCAAATTCATCTGTTGTCAATACCGTTTTCCCAACTCCACTAATCACTTGGAGCTCTTTGACTTCCTGTCTTTGCAACTTGACTTTCTCCAGTCCAACTTTCCTAACAGCGAGGTAATTTTCCTTGGTGATTTAAATATTCACAATTCCACCTGGCTTCCGTTTTCTAGTCACACCGACCCAGCTGGTCAAGATGCTGAGGCTTTTATAATTACTAATGACCTTGCACAGATTGTTCATTTACCTACAAGAATACCAGACACTCTTAACCATACAGCCAACACTTGATCTTTTTCTCACAAAAGAAACGGCAGTTGAATGAACAAACAACCCTTCTAAGTAGATGGTCGAAGTGAGTGGTCCTTTAGGCACCTCAGATCACAACTTGGTGAGTGTTTCTTCTGCAATGGGGCCTTTATCTCATGGCTATTCTCAATCTCCTGTTGTTTGGCATTACAAAAATGCAAAATGAGATGACCTGCGAGATTTCTTTTCTTCTTTTCCTTGGTCGGATTACTGTTTCAAAACTTCTGATGTCAACGTTTGCTCAGATCGTGTAAGTGAAATTATTCTTGTAGGAATGGAATCCTTTATTCCACAGTGCACTTAACATCTCTTCCTTTATCTAATCCTTGGTTTTCCAATAAATGTGCTAAGACTGTTCAAGAGAAGAATGTTGCATATCGTAATTGGCTTGTTTCCAATTCTTCAGTTTCATATTCTGCCGACACCAAATATCGCAACAATTGTAAAGCAGTTATTATTCAGTTCAAACTAGATTTTGAACAGGCTAAGAGTAGAAAACTTTCTTCTTCCCCTAATGGTAGCCGAGCATTCTGTTCTCTTGCCAAAGCTATTGGCCGCAACATTTTTCCCATCTCTGCTCCCACTTCTGTCAAAACCAAATGGTTCTGTCGTCACTTCAACCAAGGATAAAACTGACCTGCTAGCATTCCATTTTTCTTCCAACTCATGCATTAATGATCTTGGTAAAACATCTCCCACCATTCCCAACACGCTCCATTCAATGCCTCCTGTGGTTTTCTGTCAAAAGGATGTAAGAACAATTTTGACGAAACTTGATGCTAAGAAAGCTGCAAGTCCTGATGGTATTTTTCCACTTGTTCTCAAAACCTGTGCTCCTGAACTTACTCCTATTCTTATTCCAAAGGTGGTGTTTTTCCTTTTGTTTGGAAATTTACTCATATCCAGCCAGTTCCTAAAAAGGGTAATAAATCCCCCCCCCCATTCAATTATCGTCCCATTGCAATTACTTCTACACTTTCTAAAGTAATGGAGAAATCAATTAACCGCCAACTCTTAAACTTCCTGGAAACCTTCCGTCTGATCAACGATCGCCAGTATGGATTCGATCAGATATTCTGGCTTATGTTAACCATTTATGGACAAATTCAATGGAAAAGTTCGGTGAAATACAATTAGTTGCTGTTGACATCTCAAAGGCTTTTGATCGTGTTTGGCATAAAGGTCTTCTAAGCAAGCTTCCATCTTATGGTTTGCCAACTGTTTTTTGTAATTGGTTATCCCGTTTTCTCTCTGATCGCTCACTGAGGGTGATGGTAGATAGCTCTCTGTCTTCTAACCTCTCCACTAATGATGGTGTTCCCCTAGGTTCAGTTATTTTCCCCACTCTTTTCCTCTTGTATATTAATGACCTTCTTCCTTTGACTGGAAATCCTATCCATAGTTTTGCCGATGACAGCACATTGCATTCCACTTTCCATTTTGAGAAACCTTGCCATGCTCAATCAGCTTAAACTTCTTGAATATCCGCTACCAATTCCTTAAATGCCGATCTCCAGGTAATTCTCCAGTGGGGCAAAGACAACTTAGTTGATTTCAATCCTTCTAAAACTGAATCTTGTCTTATAACTCGCAAAAAGGATTCTTCTGCTCCTATGCTTATCTTTGGTGATACTCCGATTTCTAGGCAAGATGATATGTCTATTTTGGGGATTACCCTGACTTCTAATCTCTCAAGATTAGAAGGCACAAGCACATTACAAATATTGCTTCCTCTGCATCTAAAAAACTTGGTTTTCTCTTTCAAACAGCTGTTTATTCTGTACAAATCGCAAATCTGCCCTACCATGGAATAATGTTCCCACATCTGGGACGGTACCCCGAAACCCCCTCCCCTCTCTCTCTCTCTCTCTCTCTCTCTCTCTCTCTCTCTTTTTCAGGCTTCTAGATTCCATTCAGAAGAGGGCAGTTAGGTTAATTAATCACTCATCTCTAACAGAGTCTCTCCAATCGCTGTCTCATAGACGTATTTATTCTGCTGCATGCCTTTTCTACAGATACTTCCATGGGCACTGTTCTTCTGAATTGGCTTCTATAATTCCCGCTCTCTCTTTCAAAACAGTCGAACACGTGTCGCCATCAGCCAACATCCATATACTGTCCAACTTCAAACTCACAGAACCAACTTTTCATCTTCCTCGTTTATTCATTCAACTGCCGTTTTCTGGAACAACCTTCTTCATACGTATTTCCTGAAAATTACAGTCTACAGAAGTTCAAGTTCAATGTCAACAAATATCTTCTTTCGTCTTCTCAATCTTCAACCAAAGCACGGTACTAAGTACTATAGGTTCTAATACCTCTCGTATTTGGGGTTTACATAAAACTCAAGAGACAGTTCATGACAGGACATCGTGGGGGTCCCGTCTTGCTGTTAGAGCCAGATAGCGGTCTGTTCTGGTTGAAGTAACCCTCGACGAATTTGGCCAGCTCTTCTTGTAATGGTTCCTGTCTCCTGCCACTATTTTCATAGTGTTTGGGGTGACGCACCAAACTATTATTTTTTGGCCACCAGAATAATTAAATTCATCTGCCGTGCTGTGTGTCTTATGTCTGTTAATTGCGTGTGTTCTATGGCCGATTTGTCTGTTTAGCTGAACGAAAAAAAAACAGTTTCTGAGGTGGGGTGGATCTTGCTATCTACGCCTGAGACCGGCTAACTCAGCCGGAGTGAAAAAACCCCATTAAAGTTCCTCGCGTCATCGACGAGATTCGAACCCGGGCTTTTTCCACTCGGTGTGGGGAGGACGGTGACGATACCACTGTGCTACCCGGGCAGAGTGGGGTGAGGCACCACCGGTGGTTTACCGCAACTGCGTTCACTGCTTGCTTAGTGCCGAGACGATACTGCGTGACACATTAAACCAACGTGTCACCTTCGCTTGCGACTGCCCTGCTTCAAATTGTCCTACTGCACGCAATCTCAAAGAAACATCTAAACGACTATAACTTTCCATCTTGAGTACTGGAGACAGGGGCGGGCCGTGCCGAGGGTGAAATGGGTGCACTGTCCAGGCGCCAACGTTCAAGGGGCGCTTGAAAATCAGAAATTTACATACACACATGAAGAAAATTTTAAAGGAGGCCGCAAAATTTCAATTGGCAACAGGGCGCTATATATACTAGGAATGCCCCTGACTGGAGATGTGGCTATCGCACTGAGTAAGCCAAAAACGGAAATGAAGTGATGTAGTCGCAACCCTTGTTTTCATAGGCATGAATAATTTGCATAATATGCGGCTCTCTAAGGTGGTTGATCGATTTCTATTGGATGCTCGGAATTTGCATAACAGGATCCCTATTTTATCAGAAATTCACCTTCGGTGATACTGTTTACAATAAAATATTCTTGAAAAACATTTTGTTTTGTTAATTTTGTTGAGAAATGTATTATGTCAGTTTATGAGATAGAATCATTATTTTAATAAATAAATAAATATCAGTTTATTGGCTATGAAAATATTATTATACAGGTAATTTTGAATTAGCCTACATATTGGCCCTAGATCTGTATAGCGTCAGTCAGAAGTGTTTCCAGCAGGAGAACATAAAAGTAGCATTACATAAAAGTTTAAATAATGGATATGAAGGATATACCAACCTATTCTTTTCCAAATGGAACATTCCCGCTAAATGGTAAACTACAGCATTAGCAGAGGCATGTGATGCACGAAAGCAAGCTTATATCAGCATCGGCCAAAAAAAAAAAAAAAACTTCCCATTTCACCCATCCATTCGCTTCAAAAGTTTGTCCACTTTTTCCTTGAATTTATTTAAGCTATCAACTTCTACAATGACTTCCACAGTGTGTTCTGGGGTTGATTTTCTGTTTTGATAGACGAAAAACCCGATTTTCGGGAGAAAAAACCATGCTATCCTCGCCTGAGACAGACTAACTCAGCCACGTTGTGAAAAAGGCCTATAAAAGTCCTCACGCCATCGACGGGATTCGAACTCGGGTCTTTTCCACCTGGTGTGGGAGAATGGCGATTATACCAACTGTGCTACTTACGAGGGCATTTCATATGTTGACAAAAATCTAATCTCGCTTGGTAGTCTTCTTCCTGTAACATTTGAACCACCTGCGTCTTGTTAGCATGTGCGTGCAGTTTCACTCTTAGAATCCTTACCTCAAATACCACCTCTTACCTCAAACAGTATGGACTCTCAATTAACCCACAAAAAAAAAAAAAACACTAATGGTGTTCTCTCTCAGACCAACCTCTACAATAATAGCCCCACCACTGGATGTAATTGTAAAATCTGCCACTCCTACCCATGCAGATTTGGGAATAGTATTTGACCCAAAGCTTCGGTTTCACGCTCACGTAGACAAGCTCACGTCCAGAGCAGCCTCTCTCCGATGGGCAGCTAAACAACAACTAATTTATATTAAGGAGCCTCATATAATTAAGAAATTCATCAGAACAGTAATTTATCCTCCACTCCTCTATGCTGCTGAAGTGTGGGCATCAGTAGCTACTACAACGAAGAAAACAATCTTCGCTGCAGAATTCTGGCTCCTTAAATGGGCTAACCGGAAAGCTTGTCTCCCACCACAAGACAGAACTACAGCCTTAGCTACTTCACTGGGGATGCAGCGACTGCCTGATATCATCGAAATACAACGACTGATAGCTACAGTTAAAATGATCACGGGTCAGATCTCAACACCGTCCATTTGGGATTCGTATTACTGGAGAATACCCAAGCCGGTCAACCCCGATGCTCTGCTCGAAGCATCGGAGGCTTCAGATCTCAGACCGCTTCCTCCTAAACCAAATGCTACCGGAAGTACAGGACCTCGACGCTGACTTGCATAGGTTTTGCAGCAATAAAACCTAGGAAAGAAGTGTTAGCAGCTCGCTCCAGTCCCAGAATCGAATAAGAACAAGTTCGTGCGCCCTCCACACTATCTGCCAAGCTCTCCTGTGTCACGACAAAATTGGTTTGACAGAGAAGTGCCGTTCATGTATATTATATATTTTATTGTAAATATAACTGTATGATGTAGCTTGTAAATATAGTTAATACTGCGTAATGTGAGGAAGTGTAATAACATGTTTACATTTTTAGCTGTGAAGTTTATCTAAACTTTTTCATCGAACTGTTAGTTGAGTTCCTATGAGGTGCATCTTTCCTGTAATCGGTAGGGAATTTTCTTCTCACAGCTGTTATGGACTTTAATTCTGCGAGCCATAACACACAGTTGACCTTTCCTTCTATTGTCGGCATTTTTATTCAATCGAAGGATCTGAAAAGAAATAAAAATTAATTAAATGAAAATTACAACACTACTACATTAAAAAAAAACTTTAAGAATTCACCTTTTATATTCCATTTACAATGTGCTTCTATCATGTGTACATACAAAGTTATTAAAGTTTAAAGTTGTCCAAGGACTTTATAACCACCCTGTGTATGCAGTGCACCTCTTGTCTTCACCACGTCCGTCCTTCAGTCCGCATGTAACAACTGACATCCAGTTGACAGATTGTCATTTACTTTTATATTTTGGCCTTTTAAAAATATTATTTGTCAAGGCATTCCAAATTTCACTAAAAATCGGACGAATATAAATCAGGCAATTATTATTACTTTTTTCCTAGTACAATTTGTATATAAACAAATTATTTAATAAATACTAGGGGGCTAAGCCCCCTGCTCGCTTTGCTCGCCAACTCCCAGGCCCGCTTTTATATGTAAAATATAGAGGTATGACGGAGTAAATCAAAACTTTTCTACATTAAAGACACACCTGTCGAAACGCACTGATCGATATCTAATCAGGAAATGACCTATGTAATTATTTATCTGTGCATTTCTAGTGACGCAATTTCCCCATCCACTTGTACCACGTGATCCGCATCCCTCTTCTCCCATCGGCTACCCTATCCCCCACCACACAGCATTCTCAAAGTCAAATAAATATCACTATGTAATTATTTACCTGCATTTACATAGGTCACTTAGGAAAAGGCCTTTTGCTGCGGGTTCATTAATGCACGAGGATGTTGCATCCAAAAGAGCATAACTAAAATATTTACAGACTATACAAATATTTATAATATTTACAAAATACTAAACTATTTACAAATATACAAATTATATTGGGATGATGGGTCCCTTCATTAATATACAAAAAACGTTACAATGGAACATTAAATGATGCCGAGCATGGTCATGTATTAGACAGTAAAGCATGTGCACGACGCTGGTGAACGTTATGGAGGCAGTTGTCTTGCAATGCGACGAATGTTGGTATGCGTCCTACTTATGCACCCTGCATTGTCAACAGCAAGTGTCTGATTCTGCACAGTAACCCATTTGTGTGGCTTCCATTTAATGTTCACCAACTTCGTGCACGTAATTCACTGTCTAATACATGACTACACCCGGCATCATTTGATGTTCCATTGTAATGTTTTTTGTATACTAATGTCAGCTGATGAAGGGACCCATCTTCCCGATATAGTAGAGCTATGATTGTAAATAGTTTAGTATTTAGCAAATATTTTAGTACAGTATTTAGTAAATATTTTAGTTTTTTGTAAATATTTGTATAGTTTTGTTATTATTTGTATAATAATAACATTACACTAATATACTAACGTTATAACACACTGATCGAAATCTATTCAGGAAATTATGGAAATGTAATTACATAATTATGGAAATCAGGAAATGTAATTATTTACCTGCGCATTTGTAGTGAAGTAATTGCCTCGCCCTTTTCTCCCATTGGCTCAAATAAATATCACTAGGAGGAAAACTTTTTTAATGTATAGAGAGAAATAAATCTTTATTCCCATCTTGGCGAGATTCCATAGGAATGACAGGAAGGTACAATGTAATGAATTTGTGAAGGATAAGACCTCACGGTCCTATGGAGAACTGTGACAGATGTAGGTAGTCCAGCTTGAAATTATGACAGTTGTCCATCTACAGCTGGAGGTGCTGAAGCTGGATGCACAGTGGCAAGTGTTGAATAGCTCAGTCCACACAGTTATGATGACGAGTCAGCTGGAGAGCTTGCCATGAGAAACACATGGAATCTATCAGCTGCATTGGTAACAAATTGACAGAGGTCAGCATCGAGTCCTTGCATTCTGTCATGATCTAATTTAGTAGGAAATCAGATCATGACAGAATCCGATAAGGCAAGCCTTTTAGAATGCACAGCTAAAGTTGGCGTTGATCTTAGACGTGCAGGAATCCGGACGTGCACCAAAAACAAATATGGACATGCACCATGGGGATGCGTCATGAACATACGTCCCATATATTGGGTTCCGATATAATGACAGTGACCATTTTTGCAGTGAAAATAAGTCTCTTATTTTCTCATCAACCAGATTTGGTAGTGTCGTTAGCCCTAGTTCTTGTGCCATTGCTGTTGCCCGTTGGAGAAGGGGAGATTTAACTTGTGGAGGTGGCTCATTTTAACAACCAGTGTTCCTCAGCATAAACGCGATGTACTTTAGTGTACGCATCGCATTGCGCTGTAATTTAGTATTAGTGTACGCATCGCATTGCGCTGTAATTTAGTATTAGTGTACGCTATAAAATTTATTGTATTAGTGTGCGCTATAAAATTTAGTGTATTAGTGTGAACTATAAAATTTAGTGGATTAGTGTAAAAAGCAATTGCAAAATGCAATTGCTTTTTGAGCTCATTGCTCATTCATTCCTCCAATCAGGGCAAGGCAACTTACTTACTTACTCCACGGCGCTACGGTCCTTGTAGAACCTTGGCCTCCTCAACGATTTTTCTCCAGCTGTCTCTTTGACTGGCCATTGTTCTCCATAGTCTCACCCTAAGCTGTCGTAGGTCGTTCTCTATGTCATCCACCCACCTCCTTCTCGGCCTTCCTCTCATTCTTCTTCCTTCCGGTTGCCCTTCCATTGCTTTCCTTGGCCATCTGTTTTCCTCCATTCGTATCACGTGGCCTGCCCATCTAAGTCTTGAGCTCTTTAACACTCCCACTATATCCGATTCTCCATACAGTTCCTTCAGCTCTTGGTTTGTCCTTATTTTCCACTCTTTCCCCTACTTTTACCAAGCCAGAGATTTTCCTTAATATCTTTCTTTCCCACACATTTAAAGATTTTTCGTCCTTTGTTTCACTAGCATAAATCACGATAGGTCGTACCACTGTTTTATAAAGCACTAATATCTGATCGAAAGTGTTTCTGCAGGGAAAAGTAGCATCTATTACCAGCATTAAGACGAGCTTGAATCATGGTGAATCATAGCTCCCAGATATTTGAAGCATTCTGTTCTATTGAAACTATGCTTCGCTGTTTGCCAGATCTGTTGGTTACTTTGTTTCTCCTTCTAACTTGTAATCATAAACTTCGTTTTATTTTCATTTACCTTCAACCCAACCCTTTCTGTCTCTTTCTCAAACTCTTAAAAAGCTGTCCTCAGAATATGTGGGTTTCTGGAAGTCATCACAACACATCTGCATAGGCTAAGTGCTGGTAGAGTCTGTTATATATGATCCCATTGGAGGTGGCTGATACTTTCCTCATTACCCTCTCCAACACCAAGTTAAAAAGGACAGGTGACAAAGGGTCACCTCCTCACTTCGAAGGACTCAGAAAGATTCCCTTGCACCTTAACCTTGCACTTGCTTCTTTCCAGCATGATCTTCGTCAGCCTTACAAGCTTTTTTGGTATGCCCAAGCTTCCCATTGTTTCCAACAGCTCCAATCTATCCACACTATCATATGCCGTGCTGAAATCAATAAAGAGGTCTACATTATATTCGTAGCACTTCTCCAAGATCTGTCTGAAGGTGGAAATATGGTCAACGGTCGACCTCCCTGCACGGAACCCACTTTGATATTCACCAACTATTCCTTCTGCTAGACTTGCTATTCTTCTAGTCAGGATGAAGGATAAAATCTTATATGTTGTATTAAGTAGGGCAACCCCTCTGTAGTTTCCACACATTAGTTTATCTCCCTCCTTGTGGATTGGGATGATTACCGCTGTCTTCCAGTTATTTGGCAATTCTTCTCTTTCCCATATATATCCGATATAAGCTGATGTAATTTTTGGATCAGTTTCTCGCCACCTACCTTTGAGTTCTGCTGGGATGTTATCTCCTCCGGGTGCTTTGTTATTTTTAGCCTTTTGGACTGCATCCCGTACCTCTTCTATTGTTGGGCCCAAGATACCGTCAACATTATCTGTTTCTTCTTTCTCTTCTACAATTTCTTCCGGGCGTACCCCCATTTTTTTTTTTTTTTTTTTTATTGATGGGCTCACAATCCTGTTGTTGGTGTTTCTCCAGTTGTTCCTCGACTTTCATTCTAAATCTTTCTCTGGTATCTTCATCTTCATTAAGCTTATCTTGTTGATATCTTTTCTTTGTTGTCTCTCCTTTCCCTCTATATACCTTTGGGAGCCTATTTCGCAGATGGCACCGTACCATAAAATGGTCCGAATCGTAATCTGCCCCCCCCCCCTCTGTAACTACTCACGTCCATTACATCCGTAGCGTGACGGGTATTAATGAGGATGTTATCTATTTGATTACGTATGACACCATCAAGTGATATCCAAGTTTCTCTGCGATATTCTTATGTGGCAAATCTGTGCTAGTAATGCTCAAGCCTTTCCCCTCTTGCAAAGTCTATTAGCCTTTCCCCATTTTCATTACTTGTTTCATGTAAGCTGTTTCTTCCTATAGTTGGTATGTGCACTTCCTCTCTCCCTACTTTGCATTGAAATCTCCAAGGATAAGTTTAATATTGTCTTGGGGCCTCATCTAATGTGCTCTCCAGTGCTTCGTAAAGGGCATACTTTGCTTCATCCTTTGCATCTTCTGTCGGAGCATGTACACTGATCATGAATGTGCTAACCCCCCCCCCCCTCAAAGCCTTAGCGTACATATCCTTTCATTGATTACACTGTAACTCATCATTCGTGCTTTAGTGTCCTTCTTAATCATAAAGCCTGTCAACAGAATGTTGCCTCTGCTTCTACTATTTATTAGGGTGTAGTCTCGGAGGTCTATAATTTCTTCTAAATTTCCCCATCTTATCTCTTGTAGTGCTGCTACATTTATGTTATATCTTTTCAATTCTTTCTACAATTTCCTGCTTGTTTCTGGTTGGTACAAACTTCGGACGTTTCACGTAGCTACAAAAATCTCTTTAATCCTTTTGGCATGCTTGGGTCGAATTCCATTTGAGACAGGCCGGCTATTTCCTTGAGGTTGCGTAACGTTATATTTGTTTTCTGTGGTGGGGTTGTTAGCCCCACGCCCAACCCTCAAACTGGAGGACCAGGATATCTCTCTTAGTCTGAGTCATCACCTGTAACCTGTTCTGCATGGGAGACCCTGCTGGTTTTAGCTCACAGGATCATTTGGCCACACAAGCCCCACCACTACAATAAAATGGAGGTACCTTTGGGGGGCAGAGCAAGGCAACAAACATAATTATGTCCAGTGTTCAGGTACAATATATGGAGAGCCTATATAATATGTATGGAAAAAAAAAAAAAAAAAAAAGAATAATTTCCGGATTTATAATGGCGCGATTTTAATGAAATTTGGTAAGGCTCAACAAAGCTTTCTGGAAAAGCCATATGTAAAATTTCATAAAATTCCATCCAATGAGAATTGTGTTATTACATGCCGACGGACGAACGTGGCGGTGACAATAGGTGCTTTCAACATATATGCTAACGCCCATAAAAAGATATACAGATTAAATGTTGGTTTAATGTAGCACTGTTAGCTTTTCGAGCAATGCAGATAGGCTGCAAGAGCATGGGGTTTTGTTAATGATATACAGGAATTTTGCCAGCAGGGAAAAAAAAGGAGGTGATTATACCTTTGTATAAAGCAATGGTCAGGCCACGCCTTGATTACTGCGTACAGGTCTGGAGGTCTCATTTTAGGAAGGATGTAGATTTCTTGAGCGTGTACACAGAAGGGCAACAAGATTGGTTTGGGGAACGAAGGGATCCTCTTACCAAGAGAGGCTTAAGTTCTGCAAATTTCAGCGGCTGCAGACTGCGAGGTGATTTGATTGAGGTGTATAAGGCCTTGAATGGGTTGAGCACGTTGAATTCTGATGAGATTCTTCCACTTGCTCAGATTACGGACCTAAGGGGGCATAAATTCAAATTGAGGAAAGACAGTTGTAAAACAGGTGTGCGGACATTTGCCTTTAGCCAGCGGGTGGTTAATTGCTGGAACAAACTTCCATCTGTTAATGTGGAAGTTGATAGCTTAAATAAATTCAAGGAGGAACTAAACAAACATTTAGAGGGAATGGTTGTATAAATTTTTTTTTTTTTTTTGACTGATGCTACATACGCTTGCTTTTTTGCATCACATGCTGTTGTTGTTTGTTTGTTATTTGGTTTTTAGGAGCATTAGCAACTAAGGCCATATTGCTCCAGGATATGCGGTGGTCATTCCCTGACCTTTCAGCATCCTCCGTATTTGGTGGTGATGGGCTCGAACCCCAGTCTAATCAAGAAGCGTGTGCTACCGCACTGCTGCTCCTTCCCACCTGGCTAGCATCACATGCCTCTATTACTATTACTAGACAATTCGTGCACACTTAGCGTGCATTTTTTAAACTTAACGGCTAAATTTAGAGAACGTAAACCACAAAGTTTTATTAAGTGCAGGGCCAACTCTAGGGTAAAGCCGAATAGGCACTGGTCTAGGGGCGCCAAGGTTAAGGGGGAGCGAACTCTTCCCTCCCAAAAACCGACAAGAAAAATTTGGTATACTTCATGTGTTAAAACATGTTAAAAACAAACAATATTAAATACATAATTTACTAATTTACATAATTATAATTTATAATTACTAATTTACATAATTATAATTTATAATTACTAATTTACATAATTATAATTTATAATTACTAATTTACAAAACATAATTTACAGTACAGTATTATATTGCGTGTAATTTACTTTTTGTAGGTAAATAAAATGTAAAATTAATCATTTTTAAAAATGAAAATCTTCGCATCGCGGGAGGGGGCGCCATCAGTCAATGTGGCCTGGGGACGACATATACCTTTGATCAATTGGACGACATATACCTTTGATCTTTGATCAAAGAAAAGAAATTAATTAAATCTGATTTTAAAATATTGAACGCGCCTAAAATGTAACGTCTGTGTACATTAACTAACATGTTTTTAGCAATTTTCAGAACTGCGCAAGCAGACTGAAATATATTTTAGAATTACACAAGCTGTACTTTAAGTAAACAAGTAAACAAATAAATTTGAACTGCTGAAATGTTTTTAAGAGCTATCCATTTTGTGTAGAACTGAAGATTTAAATAAATAATAATAATAAAAGTAACTTCTAAGTTATTTTCGAAACATGAAGGAAGTTTGATAAAAATTGTAAATACTTGGAGTAAAAACATTTATTCATTTTGAAACTGTCTAGTTAATTCCAAGTAAGAATGAATTTCGAAAAATAAAAAATAGTAATAAAATAAAATAATAATAAATAAATAGATTAAAAAAAAAAAAGAAGACGTTTGTCAATATTTGCAACATTTGTTAAACTGGAGAAATGTCACTACACGTCATCGTAAAAGAAAAGCGCCACTTCATCACCGATAACCCTCTTTAATCACAATTACGTCTTATCGGATTTTTAACCTTTGCTCTACTTAAAAACTCTTAAATGGCATCTTTATCTACTAAATGCACAGAGTTTGCAGATGAAGTGGAATCTAATATCTTTGATTGAGCTTTTTAAGGCTTCAAAAGTTAAGTACCGTAAACACCGCAGGGGAGTGTATTATTGCTGTAAATTATGTGTGTTTTCTGTGATCGGTTTGTCTGTTTTGCTATATGAAAAAAACCGGGGACTCCAAGGCTAAAAAGAAAAAAAAAAAAAAAAAAAAATTTTCATATCCTCGTGTCATTTACGGATTCAAACCCTTTCCCACACAGTGTGGGAAAATGCGAGAACCCTCTTCACTTAAGCGAGTTGACGTCAGTCACGTTATTACACTGTTTATACACTGCCCTAACATTTATTAGAAGAATCAAGCGTTTCAATACCTGCGCACCGCAGGTCGTAGACAAATGGTAGGTCTGTAAGACTGCGTAATCCAGCAGTCTTACAGACCTATAAGAAGAGTAGCAATGTCTTGGAGTCACTAAAGATGTACCGTGGAAAAGGCAAGCGATCTCAAGAGAAGGTCTGCGCTGGTAGCACAGTGGTATCGTCACCGTCCTCCCCACACCGGATGGAAAAGGCCCGAGTTCGAATCCCGTCGATGAGGCGAGGAATTTTTATGGGCTTTTGTCATTCCGTGGCTGAGTTAGTCGGTCTCAGACGTAGATAGTAAGGTCCCCTCCCCCCTCCGGGAAAAACGGGTTTTTCGTCCAGCAAATGAGGTAAATCGACCAGAGAACGCACGCAATTTACAGACACAATACACAGACACAGACACAAGAGTAGTTGAAAGTAACTTTCCAGGTGATCCTACTATGATAGTAGTTAGATCTTAAGAAAAGCATAATTATATGCGCTCGTACATTGAAATATCATTACGAATAGTAGCGAATTCTTCGTGTATCGATGCAGACAGTGTCTAGGCTTTTCGATGAGCGCTGTGCGTTAAATCAGCAACGAGGAAAACAAATCCTGATTGAAGAAAATACTCTATGAATGGGATTAGCATTAGCATTAGCATTAGCATTAGCATTAGTAGAGGCATATGATGCAAGAAAGCAAGCTTATTCAGCATCAGCCAAAAAAAAAAAAAAAAACCCTCTCCCATTTCACCCCTCCGTTCGTTCGAAATACCTGTCCAGTTGAGCTTTAAATTTGTTTAGGCTATCAACTTCAACAACAAGTGATGGAAGTCGGTTCCACCAACCAACCACCCGCTGGCCAAAGGCAAATTTCCGCACATCTATCCGACATCCGTCCTTCCTCAATTTGAATTTATGCCCTCTGAGGTGATTATTCTGAGAAAGATGAAGAATCCCATTGGCATTGAGCATGCTCAAACCATTCAAAGCCTTATACACCTCTATCAGATCACCTCGCCGGTGCCTAGTCTCCAGACTCTGTAATTTGCAAAACTTAAGCCTTTCTTCGTAAGAGCAACCCTTTGTTCCATTTACTAATCTTGTTGCCCTTCTCTGTACCCGTTCCAGCAGCTCTACATCCTTCTTGAAATGAGGCCTCCAGACCTGTATACAGTACTCAAGATGTGGCCTAACCATTGCCTTATACAAGGGAATAATCACCTCCTTATCCCTGCTAGGATTGCAGATGTCTGGCCGCCATGTATGGAAAATCGGAAGTCATCATTACAGACAATCATTAAAATCTTCAATGTCGGACAGCAGTAGTCCTCCTCCAATACAGAAAGCTCAGGACAAATGGTCTGTGCAGTCGTATGATATCAGATATATGATGTGATCGGATGAATCACGGCTCATATTGTTTAGTACTATTGGGTGCACGAGTACGGGGAGGGAAGTATATGAGGTATCGTGGACGTACATGATTTGAAAACACCTCCCACATGAAAACAATGCCAGCAGTCTACACCCTGAGCAGGATGAATTTGGGATCAACGGATGTGAATAATCCCTTCCATCTCTGGGATCTCCATGACATTACCATACGTTATCCACACAGTGCAAAACAGATTTCCTCTTCGGACACGTGAAGGAAGTCGTACCCTGAAACCACTCCCCGTAATGCATTATGGGGATTACCCTAATGGGAAACTAGTAAAGCTACTTTGACCTGTGAGAACTTATTTGTGAAACTGTCTTTCTTAAATAATTAAGAACATAATTAAAAACGGGCGGCATTTTTGTAATTGTTTGTACATAAAATTTCTACTCTGTTCGCTCTCCCGTAGAGTGCTTATTCACCTACAAGAGAGCAAACAATTAAGAAAATGTTGTCTTTTTTTATCCTGAAAGGATTGGAAAGATTGGCAGGTACTGTTCTCCGAGTCAGTGGAACGATTGAAAACCACTGCTACTACCTACTGAACGCCAAAACTATCGGTGATTGCACATTACAGTAACTCTCATAATACCCTTATTACATCATGGAGAGTGTTCCCAAAGTACGACCTCATTCACATGTTTGAAGAGGAAACTGTTCTAAGCTGTCAGACCAAGGAGTAACGGTTAAACGCAACTCTATACGTAAAGATAGGGTCCGAGCGCCTATAAAGAACTTAATCCTCACCTTTAAAGTACCAAAATCTCCAACAATTAACAAAGTAGGATACTTAAACTGCCAGCTAACGGTATAGGTCCCAAGCCCTCTGATATGCTTTAATGCCAAGAATATGGTCAATCACATCTTACCTGTGTGACAAGCGGTAATTGCATACACAGCCCCTAAACCAAATTGTGCTCTGTGGAGAGGAACGCCCAGCATATTCCAGGGAATGTCTACATTATAAACAAGAAAAAGAAATTTTGCAATCAGCGCACACTGCCTGAACTACGCACACTGCCTGAACCAATCAGCGCACACTGCCTGAACACACTGCCTGAACTACATGGCCAGAAGGTAGCAAGTTTCTAAGAGGCAAGTTTCTGTGCAGAAACTTACCTCTTAGAAAGGTAAGTTGTTGGACATAAACTAACGTAACTATATCTCCGATAGAGTCATTTGCCCCTCAGAAACGAGTTAAACTGAATGCACAATAGTGTCTTAAAAAAATCAAGTAGTAGCTGTCTCAGCAGCGATTTAAGGTACCTCTTGTCTCTCAAAGCAAATCAGCAGGGAGAAAATGGATGTGGAAGATGAAGAATCAGTAGATGGGTCAATCCTGGAAAGCTTTGTACAAGAAGATATGGACATAGGCCATCTGCTGTTCCCGAAGATAAGTCCAGAGCAAGCAAAACAAAAGGCCCTCGAAAGTAAAGAGACGAATCCATCAAAATTAAATAATGGTGAAACTTATACAACAAAATTGTTGTGGATATACAACAATTCTGCTGTATGACTTGTCTGCGCGGGTAGCACAGTGGTATGCGTGCAGAGGTCCCGTAATTTTCCATTGAAAGCGCGTGGCATGTGAGAAGGAAAGTGGCCTGAAGGTTTCGAGCGAACCAAGTTGCAGTCAACAAAAGACACTGTGGGGATAAATTTCCGGGTTATTTCGCATTTTTGATAGGCCGTTGACGGCTTTGGCCTCCGAGAAGTTAATGTGTCCAGATGCGTTTTCTTTTGGCAGACATCGGTGTCAATCTCATTATGTCTATAATGTGAAAAGAATCCACATAAATTATACGGATTCTTTTCACATATCTATCTCGATAATACTTGAAACTAGTCTGCGCGGTAGCACAGTGGTATCGTCACAGTCCTCCCCACACCAGGGGAAAAGGCCAGGGGATCGAATCCAGTTGACGCCACGATGAACTTTAATGGGCTGTTTTCACTCCGTGGCTAAGTTGGTCGGTCTCAAGAGTAGATAGCAAGGTTTTTTTTCGTCCAGCAAGACAGGCAAATCGACCAGAGAACATGCAATTTACAGACACGTTACATAAATGGGTACATAGAAGAAATTTTGGGTGACTCATAAAAATAATTTGAATTTGACATCATGGCGTTCTTGCACAATTAGGGACCATATTTCAAATGAGTCTCCTCTCTGCTTACATTTAAAATCAACTGATAACCTGCTTTACCGAACTACAATCACCCACAAGTTCTTGCCGCAACTTGAAAAAATTTATCCAAAATCGCCTACTTGGTTCTTTCCGGGGTTGCAAACAACATACTTGCTAACTGGACACGGCCCCTTTAACGCAAAGTTAATGGACTTCGCCCTTGTAGAGAACCCATACTGTACATGTGGAGAGATCGAAACCTGGGAACACCTCATGTACGACTGTCCGCAATACGATTATCTCAGGTGCATTGTAATCACGAGTATACGATACCTTCCCAGAGGGCAAGAGTTTCACCTACTGGAGTCAGAGGAGGAATACAGAGCCCTAACCAACTTCCCTCAAGAACTCTTCTCAAGAAAGAGAACGCTAAATGCAATACACCAGGAGTGAAGACGACCAGCCAGATAACAAATCAAAACATCCTTTCAGACACACCTCGGAATGATAATTATGTGGAAGACTCTAGCTGTCTACCAAGAAACCCTGCCTATGTACCAACAAACATGAGACCTAAGTGAAACTGACAAATATACTAAATGAAGATAGAGAACCAAAAACAAAGACATTCAACTTGGACGGGACACTGTCCCACGAGTGACTCTACTACCGGACATGATCTTATGACTACACTACGACTGATGCAGCCTCACTGCCATGTAGCCAAATGGCGATCTGTACCAGCTCCCTTGCCTGGTGCCTTTTTTTCCTATCCCTGGCAGGGGGGGAGATGGTCTTCCTATTTCCTCCCTCCCCCATATATTTCGCCTGGTGAGGCATGGGCATGCCTTACTGACCACCTGGGGTTGCCTTCTCCCTATCGACCCCATGCTTCTGTCTTTCCCCCAGTCTTCAGTCTTTTTCCCCTACTCTGACTAATATGCCAGCATAAACCCCACACAACTAATCAAAATTAACGATTTCTAAACTGAAAACTGGGGTACAGCGACTAAACGACCAGAAGAACAACGGTACACGACACTAAACGATCCAAGATCCACACACTTTTAAATCTCTGGCATTTACAGCGTACTGTAACACACCACAATGTAAACTACGCGGAGATGGGGGAAACCCCTGGTGCCGCTTGACCCTAAACACACTTACACTTATGAGGAACTACAGTCCCCTCCCTGGGTCTCCATGCAGAGATCCCCAAGAGAAAGGGACCGAGCATTGTAGTTTATGACACTGGAAGTGACCTCTCCCCAAGCCAACTACAGGACGAACGCTACAAAAGAAACCTGCAGCAAGACATTCCAGATACTGACCCATCAGTGCTAATCACACCTAAATACCAGACAAAGCCCAGAAGCGGTAACGCCACCAACTGGGTGATTGAGTTAGCCCCAAGAGCCTGGAAGATAATCAGCCAACGGACACGGATTTACATCAATTGGGGCAGCCACCGCTTAAGAGAGCACGTGGCTGTGCCCAAATGCTTCCGGTGTTGCCGATTCGGCCATACCATACATAAGTGTGCGCAATCACAAACCTCCCCAACTTGTGGGCACTGTGCAGGCATAGGCCACAACTACAACTCCTGCCCTAATAAAACCTCCCGACCAGTGTGCGCAAACTGCAAAGCCTTTAAACTACCAGCAGATCACTCCATTAGAGACAGAAACTGCCCCGTCTGCATAAAAGCCAAAAGTGCTCAACAATCAAGAACCGATTATGGGAACTCTTCATAAAAGCAATAATAAATAAGATCTTTATTGTACAGTTCACCGGTACACGCAGGTACCACGACCATACAATACCCTTCACGGCACCATGCCAGAGGTTAACAAACGGCAGAGATAATAAAGAAATTGTAAAGATTAATTATAAGCAAATTATATAATAAAAAAAAAAAGTACTCATAGCAGATAACATTGACTTGAAAGGAAAACTAATACAAAATAACAAAAATAACAAATTGTGATAACAAAAGCTTTTCCTCAAGTCCAGTTTTCTGAGAGTCTCTTGCCCCGCCATTACGATCTGAGATCAGTTGGTAGTTCTGGAGACCACGTGCAGATCTAGGATGATCCGTCTATACTTTTTATCATCTATGATTTTAAATAAGTCAGCATCCAGGGATTGAACCAGGTGGAGCTTCTGATAAGGCAGGAACCGATCTTTCAAATGTAGTCTCGAAGGAAGAGCAAGAAGCTTGGGAGTGGAGCGGAGACCTGGTTGGGGAATCCGCCAGCACACGGTGTCCCAAACGTTGGGTGCTGAGACTCTCCCGGCAATCATTTTTACGGTGAAGATGAGTCTTCTCTCGTGCATTAATGCTGAAAACCTGGTTAAATTCAGCGCGTTGGCCATCGGTGTTGTGCACTGCTGTGGTGGGAGATGACACTTCCAGGTTGCCCACTTCAGGAGCCAGTATTCAGCGGCTTTTAATGGTTTAATTGTGGTGTCTGCAGCTGAGCCCCACAACTCTACTCCATACAGTACACTTCCAAAAATCATCATCCTTATGTACATTTTTATCAGGTTGCTGTTGTGAATGTGTAGCAAGTGCTGCTTGGCAACCCACCGTTTCTTGTTGAATTTAGCACAGAGTTCTTCTATATGGTGATGGAATCGTAATTTTCTGTCGAAGATTACACCCAGATCTCTTTGCTTTTCAACGCAGGGGATCGGGACTCCGTCAATCGCAGGCTGAATTATGGTTGGTATGGGTTTAAGAGAGAATACCATGATGGCAGATTTCTCAGGGTTCACTTGCAGGTCAAAATTCTTGAGGTACTGCTGTACTTCTGATAAGGTCTTGTTGATGGTTACTGTGGCGTTTTTGGCTATAATGTAAACACAATGAAATTTGCTTTAACATAATGCACAACGGACTAAAGCTGTTGCCGCGCAACTAAAGAAGAAGGCCGATGAAGACAATCTTGATGTCCTCTTCCTCCAGGAGCCCGACAAAATCACAGGAACTTCCGAAGTCCTACAGACCTATAGCACTATTACCGATACTGAGCAAACTATTTGAACATTTACTCCACAACAGAATAGAAACCCACTACCTAGAAGCAGGGCTACGATCCCCCAAACAATTTGGCTTTCGTAGAGGCTGCTCCACTGTAGACACCTTGGAACGTATAATAACCGCAGCTACCAACTGTAACCGCAAATACTTCCTGATGATCTCTGTCGATTTTGCCGGGGAATTTGACTCACTCTAGTGGCCAAGTGTCCTCGGCAGACTCTGGGAGGAAAATATCCCCAATAACCTGTACCACTGTACCAAAACCTACCTATCTGATAGAAGGATCTCAGTATGTGCTCCCTACTCTCAACTTACTCGGCCTATCTTCTGGGGGTGCCCACAAGGATCAATCCTGGGGCCACTCCTTTGGAATCTGGTGATGGACGGCTTCCTCAATCAGAATCTCAATGGGGCAGATGCACAAGCTTTTGCAGATGACCTCGTCCTGATGCTGGAGGCGGACAGCCGGGGACAACTTGAAGCCACTGCAAACTGGGCAATTGACTCCCTGCAAACGTGGGCGAAACGGAACCACCTAACGATATCACCAACCAAGACATCCTCAATATTCCTCAAGGGTTCTCTCGACACCAGAAGGCCACCACAAATCAAAATAGAAGGAACCATGATTAAACTAACTAAGAACTAAAATACCTCGGAATCGTATTGGATAACAACTTATCCTTTACCCTACACCTCGTCTATCTCCAGAGAAAGATCAAGAACTACTCAGCCCTCATAGCAAGAGTCACACGAAAAGATTGGGGACTAAGGAAAAGGACCCTGTCTCTCTTTTACAAGGCTTTTTTTCATTCCGGCTGTCTCATACGCTGCAGGGATTTGGCAACAAAGCAACCACGGTTGTCAACAAAAGTAAATTAGAATCAATACAGCGTAGCATCTTGCTCACCATCACAAGAGCATGCTGCACTGTCAGCTCTCGTGCGCTGCAGGCCCTGGGGGGATCACTCCCCCTGGACTTTAAAATTGTCCGCTGTGGCATACTCTTTCACTATCTAGAGGTAAAAGTGTATCCTGCATCGGCTTCACTACCGATCCAGCCAACAACATCAACATAGAGAAAAAACGTCTTATCAACCATCTCCGGCAAACCTGGCAGTCCCGATGGGCAGAATCAACTAAAGGCGCCATAACCCGGAAATTTATCCCAGACGTTATCCAAATCTACCCCCACCAGCCGGCCTGGTTCTCACCGGGGCTCTACACCACCTTCCTTCTAACGGGGCATGGTTCCTTTAATGCCAAACTTTCGACCTTCGGAATAAAAGAATCACCACTATGCCACTGTGGTGAAAACCAGACATGGACACATCTGATGCATGAATGTCCCCTCTTTGAGGATATAAGATGCCACTTTATAACAAAAATATGTTTCAACCTGAAGGATCAGGAACACCTTGTACCGTGGGAGGAGGACTAGTACAGAGCCCTCTCGCAATTTGTGCACGAACTGTTCACCAGACTACGAGCACTACCACAACTTCCCTAGACTCGACACTGGAACTCTGACAACCGAAACGGACAACAATGACTATGACTTCACTGGATGAGATCTAGGTCCCATTAGTGACACCATCCCACACTGACATCCTGATTATTGGACCAGCAGTGGACGGGATCCTGTCCCAACACTGACGAACTATTGGACGGGACCCTGTCGCGGACCTGACGAAGCCACAGCTTTGCTGCATACACGATTTTGGCGATCTGAGCCGGCTCCCTTGTTCGGCCCTTTCTTCTTCCTAACCCTGGCGGGAGGGAGGTGATTGCTTTTCTGTCTCCTCCCCTCTTCGCCGACCCCACTCTTCCCTCTGGTGGGGCATTGGCATGCCCCACTGATTCCACCTGGGGTCTGCGCGGGTAGCACAGTGTTATCGTCACCGTCCTCCCCACACCGGGTGGGGAAAGGCCTGGGTTTGAATCCCGTCGATTACGCGAGGAACTTTAATGGGTTCTTTTCACTCTGTGGCTGAGTTAGTTGGTCTCAGGCATAGATAGCAAGGTTTTTCTCCCCAGTAACTGGGGTTTTTTCGTCCAGCAAAACAGGCAAATCAACCATAGAACATAAGCAATTTACAGACACAAATACGGGTTAATGTATTTAATTACGGGTAACCCTAAAATAATAATAATAATAATTCCACCAGGGGTCGTCTTCCCTATTGACCTCATTCTTCTGTCTTTATCCCCCCAATCTTCATTCTCCCTACCCAACTCTGTCTATATGCAAGCGAATGCCCCACACGCCAAAAATAACCGTATCTAAATTACGCTGTTCGCCCACCATTTTGGCTTTTCCAATTCTAGCGCAATATCCCCATGCAACTTTTTCTTTTTTTTTTTAAGGTCCTAGCCACTGAAAACTCAGGAAACTAGGTGGCAGGATCTGCCAGAGTGAAAATTTAAACTAGCGGTTACCTGGTCTGCCTCCACGGGGGGAAGTGCGAGCAACGTTGGGCCTCAGCTGGGGTCCAGCGATTAAATAGCCAGAGGGACAACGGTAACATAACACACTCACATGATCCACACACTTTTAAATCTCTGGCCTTCCCAGTGAACTGGTACACTCACAATGAAAGCAACGCGGAGATGAAGGAAACCCCCGGTGCCGTTAGACACTTAACACACTTTGCACTATACGGAACTACACGTCTGCGAGGTAGCACAGTGGTATCGTCACCGTACTCCCTATACCGGGTGGAAAAGGCCCGGTTTCGGATCACGTCGATGACGCGAGTAACTTTAATGGGGTTTTTCACTCCATGGTTGAGTTAGTCGTTCTCAGGCGTAGATGGCAAGGTTTTTATCCCCAGAAACTGCGTTTTTTTCGTACAGCAAAACAGGCAAATCGACCATAGAACCACACAATTTACAGACACAAATACGGGTTAATGTATTCAATTACGAGCAACCGTAAAATAATAATTTTTATACGGAACTGCATTATAATACATAAGGACGTGCCAGGAAACTGACAACATTTTAGCATGTAGAGGCACATGATGCAAGAAAGCAGGTTTATACAGCATCAGTCAAAAAAAAAAATCCTTCCCATTTCGGTGATCCATTAATTCCAAATGTTTGTCTAGTTCTGCCTTGAATTTATTTAAGCTATCAACTTCCATAACAACAAATGGAAGTTTGTTCCAGCATTCAACTACTCGCTGGCTAAAGGCAAACTTCCGCACATCTATTCTACAACTGTCTTTCCTCAGTTTGAATATGTGCCCCGTTAGGTTTGTAATCTGCACAAGAGGAAAAATCCCATCACCATTAAGCCTGCTCAATCCATTCAAGGCCTTGTACACCTCAATCAGATCGCTTGCAGGTGCGTAGTCTCCAGAAGCTGCAATTTGCTTGCAAAATTCCTGTATATCATTGACAAGACCCCATAATCTACTCTGGCAGCCTGTCTGCACTGATCAGAAAACTTCATATCTGACTCCACAATTACCCCAAGGTCTCTTTCATTCTCCACTACCCTGAGTGTAACACCGCATAGTTGCTACATTTCTCTGAGGTTACTGTTACCCATATGCAGTACTTTGCATTTGTCAATGTTAAACTTCAGTTGCCACTTCTCAGCCCATCTACCCAACTTTTCTAGACCTTGTTGCAGCAGCATGTTGTCATTACTGTTATTAACAACCCTGCCAACCTTTGTATCATCTGCAAACTTTGACATTAAGCTTGATATACCTTCATCAATATCATTGATAAATATACAAAACAACAATGGGCCCAACACCAAACTCTTGGGGACTCCACTAATAACATTAGTCCACGTAGAGCAGTGTCCATTGATTATCACTGTATTCTCCCACTCAACCATCCTTTTATCCATTGTAGCAACTTGCCCTTAATGCCATACTGCTCCAATTTGTACAGTAGTCTTCCCTGTGCAACAGTATGAAAAGCTTTCCTGAAATCCAAAAATAAGATATCAAAATTAACATGGAAGACATGTCATTATTGTTGGAAACAACAATCTCCTCTGTAGCACATTTATCTCACAAGTGATCTGAAAACTAAAAGCTATTGCAACTATCATTATGTTTGTTAACTGCCAATGTAAGTATATTGTATCGGTAAATTGCATGTATTCTGTGGTCGGTTTTTCTCGTTGCTGGAAGAAAAATCTGACTCTCTGGAGATAAAACATCCTGAGTTCATTGGTTTCATGCACCCTTTGCCTGAGACCAACGAAGTCATCTACGTTGTGAAAAAAAAAAAAAAAAAAAACCATATTAAACATTCCTTGTATCACTGACAGAATTCGAACCCACACCTTTTCAACTCAGTATGGAGGGGAAAAGATAATTATATCCACTGTGCTAACGGCAGTGCCGGATTAAGGCATGAGCCAGTAGACCACAAGATCATTCCAGCCCATGTATCATCAATTTGTAAGATTGTAGAGCAAAGTCTATTCGTTGTTGCTGATCACAAGACTTTAGTTCTTGCACTATGTGAATCTTGTACGGGAACCAGGGTAAAATTATTCGAAGCATTTTACGTACAGTAGACCAAGTTCTCTTGACACACTTCTACCACTACTGACTGGTAGTGCTAGAAGACTTTTGACTGGTCGGTCGCTTCAAATTTCTTTATTAGTTTTCGAAGCCCCACTGACAATGTCAAAGGTCCTTTTCGCAAACCTTTAAGTTTCCGATATTCACGTAGTGCTGCATCAGTGTTACTATTATTCTGGTAGAACGATTTTGCTAAAAGAGCACGTTCCTTTTTGTAAGAGCCTTAAGGATTATTGACGGTGGCGTTGGCCTTTCTGCTTTTATCTAACAGGATGTCATTTGAGTAAGCAGCGTGTCTTGAAATAAATGACAACTTTTACATATGTGCAGCGCCGTTTTTCCCTTGGTGGCGAGAATTTGAACTTTTTTTTTTTTTTTTTTTTGTTCTAAAAATCGCTTTCCCACACCCTAAATGACATACCCATCAATTTTCACAGCGCTAACTGTAACCGTTTTGACACTAGGGTCTCCTGAATATGCCGTTTTGCATCTTCTCTTCTCATTTATAAAATGGTTTATTCAAGTTGCTACAGCAATGAAAGTTCTTCATCTCACGATAAGATAAATTTGTAAAAAAAAAAAAAATGTTGGCATCCAGTTTTCTGTGAGTATTAGATAATATTAACTGGTTATGACAACCTTGAATTATAACTGACCCTTATCTTGATGCACTTGTAAATGTACGTGTGTAACCGAGAAAGAGAGACCTGGCTATCTGATGTTAGGCCAATTAAGGAATATTTCAGTATGCAATAATGATTGAATTTCTGAAACTATCCGTTATAAAAAGATACTTGGTGTATATCTAAAGGCTCTGAAGAATCAGGTGGATGTTCCAAGAACTGAGTGCATATTTCTTCGGTCATAACTTTCATCTGAGGCCTCTGTGCACTTGAAGAGTTACTGCTGACATCGCCCTTCTAGCCAAAGTAATCACTGGAATTTACGAAGCATCTGATATCCTGAGTAAAATAAACTTCAATGCTCCTTGTAGACAAGTCAGGAACCTTACACCGTTTCGCCTTGACTCTGCCAACACGGACTTTATGAAGTTCAGTCCACTGAACAGAATCAGCAAATCAGCAAACGACTCTCGCATTGACTTCTTTGACAACTCCCAATCACTGATGAACTCCATCCACAAGTTTGCCTCTTCACTTAAACTGCAAAGTGACTAGCTCACATCTAATTATTGTAGTTTATTATTATTTGTTATATTATTTTTCTGTTCTCTAACGGATTAATTATTACTTGTTTTACCGGTAACTTAACTTAATACAATCCTCTTTTGTACATATGCTTTTATTGTTTGAATCTATATCAATGTTTATCGTCCTGTAGGATTTCACATTATTGTTATTATGTTTATTGATCTGATCTCAGATACACTGTTAATGGTTACCTGTTGTGTATCTTGTTATTAATAAAATAAAAAAAATAAAATAAAATAAAATAAAATAACCTGCGCAATCGGCAATCAGGATGCTGAGTTTGTCTCCATTCGATGTAATCCGCTTTTTTCTTGAATTTTCTACTTAAGCTGTCCTCCAAGAATATTGGCGTAATGCTGTCCAGTACTAGAATAACATTAGATAAGCCGTTTTTGTTAAGTAATAATAAATGCAAACTCTATTTGCTCATAAAAACATTAACAAAAATAAAAACTAGAATTAGTGCTGGCATTAGCAACATACCTCTACAACATTAGGCGAAAGTTTATTAAAACAATTGATTACTCTTGGACTGAAAGAAGTTTCCTCAGATCTATTAGGCAGCCAGCCTTTTACAATTTAAATTTATGTCCCTGTGTGTTTCATCTGTAAAAATGTTAACGGTTTACTAACAGCCTTACACATTTCAATTACACCAATCACACACAGTTTCCTAGTTTCTGGAGAAGACAATTTACAGAACCCCAGTCTTTCTTGGTAAGTGGTTGGAACGGTTACCGACTGTTCACGTCACCGAACAACGAATAGCAGACCAGAGACGGACCATCATCGTGAAGAACCTGATAGCTCCTGCGATCTTGGAAAAAATCAAGCAGAATGTGAGCGATAAACTACAAAGAACAAATAATATGGACACAACAGAATCACAACTAGAGGAGGAACTTCTTGTATTTGCTGTTTCAGCACGTACAAGTAGCACAACTCGGAGCAACCGGGGTGGAAACAGACGAGGTCACGATATTCAGAATTGAAGAAGAGTGGAAAAAAGCCCTAGCAGAATTCGAGGGAACGGATCCCACAAAGACTCACACTATATCGAAGCAGAGACCCAACAAAATCTTGTGGTAATTAACACCAGGAACTACAGAATAGGAAATAAGCCAAGGACTGGCGGATAACACATATCAATGACACCACCTGGCCCCATCCCCCCAGAAAAAATCCAGCACATCACCCCGGAATGCAGGGAAATCACCCAGAACGGAATATAATTGTTATGATGATTATTAGCCATATGGTGCAAGGAAGCTTGAGGCTTATGCTGCACCAGCCAAAAAAAAAATTCCTGAGTTACCCTGAAAGAATCACCAAGAAAGAGAAAACGATCCCGCACAACAGACTAACATAACTCTGATCAACGAGAAGGAAATGGCTACCTACCTGATCGGTGCACAACACCAGCAGCTTCCAGAAAACCTACGGGGAAAAGATCAGGAAGTACACAGACCTAAGATGAGAAGTTAAAGAAATATGGCATATAGGAACAAGTAATGACATTCCGATCACCGTGTCAATTACCGATCCGGTGCCAAAGATCCTCCATAAGAACCTAGCAACAACATCCATAAGAATCTAGCAGCAGCAAACCTCCCAGAAACACTTACATGGAACTCCAGAAAGCCACGAACCTGAACACTGTAAGGTAGTAAGAGAGTTCCTCGACCAACAGTAACAATATTGTAATAATAGTAACCGGACACAACCAACCACCCCAACCATTTAGTACCAGTCACGGGACTTAAAAAAATCCCATAAAGGAGAAAAAGTTTGTAATAATAAATTGTATTAATTCACAAAGAAAAATACAATAATAACAATTTGTTAAGGTTGAACAAAATTGCTGGCTCCTTACTGTTGTAATATCCATGATACTGATGAAGGAATTTTTAAGTTCAAGGCTTTCCGACAACGCAAACGTGGGCACTGTCGTTAATGACAGTAATAAGAGACTGCTACTATTTCTTGTCAATAAGTTCATTGCCTAATACAATCATTAGAATCATAAAAAAAAGAACTACAAAACATTATTTAATGCTTCCATCAAACGACAGAAGTTACACAATACAAAATTTAATTAAAAATGATGGCTCTCAAAGTGAAGAATTTAATTTCACAATATTTGTGATAATAATAATAATAATAATAACAGTAATCATAATTAAACGTTGTAGCAGTTGGTCTGGATCAGCTCAATGCAGTCTCTTTAACCGTGCGCTCGAAGCACAGTCCTCGATGGCTCTTGCCCGTGCATTACATTGCCTGAGCGAAGATAAGATGCTGTACCCTTAGTAAGACCTTGAAACATTCTAGGAATCTTAAGGTCATACGCAAACGTGTTGAAAATTAAACAGCGGTAAAAAAAAATCGCGATTGACATTCAATGACATTAATTTAAATGTCATCGGAGAAGAGGAGAGAAGTAGGTGGAGAATATCATGCAACGTGTGGTGCAACGAAATTAAATACTGGGGCAGTCATTGCAACACATTAGATTGTAATGTTATCAAAATGGTTAGTTGGAAACTCATGAGGAGTCGTCTCCCTGTCCAGTGGCTTCCCTTCCGTTTCAAGTTAAACAGTTTGTAATCATGAAGAGTAAAAAAAAAAAAAAAGTTCCTCGCATCATGGATGGGATTCGAACCCAGGCCTTTCCCACCCAGTGCGGGAGGATGGTGAGGATGCCACTCTGCTACCGCGTAGACATCGTGAAGAGTAAAATAGATATTTTCTGGGGAGGGGTAGAGTGAGCACTTATCATAAAGCTAACTAACTAATGTTTTTCACCTCTAAGAGTTGTGTAGAAGTAGGAGCCGCCCTATCATAAAACATACTTATCACAAAGCTACTTTATATCATTTACTCGTCACCTTCCTGTCGGGAGCAGCGATGTTGTGAACGTCACCACTTCGCTATGTATTGCAGCGGAAGAGGTGACGTTAGTAACATTACCACTTCCGCTGCTCTAGATGACATGTGACATCGGCCACTCAGTCTTCTTTCTGTAATCCTAGCAGGATATAATCTCATCCTAAACTGAACAGTTGTGTAGCACAGTTGATATAATCACCGTCCACCCCAGAGCGGGTGAAGAGACCTGGGTTCAAATCCCGTCAATGACGCGAAGAATTTTTAGAGATCATTTTCACAAAGTGCCTGTGTTATTCTGTTTTCAGGCGAGCAGGGCAACATGGCTTTTTCTTCCGAAAACTCGCGGTTTTCATACAGCAAACAGAAAATCGACCACAAAACACGCAATTTACAGACGTATTATATACTGCGCAATAGTCTAAGTTGCTGATGCCCCCCAAACCCTTCACCAACATCCTAAATTATTCAAAGTGTGCTCTACTACAGGACGCGGCACGACACTGTTCATTATCCTAATACTTTTAGCGGGGTAGTGTAAGAGTTGTGAGCAATTACCAAAAGGCAGAGTCAAGGGAAGGATACAGCTTTCATTTCGGAGGACAGCAACATAGAAAAATACAGATAATGCTGAAGCAAAACATACAAAAACGTGATTTTTATTAATATTGGGAAGAGAGACTAACTCAAACTCGTAGTCCCAAATCATCGATCTACATTTGGGCACGGCAGATCCATGATTTGGATCTGCCCTGTCCAAATGAGAATGCCCGAATTTTCGAATACGCATTTATTGATCTATGAAAGTTGTGGAACGGATGAGAATTCCACATGCCTAGGAGTGACTGGGAATATAAATATGAATTAATATTCCAGATATAAATTCTGGCAACCAAAATATATTCGTTATAGTATGAATCAGAGCTGCAATACTCAATACGTTCTACGTTGATATTAATATTTGTAAAATCATAAGAGGAGTTTACCTCAATGTAGTACATAGAACACTTCCATATGATACTCTCCAGAAATTAAAACGATTTCGATTTTTTCGTTTTAATTTCTGGAGAGTATCATACGGAAGTGTTCTACGTACTATATTGAGTAAACTCCTCTTATTATTTTACAGATATTCGTTATAGTGAAATTTCGTTAAACTTATTTATGTAATTTTATATTTTTGTGAAAAATGTATGTTTTTTATTGTTTATTTTCGACCCAAAAAAACGTTTAAAAAAGTTTTTTAATGCTATTAAACTTTTAAAATTGCTAAAAAAAACCCATTATTATCAGTCTCTTCCATTTTCAAACGTGTAAAACAATAATAAATGCAACCGTCAGATGATGCAATGTAAACAACAAACAACCATACTTCTCACAAAGCTGCAAACAAACATAATTTGAATATAGTGCTGGTCCCCCATCTGCCAGACGTTTCAGGAAATGGTAAATCTGCGTAAACAACGCCTGCTACTTCCATAATCATTCAAATAAGACTTTAGCAAGATTACTTCATGAACCGCAGTTAGTTGCAAATCACTGCAACCATTGCCACATGCTTAAACAAAAAGATCAAGTGCTGTGTTGTGTTGTATTATTATTATTATTATTAGTCATAAGATGCAAAGAAGACTTTATGAGGTTTAAGGCACACCAGCCAAAAAAAAAAAAAAAATTGTGAATGTGATTTAATTTAGGCACGATTTAATTTTTAACTTGTGATCATACGCTGCTGTATAAGTAGAGTGGGGGGAGGGTATGGGGTTCAATAGCGAAGGCGACCCCAGATGGTCAGTGAGGCATCATGCCTCACCAGACAAAGTAAAGGGAGCGGCAAGGGAGGGAGAAAACAGAAAAACTGTCACCTCTCCCCCCCCTGCCGGGGAGAGGAATAAAGGTACTAGACAAGAGAGCCAGTACTGATCGCCAATTGGAATCCTCTCAGCAAGACCACAAGTAGTCTTGGTACAGTTCATAGGTCAAATCCGGTAGTAGGGTCTCTCATGGGACAGTCCAGCCTAGGTTGTTCTCTGTCTTTGGTTCCCTATCTTCGGTTAGTACACCTGTCACTTTCATTTAGATCTCGTGTTTGTTGGTGGAAATGAGTTTCTTGGACCCAGTGATGAGCCACGTCACTGTAGGAAGTAACCAATCACTATTCCTAGGCAAGACAGGTAGTCTTTCTTGCATTTTTCATTCCGGGTGTGGTATCCGATGTTTTGGATTATTATCTGGGTGGTCGTTTTTCACTCCTGATGTACTACATTTAAGAGAAAGCCTTGAGAAAAGTTCTGGAGCGAGAATGGATAGGGCTCTGTTAATGGGCAGCAGGGCTACACGGTTCGATGTCCTCCACATTGAAGTCCTCTTGGGACGGAGTCCCTTTCTAGGTTGTTCCGATTTATTGTTCCGATTTATTGCCCAAGTTCAGTGCCATGAGGTAAATTTGATGTCGAGTTCGAAAGTCACGTTCCAGAGAGTAATTTGCAATACACCTTCAAAAGTCAACTTTACAATGGTAGGGAGATTTATTTCCAATGTCCAGAGATGAAATCAGGTTCAATAGTCAAGGTCCAAAAGAGGAGACAGTGAGTCTGTATCCAGTGGTCGAGTTAGATATCCAGTTCAGCAGTCAAGTGTCCGATAAGTCGTTTACGTGAATTATCACAGCACAGCATATTGCTAAAAGCTATGGTTGCACTATGGTTTGTGGGATGTTCGACAGCTTTGAATTCAAAGTATTTTATTAAAATTTTGCGGGCTCCAGGGTTCCCCTATCTGCCGCTAAAAAGTAATACATAATTTAGTATCGATAAGGGTATCAAATCCACGTGTTACAAGTTCCAGCTCCGCTGAACAAGAAGATTTTTAACCATATTTAGCCGCTTTATTGACCAATTGTTATATCAAATTATTTTCAATAAGTAGCTTATAGATCTACTCAGGATCCTTAGTTTATTCTGAATTGAGACAGCAAGATTTTGAAGTTAATACTTAAGTGTCCGTAGATTTACCGTTCGTAACTTACCGCCATTGTTATACGATACAACGTTCTATCCCGAACTAGATAGCGTAAGATTAGTATAGTATAGTGTATAATATAATATTGTCAATTAATCAGTAAATCTATTAATCTTGTTAAACTTCATTGTCAATTAAATTGTACTTTTAACTATATACATATAACGACTTAGATTACAAACGTAACATAAATAATTAATACATAACTGATACGGAAGTTATATAAACGGAACTCGTAGATAATACTCGATACTGAAAAATAAATATAGCGTTATAACTGTGTTGGGATACAAGTTTAGGGTTTTAATTTTGTACTGAAATTGAAATTCTATTGAAATTAAATCGAAATCATGACTCAGACCAGAGCAGCAAAGCAAAAGGCTCACGCTAATGGGAGTGCTGTGGCTCAGGGGAGAACTGAGGGGGGGGGGCAGTTGCCCTCTGAATCACAGCCTTTTAAAATGCACTGCTTGCTTGATGTTTGTGACAATCGGGTACGGGACATGATACTGCCACGGGGGATGTCTTTGTGTGTGCGCGATCTAAGGAGTGTAAGGAAATCAGGCGACAACTCAGTGTTCTTATGGGCCTATATGAGAGCTTGAAGGACAGAGTGAATGCCCTCGAAGGATATAAATTGAGGGGCCCATCAAGCTCGCAACTGCCCACATCAACACCAGAGCTTACATTTGATCATCACGCAACACAGCGGCAACCCCCAAGGCAGAATGCGCTGGTCCCAAAGGAACTAGTAGTTGTTGTGACTCTATTGTCAGCGAAACTGGTAACATGCTTTGTAAAAAGGATAGGTGGAACAGGACTAGGTTATGTCTGCCAGGGGCAAAGGTTGATGATGTTGTAGAGCGGATATCATCTTTTAAGGGCACAAAAGGTGATATAGTTGTACACGTTGGCACTAATGATATTAAGAGGAGGAGACCGGCGGAATTACTTAACAAGTACAGGTCACTGTTGAAAAAAAGCCATGAATTAGGGTTGAATTTGAAAGTGTCTGCAATTCTGCCCAGACACGATAGGAGGGACTATATGATGAGAGCCTTGTCGATCAATTCGGCCCTGGAAAGATTGTGCAAGGCTCAAGGGGTAGAATATTTTTCAGCCTGGTCTGTACTTGTTAACAGGAGAGACTGCTTCTACAGGGATGGGATACACTTAAATAGAAAGGGTGCAAGAATATTTGCTGATACTATCGAGGCAGTGTTAGGTGGGTCGGAAAACTGCTAGTTTGGGGGATACAAGGACTAATAGATTAACATTAGCCACTGGCAGAAGTGAAAGTGATTCTTGCACTGCTTTTCGTTCTCTATAGTTATATCTATCAGTAACCGTTCCATATTGTTCCAATTTTTGGACATCTCAACAAACATAAGAAGTGTCACAGTAGAGCCCTCTATAAAAACATCAAGCATATTTGCTTTTAATCCAAAACGATAGTCAAGAATAGCTGCGCTACCAGTTTGTTCACAATCCTGAGAATCATTAAACGTATGAGTAGAATTTAAAGGTCCTTGAATATGGGGAAATTTGTCTTCCAGTGGTTTTTCCATCATAGGTGGAGGTTCCTTGAAACTGGTGTCTGGAACTTCAGAGAATGTCAATTCTCCATACAACTTGGCTATTGAAGCACTATAATCCGACATTTTGGATGACAGAAATATGTATGGGGGAGAATCGTCAAAGCTTTCCAGGAACACGAAGCCGCCTTTTCCATTAGGCACTGTGCAAGGGCTTTGTGACTAACGCTGTATGTCGCTTCACCCTACGGCGGGACTCTTTTATGATTACTTTAAGAGACTTCACCTGTGCGGGGGGGGGGGGAATTATCACTCCTCTCTGACCTTGACTGAGGCTGCAATCCAGTAGGCAGAAATCTGAACTGCTAAAAATGACGATCTTCCACTGCAGAACGTGCCTGGTTCGATTTAACTTGCACACAATTTGAAAGAGTTAGAATAAACGGATCCGGGAGATACTCACCTTGGGAGAAGTAGAACCATTTGGCCGTTACACTGTAACATGTGAGAACCTTAAAACATTCACTTATAGTAGAAAAATCGACGGTCCATCTGACACCCCGTAGGGATCCCAGACACCTTTTTTTTAAAAGGTGTAAACTATTCGAGGATTTATCGAACACTATCCTCTTGATTATAATCCCATTGTGTACGGAAATTGTACAAGAGCATTTGGAATGCTTTGTTCAAGTATGGAGACCTCATCTGAAAAAAAGACACGAGCTTCTTCAAAGGGTACAAAGACAGGAAACTCGCATGGTGGGAGTGGTAAATGAGCAACAGTACGATGTGAAAGCCTCCCGATTGTGTGGGCTACAGAGCTTGGCAACATTGAGGTTTACAAGGCTCTGAGAGGCGTTGGTAAAATGAATGAAGGCTGAATTTTCACTGCTATAAAGAATTTCAGAAGTAGGGGCCACAAATTTAAATTACAGGGAAAAAGTTTAGAATAGATTGTAGGAAGTTTTCTTTAAGACAGCGAGTCGTCGATTACTGGAACAAGTTGCCTGTACAGGCAGTTGAGGAAATTCAAAGGGCTACTGGATAATTTACCTTCATGAGAAGGGAAGTGCATAATTTGTTCTTTATTATTACTGTATTATTTTTTTTTAATTTTTTTTTTAAATTTTTGGCCTGTACATCATGGCTTCCTTGTACTATTTAGATAATACTAATACTAATGTTCGGGCATTACTGAATATTATGCAGTCGCACAATGTTCATGAGTCGCACTACCATAGGACATCCTGCAACGCCTTGCGAAGTCCATGCCATATGGACTTGTATTATGGGCAAAATGTGCCCCGCAAGGTATTAGGTAGGTGTTGCTAATGCAAAGTCAACTCGGTACATATGGCAGTGAAGTGGACTACATACATAATTCCTGGGCCCGCCTGTTCCTCCCCCCCCCCTCTCTCTCTCTCTCTCTCTCTCTCTCTCTCGATACCGACACCTGCACACAGAGCCGCGTTTAGACATATTTTCCATTGAAGCAACGTATGAATATGATTCGCTTCAGACAGTTCTTATACGCGTATGAGAATTGTTTGAAAAGTAAGGAATCAGAAGTTTGGCTGGGGGAGAGAAACTATCACTTCCCTAATTCTTCGTGTTCAGGACGTTGCACACTACAGCCCGACTCGATATTTTTGTACCTGAGGTCAACTATTCTTAAATCCTTTAACTCTTGTGCATCCCTTCCAGCCTTGCTCTAGCGGCAGCTGCTTTGGTTACCACACCTTCGTCCTGTCTTTTCTGTATACCTTTTGCTGATATGGGTTGACTGTTCAAAATGCCTGAAACATGGCCAGATGAAGTGTAGAAAGTTATTCGAAATCTCCATTAAGCTCACAGAAATTCATTAGCTGCTGAATTTCTGTGAGGCTAGTATGGCCCAACTGCTATGTTCAATAAACATATCTGTTTATGGTGCAATCAGTTGAAATACTGCTGTGATTATAGCGTTACAAATGGGAGGATTTGTCTATCCATTATTTTTTTTATCCTTGCAGGTGTGTGTGTATATACTAGAAGTAATATAAGAATAGCATCAGACTCTTGTTACTCCGAGTGTAGAACAACGCTGTATCATGTGCTTTCTCTTAAGAGAACGTTGGTTGGTTGGGTTTTATTGGCACATAAGCAACTAAGGCTATAATGCGCCTAAGAGAACGTGAAGCCAGCTGAAATTCTCTCCACAGATTAAGAATATATTGTGTGCAGAAGACTCAATCACGCTTAAGTGACCCTCGGAGTAGCACAGTAGGTAGAATCGCTGTCCTTCCCACACCCAGTGGAAAAGACCTGAGTTCGAATCCCGTCGATGACGTGAGGAATTTTATGGGCTTTTTTTCACAATGTGGCTGAATTAGTTGGTCTCAGGCGAGGGTAGCACGGTTTTTCTTCGGGAAACACTCGTTGATCGTCCAGTAGATAGTAAAATCGACCACAGAACACATGCAATTTACAGACATAATACGCGCAATGTGGCCAAGTTGCTAATGTGCTTAAAACTCTACAACAAACAAACAAAAAAAAAAAAAAAAACAGAACGTACGTGTAAGTGTATATGATTAGTGCAACAAGTTTTCCGAACGTCATGAAGTAGTTATTCACCTACTGCTTGTTCAAGTGACGTCGACAGCCGTCACAAATGTGAATATTCGTCGTGTTGAGATGCTGATTTTTCAGCACAAAAAAAAAAAAAAAAAAAACGAATTACAGTACGTGATACTGCATTGAAAGTGTATTGAAATTGACCGGGATTCAAGCCCCTGACTGCTGAATACGGTCGATCTGCCAACCCGCACCGGACCAGCGTGGCAGATTATGGTCCATTTCCCTCAGCATGAATTGTTGAGGAGGCTTCCATCCTGCAGTGGGTTGATAATGGCTGCACTTTACCTTTACCTTTAACAGAGCTATGATGCTCAATACGTTCTACGTTGATATCAATATTTAGGTAAATTAAAGATACTGATGTTTCACCAGAAGGCGCAGCTGGTGTAATGTCAGCTTGCTGTTTCCGCCAAACATCTGAATCGGTTTCAACGGGAGGGAGAGAAACGCACTTATGACGTGATAAGGGTGCACTACTCCAGTCTGGAATCAAATGGCTAGACGGTGGAATAGCATCACAAAGAATCATCATTCCCAAAAAAGTTTAAGACAGCCTTCAGCCGGCAAAGTGTCTTTTGGGATTCAGAAGGGTTGATTCTTCTTGATTTCCTACCATCTCGTTAAAAGTTTTTGCTCGGTATTACATCGATTTGCTTCTCAATAATGTGCACGCAGCAGTTTGTACAGAGAAATTGTCCAAGGAAATCATTCTGATGTACACGACAATGCATGTCCATATATGGCCAATATGACAACGGCGTCAGTTGGACAATCACGAACCACATTCCAGTACTAATTCTGACTGTAAAATCAGAATTTATCTCCCAGTGATTGGCACTTGTTTGAACCAATTAAGAAACATCTGGGGTGGGGAGGGGTAGAAATTAAAGACAGACGATGTGCTCTGAATTGGTTGCGCAACCAGTATACTTCATTTTATGCTACTGGCGTCAGTGCCTTAGCCACTGGCAAAAATGTATCGGTATAGACATAATGTCTGCTGATTCTCATATTTACAAATGTTATTAAAAAATAAAAGTCCAGGGCCCAGCCCCACGCATAAATAAAATGCATAAATATTCGTATATAAATTTCATTAAGAAAAAGATCATCAAATAAAATCTATAAAATAAGAATGACATCGTCACAAAAATAAAACAAAATCATAAATATAAGTTGAGAGTGAGGTCAGGAGGCAGATCGCACCACTTTGTCAGTCCTGACTACTTTAATCATGGCCATGATTTCGATATTTCCTGATTCTAATAGCGAATATAACATTTTCCTGTACATGAGTTTGAAATGGGCTTTCGTTAGTTACTTACTACCCAACAAAAAAAAGTTTAAATAAGAGTGAACATACATGAAACAGTAATATCTGCCTGAGGAAATTAATTTTAAAAAAATAGAAACACTTCTATATCAATAAATACCGAGTATCAGTTGCTAGACCAGTGCAAACCCAGTTGTCCAGAAGGTCATCCCGCCTACTCAAGGCGCTTTCAAAAAGTGGAAAGACTGGTATTCGTCAAAATGGCCTTAAACCAGGGTCACTAGATATTAACCAGGACAGTCAATATATCTGTAGTAAAACGTGGGAATAAGTAGCGCCTTTTAAAATTAAATTATCTTATTTAAATTAAAATACTTGATTTGATACACTACTTAATGCTAAATTAAATCAAAATCTATTAAATTATTATAAGTCAAGAACTGAAAAGCTTCAATTAAAAGGTATATAAATATACAGGTAGTTAAATGCATAACATTTTGAAGTAGCTGTAAGAGTATAGCAAAGATATCACACGTTTTTCATATATTGTCAGAAAATTGCGAGTTACCTCGTTCTTGCACTTAATAAATAGAAGTTTGCAGCGAAGACAAGTATGATAAGATTAAAATTTCGTAGGTTCCATAAAATAAATAAAATAATAAAAATTAAAAATGCTAACAACCAAAACGCCAATATTCGGGTAAAAACAAGATTATACTGTACACCAAAAGTTTACACAACCATGCAAACCTTATACATCAATTCGCATTAGTTTTAACACTCGGAGGCTATATTGTTGTAATAAGGTTTTAGGAGCATAAGCAACTCAGGCTATATTACTCCGAATATACTGACTGAAAATTGCATGCATATGATGCGTTGTAGTAGTAGTAGTAGTAGTAGTAGTAGAGGCATGTGATGCGAGAAAGCAAGCTTATGTAGCAACAGCCAAAAAAAAAAAAAAAACTTTCCCAGTTCACACATCAATTCCCTCTAAACGTTTGTCTAGCTCCTCCTTGAATCTATTTAAGCTATCAACTTTCACAACGACAGAGGGAAGTTTGTTCCAGCAATTAACCACCCTCTGGCTAAAGGCAAATTTCCGCACATCTATTCTATAACTGTCTTTCCTCAATTTTAATTTATGCTACCCTCAAGTTCATAATCTGAACAAGAGGAAGAATCCCATTAGAATTGAGCCTGCTCAACCCATTCAAGGCCTTATACACCTCAATGAGATCACCTCGCAGGTGCCTAATCTCCAGATGCTGCAATTTCCAGATCTTAAGCCTTTCTTGATAAGACTACCCCTTCATTCCCCTCACTAATCTTGTTGCCCTCTGTATTCGCTCAAGCAACTCGACATCCTTCCTAAAATGAGGTCTCCAGAACTGTACGCAGTACTCAAGGCGTGGCCTGACCATTGCTTTATACGAAGGGATAATCACCTCCTTTTCCCTACTAGCAAAATTCCTGTATATTATTGACAATACTCCATGACCTGCTCTGGCAGCCTGTCTGCACTGCTCAGAAAATTCCATATCTGACTGCACAATTACTCCCAGATATTTTTCATTTTCCCCTTCCCTACGTATAGTACCACACTTATGTCGATTTTCTGTTTGCTGGACGAAAAACCCGAGTTTTCGGGAGAAAAAACTATGCTACCCTCGAATGAGACCAACTAACTCAGTCACGTTGTGTAAAAAGCCCATAAAAATTCCTCACATCATCGACGCGACTGGAATTCAGGTATTTTCCACCTGGTGATTTTACTAACTATGCTACACACAAGGGCACTAGGAGGCTATGAGTAATTAAGAATGTGGCCGGACTTGTAATTAGCAAGATTCATCTTAACATTTTGGAAAACTCTTTTTGGAAGTTAAACAAATTGGAATGCATTCAGCTTAATTAAAAAAAAAAAAAATTGTTAACTGGAACAGAGTATTAAACTAATTTCGGTCAATTCATTTAAGAGCCAAGGAATGACATAAATTCATCTATGCAAGAGTGCATTGCTACACCCAAAAAACGTGGCGAAGTTTCATGAAAATAATCTAGAGAAATAGTATATCGCACTTAACAGTAATTTGTTGGCTATACATATACACTCGTATACCTGTATCAAAACTACCGCATTTCAGTTATGAGAAAGGCTCTACATAGTGTCTCTTACAGCTGCACAAACAGCTTGATAAGCATAGTGGGACTACGCTTGGGTGGGCACTTTAGTGATTTCTAGTATATTATACACTAATGAAAAAAAGTTAAGGTATAAATGACAAAAGAGCAATGGTTAACAAAATATTCTTTACAAAAACTCATAAAATAATTAACTGTACTCCTTTTCCATACAGTGTGGAAGGAGAATGATGATAACTAATCAGCGAGAGCGAAACTGCATTTCGCTATTACACTTGTATCATGGGTGACGTTATGATACTGATATATTGCTGAAATATGCTTTAAGTTAGTTCACATACACCAAAGCAACTAAGGATATGAGAAGTCAGTATACTGTGTCTGTAACTGGGTGTATATTCTTCGGTTGGTTTCCTGATTGTTTGACGAAAAACCTGAGTTTCAGGGAGGTAAAACAAGCAACCCTCGCATGAGACCCACTAACTCAGCTACATTATGGAAAAAGCCAAAGTGGCAATTTATACCAGTTCAAATAGTTTTCAGGCTTCTTGTAAAACTGTTGATGAACAGACGCCATGAGAGGCAAATGAATCAACATTTGCTTCTCTATCTAATTAGCATTAGAAGAGGCAAATGATGCAAAAAAGCAATCAAGTATTTTAATGTTTCAGTAATAAATAGAATCTGCCTTTAGCGGATGAGAGGGATCCTTTGGTGACGGGTACCACAAAATAAAAAAGTATACATGGTCCATGAGATATTATGTTGTCGCAATTGAGCATGTTCAACACTTACTAACTTGCTGGAATACTTATATAGAGTACTGCAGTTTCTCTTATTTTGTTCCTTTGTTTGAAACAAAATGACACTACAGTAAGATATAAGATAGCATTATATTTAATTTAAAATTTTTTATTACCGAAGAAGAAGTTAGAGTGTGGTTTTTAAATGTTTAATGTTATATTTAATTGTATTAACAATAAATCTAAGTTTTCTAAATTTCCTAATAAATAAGTCATACAAGTAAAAATGTAACGTATTCTTGAGATCAATTTTAATCGTGAGTTTTGTTTGGGGGATTTTGGATTGGACTGGTTAAAAGGAGAAATTGGTTAGAGCTATGAATTATGCATTAGTTTAGGTAGTTGAAAGTATTTAGTTGCAATTTTGGTCCTGGCTAGAGGATTCATTAGGAAACCAGAACGTTAGAACAACAAAATACCCTTCACATTGTGCTGGGAGGAGAGAGGAGAATACATATATCACCTACACTACCCTATCGAAATTTTCGAATATAATCATGTTTGGAAAAACACGATTTTATTGAGCAAATTAATAAGATGTATACTCACCTTTTACCTTGTTAAACTAAACTAAACTATTACATTAAGGTCACCTAGAAAGTAACTTTCAACTATCCATGTGTATTAAATTCAAATTATTATATTAAGGTTCCCCATAATTAAACCGTATTTGTGTCTGTAATTTGCGTGTGTTCTCTGGTCGATTTGCCTGTTTTACTGGAAGAAAAAAAACCCAGTTTCTGGGGGAAAAACCTTGCTATCTACGCCTGAGACCGACTAACTCAGCCAGGGAGCCAAAAAAGCCCATTAAAGTTCCTCTCGTCATCGACGGGATTCGAACCCGGGCCTTTTCCACCCGGTGTGGGAAAACGGTGACGATACCACTGTGCTACCCACGCAGACTGTACCGCGTATATTGTGTGTCTATAACCAACCCAGCACGAAACACTTTCGACTAGTAGCAGGCAACAAGAGAGAAAATCGTGTCTGTTCCTCCTCCTTCACTGCAAAAGCCATTTTCAGCTGCAAAAGAGAAGTATTGGTCACACCATGAACTGGCGTTCCAGCTCATTCCAAAGGCGTTCAATCTGATTAACGTCTGAACTCTGGATACATCAGGAGAATTGCTGGACCTCAAACCAAGATATTACACTGATCGTTTTAAGGGCAGTTTTTTGAAGATTTCCTGGCCACTTCTCTCTTCCTGGTTCTGAACAAGCCCAATAACCTGCCTACCTATTCCAGCACTCTGTGGGAATCTACAATAGATATCTCCATAGCCACACGATCCATTTCCAGCAAAATTTCTGGGTGGCAGGTCAATGAGGCCTGGACTACCTCAGTTCACAGAGCTATTACATTTCAACCCACAAGATCCATTGATCCAACTCCACCACCTCACTACAATATTAGTCGCTATGCCATTAACAAGGCCAATTGGGAAATATTTTTCTCCACGCTGCAGACCATGATCCAGGACCACAACTCTTCTGATCTTCCATCACTGGACCCCGACCAACATCAAAAGCTCACAACAGAAATTATCATCCAGCCCTGCAATCAATCAATTAGAAAGAAAAGACCAATGCCTAATGCCGTCCCATGGTGGTCCCCAGAGCTGGAGCACCTTCGCCGAATTGTACACTCCAAAAGAAAAGCCTTTCACAGAGCTCATACCTCTTGGCCCCCAAATGAGGTCAACACCCTCCGTGAAGAATATCGAAGAGTCAAAAATGACTACACCTCCCTTATAAGGCAGCGTAAAAGATCATCTTGGGATCGACTCGTGAAAATGACTGGTAATATTGAACCCGGGGGGGATGTACTGCATCGCCACCAACAAGCTCCCAAGGGGTGAAGTTATCCAATCCACTCTCACACCACAGGGCACTATGACTACATCGTGGGAGCAATCTATGGCTAATATTCTGGACACACATTTTGGCACAGATACTGACCCTCTGACAGTACAACAGCAAGAAATATGCCAGGCAAACAACACCTACTTCAACAATGCTGTAGAAGACCAATTTACCACCGATGAACTGCAGCAGGCTCTTTCTAAAATGAAGGAGAGGAAATGCCCAGGACCAGACCTCATTGAACCTAAAGTCCTTAAAAAGACCGCCCAAATTCACATCCAGTTTCTACTCGACCTCTTCAATAAGTGCTTGTCCCATGGATCTTTCCTAGAAGAATGGAAAAATGCCAATGTAAAGCTGATCATAAAAAATCCGTTTAAACCGCTCCAACAACCAGAGTCATATCGACCCATTGCTCTTTTATTCATGGTCAGTAAACTGTTTGAACGTCTACTCCTAGTATGGCTCCAAGACCATTACACCAAAGCCGGGCTCCAGTCCGATTTCCAGTTTGGATTTCGACCGGGGCGTTGCACAGATGACGCACTGCAAAGGATCATCTCTGCAGTCTCAACTTCTACCTTCAAATACTACCTACTAATAGCAATAGATTTCGCTGGAGCCTTTGACAGGCTCTGGTGGGCAAGTGTTCTTCGCAGACTTAGGCAAGAAAATATTCCATTAAATTTATACAAATGCATTCAAAACTACTTATCAAATAGGAAAATTACAATCTCCTCAACGTACCAAAGATTCACCAGGTCTATCTACAGAGGTTTCCCCCAGGGTTCAGTCCTTGGTCCTTTTCTGTGGAACATTGTCCTGAATGAGTTCCTTGGACTGGACCTAGGTCCTGTAGCTATACAAGCCTTTGCTGATTATGTCACCATCTCCATTGAGGCTGACAGCCAGAGCTTCTCTGGAAGCCAGAGGAAAACTACTGGGAATGGCTTGACCCTAAGCTCACTTTCTCTCCGCATCTTGCACACCATACGAAAGTGAGAAACTGCACTGCACTCATTGCACGAGTGAGTCGTCGTGATTGGGGATTGAATCGACGCACCCTTAAGTTCTGTACAAATCAATCTTCCTTCCCTTCTTAACGTATGGATCTGGAGTCTGGATTCGCAGAGCAACTCTTTACAGCAACAAACTTAAACTGGGAACCATCCTTCTTACTATTACAAGAGCATGCTGCACAGTTAGCAACCCAGCCCTTCAGGTTCTTGAAGGCGTCCTTCCACTTGATCTGGAAGTTATTCGAAGGGGCCTCCACTACTGTCTATCCAGGGGCATACCAACAACTATTCTTGGACACTCCACCAATGACCTGAATGAAATCAGGTAGGAAAAGAAACAAATTGCCATCCTACTACTTCAGACTTGGCAAGACAGATGGATTGCTACCGACAAGGGCCCAATCACCAAGAAATTTATACCTTATGTGAATGCCGTATTTCCGAAGTCTCCAAATTAGTTCTCTCCTGGTCTTTATACCACCTACCTCATTACCGGATACGGATCAATAACCCACAAACTAACATATATGGGAATCATTGACAACCCATACTGTGCATGTGGTGAAACAGAAGACTGGAACCATCTAGTATATACCTGTCAACACTATGAATACCTCCACAGTATCCTGTTTACTCGTATACAAGATAACCCTCAAGGAAATGAACACTTACTTTGCGTGCCGACAGCCAACTTTTCGATCACTTGGTGAACGCGCTGGTGGAAGAATCGGATTTTTTCCCATATTGGCACCCTTATATCGGGCATGGTTCACCGCTGTCAGGCCTGTTTAGCCGTTGGAGGGGATCATATGCCATACTGACGTCATGCGACCGTATTTTAGAGCATATTGTATCGACTCTGTAATGTAGTGGTTTTCAACCTTTTTTTAATAACGCACCCCTAAGTAATTTATTTTATTCTGTGGCACCCCTACTCAATTTTCTGCCTGTTAGATCCGATTCTCTGTGTGTGCATGTGGGTGTATATATACAGGGTGTCTCAAAAATATTTGTACAAATGTTTAGGGGAGGTAGGTAACATCTAAAGGAATGTGAATCGCATAGAAACCCATAACCGGAAACGTCACGGGAAAGCAGTAGGAGAAATGACACGAGACAGTAATTAGTGGCAAACATTTATTTGACATAATATTAACAATGGAGTACGAGATGGATGCATTTCATGATGTTACAACAGCTGCTCCAAGGTTCCACCATGAGACGTGATGCATGCGTGACACTGAAGCAGCATGGATTGGTGGACACGGTTGAACACACCTGGAGTTTCTTTGACAGTAGCAGCAGCGCAGACGAGTCTCGCCACGAGATCAATTTCCGTCTCAACAGGCGATTCATACACGATAGATTTGAGGGTCCCCCCAACAGAAAGAAATCAAGGCTCGATAAATCAGGTGAGCATGGGGGCCAGGCAAAAGGTACACCACGGCCAATCCATCGACGCCCAAAACGCCTGTTCAAATGGTCACGAACACACCTTCCATAATGGGCATGCTCCCCGTCATGTTGAAACCAAATGTTGTGTCTCACATTTGCTGGAACATCGTCAAGTAACCCTGGTAGAACTTGTTCAAGAAAGATCCGATATTTAGCGGAGTTCATGAGGGATGGTAACAGGTATGGGCCGACTAAGCAGTCACCGACCGTACCTGCCCACACATTTATTGCGAAGCGATGTTGTGCCGCATGGGGGCGCACACCGTGTGGGTTGTCGTGAGCCCACACATGAGCATTGTGCTAATTGAATAAGCCTTCCCGAGTGAAATAAGCCTCATTCGTGACCAAAACATAGGCTGGAAAATTTAAGTCTTGAACACTTTCTTGGAGAAACCACTGTGCAAAAGCCACACGTACAGGATGATCTTGGGGGAGCAGTAATTGAACCCTTTGAAGATGAAAGGGGTGTAATTGTCGTGCCAGACGCGCTGTACACTGCAACGAGACACTCCTAAGGCAGAGGCAACGGCACGTGTGCTGGTAGTAGGATTATTCTGGACGGCATTCAACACACTTTCTTCCATGGCGGGAGTTCACGTCGAACATGGTCTGCCCGCAATATTCCTGTTACCTCTAAATGACCCATAATCGCACAAATTTTGATGCACACGCGCAAACAAACGGTGGTCCGGTACATGACTGTCTGGGAAGCGTTCTCCATAAATTCGTTGAGCGGCTCGTCCATTGCCCTCTGCTAACCCATACACTAGGTGCATGTCTGCCAGCTCACAGTTCGTATATCGATGCATGCTCTTCGTGTGGCGGCTACTGCTGAATGAGTAAACCAGAAATGTTCCCTCTAGCGAACTGATGAACAGCGCCGTGTACCGACTTACGGTGACGTTTCCGTTATGGGTTCCTATGCGATTCACATTCCTTTAGATGTTACCTACCTCCCCTAAACGTTTGTACGAATATTTTTGAGACACCCTGTATATATATATATATATTTATATATATATATATATATATATCCGTGATATGTAAAAAAGTATATATGAATTTAAGAATAAATTATAAGATAATTATAATAGTATAAATAAATAAATTAGCTAGAACCATTATGCCTAATCTTTTTCTATACTTTGTACTATTTGCTGTATAAACCTACGTTTCATACCTCATGAACTATTAGAGCAATTCGAGGGGGATTGAAGTATTATTGCTATACCTTACTCTACTTCCGTTCTCCTTCAGTTAGCTTATGCTACTATTGATACCAATATAGCTCATTATACCACATACTTATACGTGGATGGATCTCTTTCTATATTGTCTTTCGCTTTTGTAATTCTAGGTATCTTTCTATATATTCATGATTTAGTTATCTGTCGGGCTAATAGTCATCCGGCCAGTTAACAACTAAATTGTGATATAACATGGTGCTAATTTTTAGCATAACTATTACCTTATATCTTATTAATAATTTTATTTTTTCGCTTAACATATAATATTTTGCTTTCATCTGGACGTCGTTAAGCTGACGGATGATAACAGAAACAGATAGCTACGTCAATTATGGTTGGTACATTGAGAGGGTTAGCCCTAGAAAAAGTCCCTTTCAATGTATCTTTTCCCATAATTGAGATCTTTTAATCTTTTAATTTAATTGTTATTTACTTTGCTTTGTATCCCATATATGTTTTCAGGAATGACCATTGGTGCCAGCATAGGCTATTATATGTTACTTGGGTTGTTACGTCGTTCGTCGTCTGCACGTTAACCTGCATTATTTGTAACCGTACCTCAATATAGTAGTAGTAGTGGCATGTGATGCAAGAAAGCATGTGTATGAGCTTATGCAGAATCAGCCAAAAAAAAAAAAAAAAATCACACCATTCCCTCCAAATGCCTGTCCAGTTCCTCCTTAAATTTATTCAACCTATCAACTTCCACAACGACAGGTGGAAGTTTGTTCCAGCAATTAACCACCCGTTGGCTAAAGGCAAATTTCCGCACATCTATTCTACATCTGTCTTTTCTTAATTTGAATTTATGCCCCCTTAGGTTCGTAATCTGAACAAGTGGAAGGATCCCATCAGAATTCAGCGTGCTCAACCCATTCAAGGCCTTATACACCTCAATCAGATTCACAGCCCAGGTGCCTAGTCTCCAACCACTGAAATTTGCAGAACTTAAGCCTCTCTTGGTAAGAGGATCCCTTCATTCCCCTCACCAATCTTGTTGCCTTTCTCTGTACATGCTCAAGCAAATCTACATCCTTCCTAAAATGAGGCCTCCAGACCTGTACGCAGTACTCAAGGCGTGGCCAGACCATTGCCGTATACAGAGGGACAATCACCTCCTTTTCCCTGCTAGCAAAATTCCTATATATCATTGACAAAACCCCATGACCTGCCCTGGCAGCCTGTCTGCATTGCTCAGAAAACTTCATATCTGCCTGCACAATTACTCCCAGGTCTTTTTCATTTTCTACCACCTTAAGTGTAGTACCACACAGTTGGTACGTTTCTCTGGGGTTACTTCTACCCATATGCAGTACTTTGCATTTGTCAAGGTTAAACTTCAGTTGCCACTTCTTAGCCCATCTGACCAAATTATCTAGATCCTGTTGCAGTAGCACACTGCCATTACTGTCATTAACAACCCTGCCAACCTTTGTATCTTGTGCAAACTTCAACATTAAGCCTGATATACCTTCATCAATATCATTGATAAATATACAAAACAACAGTGGACCCCACACCGAACCCTGTGGGACTCTACTAATAACATTAGTCCACGAAGAGCAGCACCCATTGATTACCACCCTCTGTCTTCTCCCACTTAACCATCCTTTTATCCATTGTAGCAACTTACCCTTAATACCATTCTGCTCCAATTTGTACAATAGTCTTTCATGCTGAACAGTGTCAAAAGCTTTCCTGAAATACAAATATATGATATCAAAATTATTTTTTTGCGTCCAGTTCCTTTGTAACCACATCATAATATCCTATCCGATAGATTCAGTATCTTACATATTAGCCTCCTATAAATAGATAAATCACTTAGACTATATATATATATATATATATAATATTAAAAATATATGTTATATGATAGTTATTATAATAATATAACTATAAACAAAATTACAATTCATAATACAAATTATATATATGTAATAATTTTATTCTTTATATAGAAGTACTAAGTAAACATCAATTATAGATTACCACAAAATTAAAAAAAACATATTGTGTACCTTTTTATAATTAAATAAACATATAAATTTAAAAAAAAAATGTTTAAGTAACTTAAACCCAAATTACGTGGCACCCCTGAAATGCTGTTGCGCCACCCCGGTTGAAAACTACTGCTGTAATGTGACTTTTTTCGTAATTCTTATACAATCCCTATAAATGTCCCCGATACCTGTACGAAGTTTCTCGCTGTCTCCTCAATGTATCGTTATTCTATGGTACCCCACTGTATCAAATTTTGTCCTGCTTCTTCGCAGGCTGCACGAGTAACATCAAGTTTACTACGTGTTCTGTTAATTTTGTCGAGCAGTTTATTTCCTTATACAACGCTGTAGCTGATTGGTTAAATGCGATGGTACATTTGTATGGCAATTTGAGTTGACTATGGTTCAAGCTCGCATGACTGCTAAATACATTGATGTTCGTGTATTTTCTCTACTTTGTGAACTTTCCTGACTCTACTTGGCTCTGCGATTGTAGCATTAGCATTATAATCACCGAACTCTACCCCTCCGGGTGGAAAAAGCCAGGGTTCGAGTCCCGTCAATGACGCGAGGAACTTTTATAGGCTTCTCACTCCGTGGCTAAGTTCGGTCGGTCTCAGGAAAGAACAGCAAAACTATCCCCCCCCCCCAAAAAAAAACTTGAATGTTTCATCCATCAAAGCAAGCAAATCGACTACAGAATACACGAAATTTTTGAACATATTACGTATGGGCAGATGGGTTTATTCTCAGGTTATCCTAATATGACAGATGACAATATGTGCTGTCCTTGAGTATAAACAAAAAATTTATATAGTTATATTCACCTCCCTGTCTGCGTGTAAAATTCTTGAAATGCATATCATTGTTGTAGTGGGGTTTTAGGCTCATCATCGATGTAAAATACATTGTGCAGTATAGCATTAGCATTTGTATCAGCAGTGGTAAATTGATGCAAGAAAGCAAGCTTATATAGCCAAAAAGGAAAAATCCCGACACTTCCCATTTCACCTATTCATTCTATCAAATAGCTTGTGTAGTTCCTCCGTGAATTTATTTAAGCCATCAACTTCCAAAACAGATATAAGTTTGTTCCAGCAATCAACCACCCGCAGGCTAAAGGCAAACTTCCGCACATATATTGTGCAACCATCCTTCCTCAGTTTTGAAATTGTGTCCCCTCATGCGTGTAGTCTGAGCAAGAGGAAGAATCCCATCAGCATTGAGCTTGGAAACCGACTTACTCATCTACGTTGTGTAAAAGGCCCATAAAAATTCCTCACGTCATTGACAGGGTTCGAACTTGCATCTTTTCCACCTGATGTGGGGAAAGTGGTGCTTATACACTATGCTATCGCGAGGTATGTATATCATTGACAGAGCTCCACGAGTCCATTAGTCTGTAAATTGCACGTGGGTCTTTTTTGTTCTCCACTACCTGGAGTGTAGTGCCAAACAAATGGCATGCCATTACTGCTACCCATATGCAGTATTTTGTATTTATCAATGTTAAATCTCAATTGCCACTCTCAGCCCACCTTTCCAATTTGTTGTCGTAAGTCTTGTTGCAGTAGAATACCCTGATTCCTGTCATAATATATGATATATCACATAGCATATCATAATATTGATATGCTATGTGATATGTAGAAAAAACAAATCTTAGCTGTGCGTTACATTTCAGGAGCATTCGATTTTTGCTTCTTAAATTAATAGATTTTTTTCCCTTTTTCTGTGATTAATAGAAGTGAAAAGTAAATATCTTGTTACTAGACGCGGCCCTAGGGTTTTTGGCGCCCCTAAACAGAAATGCATTTGCACCATTGAGATAATTTTATTAAATATTATTATAATAAAAATTTTGAATTTTGGCGTACCCAGATGTTGACGCCCCTATGCCCTGCTGTATTCCGCCGGCTCTGCTTGTTACCAAATAATTACTAATTAACTAATAATTTGACTAATAATATATAAAGTAATTTTCCACTTCATTACACTGCCAGTTCATATCTTTACAAGGTTCCTTCAACGTTTTGTATGCTTTATTTTGCTCCTGAATTTTTAATAAAAATTGAAATGTTACACGGACTTCTGTGAGTCAATAAAATAAACAAATAAGAACACTAACTTAATCAACATATTTTTACTCATTTTTTCCTCATTGTTTCTTATTATAATCACATGCTTAATGTATTTTGCTATAAATAGCCTTTCATTCACATAGTAATAACCTTTCATGTAATAAGAAAAAAAAAAAAAAGAAAGAAAAAGATTGGTGCACTCAGATAAAAACGACAAGCTATTCTCGCCAGATAGTGAACCGGCACGTGTCTGCTTAAGGGGTTCCTTGCGACCAATGAAGGGTTAATTAATTAAAGAAGAAGCAGACAAATTATTACAAGTAACAGGCAAAAAGGAATGGTTGAATTAAATAAATGTATTATCCACTGTTTTGTCCATTCCTTCTATTCTATTCTGTTCCTTTCTTAGACTTTGAGAACGATATGGCCTGGCAGTATGGTAGTTTCGCCAATGGATACATGGAACATAATTTTTCTTCTTATTTTAGTGTAAATACTGTAAAGTGATGTCTGGAAATGTCAAGTGATTCGTTTGTAACGTTCTTTGGGAATTTCACTCTGATTTGGAGTTGCTAAACGTTATAAAATACATTGTCTTTAATTACTTATGAATGCCAGAAACCATGACAAAGCTCCCTGAATGAAAAGTTTTGAAATATTTTAGACGTCAATGCAACTATGCAACAGCAACCTTTAGCATAAACGTTTTGAGGTCAAATCAAACAAGCGGAGATTTCGACTTTGAAATGTGATTGGTCGATGGTGTAGACGTAGAAGCGAAAAACTGGACGTCAGTGTTTCCAAGTGTGCAACGTGCAGGTGTATACAGTTGGATGCATCGAGTGTTCCTAACACAATCTTCCAGGAATCAAGAAAGATCAGGGATTTTCTGGCTGCACTGTAATCCTTGTAATTGAGTTCACGTATTTAACTACAGTATTTCTCTTTGAATTGGCTATTAGAAGAAAGTAAGTAAAATATTCTTATGATTTTAAATCCTAATATTATATTAAATCGTAATATACATTCACAATATTGTATTTGAATCCGGGTTGCCATAAAGATATAGTACTGTTTTGGGTTTTTTGAAGATGAAACAGATGTAGATAGTATACAGCCCACCGTTGGTTTTTTTCGAGAGATGAAGACGTGGTCCCTTTTACAAAATACGATTTAAAAAAAAATAAAATACTTAAAAGTGGTTTTAAGCTTATAGATATTTCAAAACTTACATGAAATTTGTGGCCGTGGTTACTAGTGAATGACCCCATCCTCTTCCAGATTCAGTGATCATCTGCTCCATAATCCTTAGCAATATGATATGTTGGTTTTATTTGTTGCGCATGTATTTTGCTCCGTATTATATAAGCTCCACAATTGTGGTAAATTGGATCTCTCTCTCTCGGGTTGTCTGGTTTCAGCCAACAATCACTTCCTCCAATGACTTCCACTTGAAAAAGTCAGAAACACCGGTATCGAAGTGTGCAACAATATTAATTTGGTTTAGGGAAGGGAGCTCATTGCAGAAATCTCTTCCTCCATTGGTACTAATACAGTACTTTACATTATTCAGAATTATGAAAACAACAAATAAATTTTAAAAAATACATAAATAAAAAGAAAACGTTATATTTTGCTTAGTTCTAAAAGTATACCAAGCAAAAATGATTAGCAAACAGCTGGATAAAATTATTTTTGAATCAACTTAGTAGAAGATCACAAAAAAACTGTAATAATACAATGATAAAGGTCATTTGAGCCAGTGAGAATCAGAGTGATGCAAGTCAAACTCTTACTGTTTTGTATTTTAGTATTCTCATCAGAAAAATCATGAAGCATGTTTGTAACTGTCATTGTTACAGTAAAAGAGGTGAAATATAGATGATTGCTAAAATTAAAAAACATTGGGAAAATAATGTTTTCTGATGGCAAAAATGAAGTACACCCCTACTATATGTTTTTTTTTTTTTTTTTTTGTTAACTTTAAATATAATAGTGGCGTTAGCCATTTTTTGCTGTTCTCCGAATGACAATTCTCTGAAAACACCTTTTTTTTTCAATGTTTTCAATTTTAATAATTTATTATATAATATTTAACTCCTTTACTATAATGGTGATAGTTACTAACAGATTTCATTTTATTTTGTGATGAAATTGGATAGGGGTACTAGCCTTTCCATAGGATAATAAAGGTTAGATTCAGGATGTTTTCTGAAGGCAAAAATGACTCATGCCCCTATCATACTTAAGATTAATAAAAAGTGAATGAAGAAAATATAACACTTTAATATTCACACAAAATAAGAAGATAAGCAAACAAATTAGAAAATGCTGAAAATTTAATAGTGAAAAGTATTTTCAGATAAAATTTAACCTCAGGGGCTCACTCTGGTGAGTATGGGCTTGGTACAACCAGGGTCCTGAGCTAGATATCATCATTATTCTCTCTCTCTCTCTCTCTCTCTCTCTCTCTCTCTCTGGGTAACTCAGGAATTTTTTATTTTTTTGGCTGGTGCAGCAAAAGCCTCAGGCTTCTTTGCACCCTATAGCTAATGATAATAAATTATTATTATTAGCCATATGATGGAAGGAAGCCTGAGGCTTATGCTACACCACCCAAAAAAAAAAAATTTGAGTACCCTGACAGACAGAGAGAGAGAGAGAGAGAGAGAAGTAGCAGGGAATCACCAAAAGAGAGAAGAATGACGATATCCAGCTCAGGACCCTGGCTTATATCGTCATTCTTCTCTCTTTTGGTTATTCACTGCTACCTCTCTCTCTCTCTCTCTCTCTCTCTCTCTCTCTCTCTCTCTGTCAGGGTACTCATTCAATTTTTTTTTGGCTGGTGCAGCATAAGCTTCAGACTTCCTTGTATCACATAGAAGGGAAAATACAACATAACTAAATTCTCTGATTGCTTTTAAACCTCTTCTTTATTGAAGTCTTCTGCTGGAGTTGGTGTGCCACACCAACTCCAGCAGAAGATGTAGGGAAATAAATGGAAAGAGTTCCATTGTATTCTTTTTTTTACAAATTTGTGACTGGTAATTTTGTCTGGTATAATTTCTTGATTTTGAGAATTCAAATTAATTTTAGTTAGCTTTCAAACTGAAAAGATAGCCAAAAATTTTGCTTTTAAATTCAAAATTTGAAAATCCATAAAATCTTGAAGGCTTCCTTGAATAAAATTTCAAAAGGATGACTTTTTTTCATATAGATTTCATTGCATATATACCAATTGGCTGGCAATTTTTTTGCTTAATGATAATCTTTTCAGAGGGTATTGTAGAAAATCTCTTCAGACTACATTCTACAGATTAAAAACTTTTAATTGTAACTGGCTAATTCCATGTTCTCCATTTTAATACTTTTTTGTTTATAGATGCCCACAATTGTAAAACTGCACTTTAAATAATATGAGTATTACTAACCACAAGATTATCCAAAAATATTTCTTAGTAGTAATTTAGTTATGATATAAATTGGTTTACTGAACTTTAAAAAGTTTAAAAGTTGCCTGTGGAAAATAATTACAATAATGGATAAGTGTAATTTCCTCAGATAATCAAAACTACCATTTTCATGATATAAGCATGGCCATGTTAACGCTACAGCCAAACCAGCCATGGCAGGGGTGTGACCCGAAGAGAGGCCTTATTTTCAGTGTAAATATTTTCTAAAGTAGTGATAAAAATTTCTAATAATAATAATAAACCAAAAAAATGTGTAATATAAAAGCATACTTAAATTTAAATTGTTAAGTGTTTAAATTTTATTCTTAAATCTTTTTATGTACAATAAATAAATTAAAAGTTTCCAATAAAATTGTTTTTATTATTACTTTATTTTTCAAGTCAAAAAACATAAAACAGTTTTGACCTATTATTTTACATTTTCATCAAGGAATTATTTGCAGTTATATATATATATATATATATATATATATATATATTATGTGAGATAACAGTTAGGCAAAAGTAATAAAAATAAATAAATATGGTTATGTAGGTATATGGTATAATACTGGCTATGTAGGTATAATACTGGCTGATGTTTTTATTTTAAATATCATATTTATTTTAATTATCAGATATATATATATATATATATATATATATATATATATATATATAAAGGGGCCTCAGATTTAAATATGGCTGGGAAAGGGCCCTCAAATTTAAATATGGCAGGGGGCCTATTTCATCCTTAATCTGGCCCTGGATATAATTATAACCTGGCATTAACTTATTCCACTCCTTCTGAATAGTTTCTAATTATCATTGAGTATGATGATGATGTGTTACTCCCTGTGGTCACTCATGGAACTAGAGACCTGATTCACTTGCAAAATAAAAGGAAGCAAGGTTAAGCAAACATCTACATGGGTGTTGTAAGCCATTTTTATAAAATTGATGCCTTGCATTGCCCTGATTCCCACAGGCTCATTTAAATATTTAATCATATGTTAAATAGTAGAAAATATTCAAATAGTAAACAATAAAAATGTGATAATAGTATAATGCTGTTTATGTTTTATATCGAGAAAGCCACCACTGAAATATGTATATATTTTTTTCATTTTTTATGAGTGGGCCAGTAAATCAGAGAGTCTTTTAATGGAGGATTTTAATTTCCCAGATATTGACTGGAATTTGTGGGTTGGTCACTCACACAGTAGCAAGGCTTTTGTGGAATTACTGGATGATTGTTTTCTACATCAGCATGTTTGGGAGGCAACTAGAGGGAGTAATACTCTTGATCTGATTATCAGTAGTGATTCTTCATGCATTAAGAATCTGCAGATAAAGGAACCATTAGGTGGCAGTGATCACAGTATGCTGAAGTGGGAAAGAGGTAATTTAGTAGGTGGTAGATGACTCTCATCAACTGGTGCAATACCACCACTTTGCTTATTGGAGGCTTGAAGTGGTGAAACCCATGTTTAGTCTCTAGAGCAAAGTTTCCGGCATCCCCCCCCCATACTTCTCTTTCAACCCATGCACGGTACTAAGTACTATAGGTTTTGATACCTTTCGTGTTTGGGGTTTTCATAAAAAAAAAAAAAAAAAACTACCATCAGGTAGTTACCTTTTAAAGGTGACTACGGTGGTTTGAGACAGTATTTAAATTCTATACGGTGGGACCAATTGATGATGTTACCATCAGCAAATTCAAAATGGGAGCCATTCAAAGAATTAATCTTGGAAGGTACTAGGCTTTACATACCAACTAAGAAATATTGTTCAAGGTTTAAGCCTAAATGGATGTCAGATGAACTAATGAGATATGTGGCAGAGAAGAAAATGCATGGGATACATATAAATTAATGGGAGACATGCTGGTCTGTAACCAAGTCAGAAAGGCAGATTATGAGAAATCTTTGGCAAAGAAAAACAACAAAGAGTTCTTTACCTATGTAAACTCTAGAAGGAAAGGGATGAATCAAATTGGTCCACTTGATATTGATGGTACAACTGTTGATGACCATGCTCAGGTGGCTAACAAACTAAATGAGTATTTTGCATCTACATTCACCGATGAGGAGTTATTCAGGGAGGGGAATTCCAGAGGTGAGTTAAACTCTGGCAGTGAGCTAGATGATTTTGTAATAACTGAGAGGAAAGTGGAGGAGGAATTGTTGAAGATAAACATAAAAAAGGCACCTGGGTGGGTGGGATCTATCCAGTTATATTAAAGGAGGCAGCAAAGGAAGTAAATCCTTAGCCATAATTATGAGAGCTTCTTTGGCCTTAGGGGAGGTACCCATGGACTGGAGATGTGCAAATGTGACCCCAATTCATAAAGGAGGATCAAAGGGTGACACAAGTAATAATAGACCTGTTAGTTTAACTTCTGTTCCAGGGAAATTAATGGAGGCACTACAGGATTATCTAAAAAAGACTTCAGTTATAGCTTGGACACAGCATGGTTTTGTTAAGGGGAAGTCTTGTCTGACCAATTTGATTGGATACGATGATGTGGTCACTAAGGAACTGGATGCAGGGAATAACTTTGATATCATATATTTGGATCTTAGAAAGGCTTTTGATACTGTTGCACCTGGAAGACTGCTGAACAGATTGGAGCAGTGTGGCATTGGAGGCAAATTGCTGCTATGGATAAAGGGATGGTTGAGTGGGAGAAGACAGAGAGTGGTAATCAATGGACACTGCTCATCGTGGACTAATGTTATTAATGGAGTCCCTCAGGGTTCACTATTGGGTCCATTGTTGTTTTCTGTATTTATAAATGATATTGATGATGGTATATCAGACTTAATGTCCAAGTTTGCAGACGATACAAAGGTTGGCAGGGTTGTTAAGGACACTAATGACAGTATGCTGCTGCAACAGGATCTAGAAAAGTTGAGCAGATGGGCTGAGAGGTGGCAAATGAAGTTTAACATTGACAAATGTAAAGTACTACATATGGGAAGCAGTAACCCCAGAGTAACGTATCAACTCTGTGGTACTACACTGACAGTGGTAGAGAAAGAAAAGGACCTGGAGGTAATTATGCAGGCAGATATGAAGTTTTCTGAGCTGTGCAGACAGTCTGCAAGAGTAGCTCATGGTGTCTTGTCAATGATATACAGGAATTTTTCTAGCAGGGATAAGGAGGTGATTATCCCCTTGTATAAGGCAATGGTCAGGCCACACCTTGAGTACTGTATATAGGTCTGGATGCCTCATTTTAAGAAGGATGTAGAGCTGTTGGATTTGTACAGAGAAGGGCAACAAGATTAGTGAATGGAACGAAGGGTTGCTCTTACGAAGAAAGGCTAAAGTTTTGCAAATTCTGGAGACTAGGCACCTGTGAGGTGATCTAACTGAGGTGTATAAAGCCTTGAATGGTTTGAGCATGCTCAGTGCTGATGGGATTCTTCCTCTTGGTCAGAATAATCACCTGAGAGGGCATAAATTCAAATTGAGGAAGCACAGTTGTAGGATAGATGTGCGGAAGTTTGCCTTTAGCCAGTGGGTAGTTGGTTGGTGGAACAGACTTCCATCTTTTTGTGGAAGTTGATAGCCTAAATAAATTTAAGGCTGAGCTGGACAGGTATTTGCAAAGAACGGAGGTGTGAAATGTGAATATTTATTTATTTTTTTTTTTTTTTGGCTGTTGTATAAGCTTGCTTTCTTGCATCCTATTTCTCAACTAATGCTAATACCAAATGTGCAAGGTATTAGAACCTATAATACTTACTATCATATATGGGTGGAAAGCTGAAGGTTGATGACAGAAGATGTGTGTTAGAATTAGACTTTAAATTTCTGTTTATTGTAATTTTCAGGAAATATATGTGATGGAAAGTTGTTCCAAAAAAAAGAAGTAGAAGATAAATGAAGAAGAGGAAGAATTGTTCCATGATTTTGGAGTTGAACTGTGAATGGATGCTGACTTTTTTGTGGCACATGTTTGGACTGATGTGGAAGAGATTGAGGGAATTACAGATGCCAATTTAGTGTCTTGGAAGAATCTATAGAAAAGTCATACAGCAGAAACAATATCTGTGAAACAGACAGTAGAAAAACTTTGTAAGAAATGGGTCATTAATTAACGTGACTGCCCTCTTTTGAACAAAGCTGTATAAAGGTTTTAGGAGCACCACTGCAGATGTGGGAGCAATATTCAATGGTAGGGTAACTTTCAGATTCATATATAGCTAGTAGATGTTTAGAAGAAAAGTAACAGGCGACGTGAAGCTTTCCAAGCAGTAGACAGACAGCAAGGAAGCTCTGTGATGTTATAGTGGTCAGTTACTGAACATTTGTTTGTAGAGATAGGGAAATCATAATCTCATTGTTCCAGAGGCAGGCCAGTTTATGAGATCTGGACAAAGGCACATATGAGGAGACTTCAAATATATTGGCTACAGAACTAGGCAGCTTAGAGGGAGATCTGATTATGGTTTGTAAGGCTTTGAGAGGAGATAGTAAAATGAATAAAGGTGAAATTTTCACCTTCATTCATTTTATCATATTGTTCCAGAACTAGGGCCATAAATTCAGATTATGGGCAAAAAAAGTTTAGACTAGATTAAGGGAAGTTTTCTTTTAGGCAGTAAGTTGTTAATTACAAGAATGTCTTCTCCATGAATAGTTGAGACCAACAGCTTGAGGCTGGATAGTTACCTATATGAAGAAGGAAACACACACAAATACTATCTTTTCTTTTTTTATTATTAGCTTTTATTGTTTATTTGTTATTATTTGTTTACTTGTTTATTTATTTTTACTTTGGCTGGAGCAGCAGCCAATTATAAATACTTAGGCTGCTGCACATGTGGCTTCCTTGCATTACAGGGCCGATAATAATCTTCCTTCCACCAGAAGCTACGATCCAGCTGCTCTTTAAACTTCATCAGATTATCAGTTCTACCCATTCAGCAGAGGTGGTTTGTTTGTTATTTGGTTTTTAGGAGCATTACCAACTAAGGCCATATTGCTCCGGGGATATGCAGTGGTCATTCCCTGATCTTTCTGCATCCTCCATATTTGGTGCTCACTGGCTATAACCCCAGTCTAATCAAGAAGCGTGTGCTACGCACTGCTTCTCCTGGCTACGGAGGTGCCAAAGAGGTGGTTTATTCCAGAAGTTAGTCATGCAGTGACCAAATGTAACCCCCCCCCCTTTTTTTTTTTAATAATATTTTGTATTTATACCCTTTCATGTTATTTTCAACATGACTTTCATATCATTCACTTCATACCCACCTCCCCCAGAATGCATAATATTATTATATTGTTAGTGGCATATTAGCATTAGTAGAGGCATATGATGCAAGAAAGCAAGCTTATGCAGCATCAGTCAGAAAAAAAAAAAAAAAAAACTTCCACTTCACCCCTCCTCCGTTCATTCGAAATACCTGTCCAGCTGAGCCTTAAATTTATTTAGGCTATCAACTTCCACAACAAAGGATGGAAGTCTGTTTCACCAACCAACTGAGACTTGAAGTGGTGAAACCCATGTTTAGTCTCTAGAGCAAAGTTTCCTGCATCCCCCTCTCCCCATACTTCTCCATCAACCCATGCACGGTACTAAGTACCATTGGTTTTGATACCTTTCGTGTTTGGGCTCATAAAAAAAAAAAAAAAAACTACCCGCTGGCTAAAGACAAATTTCCGGACATCTATCCTACATCTGTCTTTCCTCAATTTGAATTTATGCCCTCTCAGGTAATTATTCTGAGCAAGAGGCAGAATTCCATCAGCATTGAGCATGCTCAAACCATTCAAGGCTTTATACACCTCTATCAGATCACCTCATCGGTGCCTAGTCTCCAGACACCGTAATTTACAAAACTTAAGCCTTTCTTCGTAAGAGCAATCCTTTGTTCCATTCACTAACCTTGTTGCCCTTCTCTGTACTCGTTCCAGCAGCTCTACATCCTTCTTGAAATGAGGCCTCCAGACCTGTATACAGTACTCAAGGTGTGGCCTGACCATTGCCTTATACAAGGGAATAATCACCTCCTTATCCCTGCTAGAAAAATTCCTGTATATCATTGATAAGACACCATGAGCCACTCTTGCAGCCCATCTGCACTGCTCAGAGAACTTCATATCTGCCTGCACAATTACCCCCAGGTTCTTTGCATTCTCTACCACTGTCAGTATAGTACCACAGAGTTGATACGTTGCTCTGGGGCTGCTGTTTCCAATATGCAGTACTTTACATTTGTCAATGTTAAACTTCATTTGTCACCTCTCAGCCCATCTGCTCAACCTTTCCAGATCCTGTTGCAGCAGCGTAGCGTCAGTAGTGTCCTTAACAACCCTGCCAACCTTTGTATCATCTGCAAACTTGGACATTAAGCTTGATATGCCATCATCAATATTATTTATAAATACAGAAAACAATAATGGACTCAACACTGAACCCTGAGGGACTCCACTAATAACATTAGTCCACGATGAGCAGTGTCCGTTGATTACCACTCTCTGTCTTCTCCCCCTCAACCACCCTTTTATCCATAGCAGCAATTTGCCTCCAATGCCACACTGCTCCAATTTGTGCAGTCTTCCATGTGCAACAGTATCAAAAGCCTTTCTAAGATCCAAGTATATAATATCAAAGTTATTCCTTGCATCCAGTTCTTATGTGACTTCATCATAGTATCCAATCAAATTTGTCAGGCAAGACTTCCCCTTAACAAAACCATGCTGTGTCCGAGCTATAACTGAAGTCTTGTCCAGATGATCCTGCAGTGCTTCCTTAACCAGTTCCTCCATTAATTTTCCTGGAACAGAAGTTAAACTCACAGGTCTATAATTACTTGTGTCAGCCTTTGATCCTCCTTTGTGAATTGGGGTTACATTTGCACATCTCCAGTCTATGGATACCTCCCCTGAGTCCAAGGAAGCTCTCATAATTATGGCTAAGGGTTTGCTTACTTCCTTTGCTGCCTCCTTTAATATAACTGGATAGATCCCATCCACCCCAGGTGCCTTTCTTGTGTTTATCTTCAACAATTTCTCCTCCACTTTACTCTCAGTTATTACAAGATTATCTAGCATACTGCCAGAGTTGAATACACCTCTGGCATTCCCCTCGCCGAATAACTCCTCATATGTCAATGTCGATGCAAAATATTCATTTAGTTTGTTAGCTACCTGAGCAAGATCATAAACAATTGAACCATCGATATCAAGTGGACCAATCTGATTCATCCCCTTCCTTCTAGAGTTTATATAAGAAAAGAACTCTTTACTGTTTTTCTTTGCATCCTTTGCCAAAGATTTCTCATAATCTGCCTTCGCCTGCCTAACCTCCTTTGTAACTTGGTTACAGATCAACTTATATCTATCATAGGCTTCTGTGTCACGTGTTAATTTATATGTATCACAAGCATTTTTCTTCTCTATGATATATCTCATTAGTTCATCTGACATCCATTTAGGCCTAAACCTTGAACAATATTTCTTAGTTGGTATGTAAAGCCTAGTAGCTTCCAAGATAAGTTCTTTGAATGCTTCCCATTTTGAATTTGCTGTTGGTAACATCATCAGTTGGTCCCACTGTATAGAATTTAAATACTTTCTCAGACCATCGTAGTCACCTTTATGAAAGCAATAACCTTTCCCTTTACCCCTGATGGTAGTTACCTCTTTGAGTAAATCCCACTTCAGCACACTGTGTTCACTGCCACCTAGTGGTTCCTCTATCTGTAGATTCTTACTGCAATATGATGTAAGGGGTCAAGCTTATAAAGCATCAGCCAAAAAAAAGCCTCCCACGTCACTTGCCCAACCCTCCAATAGTTTTTCTAGTTCTTCCTTGAATTTATTCAAACTGCCCACTTCCACAACAACAGATGGAAGTTTGTTCCAACAATCAACCACCCTCTAGCTGAAGGCAGTCATTCTATTCTGCAATCATTATTTTTCAATTCGAATTTATGTCCCCTTGTGTGTAATCTGATCAAGGGGGAGAATGCTATCAGCATTGAGCTTGCTTAATCCATTGAAAGCCTTAAACACCCCCACTAAAATCACCTTGCAGATGCCTAGTCTAATCCACCCGGGTGCCTTTTTTATGTTTATCTTCAACAATTTCTCCTCCACTTTCCTCTAGTCTCAATAGAAGGTCCTGCAATTTGTAAAACTTAAGCCTGTCTTGGTAAGATCACCCTTTCATTCCCTTCAATCTCCTTGCCCTTCTCTGTACCTGATCTAGCAGACCTACATCCTTCCTATTATGAGGCTACTAGACCTGTATGCAGTACTCAAGATATGGCCTAACCATTGCCTTACACAACTGGATAATCACTACCTTCTTGTTCCTTCTAGCAAAGTTCCTGTATATCATAGACAAAACTCCATGAGCTCTCCTGACCGCCTGTCTACATTGCTCAGAAAACTTCATATTTGACTGCACAATTACCTCCAGGTCTTTAGTGAAATTATAGTATCCTTATAATACCGTGATAATTCTGACTAAAAAAATAAATAGCAAATGCTTAGAAAAGCGGTACTCACCTTGTATAAATCTGCAATAAAATTTTTGGTAGATGGTGGTTTGATTTAGGTGGAAAGAGGCATTAAATAGAACTAAGGCGGGGAATGGAGTGAAAATATTTTAAACAGATTTTAAAATGAGCGCAAGGAAGTAGAAATGCAGATCTCCAATCCTTGGTTGTCACAAAGAGGTTAAAAGACGTAAATGAAAAAAAGAGAGAAGACAGGTGGTGCCAATAGTCGTTACGATGGACTTTCGTGGGTGAACCGTCATCAGTTGGCAAAAATTTTGCCAACTGATGACGGTTCATCAGTTGGCAAAAATTTTGCCAACTGATGACGGTTCACCCACAAAAGTCCATCGTAACGACTATTGGCACCACCTGTCTTCTCTCTTTTTTTCATTTACGTCTTTTAACCTCTTTGTGACAACCAAGGATTGGAGATCTGCATTTCTACTTCCTTGCGCTCATTTTAAAATCTGTTTAAAATATTTTCACTCCATTCCCCGCCTTAGTTCTATTTAATGCCTCTTTCCACCTAAATCAAACCACCATCTACCAAAAATTTTATTGCAGATTTATACAAGGTGAGTACCGCTTTTCTAAGCATTTGCTATTTATTTTTTTACTCCAGGTCTTTTTAATTTTTCGCTAACCTGAGTAACTGCACAGTTGGTACATTAATCTGGGATTACTTCTACCTGCATTGCACTGGCCACCCATGTTGACTGGATGCACTGTTGTAGATTTAATATGCTTCTTAACTAAGAGCATAATCTTTCCTGCCCTCTTGTCCCATCTGTTCTTCCTGTATCCTGTGCCAGGTAAGATCTTGGAGACATACTGTGCCATCTACTTGACCACTAATACCAAGCAGCTCTGCGTTCAGACAAACAATATGGCTTTAAACTTGACCACTCCACCGAAGATGCAATGCAGCACTTACTAAATGCAGCAAACATACTGAGGAAAAATACTTGCTAGCCATTTTACCCCAGGGGCTCACATCTGGTGAGTATGGGCTTGGCACCCCCAGGGTCCTGAGCTGGATATCATCATTCTTCTCTTTCTTGGGGATTCCCTTCTCTCTCTCTCTCTCTCTCTCTCTCTCTCTCTCTCTCTAAGGAATTCTTTTTTTTTGGCTGGTGCAGCATAAGCCTTAGGCTTCCTTGCACCATGTAGCTAATAATAATAAATAATCTCTGTTGATCTTGCTGCTGCCTTTGACACTCCATGGTGGCCCAACATTCTCAGAAGGCTATGTCAAGCCCATGTGCCAAGAAACCTGTATAACATCATCTGAAACTATCTCAACAATAGGCAAGTAATAGTGAAAACAAGATTCCAAGAAATATCGAGACCTGAAAAAAAAATGCTGCTTACAGGTTTAGTCCTTGGTCCATTTTTCAGGACAATAGTTTTCCACAAATTATTAAACATGGATATAAGTCCCACAGATGCCTTTGCTGATGACCTGGTTATCATAGTGAGGGCAAACAACCATAGAGAATAGAAAAACCTGGCTAAAACTACATGATCGGGCACAAGTCCATAAACTAAAAACCTCACAAGATAAAACCAAAACTATCCTCCTAAAAGGCACTCTTAGAAAAGCACCACTTATAAAAAAAATAAATGACACTTCTATCAGAATAGTTCAAGAATTAAAATATCTTGGTGTTATTTTCAATAAAAAGCTGTCATTTGCACCCCACATGAACCATATAGCTAATAAAGTTATAAATTATGCAGCCATGATCAGCAGGATCAGCTTTGCTGAGTGGGGTCTTAAAAAAGAAAATCTTATGGCTCTTATACAAAGCTATCTTTATTCCCATCATAACCTATGGGGCTGCCATCTAGTTCTACAATAAGACTGCAATAGACAGAAACAAAAAGACATTAGAAACAATCCAACTGTTATTCTCATGGCCATAAACAGAGTTTGCTCTACAATGAGTACCCCCCCACACACACCTTATGCGTCCTTTCAGGTAATTTTTCCCTGGACCTGGAAATAGTAAGACAAGTTTTGTATTATAAACTCAGAAAGGCAGTACACACACACACACACATCTAGGTATAACAATAGACCTTACCAGTGATATTAACAGAGAAAAAAAGGAGGATTGCCACTGAGCTTACTTAGCAGTGGCAGATAAATTGGGAACAGTCCACCAAGGGTGAGGTGATGAGAGGTTCCTATCTAGTGTGGCCTTTGTTTCTCTGAAATTATCTCCCTGATTTTCCCCAGGACTGTTCATGACCTTATTCTTGACTGGGCATGGGTGCTTTAAGGCCAAGCTGCATTGGCATGGCCTAACTAATGATTCACTCTGCACCTGCAGTGTTCCTGAGGATTGGCAGCACTTATTATATGAGTGCCCAGGCTACAACAATCCCTAAAACCTATGAATATCAATGATCAACCCATACCCTGAAATTAAGATTGATAACAGAACAGGACTACTACAAAGCTTTTACTAAATTTGCCCAAACTGTCGTGGAAACTAGGCTGCAGACACTCGCACAACACCCCAACCTGTTACACCAAGATGATCCTTTCTGACCCTCCTATTATGGCTTCTCCCTGATGGACATTTGGGGCATTGTCTGTGTGTGAGCGATGTCTGCTTGCCCCAATTATACATATGTGCGTGCATGCACATGGGTGTGCATGTTTGTGTGGCTGAATACAGCAGACTGCCTGTGTGGGATAGTGAGTGAATGAGTGAGTGTCTGCTGTGTTGATTGAGAATGTGTGAATGAGTGAGTGTCTGCTGTGTTGATTGAGAATGTGTGAGTGGCTGATCTTAAGATTGTTCCAAACTGTAAACCATATGTTTATAATGTTACAGTTAGACAGAATAGTTTGTGCATGAGAATTTTCCCTACTTGCAGGGCAGGGAAGTGAATGTTCTCCCTGCCAGGGGTGCCACTGGTGTCCCTGGACACCAGTGGCAGTCCTAATGTGACTTATTGTGGGGAAAGTGCACCAACATTAGCATTAGCTGAGGCATATGATGCAAGAAAGTAAGCTTATACAGCATCAGCCAAAAAAAAAAAAAAAAAACATTCCCATTACACCCATCCCACCACTCAAAATGTTTGTGTAGTTCAGTCTTAAATTTTATCAACTTCCACAACAACAGATAGGAGTCTGTTCCTGCAATCAGCCACCCACTGGTTAAAGGCAAACTTCTACACATCTATTCTACAACTGTCTTTCCTCAATTTGAATCTTTATCCCCTCAGGTTCTTAATCTGAGTAAGAGGAAGAATCCCATCATTGGTTTGAAGAATCCCATCAATGGTTTGAGCATGCTCAAACCATTCAAGGCTTTATACGCCTAAATCAGATCACCTCGCAGGTTCCTATTCTCCAGATGCTGCAACTTGCAGACTTAAGCCTCTCTTGACAAGAGGACCCCTTTGTTCCTCTCACTAATCTTTTTGCCCTTCTCTGTACTCATTCTACATCGTTCCTAAAACGAGGCCTCCAGACCTGTATGCAGCACTCAAGGTATGGCCCTTTGTATAAGGCAGTGCTAGCATTGCCTTATACAAAGGGATAATCACCTCCTTGTCTCTGCTAGCAAAATTCGTATATATCATTGACAAAATTCTATGACCTGCTCTGGCAGCCCATCTGCACTGCACTGCACTGCTCGGAGAACTTCATATCTGACTGCACAATTACCCCCAGGTCTTTTTCATTCTCCACCTCTCTGAGTATAATACCACACAGTTGGTACATTTCTCTTGAGTTACTGCTACCCATTTGCAGTACCTTGCATTTGTCAAAGTTAAATTTTAGTTGCCACTTCTCAGCCAATCTGCCTAACTTTTCTAGATCCTTATACATTAGCATACTGTCTTTACTGTCATTATTAACCCTGTCAACCTTTGTATCATCTGCAAATTTGGACATTAAGCCTGATCATTGATAAATACACAAAACAACAATGGGCCCAGCACGAAACTCTTGGGGACTCCACTAATAACATTAGTCCACGTAGAGTAGTGTCCATTTATTACCACTCTCTGCCATCTCCCACTCAACCATTCCCTTTATCCATTGCAGCTTGAAATGAAGTTTAACATTGACAAATGTAAAGTACTACATATGGGAAACAGTAACCCCAGAGCAACGTATGAACTCTGCGGTACTACACTGACAGTGGTAGAGAATGAAAAGGACCTGGGGGTAATTGTGCAGGCAGATATGAAGTTCTCTGAGCAGTGCAGACGAGCTGCAAGAGTAGCTCATGGTGTGCTAGAAAAATTCCTATATGATATATAGGAATTTTTCTAGCAGGGATAAGGAGGTGATTATTCCCTTGTATAAGGCAATGGTCAGACCACACCTAGAGTACTGTATACAGGCCTGGAGGCCTCATTTCAAGAAGGATGTAGAGCTACTGGAATGAGTACAGAGAAGGGCAACAAGAGTAGTAAATGGAACAAAGGGGTGCTCTTACGAAGAAAGGCTTAAGCTTTGCAAATTACAGCGTCTGGAAACTAGGCACCAGCGAGGTGATCTGATAGAGGTGTATAAAGTCTTGAATGGTTTGAGCATGCTCAATGCTGATGGGATTCTTCCTCTTGCTCAGAATAATCACCTGAGAGGGCATAAATTCAAATTGAGGAAAGACAGATGTAGGATAGATGTGCGGAAATTTGCCTTTAGCCAGCGGGTAGTTGGTTGGTTGGTGGAACAGACTTCCATCCCTTGTTGTGGAAGTTGATAGCCTAAATAAATTTAAGGCTCAGCTGGACAGGTTGGACAGGTATTTCGAATGAATGGAGAGGTGAAATGGGGGTGGTTTTTTTTTTTTTTTTTTTTGGCTGATGCTGCATAAGCTTGCTTTCTTGCATCATATGCCTCTACTAATGCTAATGCAGCAACTTTCCCTTAATGCCATACTGCTCCAATTTGTACAGCAGTCTTCCATGTGCAACAGTATCAAAAGCTTTCCTGAAATCCGTGTATATGATATCAAAATTATTTTTTGCATCCAGTTCCTTTGTGACTACATCATAGTATCCAATTAAATTGGTCAGAACAAGACTTCCCCTTAACAAACCCATGCTGTGTCTGAATTATTACTGCAGCCTTGTCTAGGTGATCCTGCTTCACTTCTTTAACCAGTGACTCTATTATCTTCTCCGGAACAGAAGTTAAACTAACAGGTTTTACATTATTTGTGTCATTCTTTGAACCCCTTCCCCTCTGTGAGAGCACAACATGAGAGCTTTGTGTGTGTGATTGTTGGTCTGCTTGGGTTGGAACATCTGTCCTACCCTATGCAGGCATGAGTGCATGGTTTATGAATCTGTGTTACTTAGCCTGCTGAAAAAAAAAAAAAAAAAAAAAAAAGTTTGTGTTCTTATTCGGAGTGCTGTGATGAATGAAACTGAGCGAATGCAGGAGTGATTGAGACTGTTATCCTCAATGTTAACTGTTTATCTGTGTGCACTCCTGAATACATGTATAGCTGAAAAAAAAAAAAAAAAAAAAAAAAAATCTGTCTTCCCAAAACCATCTATAACAGGCTAAAATGTGTAATTATTGTATGAATGAATTGATCGTATGTATAAACTATGCTTTGATCAAGTGACCGAATGTGGCTTTGTAAAAAAAAATACTTTACATTTGACGGTGTATGAATGAAGGTGAAAGCAGGTTAAATGTAAGCATTCAATAGTCTTAATTTGTGCACCCTGAATATATGTGAAAAAAAATTTCTTAAATGTCTTGTGTACTTGTAGTATGGCGGGTGTGTGATCAAAACAAGTGCATGAACTGTGTCTCCGTTGTACTTATCGTATTCAAATTGTAAACTGTATATTGTACTCGCCATATTCAAATTCAGCATCACTTATGTCTGAGTCACACCATGTCTTCAATATCCCTACAAATTTAACCGCAGGGGCTCACATCTGGTGAGTGTGGGCTTGGCATACCCAGGGTCTTGATGGATGGATATGATTATTCTTCTCTTTCTTGGTGATTCCCTTTTATCCCTCTCTCTCTATCTCTCTGTGAGACTAATTTTTTTTGGCTGGTGCAGCAAAAGCCTTGGGCTTCCTTGCACCATATGGCTAATAATACAGCATATTAGTTTTAGTTTTTACTTGTTTTTACTTTTAGTTTTTACTTGTTTTTACTTTTAGTTTTTACTTGTTTTGTATTTACATAATTTGTATTCTCTATAACAGGTTTGTATCCTGCTTCACTTCTTTAACCAGTGACTCTATTATCTTCTCCGGAACAGAAGTTAAACTAACAGGTTTTACATTATTTGTGTCATTCTTTGAACCCCTTCCCCTCTGTGAGAGCACAACATGAGTATTTACTTGTTCCATGATGACCTGGAGCAAGGCTTGCAATCCTTGATACCTTGCTTTCCTAGTTTAATGCATTGTGGAAAGTCAGAAACAGTAGGAAATAACTTCTGCCCCAAATTAGGATTATTATTTTATGGATTTTTTCTTAAAATTATATGGCTGTTAGAGCCATTTGCCATGATTGTGTTTCACTGGAATGAAAGCTATCCTTTTGGGAAAAGATTTGATCACTAAAAAGTGTATTGAAATAAGCAGAAGTAGTGTTAATTGACTTGGCAACCAGTGGGAACATAGTTAACCTTTAAATTTTTTACCAAGACAACATTAGTAGCAATGATTTGATGTGAGGGTGTTTCACTTTGTGGCAGGTGTTTTATATTTAGGATTTGGTATATTATTTGATTTTCAGCCTCATTTGCATATGTGTATAGTGTCTATTGCTTTCAGTATGCTTGTTTGTCCACCCTCCCATCCATGTTTGAAGGCAACCAGAGGGACTAATATGCTTGATCTGATTATTAGCAGTGATTATTCATGCATTGAGAATCTTCAGATAAAGGAACCACTAGGTGACAGTGATCACAGTGTACTGATGTGGGATTTACTCAAAGATATAACTACCATCAGGGGTAAAGGGAGGGGTTTTTGCTTTCATAAAGGTGACTACAGTGGTCTCAGACAGTTTTTAAATTCTATACAGGGACCAACTGATGATGTTACCAACAGCAAATTCTAAATAGCATGCATTCAAGGAATTAACCTTGGAAGATACTAGGCTTTTCATACCAACTAAGAAATACTGTTCAAAGTTTAGGCCTAAATGGTTGTCAGATGAACTAATGAGACTAATGGCAGGGAAGAAAAATGCATGGGATACATATAAATTATTGGGCAAACAGAAGCTAGTCTGTAATCAAGTCACAAAGGAGGTTAGGCAAGTGAAGGCATATTATGAAAAATCTTTGGCAAAGGAAACAAAGAAAAGCAGCAAAGACTTCTTTACTTCTGTAAACTCTAGAAGGAAGGGGATGAATCGGATTGGTCCACTTCATATTGATGGTTCGACTGCTGACGATCCTGCTCAAGTAGCTGACAAACTGAATGACTATTTTGCATCTACGTTCACACATGAGGAATTCTGTAGGGAAGTGGAGGCCAAAAGTTTATCAAATTAACAGGGAGCTAAATGATTTTAGCTATGAGCTAAATAATAACTGAGAGCAAAGTGGAGGAGAAACTGTTGAAGTTCAACATAGGAAAGGCACCTGGGGGGGGGATGTGGTATATCCAGTTATATTAAAGGAGGCAGCAAAGAAAGTAAACAAACCCTTAGCCATAATTATGAGAGCATCCTTAGATTCAGGGACAGTCCCCACAGACTGGAGATGTGCAAATGTATCCTCAATTCACAAAGGGGATCAAAGTGTGATGTGAGTAATTACAGACCTGTAAGTTTAACTTCTGTTCTTAGGAGAATAATGGAGTCACTGGAAAAAGAAGCATTGCAGGATGCAATGCTTCTTTTTCCAGTGACAAGACTATCTAGACAAGACTGCAGTTATAGTTTAGATACAGCATGGGTTTGTTAAGAGGAAATTTTGTTTGACTAATTTGATTGGATGCTAAGATGAAGGAACTGAATGTAGAAAATAATTTTGATATCATACACTTGGATTTCAGGAAAGCTTTTGATACTGTTGCACATGGAAGACTGCTGTACAAATTGGAGCAGTATGACATTAAGGGCAAGTTTCTTCTATGGATAAAGGAATGGTTGAGTGGGAGAAGACAGTGGTAATCAATGGACACTGCTCTTCATAGAATAATGTTATTACCATAGAAATTGTTGAAGATAAACATAAAAAAGGCACCCAGGTTGGATGGGATCTATCCAGTTATATTAAAGGAGGCAGCAAAGGAAGTAAGCAAACCCTTAGCCATAATTATGAGAGCTTCTTTGGACTCATTGGAGGTACCCATGGACTGGAGATGTGCAAATGTGATCCCAATTCACAAAGGAGGATCAAAGGGCGACACAAGTAATTATAGACCTGTTAGTTTAACTTCTGTTCCAGGGAAATTAATGGAGGCACTGGTTAAAGAAGCACTGCAGGATCATCTACACAAGACTTCAGTTATAGCTCGGACACAGCATGGTTTTGTTAAGGGAAAGTCTTGCCTGACCAATTTGATTGGATACTATGACTGGTCACAAAGGAACTGGATGCAGGGAATAACTTTGGTATCATATATTTGGATCTTAGAAAGGCTTTTGATACTGTTGCACATGGAAGACTGCTGAACAAATTGGAGCAGTGTGGCATTGGAGGCAAATTGCTGCTATGGATAAAGGGATGGTGGAGTGGGAGAAGACAGAGAGTGGTAATCAATGGACACTGCTCATCATGGACTAATGTTATTAGTGGAGTCCCTCGGGGTTCAGTGTTGGGTCCATTGTTGTTGTCTGTATTTATAAATGATATTGATGATGGTATATCAAGCTTAATGTCCAAGTTTGCAGATGATACGAAGGTTGGGAGGGTTGTTAAGGACACTAATGGCAGTACGCTGCTGCTGCAACAGGACCTAGAAAAGTTGAGTAGATGGGCTGAGAGGTGACAAATGAAGTTTAACATTGATAAATGTAAAGTACTACATATGGGAACCAGTAACCCCAGAATGACGTATAAACTCTGTGGTACTACACTGACAGTGGTAGAGAACGAAAAGGACCTGGGGGTAATTGTGCAGGCAGATATGAAGTTTTCTGACAGTGCAGACGGTCTGCAAGAGTAGCTCATAGCGTCTTGTCAGTAATATACGGGAATCTTTCTAGCAGGGATAAGGAGGTGATTATCTCCTTGTATAAGGTAATGGTCAGGCCACACCTTGAGTACTGTATACAGGTCTGGAGGCCTCATTTTAAGAAGGATGTAGAGCTGTTGGAACGAGTACAGGGAAGGGCAACAAGATTAGTGAATGGAACAGAGGGGTTACTCTTACAAAGAAAGGCTTAAATTTTGCAAATTACAGTGTCTGGAGACTAGGCAGCAGTGAGGTGATCTGATTGAGGTGTATAAAGCCTTGAATGGTTTGAGCCTGCTCAATGCTGATGGGATTCTTGCTCAGAATAATAAACTGAGATGGCATAAATTCAAATTGAAGAAAGACAGTTGTAGGATAGATGTGTGGAAGTTTGCCTGTAACCAGCAGGTAGTTGGTTGGTGGAACAGGCTTCCAACCTTTGTTGTGGAAGTTGATAGCCTAAATAAATTTAAGGCTGAGCTGGACAGGTATTTGGAATGAATGGTGGGGTGAAATGGGCGTGGGGTTTTTTTTTGGCTGATGCTGCATAAGCTTGCTTTCTTGCATCATATGCCTATGCTAATGCTAATTTCAGGTTCATTTCGGCCCCTTGCACTTTACACAGGGTTAAGGAAACACCTCAAATAGTGCAATTTCTTTCTAATTTGCATAACTCTTTGCAAATGCCTTCCATGCTGCATTCAGTTGAGAATAGTAATTGCATTATTACACAGTGTAAGTTTTTGCTAAGGTCTGCACCATTATCTTATAGACCAAATGTGTGAAACAGCACCATGTAAATCAATGGGCACTGCATGTTTTTTTTAATGAATTTTATTTTATGATTTCACTGTGTCATTAGTATACTTTGTTATTTACTGTATTTCATTTTAATCATGTCAGTTTGCATCCATTTCTCTGCTAATGGAAATAACAAATGAAACTTGTAATGTTGTTTTTCTTAAAAACTGCTGTTTTCAAAAAAAAAAAAAAAAAAAACTTAAGTTTTTTTTTTTTCCTTTTGTTGTTAGGAGCCACCATACAATTTATGACATGCAATTCTCAATCATCCTGTATATGTATATATCCAGTACTTGTGCTTTTATTTTGTTCACTGCTACGTGTATGTACATGCTTGTACATTCATACAAAGAAAAAATACTTATTTTTCCCTTTTTCTTTTCTTTAAGCATTGAAGATATTTACTACAATGCCTTGCCCATTTTTGACTCGCCTCCCAGCATCCTATGTGCGCCATTATGGAGCATCCTTAATTAAAATGTATGCTGATAAATGTCCTTTTATGTCTCGTGTCATGTCCACTATGTCAGATGTTGATGTACCTGGTAAGTAGGATTTTAACTCTGAATTAGCTGGTCATGTGAATTATTTGTAAATTTTATAAACCAGTACAGTTTTTATTATTTATGCAATTTGTAAAGAATTAAATATAAACTGTATCTCTCTTTATTTTCTTTTTTTCTTTATGTGCTTTCTTCACTACCCAAAGTGAACATCATTGGTAAACATCAACCATCAAGCCCATCTGTAGCAGAGTGGTCAGCATGGTTGCAGCACAGTCTTTCCCCTAGTCTCTTTGATACTCTGTTACCACTAAAAGACATATATATTGTTAACAGTAATTGTAGTTGTAATCTACTCTGATCCTATATGGCCATCTCAGGGTATAAATAAAAAAACTTTACTTACTTTTGCTATTGAGTTTCAATGGCTTTCAACATTTTGCCACTCAAGTAACACATGGAGTTGACAGATGCTATAAATTTTGTATTTATAAAAAATCTAAAGAGTGATTGCCATGGAAACAAATGGCTTTTCTCTTAATCTTTTTAGCACCACTTGAAGCAACTCATGGCACACCATTTGGGGAATTGCTGCTCAAGAGTATGCTGGTTTCATATTTTTCACCTCTCACAATGTTTTCTCAATAATTTATTTTTATTCTTTTTTTTATTAGCTTTTCTTGTTTTATCACTTTTTCTTGTAGACTTACTTCACTAGATCTTTTCTGCCTATTTTAGTATTACTAGCAGTGGCAAATGATGCAAGAAAGCAAGCTTATACAACATCAGCCAAAAAAAAAAAAAAAAATATATATATATATATATATATATATATTTCTATCTCAGCTATCCGTCTCCTCCAGTAGTTTGTCTATTTCTTCATTGAATTTATTCAAGCTATCCTGTTCCACAACAACAGATGGAAGTTTGTTCTAGCAATTTACCACCTGCTGGCTAAAGGCAAACTTCTGCACATCTATTCTGCAACCATTCTTTCTCAATTTGAATTTATGATTGCTTATGTGTAGTCTGAGCAAGAGGAAGAATGCTATCAGCATTCAAAGCCTTAAACACATCAATCAATCAATTTACCTCATAGGTGCCTAGTCTCCATATGCTGCAATTTTGCAGAACTGAAGCCTTTTTTTGTAACAGCACTCATTCGTTCCCCTTGTCAATCTCATTGCCCTTCTCTGTATCTGTTCCAGGAGCGACTAAGAAGTTAATCTGATAAAGAAGTGTTTGCTATTTTTCTTTACATCCTTTGCCAAGGATTTCTCATAATCTGTCTTAGCTTGCCTAACCTCCTTTGTGACTCTATTATAGACCTAGTTTTTATCTAACATAGGCTTCTGTGTCATCTGATAATTTATTTGTCTCATGCTTTTTATTCTCTATCATGAGTCTCATTATGTTCATCTGATATCCATTTAGGTCTAAACCTTGAACAGTATTTCTTAGTTGGTGTGATGAAAAGCCTAGTAGCATTCTATGATTATTTCCGTGAATGCTTCCCATTTAGAATTTGCTGATGGTAACATCATCATTTGGTCCCACTGTCTTAAAAAACTGTCTGAGACTACTGTAGTCACCTTTACAAAAGCAACAAACCCTTCTGTTTAGCCTTGATAGTAGTTACATCTTTTAAGTAAAGCCTGCATCAATACACTATGATCGCTGCTACCTATTGGTTCTCTTATCTGTAATTCTCGATGCATGACTTATCACTGCCGATAATCAAATCAAGAGTATTACTCCTGATTCCCTGTCTTCCTTCTTAACATGCATACCTTAGACAGTCTATTCATTACTTCCTTTCTCCAGTTATCTAGATCTCACTTCTAAATAAAAAAATTGTCCATATATAACGTCTACATATGAGGATTTGAAATCAAAAGTTCATTTTAAGCTTAGCATGCTCTTTTTTTTTTTTTTTTTTATGTTAATTGGTCAATATTTGTGTCACATTGTTTTTCCAAGATATCAAAAACTATTTTCTTTAAACTGTATTTTTTTTTTTTTTTAAATGGGTCTTGATTGTATGATTATTTAAGCTTATACATAGTTTTTCTTTAATTTTCATTTATAGTTACTGGCTCCATGCCTTATGATTATTTAAGCTTATACACAGTTTTTATTTAATTTTCATTTATAGTTACTGGCTCCATGCCTTATGATTATTTAAGCTTATACACAGTTTTTATTTAATTTTCATTTATAGTTACTGGCTCCATGCTTTGTTATTGTTTATTCACTTCGTGTTTATTCCTTTCCAGATATGTTTCTCAGTGTTTGATGTACTGTCTGCTTTGAGTATAGATTGCAGGGTACAGAGGTCAAAATATAGCCTTCTCATGCTTCTTTCTCTGTCTCTACTCAGTCTGTTTCTTCATTATTACTTTATTTGTTATTTTGCATTTTTATTTCAGTATCTTCTTCTTGCAGTTCTAATGTTCTTTATTTCATATAATTTTATATAGTGTATTTATGAGTCAGTCATTCTCTAAGCCTATTACAGGCCTTGTAAAAAAACAAAAGAAAAGTAGAGTAAAATACTAATTTTGTTGGTGCTTTTCCTAAAGGATCAGAACAATTAGAATTAGAAAATGTTACAGTTCAAATTAGAAAAAAAAATTATTCAAATGTAATTTGAGCTGAAATTTTGAAAGCAGAATTGTAGATAAGTGTATTCTTCAAATGTTTTTATTTGTTACATGCAGGCATGTATTTGCTGTTTTGTTTTGTTTTTTTCTTCCCTTTTTTTTTTTTTTTTTTTTTTTTTTTACCTTTCCTGTAAGGACTACCCTAATATCTATAATGATAGTGCAGTAGCCAGGTTCCTAAGGATATTGAGCAATACTCCAATCAGTCTGTTTGCTATAGTCAGAATAACTCATGGCAACCCCAACCAGTATTTATATTTATATTAAAAGATTAATTTAACAGTGGTCATAAGGAAAAATCAAGCACTCTCATTCTAGCATGAGATGTGATTTCTTTATTATAACAGCAACATACACATACGATTGACAAAATATTGCTGGTACTGTTCTGTTCTTAAAAATTATACAATGCCTTAATCAAATTTAAAGAACAACAAGGAAAGAAATTCAAATTATGAAAAACCATTTCCAAGATGCAATATGGCATGTTGCAACTTCAAAAGGGTGAAATGTTCAGTTGTAATGACCATGTGAATTTTTCTTCATTATAATTTTCACTTTCAATTTGCATTATTAACTGTGTTAAAATTTGCATTATTAGCTCTGCTTTTGATGCATGTGAACTGTGGGTTTCAAAACTGTTCTCTCGCTGTTGGTGTTTAGAGTACACCAACACACCTAATTATATAACTTTTTTTGTGACTTTGTTAAATTTTTAATTAAAAAATTTGTTAAAATAAAGAACAATCTTTTTTTATTTCAAGTTGCTGTATTTTTTTGTTCATGAAATATATTGATTCGACAACGTACACTATCAAGCCCCACTATTGTAACACTTTTTGAAGCAATGAAGGTGGATATCACTGTTGGCACATTGTTGCAATAAAAGAAAATCCTTCTTTGGGCTGTAACAGACAATAATTCATCACATTAGCCTTCCCCTCACCATCCCAAAGGAAATGACTGCAATGAAAGCATGTAGACTCCTCTCTTACCAAAAAATACATGAATCTCTACATGCAAACTGAAGGCAACAATTTTCTGGGACTAATACATTTTTAATTTGGATATTATTGCTGGTCCTCACACTCAATAAACTACATGATGCCTTGTGACAAAGTATTTTTCTTTAACAAAGAAAAAAAATCCTTAATTAATGACTATTAAAAACAAGTTAAAAGCTCTTACCTTGATATACCCAAAAACAAAATTTACTCTTCCATCAAATTTCCAACTTGTTTATTGGATTAATCATATTGTCAGATTTAATATATTACCTCCCCACACTGCCAAATTCTCCTTTGAAAACACCTATCCCATTTTCTTCATCCATATTTTCAAAGGATCAAATTAAAAAAGTAATTTTAATTTTAAAATTACTTTTTTAATTTGAAAAATCCCTCTCCGCATTAAAGGGACAGATGGAACTAATGGAATCCTGTTTTTCATCCTCAAAATTACAAGTGTGTATATCCTAGACCTCCTTTCATTATTATTATTAGCCATATGGTGCAAGGAAGCCTGAGGCTTATGCTGCACCAGCCAAAAAAAAAAAATTTCTGAATTACCCTGAGAGAGGGGGGGGAAAGAAAAAGAACAAGAGTCAGAAGTAGAAGGGAATCACTAAGAAAGAGAAGAATGATGATATCCAGCTCAGAACCCAGGGTATGCCAAGCCCATACTCACCAGATGTGAGCCCCTTGGGTTAAATTCTTCATTGGCAGCCAATTTCTTTTCTTCTGATTGGTCAACTATAAACTCTTTCTCCCTTCTAAGTTGTAAAAATCTCAAAACTCTTATCCACCCATCTCAATTTTCCCTACCATTTTAAAAGTCCTTGAACAGTGCTTATTATTTTTCTTATCTAATCAACTCTTCCCAACACACACACACACACGCACACACACACGGTATCTTCAGTCATTCAACTAACATTCTTTACGCAAACTCTTACATCCTAAAAGTGCTTAATGACAAATGTCAAACAGACATTATTTATACCGATATTAGCTCTGCTTTTGATGCAGTTTACCCATCTTTTCTGCTTACTCTTCTAAACAATTTCTTCTCAATTTCTGTGTGGTTATCCTCAGTTTCTTTTTTTAATTTACTCAACCCTCAAACTTGAATAGTTGATGTTAATGGCTTTAAGAGGAAATTGATTATATCATGTCATTCCACAAGGTGGTTCTCTCTCTCTCTCTCTCTCTCTCTCTCTCTCTCTCTCTCTGCGCTTTTGTTCTCTTCCATTTTTCAGCCTTTTTTGAAAACCCACCCTAACATTATGTGTAGTCTGGGCAAGAGAAAGAATGCTAACCACATTGAGCTTGCTCAATCCATTCAATGCCTTAAACGCCTCAATCAATTTACCTCACAGGTGCCTAGTCTCCAGATGCTGCCATTTGCAGAACTTAAGCCTTTCTTGGTAAAAGCAACCCTTTGTTCCGCTCACCAATCTCGTTGCCCTTTGAGTACAGAGAAGGGCAACGAGATTTTCCTAAAATGAGGCCTCCAGATTCAGTACTCAAGGTGTGGCCTGACCATTGCTTTATACAAAGGGATAATCACGTCCTTATCCCTGCTAGCAAAATTCCTGTATATCATTGACAAGACACCATGAACTACTATGAAGTTTCTGAGCATTATCTGCAATGCTCAGAAAACTTCATATCTGACTGCACAATTACCCCCCAGGTCCTTTTCATTCTCCACTACCCTGAGTATAATACCACCCAGTTGGTATGTTACTCTGGGGTTAATGGTACCAGTTATGCAGTACATTACAGTACTGGCTAGCTCCATATTCATCCATCTCAGCATCCTCCTTGTGCTATATTTTCTTAATAGTATATATGCATATATATGTGGCTTCTGTGATTATTATTTTAAAGTTACACTTTCTGCTCTATCTGATTTCAAAACTTAATTCCTTAAACAGCGATTTATCCTTGCTTCTGATCAGGATTATTTTAAACTGACATGTAGAAGAATTGTTGAAATGCACTATGTAATCTAGTCTTAACATACAAAATCATTGCACTGTTTCCCAAAAACAGTCTCTTTGTTGATGTTTAAAATGATAATTTTAAACATCAAACATCTACTATATCAACTTTATTCTTCTACGTTGTTTTTCTCTATTTGACATTGACTTTCCCTATAAATTGTTTGTGACAGTACTCATCTTTTGTTTATCTTTGATATGATTGTGTTGGCATTATAGTGCTATTAGTAATATTAGTATTAGTTTTGTATATAACATTATAAGTGTTAATATAATCATTATAATATTAATTCTTTATAATGTTAATGGCTGTAATTTTGATGATCTAAGTCCCCTGTTCTCTTGGTTGTTTCAGGGCATGTCATCTTGTGACTTGTTCTAGGAACACTTAGTTTGTTATGTACTTCAACCCAACTCACACCTGCACTTACTTATGCAGCTGGGTGTGTCATTATACTCACTATTCACAATAAATTGATATTGACTTAACCATCCTTTATCTATATTAGTAGTTAGTTAGTTAGCTATTTAGTTTTTAGGAGCATTAACAACTAAGGCCATATTGCTCCGGGAATGCGGTGGTCATTCCCTGACCTTTTCCGCATCCTCCGTATTTGGTGGTGATGGGCTCGAACCCCGGTCTAATCAAGAAGCGTGTGCTACGCACTGCTGCTCCTTCCCACCTGGTTACGGAGGTGCCTCTCTATATTAGTAACTTGCCCCTAATGCCACACTCTTCCAATTTATACAACAGTCACACTTGTGAGACGGTATTGAAAAAATTTACCAAAATGTAGTACATGATGTGAAAATTAGTCTTTACATTTATTAGGTCATTTACAAAGAAAGGTTGTTTTTTTTTCTTTTTTTTTTTCTTTGTGATGACTTTAGAGTAGCCAGTCAGATTGTCCAGACACACCCTTTAACAGCTCCATGCTGATTTATGGTTCCACTCCTATTAAGATGATCTTGTATCCTTAACTATTGACTTATTTTCTCTGGCATAGAGGTCAAACTTAGGTGTGTGTAGTTATGCATTCTTACCCTTTGAACCACCCTTGTGAATTGGAGATGGAGTTAGCAGAAGTCTCTTGAATACTGATTGGAAGTTTAAATTATTTTATAATAATAGAAAGGAAAGTGAAACTGCTATTCTCAGGGATGTGTGCATTCTGGATTTTTGAAAATTCTGGTTTTTCAAAGGTTATATAGCCTAAGTATTCAGGCTATATGAAAGTAATTCAGGGGTAATTCATTATTTTTATTAGATAATATAGTAGCTTTGATCATATTATTTCTACAGAATGATACTTGCCAGCATTAAGCCAAAATGGACCACTCTTGTACTTCACTTAACCTGTAGTACTAGATTGATCCAGTGGATAATATATTTGCCTAAGAAATAAATGTCACAAGTTTGAATGCTGCCTTTGGTATGGATGTTGCAAACATCCAATTTTTTTTAATATGAGGTATAAATAGTGCAATATGATTTCAGCAATTGATTTGCCTAAAAAACTAAATATACACTATTGTACTGGTAACTACTATGCTGTGAACTAGTATTGAATGTCTTTCAAAATGAATGATTTTATATATTGCAAATGCATTGTTGCAAATGATATCATCATCATCATCATCATCCATTTTCAATCCACTGCAGGATGAAGGCCTCTCCAGCAACTTTCCAGTTCCTTCTGTTTTGAGCACTGGCCATCCATTTACTACTCAAAAACTCATGAATTTCATCTATCCATCTCCGCCTTTGTCTTCCAGGTTTTCTTCTAGCTCCTCTTGGGTACCATTCTGTTATTTTCTTAGTCCATCTGTCATCATGTCTTCGAGCTATGTGTCCTGCCCAAGACCATTTTAGTTCTTTAGTTTTGATAAGAATGTCCTTTACTTGAGTTTGCTGCCTAATCCATGTGTTTCTCTTCTTATCTAACAGTCTGATTCCCAGTATAATTCGTTCCATTCTTCGCTGTGTAGTTCTCAGCTTCTCTTCCATTCTTTTGGTGAGTGCCCAAGTTTCACTTCCATAAGTCATGGTGGGGAGTATACATTGGTTCATTATTTTACGTTTCAGACAAACTGGGATATTGCTCTTCAGTATGTGACTATATTTCCTGAATGCTAACCATCCAAAATTTATTCTTCTCTTGACTTCCAGCCATTTATCATTATTACAGCTAATAACTTGTCCCAGATAAGTATATGACTCCACCTTTTCAATTACTGCTCCTTCAATCATTATTTCCCTTTCCGTGGCATACTTGTTCATCATTACTTTTGTTTTAGCCATATTCATCTTTAGTCCAAAATCCTTACTAACTGTGCATAACTGATTAAGATTTTCCGCTAATTCTTTGGGATCGTGGCTTATGACCACAATGTCATCTGCAAATCGTAAATGGTTTAGGTACTCTCCGTTCACATTGACTCCTTTCTGCGACCAGTCTAATCTTCTGAAAGCTTCCTCAAGGGCAGCCGTAAACAGCTTCGGAGATATTGTGTCTCCTTGTTGAACTCCTTTCTCGATTTTAAATTTGCTACTGTTTTTGTCTAGTCTAATAAAGGATGTAGCACTCTCATATATTTTCTTCAAAATCATAATATATGGAGTATCTATGCCTTGTCTTTCCAGTGCCCGAAACATTGCCTTATGCTGTATGGAGTCAAATGCCTTTTCATAATCCACAAATGCCAGGCATAATGGTGTTTTATATTCATTTGCTTTCTCCATTAGCTGTGATATTACGTGAAGGTGATCCATAGTTGAGAATCCTGTCCTAAAGCCAGCTTGCTCTTTCGGTTGATTCTCATCAAGTATTCTTTCTAATCTGTTAGTAATGACCCTTGTGAACAACTTGTAGATATGGGATAACAAGCTAATTGGTCTATAATTTCCAATTTCTGATTTATCTCCTTTCTTATGCAGCAAAACTATGATTGCATTATTCCACTGCTTAGGCATCACACCTTTTCTAATGCACTTTGTGAAGAGCCTTGCCAGTTTTTGTGTTATGTCTCTTCCTCCCAATTTTAACAACTCTACAGTAACTTCATCTTCCCCCGGGGCTTTCCGATTCTTCATTTTCTTCAATGCATGTTCTACCTCATCAGGAAGAATATCGGGTATGTCGTATGTGTTGCTACTTTGCAATCCATGTTCCCCACTGCTGGTATCATTCCCTCGCTCCTTGTATAATTCTCTATAGTAGTCTTCTGCTGTTTGAATTATGCCTTCTCTGCTGTTTATAAGTACACCATCGTTATTCTTCAGTTTCAGTATCATTTGTCTTTCTGTATTACTGCTCATGGCTGCTGATTTAAATCCTTTGTTTTCCCTTAATGCTTGTTCTACTTTTCTTGTGTTAAATCTTCTTATGTCCTCTCTCAGTCTCTTTCTAATGGCTTTGCATAACTCAGTATACTCAATTTTCTCCCTGTCAGTGTTTTTCTTGCTCTTCATTTGTCGTCTTTGGTTCATCATGACAAGTGTTTCTTGACTAATTTTTCTTCTTTGGATTTCTGTTTCCCTATAGGTTTCTTGGGCTTTATCACTTTCAGAAAGTTGTAATATTCCTCGTCGATATCTTGGTCCTGAGCAGTCTGCAGAAGCTCAAACTTGTTCTTAAGTTCCAGTACATACTGCTTTTTCTCCTCCTCTGTTATTTCAAAGACCTTTGTATTATTTACTCGAGTCAGTTTTTTCCTTTCCTTTCCTACATCTATATCAAGTGTACATCTTACCATTCTGTGATCACTTCCAACATTTACCTTATTCAGGACGGTAACATCATTCACAATATATCTTCTGTTAGTGAGGATGAAGTCGATTTCATTAGTTGTTAATCCATTTGGACTCTTCCATGTCCACTTTCTGTTCACCCTTTTCTTGAAAAAAGTGTTCATTACTGACAGTCCTTGAGATTCTGCAAATTCCACAAGTCTTTCACCTCTTTTATTTCTTTCACCAATTCCAAAATTTCCTATAGTTCCTCTTTCTGCGCTGTTTTGCCTTTTTCCAACTTTAGCATTGAAGTCCCCCATAATAATAGTGTAGTGGGTTTTCTGCTCATCTAGAAGACTCAATTTCGGTGTATATTTCTTCAACCTCTTCATCATCATGGCTCGATGTTGGTGCATAAATCATTATAACCTTTAGCTTGTACCTCTTAGAAATCTTGAATATTAGTCTTGACACCCTTGGTGATGTACTTTTGAATTCCAAAATGTTGTTTTTAAAATCTTTATGGACCAGAAACCCAACTCCACCTTCACTCCTTTCATTGTTTCCATTAGTGTACAGCAGATTTCCACTTGATAAACTTATAAGTGATTCATTTCTTCTTCTTGTTTCAGCCAAACCGATGATATTCCAACTCACATTTTCTAATTCCTTTTCCAGCTCTAATATCCTGTCTTCACCGATGAGTGATCGTACGTTATAACAGGCCAAGTTCAATTTCCGTGCATGGCAGCCTGGTCGTACCCAGAGATTCTTAGCACCCTCTGCTTCCACTCTGATCCTCTCGCTGCCGTAAGAGGGAGAGTGAAAGCTGCTGGAGACTGAGGGCCGTTTGTATTGTTGTGCTCTCATTGCTGGAGGGTTTGGTCTTTTCCTCTTCACGCTGACCAGGCGTCTTGAAGACGCCTGGTCAGCAAATGATATACAATCCAGGAAATATACAAAACAGAATAAATTGGTGTTTGGAAATTATTAATGCAACAGAATGCAGAATGCATAAATTTGGCACCTGTAGCACTTTTTTTTTTGATGTCTAATCAGCCTATTTTCCCCTCTGCCCTTGTATAGTCAACTATCCTCAGAGAAATAATCAGAAAGTTCCAGATTTTTGAAGTGTTGCTGTATATTAAAAGAAGTGACAAAAAGACTTCTCATAATCTGCTTTAGCCTGCCTCCCCCCCCCCCCCTCAAGTATCTTGACTACAGACTAGTTTTTACTTCTTGTAGGATTCTGTATCCCCTGACAACTTATAATCCTCACATTCATTCATTCATTTTTTTTTTTTTTTTTTTTGTTACTAAACTCGTCAATTCATCTGACACCCATTTTGGTCTGAATCTGGAACAAGATTTCACTTTGCAAAAACAAAGCCCTTTCCTTTACCCTTGGTCATAGGTATTTCTTTGAATAAATCCCATATCAGTACCTTATGATCACCTCCACCTAAAGGTTCCTTTACTTGAAGATTCTATCTATAAAATATTGCTTTCCCTTGTTGCTTCTTCAGCATGTTAGTGTAGAAAATAGTCACTGAACAAATCAAGAAATGTTCTGCTACTGAGAGAGCTATAACCCATGAATTCCAGTTGATATCTAGACAGTTAAAATTCTCCATAATAAGACATTCTGATTTGCTGGCCCACTCTATTTGTATATATACCTATTGATTGTACTCTTCATAGTCATTTGGCTTATAACAAACTCCTACTCCCCATCTCTGTTTTTCCAGTGTTGAAAACACCAAAGTGACTCAGCTTAACTGGAGTCTGTCAGTTGTAATGTGCTGCTTAACCAAACGCACCCTACACTGTCATGCCGAAAGACACCAACAAGCACAAACAGTATAATTGCCATATACACTGTGCTGCCACTTTATTAGGTACACCTACCTAGTAGCATGTTGAGCCTCCTTTAGTCTTCAAAACAGCCTTAATTCATCTAGGCATGGATTGAACAAGATGCTGAAATGTTGTGCAGGAATGGAGTACCATGCAGACATGAATGTGTCACGCAGTTCTTTGAGATTTGACAGAGGTGTAGGTCTGCAGTGAACAGCCCTTTCCAGCTCATCTCAAAGATGTTCAATAGGATTGAAATCCGGAGACTGAGCAGGCCACTGCAGCAAAGAAAAGTCATTGTCATGTTCCTGGAACCATTCCATAGTGATTCGGGCTTTGTGCATCGGCACATTATCCTGCTGGAAGTAACCATCTGACTGAGGATAAACTGTCAACATGAACGGATGCACTTGGTCAGCAACAATGTTTAGGTACGATGTGGCATTCAGACATGAATCTATGGGTATCAATGGACCCAACGTGTGCCAAGAAAACATTCCCCACACCACCTTGAACAGTAATTGTCAGACATGATGGGTTCATGGATTCATGTTGTTTTTGCCAAATTCTGAGCCTTCCATCAACATAATGCACCAGGAACTTCGACTCATCAGACCAAGCAACTGTTTTCCAATCCTTGATAGTCCAGTGCTGGTGTTGCTGTGCCCACAGGAGGTGTGCTCTCTTGTTCTTCATTGATAACAAAGGTACGCAATATGGCCGTTGGCTGTTGTAGCCCATTCGCAACAAAGTGCGACTAGGGGTCCGTTGCAATGTTTTGTTCTGCGCACCAAGGTTGTATTCTGACATGATGTGCGACATTGTGGCCTGTCTGTTTGCTTGCACAATTCTAGCCATCCTCCTCCTCTGACCTCTCTCATCAACAGGTGATTTTCTTCCACAGGAGTGCCGTTGAGAGGATGTTTTCTATTCATTGCACTATTCTCGATACACCCTTGAAACTGTGGTGTGTGAAAAGTTCAGAAGAACTGCTGTTTCAGAGATGCTTTGTCCAATACGTCTTGCACCTACTACCATGCCACGTTCGAAGTCCGTTAGATCACTCCTTTACTCCATTATTGCTATGGTTTGTACTCTTAATTGATACTAGAAAGATTGTTCTGCTGCATTTATATCCACAACATTGGTCATGTGACTTGCAATGTTGTTGTTGTATGTTTTATGGCGCAATGGCAGCTATAGGCCATTATGTGGCAAACAATGGTAGAAGGTAACAGGCTTTATTAAAAGTGAGATATGTGCATTATGTGAGATTTAAGCATTATATTCTGTCATATTGCAATGTTGTGGGACAAACCATTTGTGTGCACAGCAGCGGTGTACCTAATAAAGTGGCAGCACAGTGTATATATTCTGCATCCCCCAGTATCACTGTGACAACACTTTTCTGTTGTACCTATAGTGTCAGTATTTGATGACTTAACCAATACTTTAAGCTCATCGAATTTATTTACTATGTTCCTGGCATTAGTGTATAAGCCAGTAAATATGTGCCTGTTTGTGTTTTTAAATTCATATATAGCCCAGGTAATTGTTATTCCCATGTGGACCTCCAGCAAGCCTTGTAGCTTCCCTAAACAAATGGATGGGGATATCCATTTGTTTGAGAAGCAGTGCAAGAATCAATATAACCTTTGCATATTGCTGCCATTAAAGTATTAGTCTGAGTATCCCACCAAACTGACAGTTTTTTGCCTCCTTCCCTCCACCTTAACACTGCCACAATAACATCATCCTTGTACCTCTTCTGTTCAAGTCTATCCCATCTCTATTAAAACAATCCCTTCTGATAATAAGCACTGGATATGCTAAGAAAAATTCTAACACCACAAGGTTAGGGTAAAATTGATTTTATAAGGCCCTGATCATAAATCTCTTTCTGTCATGTCTCCCCTCCCTGTAATACTGTAATATTAATATATGCCAATAGTTCTGATATCATTTATAACCACATATTCCACCTTTTTTTTTATTTTTATTATATCCACTCAGAACTTTATAAGCCTCAATTATTTTCCATCTAATGTGTCTACTTGCAGCCTATGTAGCCCACATAGCTTTCCTTATTGGTTTGTTAAGGGGAAATCTTGTCTAACCAATTTGTGATACTGTTATCACATTTTTCATCAGGCTGCAAAAGAAGATGACAAAAGCAAAGAACTGTTCTATAGACTAATCTCTGTTCATGAGATCTCTCTTTACTATGATATGAGGGTTTTTTTTTTTTTTTTCACAATATTTATCACTTTGCTTTTTTCACAGACAGGTTTTCCATATCCATACTTCAATTGAAAAGTCCATTTTCATGCTTATCTTGTTAATATGAATGTTACTTCACCCACACCCATTAACCAATAGGATATTGCAGAAACAGCAACAAGGTAAACCATTTTCCTTTATAATGTGAGGTGTGACAATAAAGTTCCTGGACTGGTGCTGTTGCAGTCATGTTCAATGAGTTTGAAAATAAACAAAACTGGTATGTTGTAGTTCCAACTTCCTCCAACACATTGGTGGTACAGAGATTGTCCAGTAGACTGACAGGTTGCAAGTATTTGTTAGTATCATTAACAATCCATGTCATGATTTTGCAATGGAGGAAGGAACAAATGGGTATCAAATTTTGTTTTAAAATGGGAAAATCTGAAAGAGAAACATAAGAAATGTTTAAAAACTGTTTATGGTGATGAAATGTTAAGTCATATCAATGTGTTTGATTGTTACAAGTGATTCAAAGACAGATGAGAAGATGTTTGCAATGACCCAAGAAGTGGGCATTCGTCAACCTCTCGAAATGAGGACAGAGTTGAAAAAGTTTGGGAAATTGAGATTGTCACTTGATCCTCAGAATGATGGCTGATGAGTTGGATATGATTAAGGGGATGATTTGAAAAAAAATTTACATGAAGATTTAGGGGAAAGGACGTTCTCTGCAGAATTTGTGCCACACAGCCTCATGGATGAGTAGAAGCAATGATGAGTGTTGTCATGAAAAGAATTCATCCAGACTTGTTAAGACAGTCTTAATGTCTTTGACTGTATTGTCACTGGAGATTAGTGCATTGGGTGTTTCAGCACAACCCAGACACGAAGTGTCAGAGCATGCAGTGGACTTCAAAATTCTCACCAAGATCTAAAAAGTTTCAAAAGTCCAGGATCAAAATGCCAATCATGTTTTTTAACAAACTGTGTGATTAACAAGTGTACCTTAAGGGGAGAGAGTCAATGTTGCATCCTACGTACACGTGCTTCAGACTATTGAAGCACATTTCCCAGGTGAAGTCACAATTTCAAGAGAAAGGCAGCTGTTTCTTGTTTTACAATAGTACCTCGCCCATTCTGGACTTGTTGTGGAGACATTTCTAATGTAAACATGGCATTATACAAATCAACAATCCACCCTACTCTCCTGATTTAGCACGAACAGACCTCTTCCTCTTTCCCAAAGTGAAACTGCCCTCAAAGGAAAGATTTCAGGATGTTGAAAACATAAAGAATAATATAACTGCCAAACTGAATGTTATTTCTTTGGATGCCTTTACTGACTCTTTTAAGAAGAAACTTTTAGAATAGTGTATTAAGTGCATTCAGTCAGATGGTAATTACTTTGAATAAAAATAAAGCCATTTTTGAGCCCCCTTCACTTTGTTATTCTTTTTATTGCACAAATCCAGGAACTTTATTGCCACACCTTATACATCTACAGCCAGAGATTTCATGTAAACTTATTAATAGCTGATTTGTGTCAGGAAAGGGGGGGGGGGGCAATTGGAAGTTTTGATAATTTAAATGTCCTAAAATAGTATCATCATATTAAAAACATGAGTAATGATTATTTCAGGCAGAGTAATTTGCCTGAAATAATTACTTAAAATATTGCATTGTAGCAGTTAAATGGGATATACAGTATATTGTTCTGATAAATATACAGTTCTGAATAGTATAATTAAACATATGTGTGGTTAGCACTCATAAATGTAGTTTATGAAAGATTAGTGCTGTTGTTCTAGTTGAACTGTTGAAAATTTTTATGGAATTAAATGAATGTGCTATTTATTTGTATGTATTAAAAAAATTTATAGCACTGTTGCAATTTGATATCATTATTTATGCATTACATCATTTTTTTTTTGTTTCTTTTTTTTTAAAACCATAGGCAAAACCATTGCCTATATATATATTGTAACAACGTATGTTCTGTATTTAACCCTTACTTTATTGAGTTTCTTGAACAAGGCTGAGCAGTGAGTGTTTTCACTGGTAGTGAGCTCCATGGAGTGAGTTTCTTTGTGAAATTTTTAAAATCCTTCAAAATGAAAATTTCATATGTAAACTCATTTAAATATTAATTTATTTCTTATTTTAACTTGGTTAACAAATTCAGTGTGAAATTATTTCAAAGATCAAATCAGAATAAATAAGAGAATATATATTCTTTATTGTTCAAAATTAGGACAGAATACATAATGTAAAAACACACACAGTAGACCCCAAGACATGACAGTAATAGAGGAATCATAAAAATTCATAAACTATTTTTTTTTTTTTTATATAGTCCTATCTTATAAATCTATTTATGTGTCACTTGATTCAATTTTAACATCTGGATCCAAATTACAGAGAATTTTGGGTTTTATAAGCTACAATCAGACAACAGTAGCTGACAGGTGCAGTTTCCTTGGCGCCTCCGTAACCAGGTGGGCAGGAGCAGCAGTGCGTAGCACACACTTCTTGATTAGACTGGTGTTCGAGCTCGTGACCACCAAATACGGAGGATGCGGAAAGGTCAGGGAATGACCACCGCATATCCCCGGAGCAATATGGCCTTAGTTGCTAATGCTACCTAAAAACCAAATAACAACAACAGCAGTCTCCTCCTCCTCTGATTTTAAAATCTACTTTTTGCTGCCATCTATTATAAACTGTGTCTAAAGTTACTTAGAAACACAGACAAGAAATAGCAGCACTTACTGGAAGATTTTTAGCATACTTTTAAGGCATTATATGAAATGTACTTGGAATGACCCTGAAACATATGTCTCAAGGCTCACACATGAAAAATATATGTACATACATACTCTGGAAAAAGTTAATATAATTATAGTATTCTAAATGTTAATACTTATATCATGAGCACTTGAGTAACTTGTCACTAAAAGTGCTCATGCATAATTTTTTAAAAATTAACATATTTATTAACTTTAAGCATTAAATTGATAGTTAATTTGAGAATTCATATGACATGTATTATAAGAGAGAAGTTTGGATATTATATAAGAATTCCAAGTGTAAGGTTTTTTTAAATATTGCTTTTAATTTTTTTTTAGCAAAAGTGGAAGATACTGTGGACAACAAGCAGTGTCCTTTTCTTTCATCTGTAGCACCTGCAGTGAAAGCTGCAAGCCCAGAAATGCAGCAAGATATTATCAGCATCTCTTCTGATACTAAGGAAGGTAAATCAAGCACAATTTCATTAGTACAACAATTTATTAAATGGTGATGAGATAAATGCACACGTGAAAAAAGCCCACATGAAAATTCCCCACAGAAAACCCCCACTATCATAAATGCTCACACGGAAAAATGCTCACATGAAAAATGATCACATGGAATTTATTTTTAGTTCACATTATTTCTTTTTTTTTTTTAGTAAATTTATTTTTAGTTTACAAAAAACTAATTATTTCATATTTCAAAATGCAATAAAATGTTGAATTTATATATTTTATTTCTACTTCTATACGATGTATTTTAATATAAATTTTGATTTTAATATAAAATAGAATATTTGGATATAAATGTTTGTAAGGGAAATTACAGGAAATAAAGTGCTCTGGTTTTATTGCAACTAAAGCCTTTTATTTTATTTATAAAAATAAATTATTTTTTCTCTGTCTTACAAAGTGAACAGTCAACACTTTTTTTTGTTTTTTATCAACAAACAACTAATTCAGACATATTTTAGTGATTTATTTATTTGTCAAGGATTTGAATAGAATTTGCATTACTGTAAGTTAGCCAATCCCTGCAAGTATTTCAGTTTGTTTTCTACCTGCTCATATTCCTGTGCAAAAAGTGGCAATCAAAGTCATGCAGTGCATCATATTTTGTCTTTTTTACCTCTAGACGAACTGCCTGTGCATTAGCCACTGTCAATCTGTGGAAAGCCAGGTCTCTCTTTAGTCCATCAAACAAAAACTACATGCTGGGATGACTGCAGTGGAGCAGGAAATTAAGTGCATTGTGAAATCCCTCACAGAAGTTTGTAGTTTTAGGCGACTGTTCAAGAGCTGCATCATGATGATTCCATATTCTTATTGGAAACCGGGGATATCTACCTGCTGAACCCTCAATGCATATGGAAAAGAAGTATGTGAGCACCTCATTATAGCTATCTTCATCTGGAAATGTGGTGGCAAGTTCATCAAAGACACTTCTCAAATCATGGACTGGGACAAAGTTTAAGGCAGCAAGAGACTTCAGCTTGAGTTTTATATTTATATCAGTTTCAAATTTAGTCTTCAAGCCAACATTGCTGAGTTTCCTGATGAGACTCTGACACAGATGGAAATAGGACCCTTTGACCTCAGCATGTGGAAAGACAATCCTCACTGCATTCATGCAAGCCTTCTCAAAATCCACTAAAACCTTTTTGAGACACTAGATTTGGAACCAACAACTTCATGATTTCAAACATTCTATTATAAGTATCCAAGTTATTTTTCTGTAACAAAATGTAAATACATGGCGGATATGAGTTACCCATCTTGGCATGCCGCGTATACAGTTGGTAAAACATGTTTGGAACTTTATCAAAGGTGCCATCTCCATAGATTGCATCTTTGTTCAGTTCAACCAAGAGTTTTATCACATAAAACCAGAATTCTGTCTGGATCATCCACACCTGAATCATGAAGTATCAGTTGACGGTACTTCTCAGGACTGTCAAAATTTATTGTTGTTGGATTAGGCAAATGATCGTCTTTTCTATGATTGAGATTTCTTGCAAGCGATGATTGTTTGGGCATATGGGCCAGTACATCGTTACTCAATTCTGACAATACATTCCCCATCACATTGTGAGGAGCAGACTAACTACTCTTATGTATTGCCTCATTTTGCTTCTGGCAACATTGGCTTCTGCTTTTTGAGGACAGGAATCACGACAATGTTCGGTTGGTTGTTGTACTATATGGCCATCTTTTTTGTCTTCATAACAATGACAATTGAGGGTGCAGAAGGTAGAGATCCCCATTTTCCAATAAGAATATGGAATCATCATGATGCAGCTCTTGAACAGTCACCTAAAACTACAAACTGCTGTAAAGGATTTCAAATTCCCTATTCCACTATAGTCATCCCAGCATGTGGTTTTTGTTTGATGGACTGAAGAGGGACTTGGCTTGCCCCTGATTGACACTGGCTAATGCACAGGCAGGTCTGTCTAGAGGTGAAAAAGAGAAGATATGATGCACTGCATGACTTGGTTGCCACTTTTGTGCAGGAATATGAACAGGTAGAAGACAAACTGAAATACTTGCAGGGATTGGCTAACTTATAGTAATGAAAATTCTATTCAAATCCTTGACAAATAAATAAATCACTGAAATATGTCCGAATTAGTTGTTTGTTGATAAAAAAACGAAAAAGTGTCGACTGTTCACTTTGTAAGACAGAGAAAAAAATAATTTATTTGCAATAAAACCAGAGCATTTTATTTCCTGTAATTTCCTTTAGAAACATTTACATCCAAATATTTTATGGATATTTTATATTAAAATCAAAAGTTATATTAAAATAAATCCTATAGAAGTAGTAATAAAATATATAAATTCAACATTTTGTTGCATTTTGAAATAAAAAATAATTCGTTTTTTGTAAACTAAAAATAATGTGAGCAATTTTCTGTGTGGGTATTTTTCTTGTGAGCATTTATGACAGTGGGGTTTTTTTCTGTGCGAAATTTTCATGTGGGCTTTTGTCAGGGAATCTTAAATATTTAATCTTGTTTATAATGATAAACAAGGTTGTAAGCATTACCTTTTGTATGAATATCATAGAAATCATCAAGAAATATAACAAAAGTAGGTCAATTTTACAAAAGGTGCACCCCAAGTGATTTGAGAAATATGAAAAATTATTGATGTCGTGTCCAATGACCATCCCACATTGAAAGTCTGTGAGCTTTGATCTACGACTCGTGCTGGCTTTTAATATACTGTTGCTGCGCGCGCACACACACACACACACACACACACGTGCGCGCGAGATTTACCTTGGTATGACTGAGCTGATACACATACACCAATAACTTCTGACACAGTACATAATATTTGTAGAGTGGTGGCTGAATACTTCTCGTCATATAGTGTACATATTTGGAACAAAAACAATAAACAACAATAAATATATATATTTTTTTTGGCTGATGCTGTATAATGTTGCTTTGTGTCATTTGCTAATACTAATGCTAAATTATTTAATAACATTAATTAATCATTAAGTAAAATGAGGTGAATAGTAAATTTACGAACTATTTATATTTCAGAAAATAGTACTCTGAAGGGAAAACTGATGAAATGATTTAGCATTAGCGAGGGCAGATGATGCAAGAAAGCAACCTTATATAGCATCAGCCAAAAAAAAAAAAAAAAAAAAACACACCCCTTCTCATTTCACCCATCCACTCACTCCAAATGTTTGTCTAGTTCTGCCTTGAATCTGTTTAAGCTATCAACTTCTACAACTACAGATGGAGCAATCAGCCACCCACTGGCTAAAGGCAAACTTCTGCACATCTATCCTACAACTGTCTTTCCTCAATTTGAATTTATGATCTCTCAGGTGATTATTCTGAGCAAGAGGAAGAATCCCATCAGCATTGAGCATGCTCAAACCATTCAAGGCTTTTTACACCTCAGTCAGATCACCTCACAGGTGCCTAGTCTCCAGACACTGTAATTTGCAAAACTTAAGCCTTTCTTCGTAAGAAAAACCCTTTGTTCCATTCACTAATCTTGTTGCCCTTCTCTGTACTCGTTTAAACAGCTCTACATCCTTCTTAAAATGAGGCCTCCAGACCTGCACACAGTACACAAGGTGTGGCTTGACCATTGCCTTATACAAGGCGATAATCACCTCCTTATCCCTGCTAGAAAAAATCCTGTATATCATTGACAAGACACAATGAGCTACTCTTGCAGACCATCTGCACTGCTCAGTAAACTTCATATCTGCCTGCACAGTTACCCCCCAGGTCCTTTTCATTCTTTACCACTGTCAGTGTAGTACTACAGCGTTGATACGTTACTCTGGGGTTACTGCTTCCCATATGTAGTACTTTACATTTGTCAATGTTAAACTTCATTTGCCACTTCTCAGCCCATCTGCTCAACTTTTCTAGAACCTGTTGCAGCAGCGTACTGTCATTAGTGTCATTAACATCCTGCCGACCTCCGTATCATCTGCAAACTTGGACGTTAAGTCTGATATACCATCATCAATATCATTAATAAATACAGAAAACAACAATGGACTCAACACTGAACCCTGGGGGACTCCACTAATAACATTAGTCCATTGATTATCACTCTCTGTCTTCTCCCACTCAACCATCCCTTTATCCATAGCAGCAGTTTGTCTCTAATGCCACAGGAAGATCTCATAATTATGGCTAAGGGTTTGCTTACTTCTTTTGCTGGCTCCTTTAATATAATTGGATAGATTCCATCCACTCCAGGTGCCTTTCTTATTTATCTTCAACAATTTCTCCTCCACTTTACTCTCAGTTATTACAAGATTATCTAGCTTACTGCCAGAGTTTAATACACCTCTGGCATTTACCTCCCTGAATAACTTCTCATGTGTGAATGTAGATGCAAAATATTTATTCTTTGTTAGCTACCTGAGCAGGATCATCAACAGTTGAACCATCGATATCAAGTGGACCAATCTGATTCATCCCCTTCCTTCTAGAGTTTACATAAGTAAAGCTTTAAAACTGCAAAAGAAATGTTAAAATAACCTGGTTAATATACGTAGAGGAGAATGGTGCAATATGTGTTACACTGAAAAATGTGTATAAAGCTACCACTTTTATGGGCATTTTTTGAACTTGGTTGAGTTTAGTTGGTCACTGGCAGGGGTTTGCATAGAATTTTTTTTTTTTTTCTCCCTCCAGGAAATGAGTTTTTTGTTCCACAAAATAGCAAGAAATAAATAATATATTTATACTATTTTTATATTTTATCTGAAATGATCAAGGAAAGTAGAGTTAAACTGAAAGAAACTCCTTGCTGCCTAAAATGTCCAAATGAGAAAAAACTGAAATTGTGCCTTTATAATAATTTATTTGTATTTATAAAACAAATATAATCAGCATATACTAAATATGTAATATTACATGTACCAAATATATAAAATACAAATATTGCAATATTACTTTGTAATTTAGTTTAAGGACTGGTTCCTGAAACTAACACATGTATTGTGAAGAAATATAATATTATTATTGTTGTTGCTCTTATATTATTTCTCCTTGATTGGAGGCTTCCACCCTGTGACGGGTACTACTACCAAGTACACAGAGTGGTTGTTATGTCTGGTGTTACTGTTGGTTGAGGAACTCTCTGACTGTCCTACAGGTGTTCAGGATTGTGACTTTCTGGAGTTCCTCGTAGGTATTCTCTGGGAGATCGTTGCTAGACTATATGTACGGTCTTTGGCACCATACCGATGATATGTGATGATTGGGATGATCGTTACTTGTTGCATATACCACATCTCTTTGATCTTCTGTCTTAGGTTTGTGTTCTTCCTGATCTTTTCCTCATGGGTTTTCTGGAGGTTGCCAGTGCTGGGAACTGCTATATCAATCAGATAGGTAGCCTTTTCCTTCTTGTTGACAAGGTCTTGTCCATTATTATGGCACGGTCCCAATACAGCTTGTGGGTTATGGTCACTAGTACTGCCCGGAGTTCACACTTTTAATACAATACACTTTCTTTGACCAACTAATATTTCCTCACTAGCTTCTGATGTATTATCTGTCTACAGGACTGTCTACACTTGTACTCTGTCTGGGTAATCACTTTGCATCCTGTGGTGATGTGTTGGATTGTTTCTGAGGCCAGGTGGTGTCGTCGACATGTGTCATCTAACACTACAGGGTCCCTGGCGATGTATATTCTGTAGTTTCTGGTGTTGATTACTTGGTCTTGAATGGCGAGCATGAATCCTCAGTCTTGGGGAAGAGCATCCCACTTGTAAGCCATGCATTGGAAGCCATTTTATCTGTATGATATTGATGGAGGTCATTGTAGTGTCTACCATGGAGTGTCTTCTTTGCCCATCTTTCTAGCTTTGTTTGTGCCGTCTGGGAGGGTGGGGACTGCTTGCTTAGTCTGAGTGGAGTGTGCCGCTTGTCTGTCGTCCTTATGGCCTGATAGAGTCCTGCTGTGTTTTTCTGGAAGTAATCCTAGCTATTGGGCCCCTTCTTCCCTCTTTCCAAGCTATTGTCAGTCTCTCCAGGGGGTGTCGGCAGCCCTTGGTCATCATTGTCCTTGTCTTTCTCATGATATCATCCAGCTCGGTGTTAGTCCAATCTATGATCCTGAAGGAGATGATTATTATTATTGTTAGTAGTAGTTGTGGCATGTGTGCAAGAAAGCAAGCTTATAAAGCATCTGCCAAAAAAAAAAAAAAAAAAAAAAAAAAGCCACATTGTCTCTCTATTCTCTCTAATAATTTGTCTAATTCTTCCTTGAATTTATTCAAACTATCCACTTCCACAACAACAGATAAAAATTTGTTCCAACAATCAACTAGCTGATGTGAACCTCTGCACATCTAGCCTGCAGCCATCCTTCCTCAATTTGAATTTATGTGTGTAGTATGAGCAAGAGGAAGACTAGCATTGAGCTTGAATGATTGAGCTTGCTCAATCATTCAAAGCCTTAAGCACCTCGATCAGGTGACCTCACAGGTGCCTAGACTAGTCACTAAAATTTGCAGTACTTCAGCCTTTCTTGGTAAGACCACCCTTTTGTTCCCACTCACCAATCTCCTTGCCCTCTTCTGCATCTGTTCCTGCAAATCTACATTCTTTCCATAATGAGGCCTCCACACCTGTATGCAGTACTCAAGATTTGGCCTAACGATTGCCTTGTACAGTAGGATAATCACCTCCTTATCCTTGCTAGCAAAGTTCCTGTATATCATTGACAAAACCCCATGAACTGTCCTAGCAGACTGTCTACATTGCTTAGTGCAATTACTTCCAGATCTTTTTCATTTTCCTACACTGAGTGTAGTATCACACAGTTTGTACCATTAACCTGGGATTACTGCTGCTCATATGCAGTACCTTGCATTTGTTGATATTAAACTTCAACTGCTATTTCTCAGCTGTCTGCCTAATTTTTTTTAAGATCTTGTTGTAGTCACTTACCCTGATAATTCTCATTAACCACTCTACCAACCATTGTGTCATCTGCAGACTTAAACATTAAGCCTGATATACCTTCATCAATATCATTAATAAATATAGAAAATAGCAATGGGCCCAGCACTGAACCCTGGAAAACTCCACCATTAACATTAGTCCATGAAAAGCAGTATCCATTAATAATCACTTTATTTTCTCCCACTCAAGTATCCCTTTATTCAAAGAGTAACTTGCCCTTAACACCACACTACCCAGTTTGTACAGCAGTCTTTTATGTGCAACAGTGTCAAAAGGTTTCTTGAAATCCAAGTACAGTAAACCCCCGCTATTCGCAGGGGTTACATTCCTGAGAAATGCCGCGACCGAAAACACGAATACTGAGTTATGGCTCCCATAGTAATAAAGGGGTTCCGTTTCGAAGTATGAAATATATAAGAAAAACTAGTCTAAAATTCTGTCTATGTATGTATTATATGTACCTTCATAATATGACTATGTACATAGACAGCATAGTGAAATACAAGCATAAGGCATCAAAATGAAAATAAGAAACAATTTAATATTAAATGTAATATTTATTAGAAATTTCAAACAAATCTTTCAATCCAGCACCTTTGCTATAGATAAAAAACTTATCCCGCCAGTGCTATCACCAGTTTCGCTAAAGTGTTGATAAAGGTGTTTTGCCTTTTCATGAATGATGAGTGAACTTAACGGAATTTTATTTTGAGTTCAGTCTTCTATCCACAGATTTAAAGCATTTTCCATTTTTTCTAATTTAACATCATGAGTTACAGAGCAAATTTTTGAAGCAATTAGTGCATTTTCACAGACACTACGGCGGGTTTTTTCTTCCAATTTCTTGATTGATCGTACCGTTGACTTATTGATTTTATAATGTTTTGTGACTGATGAGACACTTTCACCATTAGTAATTTTGTCTAATAACTGAATTTTACTTGCTAATGTCATCACCTTTTTTGACCTTTTCACAATTCCCTTGTTATTCGTAGCCATATTTTTGTAGGGGTTAGAAAAGAACTTGTCCACAATAAAGTCACTTTCTTCTGTTAACACTCAGTCTGTTTACACTAACACGCTGCAAAACGGTAGATTTTTCACTTTTGTAAGCATATCAATTTATAAGCATATAAATTAAAAGCAAACGACAAAACCTTCCATGACAAGTGCATACTGAACAAGGATTAGCGAGAAACATCCACACTCACAATTTTGTCATTCCCTCTCCCCCCACCCACTGACTGCTGTTTTGACCGGGAAAGATGATTTTAGTCACGCCCATGTTTTTTTTATGGCGGAAAATATTCACGGCGCTTTAAAATTCACATTTTTTTTAGGTTTCATTTGATATTAAATCAGCAACCGCGAATTGCAGGGGTTTACTGTATATTATATCAGGATTATTTTTTGCATCCAGCTCCTGCATCATAGTATCCACTGATATTAGTCACACTAATGGCCCCTTAAGAAAACCATTCTGTGACTGCAGTATAACGGCATTCCTGTCTAGATGGTCCTGCATTACTTCTTTAACCAGAGACTGTCTTATTTTCTTTGAAACAGAGGTTAAGCTAACAGGGCTGTAATTACTCATGTCGCCTTTTGATCCCCCCTTTGTGAATTCGGGATATATTTGCATATCTCCAGTCTGTGGGGACCTCCCCTGCATTCAAGGAAGCTCTCATAATTATGGCTAAGGGTTTGCTTACTTCCTTTTCTGCCTCTTTTAATATAATTGGATACGTACCATCCACCCCAGTAATGTTTTTTTACGTTAAGGTTCATGGTTGGCGCATTATAGCCTAGGTTGCTGTTGAACCAGTAAACCCAAAATCAAATCAAACACATTAAGGTTGAACAATTTCTCTTTCACTTTCCTCTTAGTTATCACAAAGTCATCTAGCTTCCTGTTAGACTTTGATAAACTTTTGGTATTCCTTCTCTAAAGAACTCCTCATGCATGAATGTAGATGGAAAATACCTATTCAGTTTGTTAACAAACTAGATTTACTAAGCAAAAGCCAAACTTTTTAGCTGGCCTGAAGGGGTCTAAAATGAAGTAATGTTTTAGTGTGTTCTTTTTATTCTGCTTGATTTTTCTTTTTCATTTGAATTCATACTGCTAAATTAATTTTTGTTATTTCCATGTGTTTTATTATTTTTTATTTGCATATTATTTATCCAAAATATCATGCTGAATAAAATTTTTTACACTTAACAGGAAATTCTTTTGCTTACGAAGAATTTTTTGAGAATCAGATAGCAAAGAAAAAAAAAGATCATTCATACCGCATTTTTAAGAGAGTCAATCGAATGGCACAAAATTTTCCTTATGCTCAGGAGTATAGAAATGGAAAGTTACACGACGTACTGGTTTGGTGCAGTAATGATTATTTAGGAATGAGTCGTCATCCAGTTGTGGCACAGGCTGCAAAGTGAGTACCTAGAATTGCAATTTTTAAACTTCTGTATTTTAAAGAAATGTTCTGAAGCATGAAATATTATATATTTACTAATCTTTTTGATTTATGTGTAAAATTGCACAAAACTGCTGTCTTTTTTGGTTTTGCTTGAGCTGCCTCTTTTTATGAATTTGTCACATTTATGTAATATTATTGAAACATATGCTGCATTGTAAGTCAATATGCTTAATTCTTCCATTTAAGGAAGAATTATGCATATTATTTAGGGGAGATGGACAGGTGAGCTGGGTAGCTTTTTTTTTTTTTTTTTTTTTGCCTGATGCTGTATAAATTTGTTTCCTCACATCATTTGTCAATATTAATAATAATAAATATTACTTTCGTGTAAGCTAGACTTTTATCAACTTATTGTTTTATTATTTACCAACTTACATTTTAATAGTTTTATTAAACTATAAGCATTAGAAGTCCACAAAAGGCTACATTTAATAAAATCAATTTTGATGCATGTTAATTTTTTATTTTCTTTTTGTATCTTGGCAATGTAGATAATTTTAACTGAAAAATTCCCAGGAGCCCAGAGATTGTTGATCAGTTTAATGGTGGTTTTTTTTTTTTTTTTTTTATGTGAAGCTCAAACACGAGAGGTATTAGTACCTATAGTACTTAGTACCATGCTTGGGTGGTGTCAAGAAAAAAAGACACAAGCTTTATTATCAGCTCATAATGTAGCAGCATACATTTCAATAATATTACATAAATGTGACAAATTCATAAAAAGAGGTAGAATAAATTCATAAATTTATTCAAATTACCTATATCCACAATACCAGATGGTAGTTTGTTCCAATAATTAACTCTGACTGAAAGCAATTTTTGCACATCTGTCTTCCAGCCAGTTTATGCTCCTTTGTGTGTGGTTTGAGAAAAAGTTAGGTTACCAACATCATTAAGTTTATTATTCAATCTATTTATAGTCTTTAGTCTCTCAATAAGGTCTCTTTTCAAGTGCCTAGTTTCGAATGCTGCAATTTTCAGAACAGAAATCTTTTGCAATAATAGTATTTCTTTATGTTTTTAGCCTAAAGTGGTTACTCTTCTCAGTACCTGTTCCAAGAGATCCACATATTTCTTAAAATGAGGCTTCCAAACCTGTGTAGCGTAGTCAAGGTGTGGCTTAATCTTATACAGTGAGATCACCTCCTTGTCCTTGCTGGAAGAGTTCATATATATTATTGATAGAACCCCATGAACTGTTCTAGCAGCCTGTCTACACTGCCTAGAGAATATTCATGAATGAGAATGGGCCACCCTGAATATTCATGAATGAGAATGGGCCTGTGGCACTGAATTCCATAACTTAACATAGACGGCTGAACCAGTGAAAGCAGTAGCTAAAATAAATTTTAATATGGTAAATAGGAGCTTTCGGGATAGCGTATCCCTTCATCAGCTAAGTACATACACACATGGAAATGCAAACATAACATAAAACTTGGAATGGAATAAACTAAAATAAACAGTGCACAGTGCGTGTTCAGATAACTGAAAGAGAGTGCACGTGAGTGTTTAATCACTTACTATGTCGAATCAGGTGATTATTGTTGGTACCCGGCACATATAGGGGCTGACTGTCAGCGTTTGTCGTTCTTTAACGCTAGACTCCAAAATTGGGTGTAGTCTTGTTCCTCTATTGTGGTTTAAAACGTTGTGATAGCTAGATATGTTTACAGGCTCTAACTGCAGGCAGTGATAGTAGTGACGAGATTGGTCAATCACCTCGCTGTCATGGCTGGGATTAAGGTCGTGTTGAGTTTGCCAGAAATGCTCTGCGATTGCAGAGTGCACAGAGTCACCTACACGGATGGACTTATGTTTTGCGAGACGGTGCTGGAGATGTCTGGAGCTCTCCACACATAGCACTTGCCACAATCGTGGCAAGTGATTCCGTATACAATACCGCTGTATAAAAGCGGGTCAATGGGTGTTTTTACTCTCGAGACCATAGATTGCAAACCTCTACCTGGAAATTTCAAGCACTTTACGCGGTATTCATGTAACATCCTAGAAATGTGGTCTGAGGCAGCAGGATACAAACAGTAGATACTGTTTCGCTGTCATGAGGGGTGAGAGCCTTGGTCGAGCTGCAAGTTCTTGCACTTACAGTGCGCACTTGTCCAAGACATGGGCAGGATAGTCACAGTTGGTGAGGTTAGCTTTTACTTTAGAAACCTCAGTGCGTCTGGCTTCCTCTGAGCTGAAATGACTCCAAGCTCGAGAGAGTAGCCTGCACATAGTGATGTTCAGGTGGCAAGGGGCATGCGCTGACCTAGAGTTCATGAATTGACTGCAGCACATGGGTTTCCGGTATACTGAAGTTTCTAGACATGAGCCCACATGCCTCACTAAGACATCCAGAAAAGAGAGGGTCTTGTTAGATTCCAATTCTAATTTAAACTGGATGAAGAGGGATAGGGAGTTGCAGTATTGTGATAGCTGTGCATCCGAACCTCGGGGGATGATGGTGAAGATATCATCTACATACCTGCACCAGATGGTGATTGGGACTGGTGGGTTCAGGAATATGCGCTCCTCCATCACGATTTTGGAAATGACGGAGCTGAAAGGGGGTGCCCACAGCTGTTCTGTGTATTTGTTTGTAGAGAGAGTCACCAAATGTGACGACACTGCCCGATAAGCACAGGTTAAGGGTGGCACAGATATCTTCTGTAGATAGATGTGTTCTGCCTGGTAGATTGGGATCATTCTCCAAAAGCTGCCTGGCACATATGATGGCCTGCTAGATTGGTATGGAGGTGAATAGGGAGACGTCAAAGGATTCCATGATCTTGTCTTCCAGAACTGTAAGACCAACTTACGAACTGTCAAAACACGTCGCCTGTCTCCTAACACCAATGGTGGGAAAGACAATCCACACCATCTCCAACAGTGAGGAGTTCCTTTGCCTTATCAAATATACAGTTCTGGAAGACAGGATCATGGCGTCCTTTGATCCGCTGAGGTCCGGATGCACAGCTATTACAATACCTCAACTCCCTATCCCTTTTCATCCAGTTCACTTTAGAATTGGAATTGAACAAGACCCTCTCTTTTCTGGATGTCTTAGTGAGGCACGTGGGGTCACATCTAGAAACCTCAGTATACCAGAAACCCATGTGCTGCAGTCAATTCACGAACTCCAGGTCAACGCATGCCCCTTGCCACCTGAACATCACTATGTGCGCGCTACTCTCTCGAGCTTGGAGTCATTCCAGCTCAGAGGAAGCCAGATGCACTGAGGTTTCTAAGGTAAAAGCTGACCTCACCAACTGTGGCTATCCTGCCCATGTTGTGGACAAGTGTGCACTGCAAGCGCACACTTGTGAACTTGCAGCTCACCCAAGGTTCTCACCTCCTCACGACAGCAGAAAGTATCTACTGCTTGTATCCCATATTACCTTGGCACCTCAGACCACATTTCTAGGGTTTTCGAGTACTGCATAAAGTGCTTGCAACTTCCTGGTAGAGGTTTGCGATCTCTGGTCTCAAGGGTAAAAACATCCATCACCCCTCTTTTACGCAGCGGTATTGTTTACCAGATCACTTGCCACAATTTTGGCAGCTGCTATGTGGAGGAGAGCTCCGGACTGCCTTGCAGAACATGATAGGTCCATCTGCCTAGGTGACTCTGCAATTGTAGAGCATTTCTGGTTAACTCAACATGACTTCAATCCCAGTTGCGACTGTGAGGTGATTGACCAATCTCATCACGCCTGTGGTTAGAGTCCCTAAACATATCTAGCTGTCACAACGTTTTAAACCACAATAGAGGTACAAGACTACACCCAATTTTGGAGTCTGTAGTTTTAAAGCATGACAAATGCTGGCAGTCCCATATACACTCCGGGTACCAACAACAATCACCTGATTCGATATAGTAAGTGATTAAACACTCTCACGTGCACACACCTTTCAGTTATCAGAACATGCACTGTTTATTTTAATTTATTCCATTCCTAATGCTTTATATTATGTTATGTTTGTTGTTGTTATTTGGTTTTTAGGAGCATTAGCAACTAAGGCCATATTGCTCTGGGGATATGGGGTGGTCATTCCCTGACCTTTCCGCATCCTCCGTATTTGGTGGTCACGGGCTCGAACCCCAGTCTAATCAAGAAGCAGTGCACTATGCACTGCTGCTCCTGCCCACCTGGCTATGGAGGCACCACGTTATGTTTGTATTTCCATGTGTGTATGTACTTAGCTGATGAAGGGATACGCTATCCTGAAAGCTCCTATTTACCATATTAAAATTTATTTTAGCTATTTCTTTCACTGGTTCAGATGTATTCTCTATGTTATTCTAATATCCAGTTAACAAAGGTTTAAATTGTTTTTATGGTGGCCTCCAGGTTTCATCATGCAATATGCATACCACTAACAACATATGAGGGGCAGTCAATAAGTATATACCATCACTTAAAAATATTTCAGTTAGGCTTTTGGTGTTGTGCATATACACACACCACTAAGTTTCATAAGTTAATATATATTTATTTGTTTTTCTAGATTATTGGTTACTAAACAAGAGCCATGAATATAGCAGGAGGTGGTGGTATGCTGGAAAAGGTTGAGGTTTGAACTGTTATAAAATTTCCTCATTTGGAAGGCAAAGAAGAAAAATAAATCCATGAGGAGATCAAAGCTGTATATGGGGAGGATTGCCCATCATATGAGACTGGAAAAGACAATTCAGGTGTGGGCAAAGAGTGTGTGCAATTACCCAAGAAAAAGAAGTCCCGTCTCAGCCACAGATTCTGCCATTGTGACTAAAATGAAACAGGTAGTCTCTGAAGACAGATGTGGGACTATAAGTTTTATAGCAAATGAAGTTAACATTAGCCATGGGTCTGTACCATAATGAACAGGTTTCCAAGGGGTGTCAGCCCCATGGGTTCTCAGATTGTTAACACCTCCTCGATAGTTCCATAAAAAAGAATGTTCGTACAATTGTTGGAGCTATGTAAAGACAATGTTGATGATTTTTTTTGACTGAATTGTGACGATGAATGAAATTCTGAGTACACAGCAAACAATGGAAATGTTATCAACCACCAAAAAAGCCAAGGTTCAGTTGTCTGAGGGCGAGAGATTCATTGAGCCAGGTCATGTTGTCAGTCTTCTGGGATTCTAAAGGTATCATCCTTACAGATTAGCTTCAAAAAGGCTACAGCATCACTGGGAATACTACAGAAATCTCTGGGGGAAAGTGATAGGCTATCACTTAAAGGTATTCAGAACTCTTCAGAGGAGTCTGCCACATAGTCGACAATGCTCCTGCTCACAAAGCTGCTTACAGCAAACTTTGCACTCAGATGTGGCTTTGAAAATCTGTAGCACCCAGCTTATTCTCCCAATCTCTCACCTTCAGACTTCTTCCTCCTCCCTAAAATGAAGAAACCATTATGGGGCTGCAGATTTCAAATGAGGAGATAATTAATGAAGTGGAAGCTTGGTTTTATTTAAGCTACTTAGGGAAGGATGAAATTGCCAGTCGAGTTTAAAATCCCGAAATGAAATATTTCTAGGTGGGGTAAAATACTTATTTATCATTCCTCATACACTACCAGGACCACAACCAGTTGCTATTAAAATTATTATGATTAGTCAGAAACTATGGGTACAGACCTTAAGAAGAGGTCTGTACTCATTATCTTTTTCTCATAAGTGCACTGCACAAATGAGAAAAAGATATGATAGAAAGTTAATTTTTAATTCCTATTGACTTCTAATAGCTTTTCATAAAATTGATTCATGATAGTTTTTGTAAAACATAAGATACCCATACTACAATCACCCAGTGATGTATGTAGTTTTTTTATGAATAAACTAGTCTCTCTCTCTCTCTCTCTCTCTCTCTCTCTCTCTCTCTCTCTCTCTAAAATAAAACATAGAAATCTGGCAATTATTGTTTCTTTTTTCCTTACATTTTGTATAGAAAAAAGAAATTCATAGATTAAATGTATGATGCAGTATTGCATCAAACATTTAATCTATTAATTTCTGTGCATACTTTGTGTTTATTAGATTTGTATATAGAGAAAAGAGACTTAAAAAAAGAGTATACAGGAGAGGAGTAATAAATATTATACAGTTGTAATTAAATTGCATAGCTGAGTTTACAGAACATAAAACTATAGTGTTTTTTTTTTTTTTTTTTTTAATAAGTATTCTGTAGATATAGTCTTAATAATTAATTGATAAGGAAATAACTATATTTACTTTTCACTTCTATTAGTCACAGAAAAAGAAAAAAAAATTGAATTCACCTGCAATGTAATGCACTGTGTACCTTAACTAACTTGTTTTTTTTTTTTTTTTTTAATAACAGCAGGATATGAAACTGATTTTAAAAAAATCACAACTGACAGAAGAGGCTCTACCCAACACCACATGAATAAGAAATGCTGTAACTGAAAAGTACGTTGCTAACTAACATAGTTGTTCTTACTTTAGAACAACTGTATACTTGAGAGAGCATTATAATATAATAAACCTTGATTATAGTGCTTTATGGGGGACTAGCCCTAAAGAGCAATGTAAGTGAGAAAGCTCATTATAAATGAGCTCTCCTTTTTTTGGTGCTATCTTTCATATTTCATCAATATTTTTGGATAGCATTGATTTTTTTTTTTTTAAACTGATTTATATGCAAATTAAAAACCTGCACACTTTAGATACACTTAATATAATTTTTAAAAAGGTCTTATTAAATTAAATATATCTTGAGTATTATAAACATGATGAATGTAGTATTAACATAGGTTGGCAGGGTTGTCAAGGACACTACTGACACTATGCTGCTGCAACAGGATCTGGAAAGGTTGAGCAGATGGGCTGAGAGGTGGCAAATGAAGTTTAACATTGACAAATGTAAAGTACTACACATGGGAAACAGCAACCCCAGAGCAACGTATCGACTCTGTGGTACAACACTGACAGTGGTAGAGAATGAAAGGGACTTGGGGGTGGTTGTGCAGGCAGATATGAAGTTCTCTGAGCAGTGCAGACGGGCTGCAAGAGTAGCTCATGGAGTATTGTCAATGATATACAGGAATTTTTCCAGCAGGGATAAGGAGGTGATTATTCCATTGTATAAGGCGATGGTCAGGCCACACCTAGAGTACTGTATACAGGTCTGGAGGCCTCATTTCAAGAAGGATGTAGAGCTGCTGGAACGAGTACAGAGAAGGGCAACAAGATTAGTGAATGGAACAAAGGGGTGCTCTTACGAAGAAAGGCTTAAGTTTTGCAAATTACAGTGTCTGGAGACTAGGCACCAGCGAGGTGATCTGATAGAGGTGTATAAAGCCTTGAATGGTTTAAGCATGCTCAATGCTGATGGGATTCTTCCTCTAGCTCAGAAAAATCACCTGAGAGGGCATAAATTTAAATTGAGGAAAGACAGATGTAGGATAGACGTGCGGAAATTTGCCTTTAGCCAGCGCGTGGTTGGTTGGTGGAACAGACTTCCATCCCTTGTGGTGGAGGTTGATAGCCTAAATAAGTTTAAGGCTCAGCTGGACAGGTATTTTGAACGAGCAGAGGGGTGAAGTGGAAGTGGTTTTTTTTTTTTTTTTTTTTTTTTTGGCTGATGCTGCATAAGCTTGCTTTCTTGCATCAAATGCCTCTACTAATGCTAATGCTAACATTATAATAATACTGTCAGTCTTGAAATTAATTAGTAATTTTTCTACCACTGAAAATTTATTTCTCAATATTTTTTATTGATATCATATTGAACACACACATAAAAATAAAAGATGCTGGTTACTGTTTCAGCAGGGACATTTTGAATTTAAAAAAAAAAAGTTGAAGAGAGTGTGAATGCAATGATAAGTGGTTAAACACAGAGTTGTAAAGGATGCTATTTCTACCTTTTAAAGCTAGGAAAAAATTCTTATGAAGTAAAAATTAAAAAAAAAAAAAAAAAAAAAAATGCACCCTAAATGATTCCTAGAATTACTCTATTGTCCATCACTCAAAATTAAAGTCATATTTATATTCAAGTTTATTTCTTCTTGAGACCTTAAATGTTTTAACTGAGAGCATTATTGATGTTAAAAAATTAATAGCACTTCATAGGGTCAGAAAGAAAATACAATAGAGCACCGAAAATCCGAATGTCAATAATTTGAACATCAATAATCAGAACGAGCCAGCATTTATTTATTTTTTCATGCTTGGTGCCATAAAATAATTATAGTAAACACTGGTTATTGTGGTTTTTTTTTTTTTTTTTTTTTTTTTTTTTATGTAAACCCCAAACACCAGAGGAATGAGAACCTATAGTACTTAGTACCGTGCTTGGGTTGGAAGTTGAGAAGACAAAAGAAGATATTTGTTGACATTAGACTCGAACTTCTGTAGACTGTAATTTTCAGGAAATATGTATGAAGGAAGGTTGTTCCAGAAAACAGCAATTGAATGAATAAACGAGGAAGATGAAAAGTTGGTTCTGCGAGTTTGAAGTTGGGTAGTAAATGGACGTTGGCTAGCGGTGGCACGTGTTTGAACTGTTTTGAAAGAGTGCGGTAATTATAGAAGCCAGTTCAGAAGAACAGTGCCCATGGAAGTATCTCTAAATGCAGCAGAAACAGTACGTTTATGGGACAGTGAGTGGAGAGACTCTGTTAGAGATGAGTCATTAATTAACTTAACTGCCGTCTTCTGAATGGAATCTAGAAGCTTGAGAGAGGTTTTGGGGACACTGCCCCAGATGTGGGAACAATATTGGTAGGGCAGATTTGCGATTTGTACAGAGTGAACAGCTGTTTGGAAGAAAAGTAACGCTGAGAGCAAAAGAGAAAACAAAGGTTTTTTTTTTTTTTTTTTTTTTTAGATGCAGAGGAAGCAATATTTGTAATGTGCTTGTGCCAAGAGAGATTAGAAGTCAGGGTAATCCCCAAAAGAGATATATTATCTTGCCTATAAATCGGAGTATCACTAAAGATAAGTATAGGAGCAGAAGAATCCTTTTTGCGAGAAAAAAGATGAGACTGAGTTTTAGAAGGATTGAAATCAACTAAGTTGTCTTTGCCCCACTGGAGATTGGCATTTAAGGAGTTGGTAGCGGATATTCGAGAAGTTGAAACTGATTGAGCCGGACAAGGTTTCTCAAAATGGAAAGCGGAATGCAATGTGCTATCATCGGCAAAACTGTGGATAGGATTTCCAGTCAATGGAAGAAGGTCATTAATATACAAGAGGAAAAGCGTGGGGGAAAGAACTGAACCTTGGGGGACACAAGCATCAGTGGAGAAGTTAGAAAACCGAGAGCCATCTACCATCATCCTCAGTGAGCAATTGGAGAGAAAACTGGATAACCAATTACAAAAAACAGTTGGCAAACCATAAGATGGAAGCTTGTTTAGAAGACCTTTACGTCAAACACAATTGAAAGCCTTTGAGATGTCAAGAGCAACTGCTTGTGTTTCACTGAACTTTTCCATTGAATTTGTCCATAAATGGGTAACATAAGCCAGAATATCACCAGTGGATCGACACTGACCAAATCCATACCGGTGATCGTTGATCAGACAGAAGGTTTCAAGGTAGTTTAAGAGTTGGTGTTTAATTGATTTCTCCGTTACTTTAGAAAAAGTAGAAGTAATTGCAATGGAATTATAATTGGATGGGAGGGATTTGTCACCCTTTTTAGGAACTGGCTGGATATGAGCAAATTTCCAAGCAGAAGGAAAAACACCTTTGGAATAAGTCTTGTGATCACGTTTGCACTGCCGACCGGGCTAGCCAAGTGGGTAAAGTACCTGCCTGGCAACCCAAAGGTCGCGGGTTCGATTCCCGCCTCGGGCTTGGATCAAAGTACTGCAAAAACCTTGGGAGGTGCAATATGGCCACAGAAGCCGATGCGCCAACAACTACCAAATCAAAAAAAAAAAAAAAAAAAACGTTTGCACTAATTGAATTTTGATTCTATTAAATGGCATTTCTAATAAGCGAAAATCGGAGGAATATTATATGTACGATATAGCATTTTATTCATTATAAAAATAAAGATATATAAAGCACAAATTTAGACTTTTATTACCTTACCAGTTAACAAAATTAAATGATATGGGAAAATCGACAAACAAACTGAATGCTGAATCAACAAACGATCAATAAACTGAATGCTGAATCAACAAACGATCAATAAACTGAATGCTATCCAACCCAACTACTCTTGCTGAAAAGAGTGAGAGATCTGGCAGCACAGAAACGAAGTTCAAAAATGGTGTAGTAAAAAATAAGCAATTATTTTCGTTAGAGGCCTCTACATACGTGTTATTGTGGTGGTTGAAAAGTTCCATTTGTACCTAAGAATGAAAATAAGTACAACTTAGTGTTTTGATTTCTAAACTTACTAAATCTTTTTTTTTTTTTTTTTTTTTTTTTGTCTCAAGAACAGTATTTTTTGATAAGTTCGAAAATTCGAACAAATCAGAAGTCTGAACTACCCCCCAGCCCCAATTAGTTCAGATTATCGATTTTCTTTGTACAACTTTTGCTGGAAAGAATATGTATCTTATCAGATTTCTTCCTTTCTTTTCTCTTCCATATCTAATTATATTTCCTTTGGTTTCTTATCGTCTTTGTTTTCTGAAATAAAATCAAACTAGGACCCGTATTCTTTTCAGAAAAAGTTGTACAAAGAAACATATGACTTTAAACCCAAATTTTTAACTATAATGCTGCATTTGTAGGATTATGATTATGGCTGTTTTTCTTGCCAATGCATATGAGGTGCTATCCAAATGTTCCCGAAATTTGAATGTTGCACAGGAACTACATCTAGTATGGACTTGTGGTGCTAGGTAACCCCTTTGTGAATCAGTGTGGCATTGGGCTGGATAGTCATTGAATATTTATGTGCAGCTCTTTGGCAGTGTGTTTCGCATAGTTTGCAATGGCTGATGTGAGAGAGCAATGTGCTTGCATCAAGTTTTGTTTCCTTTTTTAATGATACAGCAGCAGAAACCCATAAAAAGTTGAAGCAAACTTTTGGTGACGATGCTTTAGGCCACATGCAGACCTACTACTGGTTTAACTGTTTTAAAAACAATCTAATGTCGGTTGATGACAATGATCGCTCTGGGCAGCCATCATCGAGCACCACCCCAGAAAATGTCACAAAAGTTTAGGTGGCGATCCATGAAGACCACAGATGGACCATCCATGACATTTGTGGCATTGTAGGATTATCGTACGGCACATGTTAGCAGATTTTGTCAGACTAGTTGAACATGAGAAGGATTGTGCCCAAGCTCGTGCCACGGTTACTGAGTGAAGACCAAAAGCAGCATTGCATGGAAGTTAGCAGAAACCGTCAAGTACGGGCCAGGAGTGATCAAAACTTCCTTTCTACGGTCTTCACTGGTGACGAGAGTTGGGTATATGGGTATGACCCAGAAACCAAGGAACAATCATCCCAGTGGAAGAGCTTGTCTTTGCCCCGACCAAAGAAAGCCCGACAAGTGAAGAGCAATGTGAAGTCCATGCTGATCTGTTTTTTGGACACCGACAGGATTATCCATAAGGAATTCGTCCCTCCTGGCCAGACCGTCAATGCAAAGTTCTACTCTGACGTCCTGAGGTGGTTAAGGAAAGCCATCAGGAGGAAACATCCAGAGAAGTGGTGCACAAAGAGCTGGATCCTTCATCATGACAACGTGCCGGCCAACACATCTCTCACTGTGGCACAGTTTTTGGCATCCAACAACATGACAATCGTTCCCCCCCCTTATTAGACTGCGACGTCTTCCTCTTTTCAAGAATTAAAATTGAACCGAAGGGTCGAAGATTTGACAGCATAGAGGATATCCAAACCGAATTACAGTCAGTGCTGACCACTATGACGAAGGACATATTCAAATCATGGGAGAAGCACTGGGACTACTTTGAAGGTGATGGTGGCGAATAAGACCCAGGGCGAGTCTAATTTATTTTATAAATACATTTCGGGAATTTTTGGGTAGCACCTCGTACATGCATGCATGCATATATATATATATATATATATATATATATATATATATATATATATAGGATGAAATATAAATTAAAACTTATTTTTTTAATTTAAACTGTGATTATACCTTTCAGATGACTTGTGAGCAAATTTAAATTCATGTTATAATTAGTTAGAAAATGGTTATTATAAATATATATTTTTAAAATAGAAGGAGAAAAATAAGATATTTCTTGCAATAACTTATTTTCTTTTTTATATTTTTTATTTTTACAATTTAATAGGGATGCTGTGGATTGCTATGGAGTAGGTGCAGGGGGCACCAGAAATATTTCTGGCACTTCTACCCATCATGAAGAATTAGAAAGAGAGCTAGCATCACTTCACCAAAAAGATTCTGCCCTTCTGTTTTCTTCCTGCTTTGTGGCAAATGATTCTACACTTTATACACTTGGAAAAACTTTACCAAGTAAGTATAACAATGTTAGCATTATGGGTTAAAAAAAAAGTATTAAAAAACTTTAACTTGAATTTTAGACTTAACTGTTCTGAATGTTTGGGAAAATTGCATGATTATCATATAGGAGATCTAATTTGGGTACTTTTTTGTTATATATTTATTATGATAAAATATAGGATCTCTGCTATTTGAGGTAATACAATTATCTTAGATTTTTAGAAAAGGTTTGTTACAGTTATTTCACTAACATAAGTGATTAGGATAAAATACAGTAAATAAAGTAGGTAGTCTAACCAGCACAGATTATTCGTTTTATATTTTTATTATACTCATATTTATTGAAGAAACCCTTGTAATCTCAAGATATTTGTTGATATTGTAACTGGATTTTAAGTATAATTAAAAAGTAGGAAATATGTGATTTTAGTAGTATTGATAAAATATGAGCTTAAATTTTGTGCTAAACTAGGTTATAATTTTTTTTATTGAGCCAGTGAAACAAAAGTACATTTATAATGGAAATCAAATCATAGCTTACGTGTACATGTATCGTTGTTTGCTGTTAGTTGTGATATAGGTTAAAAAAGTAGTTAAAAAAACAGAGAGAGAGAGGTGAAAATTTATACAGTTGGATGAGTAAGAAAATAAGTATTGTGAAACATCTGTTTATGGATACTGTCTGTTCATTTTTACTGTAAATAAAGATGGTTAGATGAAGGTTTAATTGTACAATTAATGAAATAAAATTACAGTAAGTATAAATCTGAGGATATTAAAGATATACGTTTTTTATGTTAATTAAAACCACTGGATGAAGGACTAGAACAATGATAAGTTTGAACACAACAGTTTTGGCATTGCATAAGATCAACAAACCAAACGCTTTTGTTTAATGCAAATTAACAGTGAAAATCAGAATGCAGATGTTTGAATCTGCATGGTATCACAAAATACAGTAATATCTTATGATTTCTATAATTTGAACACCTATAACTCTGTGACTATCCTGGAGTATTTATTTTTATTTATATCCACAGAGTTAAGAAGCAGAATTTTATATACCAGCGCATTCATGTATACCGATTTTTATAATAGCACATTCATGTATACCATTCATATATCATATGAAATATATGCCATTAAGACAGTGGATGCCAAGATGGATGAATAAGGAATTTGTTAGTGATTACATTGAAGAGAGTCAAATAAAGTCTAAATGAAGAGCACTGAATTGTATAATAGTTATTACTAATCCTGAAATGGTAATGCAGAAGTGGTTAGAATGGCAGAAACTATGAGAAATCACTGGCTAAAATAGTAAAAAAAAAAAGAGGACAAAGAGGTGCTAATGAACCTGATCATTGTAAAATCAGTAATATGGAAATTACAGAGGACCTTTACTAAGAGAACATTTTTATCCTTGAAGGCAAGTAAGGGCCTCTGAGTAGATGGCATATACCTGATTATTTTAAAGGAAACAATGAGGAAATGCATTTAAATATTAAGGTTAATTTTGAGGGCTTAATTGGACTCAGGGGTGATTCCCTTTGTATTGCTAAGCAGTAAAAGGTGTTCAGAAAACACTCTAGACAAGTCAGTCTGACTTCAGTGGTAGGGAAGATCGTGGAGACAGTGATTAATGATGCAACACAGAATTATGTAGATAGAAATAATTTTTATAGGAAAATTTTGTTTAACTAACCTGATAAACTATTATGACTGACTTAGTAGTTCAGTATTATTAGTTTTAGTACTGCAAAATGCAAGGTTTTATACTTCAGAAAAACAATCCAAAACTAACTTTTACACTTGGAGATATTGAATTAAATACAGTAGAGCAGAGGTTCCCAACCTTTATAAGGTCACGTCCGGTCAGACACATCTTATGATGTACCAGTGTATTAATTAATGAGTACATAAGTTTGTTTTGAAAATTCACATAAATAATTAGGTAAGCAAAACTGAGCTATTCTACTAAAAACAGAAAAACGTATTTATTAATTGAGAAAATACAATTTATAAATTAGGTTTTTATATTTTCACATAACACGTGTTTTAAACATTTTCCTCTTTACTTCAATTTTTCTCATTTCTTAAATAAAACTATCAAATTTACTACATGTTAAATTAAACGCTGATAGTTTTAATAAGTTAAAAAAGGAATTAAGGTTATAGGTTATTAACAAGATTGTTAAGCAATTTAAAATTATTTAAATACATTAATTCAGCACAGTTATGATTTTTTATTAACAAACTATGATTTTAATAACAAAAACAAAATTGTTTTAATAACTTTTTTTTTTTTTTTTTTACTTTCAAAATGTTGATTTACATTACAATCTACAATTACAGAAGGAAATACATCTACTTTAAATAGTACATTTTCCAAATGAAGGTAAATGTTTAAATTCAAAAGCCAGCAATATAATACATCAAATAAGAAAAGAAGATAAGAAAACACACTGGATTTCAAAGCAAATATTTTTACTTTCCATCATTTATATTCCAAAAAAAAAAAAAAAATCATTGTTTGCTACTAGATCTAATGCAATGGCTGAATGTTTCGCTTTTACTAGCTGTTGTTGTTATTTGGTTTTTAGGAGCATTAGCAACTAAGGCCATATTGCTCCAGTGATAGGTGCCTCCATAGCCAGGTGGGAAGGAGCAGCAGTGCGTAGCATACGCTTCTTGATTAGACCGGGGTTTGAGCCCATCACCACCAAATATGGAGGATGTGGATAGGTCAGGGAATTACCACCGCATATCCCGGAGCAATATGGCCTTAGTTGCTAATGCTCCTAAAAACCAAATAACAAACAAACAAACCATGTGCAAGATCCTACATTTTGTAGCACTAAATCATAATTGTCATTTCACTAACCATTTGTATGGATGCTTTCCTTCTCCACTCACTTGTACTCCACTGCCATTCTCCCCTTACCCCACCTTTATATCATCTGCAAATTTTGACAAGCATATATTGAATACTTCATTATCATTTAGGAATATGAGTGGTCCCAGAACTCAACCCTGTGATACCGAGGGTTCAGTTGTGATGATCCCATAATTAATACTAATAGTTAGATGCATCTGTTTATTACTTCCTGTAGATTTACTAGACACATTCCCTCTTTTGGCCTCAGTTTCAGTTTTCTACCCCATAATCCACATCACGTGATTTGCAGTATTCCACCTTAATCCCTATATTTCTACCATTGTTTTGTTTGATAGTTTGCAGTAGCTAAATAATAGTTGACAGTAATTTTTGTTATAGCATAAGACTAATTTTTTAATTAAATACCACCTTTTGAAACAATTTATGTTAGCTACTGTTCATTATTCTTGCTTAGTTTTGAACATTTTCAAATAGATTTTGTTACTTTTGAACAATTCTAGCACTTTCCTATAAGTAGTAGCAGCTGTGATATGATGCAAAAGTTACTCCCTTCTCTATATATTTTGCTGAATGCCTGATATTTTCATTTACACACTTGCATGATTGTAAATGCTCATAGTTTTCATACTGTCATTAATTTCAATGCTTATGACTCTGTAATGCTTGAATGAGAGAGATATTCATTTAGCATTTTCAACTCAAAATAACCTAATAATAACCTCTGAAGGCAGTCTCTCATTTTACAGAACACTCTCTAAATATAGTCAAAAGTTTTACTGAAAGATATTTGAAATGTTTGTTAAGTTTCACAAGAAACTTAAAAATATTCTTTGCTATAGCATCTCTGAAATCAAAAATGGTTCTGGGTTCATTATTGAAACATTATTCCTAACAAATGTCCACATTTCTGAAGGAAAGAGATTAGGAGACAGCAAGAATACGTGTATCTGTGGGAATCGTATGCAGTAGGAAAGTTCTGTTGAATCACTGTATGAACAAGAAGCTGGGTATACAGTCGCCCCAGTCTATTGAATTGCCAAGAATATTTGTGATTTGCCTCAGAAAAAAAAAAAAAAAAATAGTGAAACATTCCAGAAAATTATCCTGCTACAAGTGAAAATGTCTTTCTACAAGACATTACAGCAATACCTCGCTTAGCACAGCTTCAAACAGCATGGGTTTCACTATAACAGGATTTTCAATCAAGTTTAAGTCAGAAAATTTACTGTACATATTAATACTCATTCAATAGCCTCGACAGGTACTATACATATATGCTCCATTGTCATAGCCTACGTACTGTACATATATGCTGCGATGCCAACTCTGTTGTCTCACATGCACATGTGCCAATAGCTCCCCTTGGGCAGTCAGCAGCAATGTGCAACAGTGTTCAGTATTCTTAATTCCATCCTGACGAGGTGATGTGATAGCATTAGTAGAGGCATTTGATGCAAGAAAGCAAGCTTATTCAGCATCAGCCAAAAAAAAAAAAAAAAAACCACTTCCACTTCACCCCTCTGTTCGTTCAAAATACCTGTCCAGCTGAGCCTTAAACTTATTTAGGCTATCAACTTCCACGACAAGGGGCGGAAGTCTGTTCCACCAACCAACCACCCGCTGGCTAAGGGCAAATTTCCGCACGTCTATCCTACATCTGTCTTTCCTCAATTTGAATTTATGCCCTCTCAGGTGATTATTCTGAGTGAGAGGAAGAATCCCATCAGCATTGAGCATGCTCAAACCATTCAAGGCTTTATACACCTCTATCAGATCACCTTGCCAGTGCCTAGTCTCCAGACACTGTAATTTGCAAAACTTAAGCCTTTCTTCGTAAGAGCACCCCTTTGTTCCATTCACTAATCTTGTTGCCCTTCTCTGTACTCGTTCCAGCAGCTCTACATCCTTCTTGAAATGAGGCCTCCAGACCCTGTATACAGTACTCTAGGTGTGGCCTGACCATTGCCTTATACAAGGGAATAATCACCTCCTTATCCCTGCTAGAAAAATTCCTATATATCATTGACAATACACCATGAGCTACTCTTGCAGCCCGTCTGCACTGCTCAGAGAACTTCATATCTGCCTGCACTTCTTATCTGCAACTATTTGAAAATAGTGTTTCAAACTTTTCATTTCATAATTTATTTTTTACCCTTTAAATACAATCGAAAATATATCTGCATCTTGGCTAGAAATCGCTGCCAACAACATGTGTTCTGTTTGGTAGCATGTTTTGCCCCATTTGGTAAATGATTTCACTGGTTTTGAATTGCAAGTTCAGATAAATCCGGGGGCTCTCATCTGGTGAGTATGGGCTTGGCACACCCAGGATCCTGAGCTGGATATAATCATTCTTCTCTTTCTTGATGATTCCTTTCTACTTTTGACACTCTCTCTCTCTCTCTCTCTCTCTCTCTCTCTCTCCCTCTCTCCCTCTCTCAGGGTAACTCGGGAGTTTTTTTTTGCTGGTGCAGCATAAGCTTCAGGCTTCCTTGCACCATATGGCTAATAATAATAATGATAATATTGTGAAGGTCGGAAAAGACTTGGGATTTGAAACTTTGGACACTGCCGATGTACGACTGCACTGACTCACATGCAAATGACTTAGATGATGCAGTGATGCAACTCTCCTTGAAATTGATGAGCAAACTGCATATGCAGAAGAGGAAAACAATTCTGAAGTGGATAACACTGAAGTTCCACCAAAAGAATTTTCAACAGAAGAACTGGAGAAAGTTTTTCGGCGGGATTGACATGGCCCGTGAGGCAATTAGGAATGGAGATCGGAATATTGAACGTAGCATCAAGATATGGCAAATTTTCAAGATGGGATTCGATGCTACAAAGACTTGTATGCCGAGAAAAAGAAGACAACTTCACCAGACTTCATTATTGAAATACCTAAATAAACACTGCTTTTTTAAAGGTTTTTCTCATCTCTCATGATGTTACCTTTTCATTAATAAAATGTTTACAATATTTTTTTTAAATTTCAAATCCTTTTAATTGGCTAATTTCAAATCAAGTGCAAATTGTTTATAGACTGTTTCTCTGGTATGCATTCAATTAAAACCCATTATAATTATACCTCAATCAGCATCACATGGAATAGTTTTGGTACCAATTATCAGTGCTATGCGGGGTATTGTATTTTATTTCATAACTTGATATTTTAAATGCCTTCCTTATTCTTTTTTGTTATCATGCTAGTATTTTAAATGTTTAAAAATATATTAAGTTTTATTTTTTTCTCTAGATTGCCAGATCTTCTCAGACTCAGGAAACCATGCCTCTATGATTAAAGGTATATGTACTAGTGGAGCCACCAAACATGTTTTCCGTCACAATGATCCTGAACATTTGAAGAAATTGTTACAGTCAGTTGATCCTAGTTTGCCAAAGATAGTTGCATTTGAAACAGTTCATTCAATGACAGGTAATAAGAAAGAAACCATTAAATTAAACATAGGTAATCTCTCCTTAATGTAGGGGATGCTGTTCTGGAAATTCCATGTTAAGCAAAAATCTGCATTCACCAAGGTCACTTTTTTTTTCAAAATGTTATGGTTGAGTGAAATTTAAAGTAAAAATATATTACCATCTTTTTTTTTTTTTTTTTTTTTTTTTTTTTCAATTAATCTGTAACCAGCCACAATGTGGTCTTTGAGATGCCACATGATTTCAGCAATTTCATGCTCTTCATCTACTCAGTCCACACAGCTGAAACTCCCAATACCTTTCAGCAAAAATGTTTTCTTTGATTTCTAAATAAAAATTCCAGAAATCTCTTAATTATCTATCATACAAACAGGAAAATTGCCGGATAAAGTTAAGCCTATTCTCAATGAGTATATATAGTTTGTACTATTAGTTGATTCTATTTTCGGATTTATTTTGAAATTTATTTCAAATCGGGTGCATATGAAGTGTGCAAAATTTGAAAATTACTCATGTTGCTACCCATAAGATAGTAGACCTCGAATGAATATTATGTTTCATGTTCTTGGTTACATGAAAACAATAACAAATCTTTCAAGAACAACTCTTGTAAGACTGCACATATTTATAGAACTAGTGGGAGAGGAAAAGTAAGTAACCTTGTACTACAGACAAGCACTACATTGTGAAACTCCAAACATTGCAGTATCAGCAGTGCCCTGCCACTCTGACTTTTCTGTTAGCAGGGAACCTGACAGTTTCTTGTACTCGGTTACTATGAGGAAACTAAAAATTACTTCAAAAACCATACTGAGTAAAAATTTGTCTGTATTTAAGAAGGTAGTAAAAATTTCAGATTTTTAATTATTGATTAACAATTAATGCTGGATCACTTGTTAGGTTCCCTGCAATTCTTACTGGGTTATTTTTGGTTTTATTTAAAAGCTCTTCCAACAGATTTGTGCATTGAAAGTGGCTCTTCAATGACCTATAGTCATTGGAAAGGCACATAATATAGCTAGGCACCCAGGCAGCTGTTTCATGAGTGTCTTTTTTCTGTTTTTTATTGGTTGGCTGGTTCAGCAAAAGCCTTGCACTGCCTTATCCCTCTTAAGTAGACATGTTTCTAATCTCCATTTCTTTTCTGTCACTAGGGACAAACTAACAAGGATTTTTATGGGTACCATTTGGTCCTTGAGGTTATCACAGACATTCTCTCAGATATGCCAGACAAGCTGTTCTTGCTACCTGGGAGTCTAAAACGCTGATGGAACTGATATTCGGGTGACACTCAAGTCAAAGTGGACCCAATTTCGGCGAAGTCCGGACGGTCTATGACAGCCAAATCCTCTGCTTGCACCTTCACGATGGTGGGACTGTTAGTAATCCTGGGTATAACCTTCATGCACAAGTACATGGTGGGTGATCACCCAGGTGTGAACCAACGTAAGCAGGGGTCGAGGTGTGGCACCCACACCACATGGAGGAACGCTGCCCCTCTATGTTACCAGGCAGTACTAGGTGGTAGATGACTCTCATCAACCGGTGAAATACCACCACTTTGCTTATTGGAGGCTTGAAGTGGTGGAACCCATGTTTAGTCTCTAGAGCTAAGTTCCGGCCAACCCTTCCCTATCTCTTCCATCATGCAGTATGATTGATGATTTTTGAAGTTATGATGAATGTCGTGGCGAGATCCAATATTCCTTACATTTCGAGGGTACAGCTCTAAAACGGTGTTCGCAGGCCGGCCGCTAGTTAGTACATCGGACTGAACCTATTGGTAACTCTCTAGGAAGCTTCCGGATCAGCTAGTGTATAATCTTGCTACCTCTACTCTGCCAGATAGTGACTGGAGGGAGTCCGAGTAGTGTGTATGCAGGGAGCATTCTCGAAGCCACGTTATGTCAAGGATCTGGGTATATTCTTACCACATGTACGCCATATCCAAAAATTTCATTACTTCATACAGCATGTCCCACCCACTTTTTCTTACTATTGAATACACCATGAATTGTCAAAATAATAGAGCAAGCTTATCTGCAAAAAGATCTAAACCTCCCAAGGACTTCCTAATTCATTTCAGAAATATACGTGGTCTCAATTCTAATCTCAATGATGTCCATTTCCACTTGCAGTCTTCCAAACCCCATGTACTTTTTCTGACTGAATCTCAGTTATCAGTAGATTCAACTACTGCTCATCTCAGATGTCCAAATTATTTGCTGTATGATTCCTTTCGACTCAAACATCAGAACGGACATATTATGCATATGTCCGTTCTGATATTCCCTGTCAGAGACTTGGCAATTTGGAATCTCCTCTCTTTGATCTTCTCTGGCTTAAAATCTCTCTACCTCATTGTGTAAAATTCATCTGTTGTCTACCGTTCTCCCAAATCCACTAATCACTTGGAGCTCTTTGACTTCCTCTCTTTGCAACTTGACTTTCTCCAGTCCAACTTTCCTAGCAGTGAGGTAATTTTCCTTGGTGATTTTAACGTTCACAACTCCAGCTGGCTTCCGTTTTCTAGTCACACCGACCCAGCAGGTCGAGATGCTGAGGCTTTTGCAATTACTAATGACCTAGCACAGATTGTTCATTTACCTACAAGAATACCAGACAATCCTAATCATACAGCCACCACACTTTATCTTTTTCTCACAAACGACCCTTCTAAGTACCTGGTTGAAGTGAGAGGTCCTTTAGGTACCTCAGATCACAACTTGGTGATTGTCTCTTCTCCAATGGAGCCTTTATCTCATGGCTATTCCCAACCTCGTATTGTTTGGCATTACAAGAATGCAAAATGGTATCACATGTGAGATTTCTTTTCCTTGGTCGGATTACTGTTTGAAAACTTCTGATGTCAACGTTTGCTCAGATCGTGTTAGTGAAATTATTCTTGCAGGAATGGAATCCTTTATCCCACACTCCACTTTAAAGTCTCGTCCTTTATCTAAACCTTGGTTTTCCAATAAATGTGCTAAGGCTGTTCAAGGGAAGAATGTTGCATATTGTAATTGGCTTATTTCTAATTCTTCAGTTTCATTTTCTGCCTACACCAAAGCTCGCAACAATTGTAAAGCAGTTATTAATCAGTCCAAACTAGAGTTTGAACAGGCTAAGAGTAGAAAACTTGCTTCTTGCCCTAATGGTAGTCGAGCATTCTGGTCTCTTTCCAAAGCTATTGGCCGCAACTTTTGCCCATCTCTGCTCCCACCTCTGTCCAAACCAGATGGTTCTGTTGTCACTTCAGCCAAGGATAAAGCTGACCTGCTAGCATCCCATTTTTCTTCGAGCTCATGTATTAATGATCTTGGTAAAACACCTCCCACCATTCCTAACACGCTCCATTCAATGCCTCCTGTGGTCTTACGTCAAAAGGATATCAGAAGGATTTTGATGAATCTTGATGCTAAGAAAGCTCCAGGTCCTGAAGGTATTTCTCCACTTGTTCTCAAAACCTGTGCTCCTGAACTTACTCCTATTCTTTGCCGCCTTTTTTCACTTTCTTATTCCAAAGGTGTTTTTCCTTATGCTTGGAAATTTGCTCATATCCAGCCAGTTCCTAAAAAGGGTGACAAATCCCTCCCATCCAATTATCGTCCCATTGCAATTACTTCTACTCTTTCTAAAGTAATGGAGAAATCAATTAACCACCAAGTCTTAAAACTACCTAGAAACCTTCTGTCTGATCAACGATCGCCAGTATGGATTCCGTCAGTGTTGATCCCCTGGTGATATTCTGGCTTATGTTACCCATTTATGGACTAATTCAATGGAAAGGTTCGGTGAAACACAAGTAGTTGCTGTTGACATCTCAAAGGCTTTTGATCGTGTTTGGCATAAAGGTCTTCTAAACAAGCTTCCATCTTATGGTTTGCCAACTGTTTTTAGTAATTGGTTATCCAGTTTTCTCTCTGATCGCTCACTGAGGGTGATGGTATATGGCTCTCTGTCTTCTAACTTCTCCACTAATGCCGGTGTCCCCCAAGGTTCAGTTCTTTCCCCCATTCTTTTCCTCTTGTATATCAATGACCTTCTTCCATTGACTGGAAATCCTATCCATAGTTTTGCCGATGACAGCACATTGCATTCCACTTTCCATTTTGAGAAACCTTGCCATGCTCAATCAGCTTCAAGTTCTCGAAAATCTGCTGCCAATTCCTTAAATGCCAATCTTCAGGTAATTCTCCAGTGGGGCAAAGACAACTTAGTTGATTTCAACCCTTCTAAAACTCAATCTTGTCTTATATCTCGCAAAAAGGATTCTTCTGCTCCTATGCTTATCTTTAGTGACACTCCGATTTCTAGGCAAAATGATATATCTCTTTTGGGGATTACCCTGACTTCTAATCTCTCTTGGCACAAGCACATTACAAATATTGCTTCCTCTGCATCTAAAAAACTTGGTTTTCTCTTTCGCTCTCGCCTTTACTTTTCTCCCAAACAGCTGCTCACTCTGTATAAATCGCAAATCCGCCCTGCCATGGAATATTGTTCCCACATCTGGGGTGGTGCCCCCAAAACCTCTCTCAGGCTTCTTGATTCCATTCAGAAGAGGGCAGTTAGGTTAATTAATGATTCATCTCTAACAGAGTCTCTCCACTCGCTTTCTCATAGACGCACTGTTTCTGCTGCATGCCTCTTCTACAGATACTTCCATGGGCACTGTTCTTCTGAATTGGCTTCTATAATTCCCGCTCTCTCTTTCAAAACAGTCCGAACACGTGCCGCCACCAGCCAACATCCATTTACTGTCCAACTTCAAACCTACAGAACCAACTTTTCATCTTCCTCATTTATTCATTCAACTGCCGTTTTCTGGAACAACCTTCCTTCATACGTATTTCCTGAAAATTACAATCTACAGAAGTTCAAGTCCAATATCAACAAATATCTTCTTTCGTCTTCTCAACCTCCAACCCAAGCACGGTACTAAGTACTATAGGTTATAATACCTCTCATGTTTGGGGTTCTCATAAAAAAAAAAAATTGATATTTGCTGGATACTTGTAAAATTTAAGAAATCTATACTCTGTTTAACTGAATGCAGAAATGCATGCAATTCTTATTTCAGTGCTGGGTGAAATATTTATAGCCCACAACTTTTACCACTCATATGTTATATGAGTTACATGCATTGGGAATACAGCTTTATTCAATTCGATTTTAATTTTTTTCTCCACTTATAGGAGCAGTTTGTCCATTGGAAGAACTGTGCGATATTGCTCATGAACATGGTGCCATAACATTTGTTGATGAAGTACATGCTGTAGGCCTTTATGGAAAACATGGAGCAGGAATAGGAGAAAGAGAAGGTGTGCTGCACAAGATGGATATTATATCTGGAACATTAGGTAAATATTTTGGACTTGTTGCATCGTTCTCTGTAATTCCTACTTTTATATTTTCATAAGTTTTCTTGCTTTTAGATTTTTAACTAATTTTATATAAAGAAAAATAAAAGCAACAAAATGATAATTTTTAAGGTAAGCTTGTGGAGACTATTAAGGTTTAATATGATCTACAGGTTATAATGCTTCAGTTATAAAGAACAAAAACTTTTAAAATGTGGTTATTTTCCATTATGCTAATACATCTTAAATAAAAAAAAATGTTTATTGTGAATTATATGTAACTTTCTGACTCTATATGTAATTCTCCGTGTAAGTTGATCTTTGAGGTTGTCACATACATTCTCTCAGATATGCCAGACAAGCTGTACTTTGCTACCTGGGAGTCTAAAACACTGATGGAACTGATATTCAGACGACACTCAAGTCAAGTGGACCCAGTTTCGGCAAAGTCTGGACGGTCTCTGACAGCCAAATCCTCTGCTTGCACCTTCACGATGGTGGGACTGTTAGTAATCCTGGGTATAACCTCCATGCACAAGCACACGGTGGGTGACCACCCAGGTGTGAACCAACGTAAGCAGGGGTTGAGGTGTGGCACCCACACCACATGGAGGAATATTGCCCCTCTGTGTTACCAGGCAGTACTAGGTGGTAGATGACTCTCATCAACCGGTGTAATACCACTACTTTGCTTATTGGAGGCTTGAAGTGGTGGAACCCATGTTTTGTCTCCAGAGCTAAGTTCCGTTCAACCCCATCTCTTCCATCGTGCAGTATGATTGATGACATTTGAGGTTATGACGAACATCGTGGCGAGATCCAATCTTCCTTACATTTTGAGGGTACAGCTCTAAAACAGTGTTTGCAGGCCGGCTGCTAGTTAGTACACTGAACCGAACCTATTGGTAACTCTCTAGGAGGCTTCCGGATCAGCTAGTGTATAATCGTGCTACCTCTACTCTGCCAGATAGTGACTGGAGAGGGTCCGAGTAGTGTGTAGGCGGGGAGCATTCTCGAAGCCACGTTATGTCAAGGATCTGGGTATATTCTTACCATGTGTACGCCATATCCAAAACTTTTATTACTTCATACAGCATGTCCCTCCCACTTTTTCTTACTACTGAATACACCATGAATTGTCAAACTAATAGAGTAAGCTTATCTGCGAAAAGATCCAAACCTCCCAAACACTTCCTAATTAATTTCACAAATATACGTGGTCTCAATTCTAATCTCAGTGATGTCCATTTCCACTTGCAGTCTGCCAAACCCCATGTACTTTTTCTGACAGAATCTCAGTTATCGGTTGATTCAACTACTGCTCATCTCAGATGCCCAAATTATTCGCTGTATGATTCCTTTCGCCTCAAAGGTGATACTTGTGCATATGGCCGTTCCGATATTCCCTGTCAGAGACTTGTTAATTTGGAATCTCCTCTTTTCAATCTTCTCTGGCTCAAAATCTCTCTACCTCATTGTGTCAAATTCATCTGTTGTCTCTACCGTTCTCCCAACTCCACTGCTTACTTGGAGCTCTTTGACATCCTCTCTTTTGCAACTTGACTTTCTCCAGTCCAACTTTCCTAACAGTGAGGTAATTTTCCTTGGTGATTTTAATGTTCACAACTCCAGCTGACTTTCGTTTTCTAGTCACCCCGACCCAGCTGGTCGAGATGCTGAGGCTTTTGCAATTTCTAATGACTTTGGACAGATTGTTCATTTACCTACAATACCTACAAGGATACCGGACAATCCTAACCATACAGCCACCACACTTTATCTTTTTCTCACAAACGACCCTTCTAAGTACCTGGTTGAAGTGAGAGGTCCTTTAGGTACCTCAGATCACAACTTGGTGATTGTCTCTTCTCCAATGGAGCCTTTATCTCATGGCTATTCCCAACCTCGTATTGTTTGGCATTACAAGAATGCAAAATGGTATCACATGTGAGATTTCTTTTCCTTGGTCGGATTACTGTTTGAAAACTTCTGATGTCAACGTTTGCTCAGATCGTGTCAGTGAAATTATTCTTGCAGGAATGGAATCCTTTATCCCACACTCCACTTTAAAGTCTCTTCTTTATCTAAACCTTGGTTTTCCAATAAATGTGCTAAGGCTGTTCAAGGGAAGAATGTTGCATATTGTAATTGGCTTATTTCTAATTCTTCGGTTTCATTTTCTGCCTACACCAAATCTTGCAACAATTGTAAGGCAGTTACTAATCAGTCCAAACTAGAGTTTGAACAGGCTAAGAGTAGAAAACTTGCTTCTTCCCCTAATGGTAGCCGAGCATTTTGGTCTCTTGCCAAAGCTATTGGCCGCAACTTTTGCCCATCTGTGCTCCCACCTCTGTCCAAACCAGATGGTTCTATTGTCACTTCAGCCAAGGATAAAGCTGACCTGCTAGCATCCCATTTTTCTTCCAACTCATGTATTAATGATCTTGGTAAAACACCTCCCACCATTCCCAACACACTCCATTCAATGCCTCCTGTGGTTTTCCGTCAAAAGAATGTCAGAAGGATTTTGACAAATCTTGATGCTAAGAAAGCTCCAGGTCCCGATGTTATTTCTCCACTTGTTCTCAAAACCTGTGCTCCTGAAATTACTCCTGTTCTTTGCCACCTTTTTTTCACTTTCTTATTCCAAAGGTGTTTTTCCTTCTGCTTGGAAATTTGCTCAAATCGAGCCAGTTCCTAAAAAGGGTGACAAATCCCTCCCATCCAATTATCGTCCCATTGCAATTACTTCTACTCTTTCTAAAGTAATGGAGAAATCAATTAACCACCAAGTCTTAAAACTACCTAGAAACCTTCTGTCTGATCAATGATCACCAGTATGGATTCATCAGTGTCGATCCACTGGTGATATTCTGGCTTATGTTACCCATTTATATATTAATTCAATGGAAAAGTTCGGTGAAACATATGCAGTTGCTCTTGACATCTCAAAGGCTTTTGAGCGTGTTTGGCATAAAGGTCTTCTAAACTAGCTTCCATCTTATGGTTTGCCAATTGTCTTTTGTAATTGGATATCCAGTTTTCTCTCACTGAGGGTGATGGTAGATGTCTCTCTGTCTTCTAACTTCTTCACTAAAGCTCGTGTCACTCAAAGTTCAGTTCTTTCCCTCACTGTTATTTGTTATTTGGTTTTTTTTAGGAGCATTAGCAACTAAGGCCATATTGCTCCGGGAATATGCGGCTGTTATTCCCTGACCTTTCCGCATCCTCCGTATTTGGTGGTGACGGGCTCGAACCCCGGTCTAATCAAGAAGGGTGTGCTACACACTACTGCTCCTTCCCACCTGGATATGGAGGTGCCTTTCCCCCACTCTTTTCCTCTTGTGGGCTCGAACCGCGGTCTAATCAAGAAGGGTGTGCTACACACTGCTGCTCCTTCCCACCTGGATATGGAGGTGCCTTTCCCCCACTCTTTTCCTCTTGTGGGCTCGAACCGCGGTCTAATCAAGAAGGGTGTGCTACACACTGCTGCTCCTTCCCACCTGGATATGGAGGTGCCTTTCCCCCACTCTTTTCCTCTTGTATATTAATGACCTTCTTCCATTGACTGGAAATCCTATCCATAGTTTTGCCGATGATAGCACATTGCATTCCACTTTCCATTTTGAGAAACCTTGCCCTGCTCAATCAGCTTCAACTTCTCGAATATCTGCTACCAATTCCTTAAATGCCGATCTCCAGTGGGGCAAAGACAACTTAGTTGATTTCAATCCTTCTAAAACTCAGTCTTGTCTTATCTCGCAAAAAAGGATTCTTCTGCTCCTATGCTTATCTTTAGTGACACTCCGATTTCTAGGCAAAATGATATATCTCTTTTGGGGATTACCCTGACTTCTAATCTCTCTTGGCACAAGCACATTACAAAAAATTGCTTCCTCTGCATCTAAAAAACTTGGTTTTCTTTTTCGCTCTCGGCATTACTTTTCTTCCAAACAGCTGTTCACTCTGTACAAATCGCAAATTTGCCCTACTATGGAATATTGTTCCCCCATCTGGGGTGGTGCCCCCAAAACCTCTCTCAGGCTTCTTGATTCTGTTCAGAAGAGGGATGTTAGGTTAATTAATGATTCATCTCTAACAGAGTCTCTCCACTCGCTGTCTCATAGACGTACTGTTTCTGCTGCATGCCTCTTCTACAGATATTTCCATGGGCGCTGTTCTTTTGAATTGGGTTCTATAATGCCCGCTCTCTCTAATCTCTCTTGGCACAAGCACATTACAAAAAATTGCTTCCTCTGCATCTAAAAAACTTGGTTTTCTTTTTCGCTCTCGGCATTACTTTTCTTCCAAACAGCTGTTCACTCTGTACAAATCGCAAATTTGCCCTACTATGGAATATTGTTCCCCCATCTGGGGTGGTGCCCCCAAAACCTCTCTCAGGCTTCTTGATTCTGTTCAGAAGAGGGATGTTAGGTTAATTAATGATTCATCTCTAACAGAGTCTCTCCACTCGCTGTCTCATAGACGTACTGTTTCTGCTGCATGCCTCTTCTACAGATATTTCCATGGGCGCTGTTCTTTTGAATTGGGTTCTATAATGCCCGCTCTCTCTTTCAAAACAGTCCGAACACAAGTGCCGCCATCAAACAACATCCATTTACTGTCCAACTTCAAACTCAGAACGAACTTTTCATCTTCCTTGTTTATTCATTCAACTGCTATTTTCTGGAACAACCTTCCTTCATACGTATTTCCTGAAAATTACAGTCTACAGGAGTTTAAGTCCAATGTCAATAAATATCTTCTTTCGTCTTCTCAACCTCCAACCCTAGCACGGTACCAAGTACTATAGGTTCTAATACCTCTCGTGTTTGGGGTTACATAAAAAAAAAAAAAAAAAAAACCTTTAATTTTTTCAGTCCTAACAAAAACCAGATAGGATTGGTTGGGCTGTTATTTGTCATCACATTCCTTTGACCAATGAGGTTCAATCTGTTGATAGTTTAGCATACTAAGAATCTGTCTTACCTTTGAAAGTCACATCAATCCTTGCAAAATGCAGACCATAGTGATCATACCATAAAGAAGTGGCAGTTCAGTTGAACAATCGCTGACTGAACTGTAAAAAAACTAGTTGCCACAGCAACTATGACAACTGTGTTTGTTGAGCCCTGGTCATAATGACTATATTTTACAATTGTTGCTCGCCAGCTGTATTTATAATTACAATTGCTGAGCCTATAACCAATACATGAAATACTTAGTCACACAGTATATATCAGTCTTTAGCCTGTAATCTTGCTCTTTCTTTTTTGCCCACATTTATGGGTATAATTTTTTTCCCACATATTACAAATTTTATTATTATTATTTTTTTTTGATTATGAAAAAACTTTTTTTTTTTTTTCCAAATAATTTTTCTTGCTATATTGCAAGATTTCTTTAAATATTGGAAATTTTTCATAAATGCTAGTGAACATGTGAGTAAGTTGTGTCTTCCTCATTTTATAGGTAAAGCCTTTGGGAACATAGGTGGCTATATTGCAAGTTCAGCAACACTTGTGGACATGATACGTAGTTATGCAGCAGGATTTATTTTTACAACTGCCATAGGACCTGCTACTTTAAAAGCAGCATTAGCATCAATAAGAGTGTGTATTCAGTTTTCAATATTTTCAATGAAATTTAAAGTACAGTATATTTAGAAATGCTAGGCTTGGTTTCTCTCTCAATATAATTCTGTCATATCTTTGGGTATATTTTCTTCTTATTCTCATATGATTTCATCTCTATAATTTTATTACTGGACTTAATTGATATTGGTAAATAATATATAAAAAATTTATGTCTATTTTTGTTTTCCGGTATTTAATGTTTTCATTTCTAGTTTTCTTTTTGCTTGAAGGTTTTCTATATTTTACCATAAGTTTGTTTTTATCGATTCATTGCATATTCGGTGATTTCTCTATGCCTTATTGAAATACAGGCCGCACCTCATCGATCAGGCAGTTACACTCCCAGTATGTTGAAGTACCATTGCTATATGCTGTGATTGTCTTTTTATGTCTATATGCTATCATATTCTAAATTTTTATGCCTTATGAATTATTAGAGGAGGATTGGGGTACTATTTCTATCCTATTTCTTCCTTCATGTTGCCTTTTTTAGCCTCAGCTTATTTCTTACCTTCTGTTATCTCCCCCACCTCCTCGCATCTCATATATATAATTTGTGTACACATTTGTTCAATCTGCTATCTGTTGGGCTAGCTATTATTCTGCCACTATGTATGTGCCTAAATTTCGATAAGTTATTTTTTTATTACACCTTTCTAACTCTGTCCTATTGTCATATTATTAGGGCCTACTGTTACTGGCAGGTAGCAATCAGAAACAGATAGATAGGTTTTGTTGATTATTATTTGGATGTATTGAATGATGCTAGCCCTTCATAATGTGCCATTAAATGGATTAGCTATAATTATTAGTTATTTTATTACTATAATTTTTTTTTGGGCCTTTTTTTGTTAATAGCATAAGGCATATATTTTTTTTTCTTCCAGTATTAACTAACCTGTTTCCTATTTTTATTTCTAATTTGCATAATTTTTTGTATACCTATAATTCTCTCTCTCTCTCTATATATATATATATATTGCCAGAATAATTGCCAGTAGCATGGCAAACCAGTAGAGCGAAAGCTTTTAGCTTATTATAAGCAACATGTAGTGGATTGTGCTGTTCTGCTGCCACTGATGTTAGCTTTTCTACTGTTTTTTTCTTATTTATTTTTAATATATATTTTTATTAATTTTTATCCCTCTATTTTATATTTGGATTAATTGTATTTTATATATATATTATGAAGAAAGTGTAAAGAAGGTTTTGTTTAATCATATTGAATGTACGGTATACACCAGAAGTGAATTCTATGAAATGGATAAGGCGTGTAGTGATAACCAGGTAAGAGACGAAAAAGGAACAGGTAAGAAATGAAAAGGCGACCAGAAAGGTTACATTGCAGTGTTTTCACAATTTCAGTGTATAAAGTGAAACTTCTCCTAACGGACACCTCTCTATAACGGACATTTTCAAATTCCCCAACTCACCTCTATTGGTTTTAACTTCTGTTTTTCAGCTTCTGTCTAGCGGACATTCTCTGTAACGGACGCGGACAGGCAATCTGCACTGTTTCGTTTAGATTAGCACTTAATTTGATCTCCCCATAACGGACAGCGGGCGAGCTCACGGCCCTTTTCCTAGGAACTTTTCTTCCACGCATTGCCTCAATCGTGTGTTTATTTTCTTTTTCCGATTCTCTGAATTTTATCAAGGTTTACATCGCGGTTCTAAACCCTTTTTTCAAGAATTTTAAGGCACGTGTTAAACTTCTGATGAATTCGGTGTGTGCAGGGGGGGGGGATTTGGTCAGCCTTTCGTCTTTTCAGTTTCAGTTTGGTTCAGTGTCGTGTGAAGTGCACAGTGTCTTCTCGTAAGCATTTAACTTTAAAAGATAAAGTCGAACTCATTAATGCATATGATCGGCAAAAAAATAGTGTTCGGAATCTCGCTGTAATCTCTTTACCAGTTTTGCTTGGTTAACTCAGGAATTTATTTTGAATATAATTATTAGCTATATGGTGCAATGAAGCCTGAGGCTTATGCTGCACCAGCCACAAAAAAATTCCTGAGTTACCCTGAGAGAGAGAGAGAGAGAGAGAGAGAGAGAGAGAGAAGTAGAAGGAAATCACCAAGAAAGAGAAGAATGATGATATCCAGCTCAGGACCCTGGGTGTGCCAAACCCATACTCACCAGATGTGAGCCCCTGGGGATATATGTACTTAATTTTAAATAAATGGTGGTTTACATATATGACAGCGAACTGTAATAAGAGAGTCAAAGCTAATACCCTCATTTATGCTATTTAAAAATTTAATATTTAAATCTAATTGTCATTAGATGTAATTCCAACACACACACACGCACTTTTATGGGGCAGTTTATAGCAAGAGAATTATATTAAGAAACATACGGAGATAGATCTATGAACAACACATAGATGAATATAATATACAATAGGATAAGTTACAAAACTTATGATTTCCTACCATCACTACTCATTGAATATATATATATATATATATATATATATATATATATATATATATTAAAAAGGTTTTCCTCCTAGCAATATTTATTCGAACCAATAGAAGAAGAGGATGGGGAAATTACATCACTAAAAATGCGCAAGTAAATAATTACGTCAGTCATTTCCTAATTAGATTTTGATCAGTGTGTTATAATGTTAGTATAATATTATTACTATACAAATAATAACAAAACCATACAAATATTTACAAAATACTAAACTATTTACAATTGTAGCTCTACTATGTGGGGACGATGGGTCCCTTCATCAGCTGATATTAATATACAAAAAACATTATAGTGGAACATCAAATGACGCCGGGTGTGGGCATATATTTGACAGTGGCACATGCACAAGGTTGGTGAACGTTAAATGGAAGGAACACAAATGGGTTACTGGGCAGAATCAGACACTTGATGTTGACAATGTAGAGGACGTATGTGGAATGCATGCCAATGTTCACGCATTGCAAGGCAACTGCCTCCATAATGTTCACCAACCTCGTGCATGTGCTTCACTGTCTAATACATAACCACGCCCGACATCATTTCGTGTTCCGTTGTAACTTTTTTGTAGGCCTTCGTAGCCGAGCGGGAGTGCAGTAGCACACGCTCCTTGAGTAGACCGGGGTTCTAGCCCCTGACTGCTAAATACGGTCGATCTGCCAACCCGCACTGTACCAGCGTGGCAGATTATGGTCCATTTCCCTCAACATGAATTGTTGAGGAGGCTTCCATCCTGCAACACCTCTGTTGCAGTGGGTTGATAATGGCTACAGTTTGCTTTTTTTTTTTTTTTTTTTTTGTAACTTTTTTGTATATTAATGTCAGCTGATGAAGGGACCCATCGTCCCGATATAGTTTGGTTATTTGTATATTTTGAAAATATTTTAGTCCTGCTCTTTCAGATGGAACAATATCCCTCATGCATTATGGAACCTGAAGCAAAAGGCCTTTTCCTAAGTGACCTATGTAAACGCAGGTAAATTCAACCTTGAGAATGCGGTGTGGTGGAGTAGCCAATGGGAGAAGAGGGATGCAGATCACGTGGTACAAGTGGGCGGGGCAATTACTTCACTACAAATGCACAAGTAAATAATTACATAGGTCATTTCCTGATTAGATATCGATCAGTGAGTTTTGACAGGTATGTCTTTTATGCATAAAAGATTTATATTTACATTACTCCATCATACCTCTACATTTTACATAGAAATGCATGGGGGTTGGCGAGTAGGGGCGAAGCCACCTAGTATATGTTGTAGATAAAACTTAATAAAAGATAAAATCTTTAAAATAAACTAAAAGAAAATGCAGATTTCAAGCTGATTACCCATCATTAGACCCTTTCAGAAAGCTCAACATCTTTTTTTTAGGTGAACCCTCTATCCTTTATTCTCGGTACACTGCCCAGAAAGCTTCATATCCACCTGTACTACAACTCCCAAATCTTTTTCTACTGTTTTTAATTCAAGCCCACTGAGTGTATAAATTATTTTGGTGTTGCTATTCACCAAGTTTGCTGCCTTGAAATTAAAACATAGCTGCCACTTTTCTGGCCATCCAGAAAAGTGGCAGCCCTGAAGAGTATTTCTTAGTGAGTATGAAAAGTCTAGTAGCTTCTAATATTAATTCCTTGAATGCTTCCCATTTAGAATTTCTGATTGTAACATCATCAGTTGGTCCCACTGTATAGAATTTAAACCTGTCTGAGACCACTGTATTCATCTTTACGAAAGTGAAAACCCTTCCGTTTACCCTCAATAGTAGTTACATCTTTAGGTAAAGATGTAACTACAATCAAGATACATTGTGATCACTGCCACCTAGTGGTTCCTTTTTCTGCAGATTCTTAATGCATGAATAATCACTTCTTATGATCAAATCAATAGTATTACTTCCTCTGGTTGTCTCTCTAACATGCTGCTGTAGAAAAAGAGTCATCCAATAAATCCACAGTCTTCTAGTCTGTAAGTGACCAACCCACATGTTCTAGTAAGCATGTAATATTTTTGTATGGACTCGAGGGTGGGGCAGAATTTATTTGAAAAACCAGAACACTAAAAGAACACTTTATAATTATTTATAAAAAAAATTTGCTTTTTGCTAATAACCATTTACTTACAGGTAACATCTTCTTTTGGTTTAGATTCTAAAAGGAGAAGAAGGTTTCCAGTTAAGAGAAAAACATCAGGAAGCAGTTCGGTATCTAAGGAATTCCCTAATGGCTGTTGGGATGCCGGTAGTACATTGCCCTAGTCACATCATTCCTGTACATGCAAGTATTTTGTTTTGTTTTTTTTTTCTCTTTAAGAAAATTAAATGATATATTTGAAGTTTTCTAGTGCTTTTGTTATTTGTTTCATAATCATTTGTGTATGATTACAGATAGGTGATCCATGGTTTTGTTCACAAGTATCGGACCAACTGATTGAAAAGCACAGCCATTATGTCCAGTCTATTAATTATCCCACTGTGCCACGAGGAGAGGAGAAATTAAGAATTGCACCAACCCCGTTTCATTCCAAAGATATGATTGATAAATTGGTTGCAGATTTGCTAGATGTTTGGCACTTCTTGGGATTAACTCTTAAGGAAGAAGTATGTTCACAGGTTTGTGTCATCTTCTTTCTCTCTTGTGATTCCATGATATAAAATATCAGCTTTTTAACATTGTTTTTGATAAATTAAAACAATCTATATTTTCTGGAATATTTTTGATATACACTGCAATCAGCAACATCAGTTTGATGAATATCAATGCCTATTCTTAGAGTGAAATTATCCACTATACAACTGACTTTCCAAATACGTTTTTCTTTGTTTCATTTATTTATGCAGATAAAATTGAAGAAAATATTAGACAGATGTTAAAATTCAAACTGGCATAATTCTAGCAAATATTTTAATGCGTTAAATGCTGATTTAACTGACTCCAGGAATAATAGACAGCAACCACTGGACTAGGCTTTTTGTCTGTGTGGAACTCAGTGAAGTAAACTACCTCAGTGAATATTTTATGACTTAAAATATTATCACAGTAAAGTAAATATAACTTGCAACTAATGAGATGGCAGACCTTGCTTTCATTTATCAATACAGTATCCAATAATAATGAATCTAGAGCCATTGCCCACTGCAGGATGTAGAAAAGAGCCTCCTCAACAAATCATGCTGAGGGAACTTGATAAATGCAATGAAATCCTCCCCTGTTATCTTTGACCTCCCATATTCTCTAATTGGTCATACAGCATTTTCTGTTTTCATTTAATATACTATGGATACTTGGATTTCAGGAAAGCTTTTGATACTGTTGCACATGGAAGACTGCTGTACAAATTGGAGTGGTATGGCATTAAGGGCAAGTTTCTACAATGGATAAAGGGATGGTTGAGTGGGAGATGGCAGAGAGTGGTAATAGATGGACACTACTCTGTGTGGACTAATGTTACTAGTGGTGTTCCCCAGGGTTCGGTGCTGGGCCCATTGTGGTTTTGTGTATTTATCAGTGAAGGTATATCAGGCTTAATGTCCAAGTTTGCAGATGATACAAAGGTTGACAGGGTTGTTAAGGACAGTAAAGACAGTATGCTACTGCAACAAAATCTAAAAAAAGTTATGCAGATGGGCTGAGAAGTGGCAACTGAAGTTTAACATTGACAAATGCAAGGTACTGCATATGGGTAGTAGTAACTCAAGAGAAATGTACCAACTGTGTGGTACTACACTCAGGGAGGTGGAGAATGAAAAAGACCTGGGGGTAATTGTTCAGTCAGATATGAAGTTCTCTGAGCAGTGCGGACGGGCTGCCAGAGCTGGTCATGGAGTTTTGTCATCAATGATATATAGGAATTTTGCTAGCAGAGACAAGGAGGTGATTATCCCTTTGTATAAGGCAATGGTCGGGCCACACCTTGAGTACTGCATACAGGTCTGCAGGCCTCATTTTAGGAAGGATGTAGAGTTGCTAGAATGAGTACAGAGAAGGGGAACAAGTTTGGTGAGTGGAATAATGGGGTGCTCTTACCAAGAGAGGCTTAAATTCTGCAAGTTGCAGCATCTGGAGACTAGGCACCTGTGAGGTGATCTGATTGAAGTGTACAAGGCCTTGAATGGTTTGAGCAGGCTCAATGCTGATGGGATACTTCTGCTTGCTCAGATTAAGAACCTTAGGGGGCATAGATTCAAATCGAGGAAGGACAGTTGCAGAACAGATGTGCAGAAGTTTGTTTTTAGTCAGCAGGTAGTTGATTGCTGGAACACACTTCCATCTGTTGTGGAAGTTGATAGCTTAAATAAATTTAAGGCTGAACCAGACAAACATTTGGAGTGGGAAGTTTTTTTTTGGCTGCTAATAATATGCCATGCTGGTCCAGTGTGGTTTGGCAGATTGATCATATCTACCAGTCAGGGGCTGAAACCCTGATCTACTTAAAGAGCATGTTGCACTCCTGTTCTTGACCACTCTGTCACCATACATATAGAGGCGGGCCTCAATTAATTCGTCCCGCAAGCACATCGCGTAAAAAGGAAACACGTTAATCGAATATCATAACCAATAGGAAAAATTATAATTGGTCCTTGACCTTCTGGAATGTCCATAAAGAATTTTAAAAATGCCTTTTAAATAACTTTTTAGAGTTATTTAAAATATAAAAGATAATGAAAATAATTATGGAATTAAAATGTTTATTGCATAAAACAGCGGTTCTTAAACTGTGCGCCGCGGAATATTTTAAATTTTCGAGGGAAACACAGCGATACTCGACATCTGTCGGACACTGCGTGAACTACTAGCTCTAGGTAGTTCACAGTTTCAGCATTTCTTATTAAGTTGTTTGGACCTAACTACTAAATGAAACTGTTAGGAATTTCTTTTGGTCTGGGTGCGCCTTGAAAAAATTACTGAAACATTAAAAGCACCGTGAACCGAGAAACTTTGGGAACCTCTGACATAAAATACACAATGAAGAAATTACTGTTGCGGAAATATTTGAACAGTGTTGACTTTCTCTTTTCATCAGTCAATTTCCAATAGCCAACAATAATCTTCTCTGGGCCCTGGCAAAATAAATATTGCAGAGAACATCAAACCTTTTGTTTGAGGTTCTATGCGATACGAAAGATTTCATCTAATTCTTTTACCGTTATCTCCTTCGCAGTAACATTTTCATCTGGCTCACTTAAAAATTTGAATTTTTAAATGCAAGTCTGCATTGACTTTATTAGCAGGAGACAAACACGTCTTCTTCTGATGGTTGATGGAACACACCGAGGTGGGCAGCAGGCAAACTTTTGTTTATTGACCGTACGCCTCGCGGTAAGCTTAACGTGCAATTCAAATCTTTTTCAACTATCGCATAAAAAAAAAGATCGCGTTAACTGGAAATTTGCATTGTGTAAAGTGGTATCATTTTTCAAATAGCATTAACTGAATATCGCGTTATGCGAGGCCTAGCTGTATTCAATAATTGTTATTCTAACTGGAAGTTACTCCCTTTTATATGAATGTAAATGTTGAATACACATTAGATATTCTTTAGGATATGTTAAATAATAATTCTATACCAATTAATTATAAGAAGCTTCCTATAAAAGTAATTTTTCACTTAATTAACCTTTTAGTTGAAGCCAACTATATCACCTTTTGAGACAAAGTATATAAACAAATTTTTGATTTGCCAATGGGATGAGTCTAAGTGACTTAATAACTGTAAGAAGCATTTTTGTTCTTTTATGACTACTTCAGTGGTCATAAAAGAACAAAAATGCTGGTCGTGGTTCCATTTAGAGAAAAATGTGTGCATGAGAAATTTTTGCTTCCATGTGAATTTGGCTAACAGTGCTGTAATTCATTCAGTATCACCAAGAAGAAATATGGTGTAACATTTCTCCATTATAGTACCATTTATTAGTTTCCGTTAGATTCTGCAGTTCAAAACTTTGTCTCCATTTTTCTTTTTCATAATGCCATCATAACATTCTAGCAACCTGGAAACTATATGCATTTCTTTAGTGTGATGAACAATTGGATTTAATAGAAAGGCCTTCCTCCATATAGTTCCCTGTTAAATTGTTACCAAGTTAATTAATGATGCAAGCATTATATATATATATATATATATATATATATTTTTTTTTTTTTTTTAATTAAATGATTTTTCTTTACATGCGATTAATAGAAGTGAAAAATAAATATACAATCTATTCCCAACATACGTAAGACATACATTCCAGGACTTCTTACGTAAGCCGATTTTTACATAACTCAGGAATGACTAATAAAATATTGCTACTATATCCTGATATGCCAAAATTACAAAAACCACATATCCTCAGAAGAATGAAAAAAAAAAAGTTATATACCCTAACAATTAAAAACTTTTTATCTGGGGACAGTGGTGAAGTAGTCAGAGTGGCACATAAGAAATTGATAGTATGTAGCAGAGCTATGGTGCTCAATATGTTCTACATTGATATCAATAACACACTATCCGACACACTAACAAATTGAATACATTATCGTGGGTATCAAGACAGGTTCATAAGAGTTCAAACACATGCTCGCGATGTTTTGGCCAAGTGCATTGCTGACCCCCACACACAGGTGAACAACACACTACCCCATAATCAGAATGCTTTAGCTAGTGCTCGAACACCCCCCGCCCAACATGTAAATGTACCTGCATATCAACAGGTTACAAATCTTTCCTTGTATACACTATCATATATAGATACAGTTGTCATTGTAATACTCGATAAAACTGATTATATAAGTAAAGTTAGATTGAATTATTTCAGATTCATTCCTCTACTTATCATGAGGTAGACACGGTACTGTTTACCAATTTGGTCATTCAGTACAATAAAACGTTAACCGTGTATTGAAAAAAATTACTACATTACCATGTCTCAGTTAAAGGAATTGAAGGCCAGAACAAACAACATTCCTGCACTTTTCGGTCAGGTAAAACTGCACAAAACCAGATTTCCTATTTTGGCCCATTGTTTCTTACAGAAACTCAGCATTTTCATCCTTAGCCACACTTTTATAACATTATAAAGTCCTTTAGACAGGCGATACAATTTGGGATAAAAAACTACGATACATTATTGAATAACTTTAAGGACTGGAGGCTCAGCAATAATGATAATTTATTCTCACTGGATGTTACTTCTTTATATACGAATGTAAATGTTGAATACACATTAGATATTCTTTGGGATATGTTAAATAATAAATCTATACCAATTAATTATAAGAACCTTCCTATTAAAGAAATTTTTCGCTTAAACTTTTAGTTGATGCCAACTATATCACCTTTCAAGACAAAGAATATAAACAAATTTTTGGTTTGCCAATGTGATTGAGTCTAAGTGACAGTATCAGAGGTCTATCTTTCAACAATTGCGCATATATATTTGACTCCTTTTCTACCCTGTATCACGTACTGCGGGAGGTATTTAGATGATGTTCTGGTTATTACTGATAGTAGAACATTTTACATTCGTTTAATAATATTCATCCTAGACTCAATTTTCCATTGGAAAGAGAAAATATGGATGCTAAGTCATTAAATTTTCTAAATTTCACACTTACTCAGGACACGAATAAAATCTAATTTAACCTCTATCAAAAACCAACAAATCTTTTAATCATTGAGGAACTGATCTTTAATCAGTTTCTCAATACTTATAAATATTCAATGATAGAATCTGCTTTAGACTCAGAAATACAGATATTATCCAGCAGATTCTTAAACAGGGGTTACTACTTGCTACAGTAAACTGAATTGGGGTACAAGCTAAGGGACCAAATATGGAGGATGCGGAAAGGTCAGGGAATGACCACCGCATATCCTCGAGCAATATGGCCTTTGTTGCTAATGCTCCTAAAAACCAAATTAGCATTAGCATTAGTAGAGGCATTTGATGCAAGAAAGCAAGCTTATGCAGCATCAGCCAAAAAAAAAAACCCACTTCACCCCTCTGTGGAAGTGGGTTTTTTTTTTTAATAACAAACAAACATAATAACAAATAACAACTTAATAATAGTTTAATAACAAATTTTAATAACAAATAACAAACAAACAAACATAAGTAAACTGATACACTACTCTGGTCCCACTGTAGAATCAGTCAGCAGAACATTACAAAGATTATTTGAATTTAATTATTTACAAATAAAACACATATAACAGCACAGTGCTATTAAATTCTTGCAATCATTGCATACGACTTACAACAAAGGTGGTTTCAATATCATTGTTTTTCTTAAGATCCTCAAAAATAGAATGAGCCTTTGCTTTGATGAGGTGGAGGCTCAAGAAGATATTTTTTGATCTGGTCTGCCATCCACACAATGAGTAATTTTTCCATCTCACTTATTAGGCCTGTTCTAGCCTTGGTTATTATAGTTGACTTCATTGGTGCCGATCCCATCACATATTGTCTTTGTCCTTTATTATTGTGTTCACTGTTAACACTAATAAATCTAAATATCATGAGATACTTATTATTATTATTATTATTATTAGCCGTATGTTTCAAGGAAGCCTGAGGCTTAAGCTTCACTGGCCAAAAAAAATTTCTGAGTTACCAACAGACAGAGAGAGAGAGGGAGGGGGAGATTTACTAGTACTACTGTCACTTATTCTATTAGGCGGCACCATAACGGTCAAAATGAAATTTTCTCTAAACAACTTCACAGGGTTAAGTTGCAAGAGATGCTGTCACACCTTACGACGTGCCAATGAAGCATGCACTATATGATGATAGTTTGAAGCGAAGTCATTGAAAATGGTAGGACAACGTGAATTTCAACTTCACCACAATAACATACATAACTTTGCTCCCACTTCACTCTCAAACAAAACTGAACTGACTCTCTACAGTCCAGAAAGAAAGGAGTGTAGAGATGAGATGAAGGGCTAGAGCGTAATTCTCCAAAGAAATAGCCAATGGGATACAGTCCACATGGTTTGAACATTGTGGGGGTTTCTCTGAAGCACTTAGACTTCAACATTGACTTTGACTGAATGTTGTGGGGGTTTTTCTGGTGCTTCAACATTGTTCACCTGTCTCAAACATGTTGAATATTTCCAAATTTTTAAAGCAGAAAATGAAATGTTAACTCTAGTTATTTACCTAAATTCTAGTTACACTGCAGGTTATTATCAAACATAGTTTGTATGGGAACAAAAATAAAAACACATGTTCCTTCATTCAACTTTACTCTTTTAAAAATGATACAGAAAGTATCTTTATGATTTTGCCAAAAAAATTTACATAAGTTGGGGACTAACTGTAGTTATCTCCTTATCAACTAAGATTATAACTATAGAACAGTTAAGTCTTAGGTTATGTGTTCAGTTTAATTACAATTGTATATTTATTACTCTCCTCAAGTATACTCTTCACAAGCAATACCACGTTCACGAATTAATATTAATATTAACTCATGAATTATATTTTAATTAACAGTAGGAAGTTTGTTTCCAATTAGTCTAATCATTGGAGTTGACTGTGCTTGCTATCTAGGAGTCTAAAACACTAATGGAACTGATATTCAGGTGGACCCAATTTCAGTGATGTCCGAACGGTCTGTGACAGCCAAATCCTCTGCTTGTAATCCTGGATATAACCCCCATGCGCAAGCACACTGTGGATAACCACCAAGGTGTGAACCAATGTAAGCAGGGGTTGAGATGTGGTGCCCACCACACGGAAGAATGGTACCCGTTACCAGGCAATATTAGGTGGCAGATGACTCATCAACCAGTGCAATACCACCACTTTGCTTATTGGAGGCTTGAAGTGGTGGAACCCATGTTTAGTCTCTAGAGCTAAGTTCCGGTCAACCTTCCCTATCTCTTCCATCATGCAGTATAATTGATGACTTTTGAGGTTATGATGAATGTCGTGGCGAGATCCAATATTCCTTACATTTCGAGGGTACAGCTCTAAAACGGTGTTCGCAGGCCAGCTGCTAGTTAGTACACTGGACTGAACCTATTGTAACTCTCTAGGAGGCTTCCAGATCAGCTAATGTATAATCTTGCTACCCCTACTCTGCCTGATAGCGACTGGAGGGAGTCCGAGTAGTGTGTATGCCGGGAGCATTGTCGAGGCCACGTTATGTCAAAAACCTGGGTATATTCTTATCACGTGTATGCCATATCCAAAAATTTCATTACTTCAAACAGCATGTTCCACCCACTTTTTCTTACTATTGAATACACCATGAATTTTCCAACTAATAGAGCAAGCTTATCTGCAAAAAGATCTAAACCTCCCAAGCACTTCTGAATTAATTTCACAAATATACGTGGTCTCAATTCTAATTTCAACGATGTCCATTTCCACTTGCCGTCTGCCAAACCCCATGTACTTTTTCTGACAGAATCTCAGTTATCAGTTGATTCAACTACTGCTCATCTCAGATGCCCAAATTATTCGCTGTATGATTCCTTTCGCCTCAAAGGTGGTACTTGTGCATATGTCTGTTCTGATATTCCCTGTCAGAGACTTGGCAATTTGGAATATCCTCTTTGATCTTCTCTGGCTTAAAATCTCTCTACCTCATTGTGTCAAATTCATCTGTTGTCTCCACTAATCAGTTGGAGCTCTTTGACTTCCTCTCTTTGCAACTTTCCTAACAGTGAGGTAAGAGCTGGAAATTGAGGGATGGTGTAATGCTTTAAATGAATTGAGTAAACTACATGATGGTAACCTAGCTCCAACTTTTGGACAACATACATAAGGGTACATAAATTTATGTTGAAAACAGATGATTGCAGGATAGATGTGCAAAAATTTGCTTTCAGCCATTAGTGTAATTAATTGATTGTTGGAAGAAACTTCCATCTGGTATTGTGAAGTGGATAGTAGGAATAAATTTAGAGGATTAGACAAATTACCTTGCATTGTTTGCCTCTACTAATACTAATAGAAAACAAGCATAAAAATTTCCAGCAATGAAAAGGATAAAAGTGCAATATTATGTAAATTTGAATGGCTAAAAATCTAATTTTTATTAAAAAAAAAAAAAATCTACAAGATGTTACACATTGAGTTTTGTTTCGTTTAGGTTTGAAATGAAGGGTCAAACAAAGAGCACCTTTTGTGCAGCCATAATATCAATGGTCTTAAAGTGAAGAATATTCCTTTCTGTGTTAAAACAAATTTGTATTTTATATTTCCTAAAAAAAATATATACAAAACATGCATTATGGTGATTCTTTACCACTACTTCCATGTCTTGTTGCTGCCTTTCCATTCACTAACAAAATTAGAGAAACACACACTATACACAGTGAATCATACCACAGAATTTATGCTTTATAAACATTTCTTAAAAATGTGTATTTATTCTAATACATGAATGAAGTGAAAACATCAGCTGCAGAACTAATTCATGCACATTTCCAGCCAAGTAGCAAAAATTTATGGTCAATTCTTGTGATTTTCATATTTTTGAAAAATGAAAAATCATTGTGACCTGTTTGCATATTAATTTCCTAGAAGGTGTATAGGTTTATATCTTTGTATTAAGTGATAATAGAAATGAAGAGTGAATTTTTTTTTTTTTTTTTTTTTACAGGAATGTGAATTTTGTAAACGCCCTCTTCATTTTACCCACCTAGAATCAAGAGTTCGGCCTCCATGTGGATTTCAAGAAGGTTGTCCACAACTAGTTGCTGTTCACTAAATCTAAATGCTTTTGGTTGTAATAGTTGATTAACTGAGAATGCTATTTACTGAGTAACCGTTATATATTTTTTTCATCAGAACTCTATGTGCAGGGGATATATCTATTTAGTTATTAATAACTGACTAATCTATATTAGCCAGATTATTAATTTTGAAATAAATCATTTTCTTTTAAGCACTACTCTCTAATCCTTTACTCTGAAATACACATATACCATCTAAAACAGTGACACAACAAAAAAAAAAACACTTGTATTTACAAAGTTTTTAAGTTGATCATTACAATAGTTTTAGGATTTTTACCATTGGTTATGGTTGTGCTGCTTCCAGAATATCCTGGAAGCAGAATATGATGGCAATGATTGTGAATGGAAACAAACAAATCATTTACATAAAACACAAAAATATATATATTTTAGCAGCAGATAAAATGCTGCATCCTATGAGCTTTGTATAGTACCTTAAAACAGGTGCTAAAATATTTGCTGATTCTGCTAGTTTGTGGTGAAGGAGAGGATTAGGCATAGTAATGATTTAAAGGTGATGACCAAAAGGTGAAATAGAATTAGTTATTGCAGTACTTAAACCATCCTATTCTGATCTCCAGGGTACTGGGACATGCAGTACCTTGGAGATCGGTAGAGGAAGTACAGGACTACCATGAGCCCTCGTGACACTGCTAGAACTGGTTGAAAGATACGGAAAATTCTGCATGAAGAAATATAACCTGCAGAAACTATGTTAAAAGCTTCATTACAGAACAACCAGTGTATATACACAATATTTTGTTCTTAGTAATGAACACCAACAGTAGTGAAAAAGACTGATTTAATTGTATCTCATATTGTGACTACCTTCATGAGTTACCATGATATTGCACTACCTTGAATAAGTAATGCTTCACCAATGGAGAAGACTATTGTTACTTATTCTTGGAGGATACCACCACCCATACAGTGCAGTGCAGTTCAGTTTCAGGGCTTGTTGGCCGGGTGGATGGGTAGGTACCCTGGTCTTTGCAATTGTGTTAACCCAGTTGGGAAGTATAATTGCACAATATGAGAAATTCTCAAATGGTGTACATAGTAATAGAAAAATAAACACAATCCACAATAAACTAAGAATTTGAAATTCACTACAGATCTGCCAGAAAGTATTGCTTATTTGCAGTGTACAGTGCATCAGAGCAAGCCATATCATTAAGAGATCCACCACAAAGATTGGATAACAGGAAGCAAAAATTTCTGATGGATATACTTATCTGGCTTGAAAGAAATATAAAACTTATCACATCTGTAGGAGACCTGGAAATTGGGTGTTGGTAAGTGTACCACAGCAATAGGATTCTCATCTGAACTAAAGTTTTTGGTGCAGTTATTCAATCCCACATAACAGTGCAGTGTACTCATTCCCCATTTCTTGTCTGTGGGCAGAAATGGAACTGTTCCTTAGAACTACATGCTCCATCTTAATGGTTCGCAGCGAGTGATATTTAGCTGATAGAAATATCTTGTGACTTTTTTCAATCTGGTTATTTACCATTCTTTTGTATAGAAATATCAAGGTGTAGCCATCTAAGGATGATTCTGGGATTACCACCAGTGTGAATTCTATTTGCATTATGCCGAAGTGCTGGGAGCTCATTTACATTCAAATGAATAGTCTCAGAACTTTTTCATCCTTGGGTAATCTTGGTATATTTGAAGTGCTGGTTAAGACATCTAAGGCAGATGTTGGGATATCAGAGAGACATGGTGCCATTCAGATATAAGGGATGCAGAATTGGAATTTGGGGAGTACAATGTGTACAGAAAGGATAGGAAGGGAGGAGGCGTTATGCTGTTAGTTAAGAAACACAAAATCTAAGGAAGTGCATCCAGTTGACATAGATGGACAGTACAATGTTGAGTCATTTTGGTGTGAAACAAGCACTAGAAAGCAAAAATGAAGGTAGGAGTTTTTCATAGGCCTAATGCCTCTGATGAGTACAGTGAACAATTATACAGAGAAATAGAGTGGGCCAGTAAATCAGTGTGTCTTATAATGGGAGATTTTAACTTCTCAGATATACACTGGAACTTGTGGGTTGGTCACTCGCACACTACCAAGACTTTTGTGGATTTATTGGATGATTGTTTCCTACAGCAGCATGTTAGAGAGGCAATAAGAGGGAGTAACTCGATCTGAATATCAGCAGTGATTATTCATGCATTAAGAATTTACAGATAAAGGAACCACTAGGTGGCAGTGATCAGTGTACTGATGTAGGATTTACTTAAAGATGTAACTACCATCAGGGGTAAAGATTTTTTAGATTCTGTACAGTGGGACCAACTGATGATGTTACCAACAGCAAATTCTAAATGGGAAGCATTGAAGGAAGTAATTTTGGAAGCTACTAGGCTTTTTATTCCAACTAAGAAATACCGTTCTAAGCTTAGGCCCAAATGGATGTCAGGTGGGTAGGGGGGGTGAGCGTGCATGCTACTGGGGCTATAGTGTGCCTGATGTCAGATGAACTATTGAGACTCCGGGCAGAGAAGACAAATGCATGTGATGCACATAAATTGTCAGGCGACACAGAAGCCTATGGTAGATACCCGTTACTCTGTAATCAAGTCACAAAGGAGGTTAGGCAAGCAAAGGCAGATTACGAGAAATCTTTGGCAGAGAATACAAAGAAAAACAGCAAAGACTACTTATATAAACTCTAAAAGGAAGGGGACGAATCAGATTGGTCCACTTGATATCAATAGTTTGACTGTATATGATCATTCTCAGATAGCTGCCAAACTAAATATTTTGCATCTACATTCACACGAGTTATCCAAGTAGGAGAGTGCCAGATGTTTATCAAACTCTAACAGGGAGTTAAATGATTTTGTAATAACAGAACAAAGTGAAGGAGAAATTGTTGAAGTTAAACATAAGAAAGGCACCTGGGGTAGTGGGATCTATCCCGTTATATTAAAGGAAATAAGCAAACCATTATCCATAATTATGAGAGCATCCTTGGACTCGAGGAAAGTTCCCACGGACTGGAGATGTGCAAATGTATCCCCAATTCACAAAGGGTGACCAGTAATTACAGACCCGTTAGTTTGACTTCTGTTCCAGGGAAAATAATGGAGTCACTGGTTAAAGAAGCATTGCAGAATCATCTAGACAAGACAGCAGTAATAATTCAGACAGAGCCATGGGTTTGTCAAGGGGAAGTCTTGTCTGACCACTTTAATTGGATACTGTGATATGGTCACAAAGGAACTGGATGCAAAAAAAATTTTATATCATATACTTGGATTTCAGGAAAGCTTTTCAGTGTTGCACATGGAAGACTACTGTACAAATTGGAGCAGTATAGCATTAAGCTGCTACAATGAATAAAAGAATGGTTGAGCGAGAGAAGACAGAGTGGTAACAATGGACACTGCTCTTCGTGGACTAACGTCATTAGTGGTGTCCCTCAAAGTTCGGTGTCAGGCCCATTGCTGTTTTGTATATTATCAATGATATTGATGAAGGTATATCAAGCTTAACGTCAAAGTTTGCAGAGATTATAAAAAGGTTGGTAGGGTTGTTCATAACACTAATGACAGTATGCTGCTGCAACAGGATCTGCAAAGGTTGGGTAGATGGGCTGAGAAGTGAAGTTTAACATTGACAAATTCAAAGTATTGCATATGGGTAGTAGTGACCCCAGAGAAATGTACCAACTATGCAGTGTTACACTCAGGGTAGTGGAGAATGAAAGAGATCTGGGGGTAATTGTGCAGTCAGATATGAAGTTGTGGTCTTGTCAATAACATACAGGAATTTTGCGAGCAGGGATAAGGAGGTGATTATCCCCTTATATAAGGTCAGGCCACACCTTGAGTACTGCATACAGGTCTGGAAGCCTCATTTTAGGAAGGATGTAGAGTTGCTAGAAAGAGTACAGAGAAGGGCAACAAGACTGGTGAAGGGAACAAAGAGGTGCTCTTATGAAGAAAGGTTTAAGTACTACAAATTGCAGCTTCTGGAGACTAGGCAATCTGACTGAGGTGTATAAGGCCTTGAATGGATTGAGCAGGCTCAATGCTGATGGGATTCTTCCTCTTGCTCAGATTACAAACCTGAGGGAGGCATAGATTCAAACTGAGGAATGACAATTGTAGAATAGATGTGTGGAAGTTTGCCTTTAGCCAGCAGGTAGTTGATTGCTGGAACAAAAACTTCCATCTGTTGCTGTGGAAGTTGATAGCTTAAATAAATTCAAGGCAGAACTAGACAAACATTTGGAATGAGTGGATCAGTGAAATGGGAAGGATTTTTTTTTGGCTTATAAGCTTGCTTCTTGCATCATGTGCCTCTACTACTAATCTGTCAGCTCCCCTTGCAGGATATGCCCTTTAGCTAGGCATTTATATTTATATATATTTTTAAATTGGTTTATTTATTTTTATTTCTCTCTATAAACTATTGTAAACATTTCAATTTCAGGGGAGGTCTCTCTTTCCCTTATCTTCTATCCAATCTTCCAATCCCCATTTCCTTTCCCTAAACACCTTGGGGCTCCCGAGCTTGCCTTATAGCCCCAGTAAGAGCCTCAGCTATAAAGTGTACCCTGGTGCACCTCCTCATGGCCAAGGTTGGGAGTCAGGGGACCACGTATCCCATGGCTGCAAAGTCACAAGATGCTGGCACTCAACATAGCAAGACATACTTACACACCTGCCAGCCTTGACTTTTTCAGATGCTACAGTGGCATATAGGGGAAACCCTGGAGACCGCAATTGAAACAAACAGACCTTGACCTTTATCTAGGCTGATGTCTTTAAGCACTACACTGCTTATTGAATTTTGTGGTCCACTGAAGCATGGTAGAATTGTGCCAGAATTACATAAACTATTAACCAGTACCCATTATAGCCAAGGGTAGAAGAGCTTATAGCAGATAAAACATATAAACAAGTTTTACTTACATTGTCAGATGCACACAGTTATTTTCATCTGTGTGGAAATTCTCATTTCTCAAATGGGAAGACTTTGTAAAGCATCAACATTGCAATATTTTTCAGCTGGCCTGAACATCTTGAATTTTTAACTCATGGTTATTGTCCAGCATTACAGTCTATATGCAACCATAACTGCCATTTGCTCATCAGAATGAAAAATAGAAATTAATGGTTTGATTTGTTGAATTCTGCCACAGATACTGATGGAATTTTTTGACGTGGCTAATTCCATTTTTCAATTTCATTTTTCTTTGATGCACATTAATATTTTAGAAGCACGTGCAACAGTTTTTTTTTTTTTTTTTTTTCTGTATCATCTGGATAACGACAGAATGTGACCAATGTCTTTCCATTCTAATCAATGATGCATGTTACCAAAATGACCAACATAGTTAATTCTTGAAATGTTGTTTTATGCCTTTCCCCTTTTACAGTTAAAAGGAGCATTCTTCCTTCTTAAAGGATGCAGAGGCACCTTTTAAAAGCTGAGAAAAATATTTCTATGACTAGACTGCAGTACTTTACTTTATCCACGAATAACAGAAGTTCTTGGACGGGAGCAATTTCTAAACTGCTTCTGTGTCTATAGCACTAATGACGCAATGCAGGTAGTTCATTTCAGTGTACATTTTTGATAACAGCACAGATAGCGCTTGAAGTGAAAAACATTAACAACCACAATGCATCTGACAACAAAAATAAGATTAAACATATAGTCAGTATTCTGTCAATGCAAATTATACATTTCCATTTAGTTTCAACATTTCGACACCCATTAATTACAAATAGTGTCTAACATATAATCAGAAGTGACCTTTTTTATAATTTTGAGGAAAAAAAAAAAATTTTAGAAATGTTTAACAAGCAAACTGCGGCATGATGTCTATGTGTAACTAAATTCAAAACCAACTGCAGTTTGTAACAGAAATAATTCACAACCATGTTAGCTGCCCTTACATCTTTGGATGCCTTAACTATCCACTGATAAGACATTTAAATTTATTCTGTTTAATTATTTTCTCAATCTTCAGAGTTGCATTCAGTTTACATCACAATGTTCACATTAATTGCAATCTTGAATTATGAGCTAAATTAGCTATCAGATGTAGAATGGAAATTTCATATTTATGAAATTATCAGTCTGTGGAAACATGATACTTGTTATTTGGTATCTCTAATTTCAGAGTTCATCTCCAAAATCTATCAACTTATGATTTCAAACTAAATGCACAACCAACATAGGTATTTTGTTAGGCATGTTATCCAAAGAATTGTAAATAGTATAGACTTCAGCCTTAATCCTTCAATTACCATTTGATTGGCAGTCACCCATGTGATGCAATAAAGATGTTAGTTTCTGGCATAGGCTGTGCCAGAAGCCATCTTTATTCCTTGTTCAGCTTTAGTGGAAAACTAACATAATTCCTATCAATGTTGAGTATCAGATGACAAAAAAAATCATTTAAGGCAGTACTGTTTCTCCCAGAAACTTATAAACTGCACATCACATTTTATAATCTCACAATAGGTATTTTTGGAAAAGAAATTCACACACAAGCACAAAAATCATTTTTTTTTTTTTAACTGGATGCCAATAGGCATCCATGCGATTAATGTTGTCATGAAAGGTCACATGACTACTGAAGTGTTAAAAGCGAAGATCACCAATATGAAATGATACTGAATTAAATAACCTTTCTTGACATTGTTGAGTTTTAGGAGCATTGGCAACTAAGGCCATGGTGCTCAGTGTATATTGTCTGAAAATTGACTGTGTTCCTGTGGTTAATTTTCTGCTTGCTGGATGAAAAACCCCCGAGTTTCTGGGACAGGAACCCATGCTACTCTTGCCCGAGACCAACTAACTCAACCACATTGTGAAAAAGACCAGTAAAAATTCTTGTCTTCAACAGCATTCAAACTCAGGTCTTTTCTGCAGGACCATAGTTAGTACCCACAAGACTCATCTTTGTTGAATCCTACAGTATAATTAGAGGAGTGCACATTGTAAGGAGACAGTTTTTCTAAGCATTACTGAATTGTGCGATATATACAAGCATTCAACTGCTGACCTGGAGCTGTCAATTACTTTTTCTTTTTTCCTGGACATTCGAGAAGTATTATTCTCAAGTATATTGACCACCCAATAACAACATCCAAAAATAGTATATTATTTAAAAGTTGTTTAACAAATAAAGTTTGGACAACAAAAATTTCCCCCAATCTTTAAATAGATTTTTTGTAGAGATAGATCTTTTCATGGTTTCTGCTTATTCTAATGTGCAAAAGTAAGCACAGCTATATTTAAATACAAATTATTTTTTGGAAACAAAAAGATGTCACTCTTAATAAAGGATTCAATTAGCCACCATTAAGTAGCTTTTGTTAATAGCAACATTCAAAAAATAACCTTGAATAACGACCAATAAGTATATCCTCAACCATTTGTAGTGGTTAGTCTTAGTAGGGAATATGATGCAAAAAAGCAAGCTTATATAGCATCAGCAAAAAAAAAAAAAAAAAACCTTTTCCATTTCACCCATCCATTCACTCCAAATGTTTTTGTCTAGTTTTGCCTTGAACTTAAATAAGTTGCTGACCTCATCTACAAAAGATGGAAGGCTGTTCCAACTATCAACCACCTGCTGGCTAAAGGCAAAATTTTGCACACCTATTCTACAATTGTCTTTCCTCAATTTGAATTTATGCCCCCTCAGGTGAGTAATCTGAGCAAGAGGAAGAATAGCATTAGCACTGAGTTTTCTCAATCCATTCAAGACCTTATACACCTCAATTAGATCACCTTGCAGGTGCCTAGTCTCCAGAAGCTGCAATTTGCAGAACTTCAGTCTTTCTTGGTAACACCAACAATTTGTTCCCCTCACCAATCTTGTTGCCCTTCTCTGTACTCATTCCAGCAGCTCTATATCTTTCCTAAAATGATTCCTGCAGACCTGTATACAGTACTCAAGGTGTGGCCTGACCATTGCCTTATACAAGGGGACAATCACCTCTTTATCCCTGCTAGCAAAATTTCTGTATATCATTGACAAAACAACCAGCTACTCTTACAACCTTTTTGCACTGCTCAGAAAACTTCATATCTGACTGCATAATTTCCCTCAGATCCTTTTCATTCTCCATAACCATAAGAGTAGTACCACCCAGTTGATGTGTTATTCTGGGGTTACTGCTACCCATATGCAGTACAGCCAATCCCCGTATAGCACGTAATAAAATATGTATTTTATTACATTAATAGTTGTAATAAAATACTTATGTATTTTATTACAAATATTACGTAATAAAATATTGGTAGTGCTTTTGCTTCTATCATAAGCAAGCTTGTTCTTTGTTTGGTTTTCTATCCAAACAGATGACAGTGGTTCCATCTCTTCCAATTTTTCGTGTGTCTTGATCTAATAGATTTTATTACTTTGAGTTGTTCCTGCTATGAAAGTTTTTATTTTCTCTGCATTCTTTCTAATTCTCGGCGTTGCCTCATTTAGGCCTGTAGCATGTGCAATATCACATGGTCTTTCACTTTGCTCAAAGTGTTTCACAATTTCATATTTTTTCTCTATCAACAAAGGCGGACTGGCCAAAAGCCTCACCGGGGAAACCCTGGGCCGGAGGCCAGTGTGATTTTGGCCATAAACGCTAGTATGAGGCCACTACAAATTTCCCGGGTAAGAATTTTTGATCCAGTCCGCCTCTATCTATCCATATTGATTTTTCTTTTTCTCTCTGAATCTGTAGTGTCTTCACCAGAAAATTCCTTTTCACACCTTTTAAGTATTTTACTCATTTTTAGGGAATAAAGCACAATTACAAAATGAAGAGGCACGTTTGATGCACATAAAGCTGCGCACCTGAAGCAACTGAATAAACACCGTAAAGGCAGAGATACACTATTGACACCTCACTAGCTCACATTTTACTAAAGCACATTTCTGGGGGTTACTACCATAAAACAATAACAATTTCCAGTTGCATTCCTGCTAGTGGAATCTGTTATAAATGGGTAGTAAACTCGATCTAATTGCATTTTCGATAATACTCATAGCTGGAATTGTGTGGGTTTTTACGTTATTATGGTGAAATGCGATTCCCCTTCAGATATAAATAATTCCCCTTCCTTTTCCTGATATAAAAAAATACATTTTCAGAATCTTCTCTTCATTCCTATCGTGTTGCGTTCAGTAGGGGTGATTCTGCATTCGACTGCCATTTCTTGTAAACACAGGCGAATCGTGCATAAGCAAATTCGGTTTGTGTTATACACGATATCATTCCCCTATTTATAAATCATGTATGATTGAATTCGTGTAGTGTAAACACAGGTTATACGAGGACTGACTACTTTATATTTGTCAATGTTAAACTTCAGTTGCCACCTCTCAGCCCATCTGCTCAACTTTTCCAGATCCTGTTGCAGTAGCATACTATCATTACTGTCATTAACAAACCTGCCAACCTTCGTATTGTCTGTAAGCTCAGACATTAACCCTGATACACCACCAATATCATTGATGATTACCAAAAACAAAAAAGGGCCCAACACCAAACCCTGGGGAAATCCACTAATGACATTAGTCCAGCGTCCATTGATAACCACTCTGTTTCTCACACTCAGCCATCCTTTTATCCATTGTAGCAACTTGCCCTTAATGACATCTCCAATTCCAAGGAAGCTCTCATAATTATGGCTAATGGTTTGCTTACTTCCTTTGCTGCCTCCAGCAAACTCAATATATATTGAGTTTGCTCAATATATATTGAATATGTTGAGTTTGCCAAACTCAATATATATTGAGTTTGGCAAACTCAACTCAATATATATTGAGTTGAGTTTGCCTCCAGCAAACTCAACTCAATATAACTTGTAGGTCCCACTCAACTCAGGTGTCTTCCTTATGTTCAACTTCAACAATTTCTCCTCCACTTTGCTCTCAGTTATTACAAAATCACTCAGCTCCCTGTTAGAGTTTGATAAACTTCTGGCATCCCCTCCTTGAATAACTCATGTGTGAATGTAGATGCAAAATACTCAATCAGTTTATCAGCTACCTGACCAGGGTCAATAGTCAAACCATCTATGTTAAGTAGACCAATCTGATTCATCCCGTTCCTTCTAGTTTACATAAGTAAAGAATTCTTTGATTTTTTTCTTTGCATCCTTTGCCAAAGATTTCTCATAATCTGCCAAACCTCCTTTGCGACTTGATTACAGATTAGCTTATATCTGCCACAGGCATCTGTGCTTGCATCCCATGCATTTTGCTTCTCTGCCACGAGCCACAATAATTCATCTGATATCCACTTAGGCCTAAACCTTGAACAGTATTTCTTAGTTGGTATGAAAAGCCTAGTGTTCTCCAAGGTTAAGTCCCTGAAGGCTTCCCATTTTGAATTCACCATTGGTAAATTCATCAGATGATCTCACTGTATAGAATTTAAACTCTCTGAGACCACTGTAGTCACCTTTACGAAAGCAAAAACCCTTCCCCTTACCCCAATGGTAGTTAAGTAAATCTTTAAGTAAATCCCACATCGGTACATTGCGATCACTATCACCAGTGGTTCCTTTATCTGCAGATTCTTAATGCATGAATAATCACTGCTGATTATCAGATCAAGAGTATTACTCCTAGTTGCCTCTCGAATATGTTGCTGTAGAAAAGAGTCATCCAATAAATCCACAAAAGTCTTGCTAGTGTGCGAGTGACCAACCTCCACAAGTTCCAGTCAATATCTGGAAAGTTAAAATACTTCATTATAAGACATTCTGATTTACTGGCCCACTATTTCTCTGCACAATTTCTCATTATACTCGTCAGATTCATTAGGCCTATAACACACACCTACTCTCATTTTTGCTTATGTCACACCACATTGACTCAACATTGCATTGTCCACCAATGTCAATTGAATGCAATTCCTTAGATTTTGTTTTTTAGCTAACAGCATAACCCATTCTCCCTTCCTGTCCTGTCTATCCTTTCTGTACACATTGTACTCCCCAAATTCAATTCTGCACTGCTTATTCAATTCTGCACTGCTGACGTCTTGACCAGCACTCCTAGCATTGGCATACATGCACATATTCTTACTCTTAGTTACCCTAACACAACCCATGTATTTACTTGTTCCATGATTGACTCCCAGCAGCCTTTGAAATCCCCAGTACCTTGCTTTCCAGGCTGCTGCTCATTCCAATAGAAGCAGTGCAAGAATCACTTGCACCTCTGCCTACCATTAATCTATTAGTCTGTGAATCCTCCCCCAAGCTAATAGTTTTCTGACCCACCTAACATTGCCTCGATAGCATCAGCAAATATTCTTGCACCCTTTCTATTTAAGTGTATCCCACCCTGTAGAAACAATCTCTCCTGTTAACAAGCCCAGACCATGCTGAGAAAAATTCTACCTACCCCACAAGCCTTGCACAATCTCTCCAGGGCCAAACTGATTGACAAGGTTCTCATCATATACTCCCTCCTATCATGCCTGGGCAGAATTGCATACACTCAAATTTAACCCTAACTCGCAACTTTTTTTCAACATTGACCTCTACTTGCTAAGATGCTTAATATATATAGATTATTGCATTTGGTTTAGTATCTATTTCTATTGTATGATGAAGATATATATTAGATGTAACTGTAGAATGCATGGGTTACAAGCTTCAATAAAACATTCAGAGAACATTACTTTTTATTTTTATCCAACACCAAATGACAAGAGAAGAAAGTAATATACACTTGAAAGGCATCATCTTTCTCGAATCCTCGAAGGATGCTTCGAGAAAGAGTCATGAATCAAAGGTTTACCTACTGTCTTCTAACTTGCCTTCTTTCTCTATCTCAATTTCCAAAAAAACTTATGACAAACCCATTGCTCAAATTGGTTTTGTCGTGTAATTCTGGAAAATGAAATATCATTCAAAACCTAAAGGCTATGAAAAGCAGATGCTCCAAGACACTGCCAAGTGTAAAACCAAATAACAAAATGAATATGCACATATCAGAAGAGGTGGGTGATAATGCTTGGAGTGGATTGCATCAGCTTTATTTTGGAATGGAATCCCTCTATTTGGAATGAGATGCTTTGCAAATGACTACCACAGCTCACCATCTTTGTCTTTTGATGGAACTTCAATAACTCTTGGCTTGTCAATAATTCGTGCTGTGCGGTTGCCCTTTTCAACAATTCCGATTATCCAAGCCTGATAACCTTCTTGCTTTTCAATGTCTTTACAGTATGCAGCTGCTTGCTCTCGAGGTAAACAAATCAACAAACCACCTGAAAGGAAAAAAGGAGGCTGATAATCTTTTCACTAACAGAAATCTACACCCCCCCATAAAACTTGAATTCTATGATTGAAATTTTAATAGAATTTACATCTGGTAGCAAGCCCAGGTACTAAACCTAAGAAAAGTTGTAAATAACAGAAAATTTTTACTTCTTCAATACAACAAAAATAAAAATTTATTATTTTCTTTTCACTGCAAATGTTCTAGGTACATATATATATATATATTTCTCTCTCTCTCTCTCTCTCTCTCTCTCTCTCTCTCTCTCTCTCTCTC